>NC_137606.1:30518005-31238005 GCF_963280865.1 Gymnoscopelus braueri
CACACACACACACACACACACACACGTCCTAGTCAATCAATGACGATATGACGATGACAAACAAACAGACATTTGGGGCGTGGAATTAAACCAATTGTAATAATAGATAGTTGTGAATGTTCGGAATTTGCTTATCAGGATGGAATATGAAAAATCGGACGGATCCTTCTGGATCACTTGACTATAGAGATAATGTGTACCGATTTGCATGATGTTTGGCAAAATTTGTAGGAGTAATATCACTATTTATTCTTTGGCAAAAATGGGCCTCCTGGTGGCGCTATAATAGGGCAATGTTAAAATTTGCATTTGTTCCTCAACATAAGTTTCACTGCAATCGGACGCTGTGTTTGCGGCATTTTGTTCAAAACGGGCCACTCCTGCAAACTTTAGATATCAATCTTAGCCAATCAGGATGGAATATGAAAAATCCGTCTTGATCACATGACTATAGAGATCATGTGTACCAAAATATGGATAAAATATGAAGGAGTAATATAAAAATAATAGTTTTACGGCCTCCTGGTGGCGCTATAAAAGGCAGATGTGAAAAATGCAGGGCAAAGGTTTGACATTGGCCTCTAGGGAGTGCGATTACAAAGTTTTACACAGATCGGGAGTGTGTGTGCACAGTTTCGCTGCCATCAAGCCACCGGTGCCAGAGATTAGTTGTTCACAGACTGAAGGACGGACGGACGGACGGACGGACGGACGGACGGACGGAGGGACGGACAGACAGACAGGGTGCATAGTCTCAGCCATGCCTTTCGGCCTGGTGTACTGTAACAAAATAAATTACATTTTGATTTCTGTTCGCAAAACATTTTAATCGTAACTTAATAGTCTACAAGAAACTACAAAGGGTTCTATATGGATTCTCTAGTAGTAACTATTACTGTGTCTAAAACTGTACAGACACCTTTCATTCAATTAAAGGTGGTGGGTTTAAATCCACAGTGCTGCCCCAAGTTCAATTTCAACACATACACTTGTTTGATTGGCAAGTTGGCAGGTCACTGGTGCATCTAAAATACCTATTTCAAGCCTTTTCCTGGGATGTCATGATGATAGATTTGTCAACCTATAGACATATACTGTAATGGTTGTATCTGCTGTCAGTCAACACACTGTATAATATTAAAGGACGACTTCACCCATTATCAACCTGTCTTCATATAATTGGTCCTCACTAATGCTCATGATAACATGGCACCATTTTTGTCTGCTCAGTCTGTGTCTCAGAGGAGGGCTGTAGAAGTTCAGAAACCCGTCTACCAGTGACATCATCGATGGGGAATCCAAGATAATAGAAACTACAGGCTTTATATTCCTGGAAAGTTAGCATGCTATAATGGAAGCCATTGTTCTCGCGTTAATACAAATAAAAATAATAAAATCTTGAAGATGTTCTTCATTGTGTGACAAATGGCAAGAATAGCTGATCTGTGTCAATGTGACATATTCTTTGAGAATAGATTGTAGATTGGCTACTTTCATTTGACACAATTAGATCAGCAAAAATAGTTCATCTACAAGCTCTATGTATCGCAATGTATCGCAATACAACACATTGTGAGCTTAGATCTGCGGTTTTGCCATTTGCTTTTTTTTCTCTTTTTCTTTCTCTGCCCAAAATAGGGATGCCAGTGTTAATGTGGCACTAGGATTATACTGTATGGCATGAGCATAGTGGTTATTATCCGCCTAATTGCCTCTAATTGCACTACACTACACTGCATTTCTACACTGTGTGAAACAATATTTTGGACCATCTTTATTCAGAGTGTACATGGAACAAACAAAAATCCTCTCCTCCTTCATTTGACACAGTAGAATCCTCGGCGTTGATTTAAGTCTATAGTGTACACATTTATCTAAATAGACACGCAGGTATTTGGGTAAATCTTTACACTCTCAAATTAACACTTTTATATTACTGTGTATACGGCCAATCTGCCATAAATAAAATAATACCAACATGAGCATTAATATTTAATAAATGTGTACACAGTCATAAAACATGAACTGACAATTTAATTATATGCCACTGCATTTGATGAATAGTACTGGAGTTCATGCATCTAATCTTGCATTTAACAATGAAATCAATAATAGCATTAATCAAGTTCTAGCATCACTACACAGTGTGAGGTACAAATATGACGCGGGGAAGGAGGTGGAATGAGATAGAAAGAAAATATGTCTTGCAAGCAACAGAGTAAAATCTTCACTGCTCAGTGTAACTTTGAATCAAGACTTTAATTTGGCACAGTGAGAGAGAGAATAAATGGTGCTAGCTTGTTTGTTAAAGGACTTACTCATCCTGGTGATTCTTAATAAATGTAATGTATTTGTCTGTGTCAAAGCTGAACACACACAGGACAATAGACTGGCTGGAAGGGACAAGCCTGAAGCAAATAGTGGAGGTGACACAAAGCTTGTTTAACTGTGTGCTTAAAAGGCAACATAGCCAACACTAAAACAAAAGTCCCACAGCATATAGTAGATAATCTAGGAATGTCACCGACTATGTGTCACATTTCCAACACTGCACACTTCATGAAATTGCTTGTGAGCCTTTGAACATAGTGAGTAAATTTACTATACTGTAACACTGCTTCCTCCAATAATCCATTCTAATCATCTTCCTCGGCTATGGGAATGCTGAGGCAGGAGAGAAAATAATACCTCTATCCTCACATATCTCTCCCAAAATAGTCTAAAGATGTATGAAATGTCAGATTAGCTCCAATTCTCAGCAGCCAGCTTTCAAAGAGGGGTAATAAATGGATGGGAAATGCACAGTTTGTCTAAGGTATTTATAAATCACTCTCTACACATACTCCGCCCCTGTATGGCAGATTTACATTTTTATGAGTTTTAACATAATCTGGAATAGCAGATTCCACAGTAGCATATATTGTACTGTAGGCCAGACCAGGCCATTTACATTTTGAAATGTGTCTAATATTGATGTAATCGGGGACCTTCCCTTGCTTTCAGCAGGTGATGCCACCCGCCTTTCTTTCATTTGCCAACTAAACTTAAAAGCGTAGTACTCTACGCTTCAACATGCACAAGGTATTTTTGGCTGTACCGCAACTGTGGGGCCAGCCCTATAAACACAAATGTCTTACTGAGTGATGAAGTTACACCATTGGCTAGCCGGTTGGCCAAACAACAAACTAGCCAATCGCAGAGCAACCGTTCCCCCAGACTACGAGATGCCAGTTGGCCTGACAACGTCATAGCCAAAGATGCTTAATTTAGAAACCAACCCACGCTTCGCCACTATAGGGGCACAAATGGTCTCCTAAGTGGGCGCTGTCTGACGGCAGATCTCGCAAACGTCCTATGTTTACTGGTGCTAGATCTGTTTTTGGGACAAAGAAAGGTCAATAACAAGAATCGTTCAGAAGCTGTGTTCACATTCTCTCTCCCATTGGAATGAATAGACTCCAACCTACTTCCGGTCTCCTAAGGGGCAACCACCAACAAGTCACACGGGAAGTAAAAGCCAGTTGGGCTGTCTTGCTGTTCTATTCTATTTGTCTTGGTCCTAGCTTATTGCAGAGTGATCCAGGCTATGGAATGGTCTCTTAATTTCTTTCTCTTTTTTGGGCGGTGAAACCGCCCCTATAAGTGAGGTTTGGATATTTGTACAACAAATCCTGCGCTGTGATTGGCCAAAAATGTACAAAATTTACCCCGCCTAACCCTGCACCGTGATTGGCCAATCACAGTCTATTCAGGACTGTGATTGGCCAGTGTCACATGACACATGTGCATAGCCCTATATAAGAAACCATAACTTAAAAAAAAACATAAATTTGTTTTTTTTAAGTTATGGTTTCTTCCATCATAAAGAGTGTTTCAATAAATGTATTTATTTTTTGTACATGATTGGTTGACATTCAGTATTGTGATTAGCTAGCAAGACACCGCCCACTTCACACAGGGTGTGATTTTTACTTTGTTTATTGGATTTTCCACAGAAGCGTTCAACATCAAAAGTTGGTACTATGCAGATATGTAATAGCTTCCTCCAGTGCAAACCATCAACTACAAAAATTGCAATAAACAGATTGAATTAACATCCAATCACTGAAAACATACAGGAAATACAGGTTAAATAAAAACAAAAAAACAGAAAAACACAGACAGATAAACAAAATAAAACAACATCAGTCAAACAGTACATATCCATGACACATCTGTAAATCTGCATAACAGCACAACAACTCCGCCACAGCAAGCCCATCACATCAACATTCCACCAGACCTCACGTATTCTTCATCAGGGATGGATTTTAATTCTGGACAAATTGAAAGAATGGACCCCATACCTTCCCAAACTTATTGGAGGAGCCACTTAATGAGAATCTAATATTTTCTAGTTTTAGACAGTACAAGATGTCTCTTATCCAGTGAGTGTGAGAGGGGGAAGTAGGTGATTTCCAATTAAGCAAAATGAGTCTTTTAGACAATAGAGTGACAAAAGCCAAAACATCCTACCATTTCAGTAGGGCTCTACACTGAATTACCCTCACATTACATAGATTACAACATACCATAATATCTTCAGTCCAAAGTAAAAGAGAATGTGAGTGCCGAGTTTCAAGTCGATCAGTCACACGGCTCTCAAGATGCGTGAACTACAGGCGCACACAGACGGATGGACAGACAGACAGAGATTTAGCACATTTATAGTAGGATGGTCCATTACTTTTGACTTAATCTTAATTGCTGTAATTTCTTTAATATATCTATACACTAAAATTATATATTTTGGAGGCACTGTTAATGGAAGTAGTCTACACAGAGTAGATACTCTGAAGAGAATAATTCTTCCTATCAATTATCAATATTAATGTTTTAAAACATTTCAGAATATATCCTCAAATTAATTTGTATAACAACCCACAACACATAAACAAATGGGGCAGAAAATAAACAAAATAACTTCCTTGACCCCATAACTAAACACAACTGGTCCAGGGCAAGGGGAATGTTCAAAAGGTGCTTTCCAATTAGGCATTAATTCGTCACACAACCTCCCACTTTAATTAAATGTACCACATCAAATGGAGATGTGAAATATGAGGTTATTAATGTGATGACCGATAATGAGTTCCTGCCAAGTGGGGGCCTCCTCGCCCAGCAAAAGCCCGTGCCCTCTGAAAGCTGGTGGCATCACGGCTTAGCCCTAATCCCTCTGCCCGTCAGAAAGACACATTTTCCTAATTGCCTTTTAACTTATATGAAATTAGCACCTACCTAAGTCAAATTATCGTGGTGCGATGTGGATAATGGGGTGGTGGGAGGCGGTGGTGGTAAGAGCATGATAGGCTGGTTTGTGAGCTCATTAATTACTGTGTTGCCAGGGATGGCACTAGGGAAGGGAGAGCTCCAGAGTGGGGATGCCAGGATAGGGGGCTCTCATGGGGACGATCCGCGGGCATTAACTCTCTCCTCCAAGGCTTATCCACACAATGCTCTAGGCTTTGCCAGGGGGAAAGAATACTGAAGAGGATTCTGCGTGTATTTTGTAGAAATATGGCGACACAATAAAGTCTACTGGGCTGTTAGAAAGTGGTCCTGGTGATATCAAATGTCTATTGGCATTACCGAGGTGATCTCAGCAGAAAATAGTATTAGTTTTAGTCGCCGTTCTACACATAAAGCCAAAATGTAAAGCCATTTGGAGTGGATCATTGACCAAATAAACAGCTTTCCAATGAATGAAGATGGACAGACTGCTAGTAACAGATTGAGATTAAGGTTTTTACATAATTTAGGATTATGATTAAAGTGGGAATTATCATGCAGTATTCAACAAGGTATAGGTCTGGGTTTAAGGCATAGGGTAGATTCCATGACAAAGAAGATGCAGCAACCTTTGCTTCTTCTAGTCTTCTGTGGTTAAATGTTTCCATAAAGTTTGACCTAGATCCTGTGACTGAGTGTCACGTCAAATGTATTTTTCTATGACAGATGGTGAAATATCTTTAGCCATTCATCATAAACAGTTGGCCGCCTCATAAATCACCAGTTCATTTGTTTTGAACTGTGTCATATGCTGCTAATGCATTTTCTGACACATTCTGTGTATTTCTATGTTTGTATAACCATTTCATTTGAAACATTTAAGATATTTGTGCTGTCATGAGTCATTAGAATATCTGTTTGTGTCAACATCGTCTCTCTCTCTCTCTCGCTCTCTCTCTCTCGCTCCAGACAGATGGGAAGCTTACACAATTTTCAAATGCTACTACAGCCTAAAAGTCTGTACACCAGAAATGCTGAAAATAAGTAGAAAATAAAGCAAATGTGCCACCCCTCCACTTCTATTTCACCTTTGCAGTTGTATAAATTAGACCTACTGGAGATTAGTTGGAACCTACTGTATCTAGCTAGCTGTCTAACAGAAACAAATATATAATCTTTGCAGATTTACAGACTGTAGCATTCAAAGATTCTGTAATAGTTCGTTGTCTGGCTTGAGAGACTAGTATCTCACAAAATGAAGAAGACAGGTGTAATACGCATTCATTAGCCTCATAGTAAACTGTGAAAACAGCTATATCAGTACTCTGTAACTCTTGGCTCATCATATTCTCTGTCACAGTTTCCTTCATCCCCATGGCAACCACTTTTCTCCTTATCCTGGCTAATCACTAAAGTTGACCTTGATAAAAAAAACAGTGCCCAAGGGACCACTCGTACTTTTGTGCTATTGTAGATTCTGAAGACAGACACCATTTCTAATAATAGCCATTTATTCTAAAAAAAAGACATCAATGACTGAATATTTGTGGTGTCTAAAGATGAGTGATGCGCATAGTGAGAAGTAAAACATTTTAAATAAAACAGCATGCCAGAAACAATTTAATGATAGAAAACAGAGAGGTATACACTGAGAAATATGCAGTGCTGGAGGAATTAAATATGGTTTCATCTAATAAATGACTTCATGAATTTGTTCTATTTATTACCATTGATTTCTGTTTGCATTCTTTGACAAAGGTTAAACATCTGGGCCACAAGGCTGGAAGCTTATTGTACTTGTGTATGTCGACCGCGGCCACAATTTTGTGCTGTTAAAATGAAATATACAGAATTATGCAGTGTCAAATATGTTCCTCTATGTAGTTATTTATCTGCCCTGTTTAATATGAGCAGAGCAAGTCAAGGCAGAATCCATTAGAAAGACCCCCGCCCCATCTCCCCACAGCTCTGCATACATCTCATCACGGCCCTAATGATCATAAATGCAAAACAAGACATCTCCCAAGCACTTAACTCAATGCATCAAAGTTAAAGCTGTGATCCATGATAGGTGTCAAAGACAGTGTTCCTTTTATATTCTCTCATTAGCCATTCTGCTGATAGCACCCAGCTTCGACACTATCAATTATTATTAGTTGGGTAAATAGGTTTCTAATAATGATGAACTATATTCTGCTTGTGTAATGAGGGGAATATGACTTGTGCATAGAAAAGATCCTGTTGTGAGGGAAAAGCTGAAGAGATTTATATGGAAGTGATACTAAATTGAATGGCTGACTCAGCAGCCACACATAGAGACTATAATGTATGGTAACTCTTCCTTTTGCTTTATATATTTAGTGTTTATTTTCAGTTCATTATTAACCAGTTGAAATGACATAATTTATTGTTTAGTTGTTTTATATGAGTTCATTTATGAGTTTTCTTTGAGATACCAGTTCTGTGGGAGGCTGCTGACATAAATGGACATTATGGGCTGGCCAAAGGAATGGGGATCAGCTGCTCCAGATCTGCAGCTAATCTGGACAATTGGACTGCACCACAGTCCCTCTGCACTATGGGGTGGGGCAGGGGTTCTTAGAGTGTGTGTCAATGGTAGTCTTTGTCTTTTCCCCCTTTTGTATTAACAGTGGTCTGACCCGTCCCTATATATTTCCACCTTCTGTGTCATTCTGGTTAGTTCAGTTTTCAGTTCAGTTGTGTTGTTTGTCTGTTTAGTTATTTAGTTTAATTTCCTTTCTGTTGAGCACATTTGTTTTGTTAAACCATTTATTTGCAACAACGAAAAAAGAAAAGAGAACAATATTTTAAAAACAACAGTTTTCCCTGTGTCTCTCCTTCCGACCAACTCGGTCCCTGACAGGGGAGCTACATTAAATTTAAACCCTTGGCTTGTACAACCTCATGCATTGGTGGTTGGTGAAATATTCAAAGAAAAAAGAAAATCACAAAGCATTTTGTTGGGGGTCAAAGAACATTTAAAACCTGTGCAGATGAAATACTGGCCAAGGTGACCACAAATTGGGATATATCCTACTGTATATCAATTTTATAGAGCTCTTGGGCTCCAGGTTGGCTAATTATATCTGACCTAAGGAACATGGGGCCTGATAGTCAACCTCTGGCCCTGACTGGCCTCACTTGGCACTGCTCCGTCCATTAAACCAAATGAGTATATGAGATATAGCCCATAAGAGAAGATTTGTGTTAAAAAAAAATCAAACAAACTAAATTTGCTGGGGACCCCCTGGAACTCCCTCAAGAACCCCTGGGGGTCCCCGGACCCCACTTTGACAACCACCGCTGTAAGATACATCACATGAGAATGTTGGCTGATGTGTAGTACGATGACTTACTGTACTGTACATGCTTTGGTCAAGGTTCATATTTATCGGCAGCACAATTGATGGGTTCAAAAGTTAGACACACAGCTGGTGCAAAAGGACTAAAAAAGTGGGTCTAATGAAAAGAGAAAGCCCACCACAAGAATAAAGGCTGTTGTTGCATTTCATTTCTCCATTTTCTTTCGGTCTGAGCGCCCTGTCCAGTCTACAGTATGTGCTTCTCCAAGTAAGCATGTACTGTAATATTTGCTTGCTGGTTACGGTTATGGCAATTAGTCAAACTTGCACATTGTCAGTGGAATATTGCTGACACAAGCACATCGAGAAGGCCACACCATGCGTTGGTGATGGTTTTATTGGTTTAGGCTCACAATCACAGATACCTACGGATAATGCATGACATCAATGCAAAGAAGACGGGAAGTCCACACACTGTATTGAATCTTCCAAGAAAAACTTTTAAATGCAGAGGCCAACGTTTCAACCCAACACAGGTCTTCATTGGGTCTGACTTGATGAAGACTGATCTTGCCACTGACGGGATATTTTGTTAGTGCCTGCATAGAACTGAGAAAACACAAAGCTGGGTAATTATCATCCATATGCGCCAGTTCACTGGTGTCACAATTGAGGCCTGAACATTTAATTTGTACAGTTTGGTGTGATATTCCAATACCAGCATGCATTGTCTTGGCTCTAGGGCTGTCACAACAATGCAAAGCTCAATATGTTCATAAGATAAATTGCCTAATATTCAGATGCATGAAGCAAAGGTTATTTTGTGGTAACGTAGAACTGGTCTGACTCTGAACTGGTATGATGAAGCAAACAATCACGATGGGGTCTTGGCAGCTGAACGTGTACATTTTGGATACCAAGCATTTCGATCTCCAGCCATATCTCCACGATAAGTCAGTGTGATAACACAATAGTTTGTATATGACGACCCTGTATATGATGACCCTGAAACAGTAATGACTCAGGCAGGGTGGAGATGACAGCATTCCTGTCCATTTGAGAATTCACATGCACGTAAACACTGCAGAATAATTTCTTGCTGAGAAGTACAAAGTCATGAAAGCTTAATCACCACATTACAGAGACAAGACGCCCACACCCACCTTCTCTCAGACAGGAAGAGCTATAAGACCGGGGGGGGGGGGGGGGGGGACACAAATGCTCTGCCGTTGTGTTTACATACTGTATAACCATTCTCCTCAACCCAAGGATTATAATCACCCCCATTTAAATGTGTGGGTGTTTATATGTGAAGTAGTCTGATTCCAGCAACACAAGTTAATGTACCCCTCGGAACTATTAAAGCCCATAACAACACACAAGGGCTCCATATGAAAAAGTCAACGGTGTTGACTAATCGTCCTCAGAAACGTATGTTTGCTAATAATGCACTGCCAGTCATAATTATGCCCACAGCACTGACCTATGTGTACAGTACACCGATTAAAGATTGTCATGCACTAGACAAGAATATTACTCATGAGCAAAACACAGAGGAAAGGTTTCCAGCAAAGCATCTGCTTTTGATGTGGCAAATTTATGCCTTAAAGCTGGTTAATAGAATACAGTAGGTATCTTTTCTGAGGCAAATCATTCGCTCTTCGAGATTAAGAGAATACTCTGGAAACGAGAAGTAAAAAATAAGGGAAAGCTGTTGAGATTGAGAAGGGAAAAAAGGAAAGGAGAGAGAGAGAGAGAGAGAGAGAGAGAGAGAGAGAGAGAGAGAGAGAGAGAGAGAGAGAGAGAGAGAGAGAGAGAGAGAGAGAGAGAGAGAGAGAGAGAGAGAGAGAGAGAGAGAGAGAGAGAGAAACACAGTTGAAGTACTGTAGCTGTAAGATGGCTTTCCATAAGGTAAGCTCTATGGGATCTGTGACTCCAAGCCAAAGGTATCGAAAAGGCACGCGATAGCAGTAATGAAAGAAATGCAATAATAATGCAATAATGCAGGTAGGGTGAGTCAGCTGGGCCCCTGGCACTTTCTCCACTGTACAGCAGCTGACCTGGTTTCTCTGCTGCCTCCTCTCCACAGCAAACATGGGACCAAGGTGCTGGCATCAATAATAAATATACACAGTTACTGTTGCCACAAGCCCCCAAGCTGCAAAGGCTGCGATGTCGGCTTATTAAAGTCCCTCTCTTCTGTTATTGTTTAGCCCTGAAGAAGAAAGTGGTATTATGAAAAATAGGACAACAGTGAAGCTTTCTGTGCAGGGTGCAAGGCCAGGCGCTGCTAAATTGTTACCGACCTCGATTGTAAAATTAGGGCCGGGCTTCACTATCCTGTCTGGTTCTCACAGGCTGCCACATCACTCTTGTTAACACTCTGCTTGCCTGGTTGAGGGAAGCGTCAGACACAACGTTAAGGAGAACTCTCTGGAGGTCCACTGGACTGACCTGCTGGACTGACCCATGATGTTAGCAGGTCACATTGTGGACTGACAAGGTTCTGTAGTATACCTGACATACAGTAACCTCTATTGATTGACTCCACCCCAACATTTAAGGTGTCTTGACTCACGGGAGGTCAAAGCTGCTGTGAGATTCTCTTTTATGTGCTTGTGTAGGTGAGAGAGAGCATGTGTGGTGGTTGGTTGATGTGGTTTTCTGGGGGAGCTGTTTATTCATGCACCCTTTCTATAATCGCCACCATAAAAGAAACAAGAGGCAGCGAGAGACAAGCAACTGGCGATAAATGACACTTCTCCCAGTGGTGTAATAACTTCCCCATCCATCAGTCAACCTCAATTCACATATGCCTGTATGGTGTTCTTCTAGTTCCTGCTTTGTTCACTACAGCTTTTCCCTCTTGGGAAGAATTACAGCGATAGACAAAGGGATTGATTGAGCTATGCCTCCTTTTGATGCTTATTTCACCTCAAATGAAACGGTATTGTCTTTCGACGAGGCTCCTGGTAAAGTCAGCTCCGACAATAGCCACATGATAAATTACTAAATTGTAAGGCACTTTAATACATTCTCTCATTTCAGCCAGGTCCAATGTTTCACCCCCCCCCCCCCCTCCCCCTCCAAAAAGACCTTGAAATCAATTTGAGGTCCCCTCCCCGACTCAACTTCTCCACTGCAGCAGGGTCCGCCATGAGATCGATTTCACAACACATTCCTGTAAATGATGCCTGGCATGTTGGAGTCACTAACTCCCTGCTGAGAAAAGGGACAAAACAAAGGTGCCGCAGGGGGAGGGGTTGAAGGTTGGGTGTACAGTATACTGTTTGGAAAGCCAGAGTTAGGAGGAGAGATAGAAAACGGGTCTGTGATGGTAGAACATAGAGGTGAGTGTAACAGAAAAGACAAAGATGTCACTGTTTCAGAAGAATAAAAAAGCATGCATTGTTTTTATACAAACATGCTAGGCTGAGGTGATACGAGCCTACAGAGCAATGCTTATTTATCTGTGGAGAAAGACACATGTCACCCTGTTCCACTGCCAGACATTGAGGTCATAAATTACCTCTCTAAGCCATCAATCTGCACCGGGGGACAGCAGAGCACAAATACCCATACTCTCACAGGCAAATGCACACACAACTCATAATTATGCACATTTGCATGTTCCAACACACACAGGACCAGTGCAACAGCGGCCCGGTACTGACTGCGTTCCCCTGATACTTTCTGCACAAACTTAGTACTCTAACTGCTGTAGTGTAGTTTGGTACAAACACAAATAGCAGTGTTCTTCCTTTGAAATCACAGCAGCAGCGGGAAGATGTGATGCTGACTTCTTGCACACGGCTCGTCCTAAAACTTTCATTTTGATCCATCTGGTTCATTTCCCATGCTCTTTCATCCCAGGAAAATAACTAAAATAAGCTCTTATTTGTGCTATTTTCATATGACACAAAGTATTGTAAGCCACAAACACTAGCTCACACACACATGCACGCAGGCGCGCACGCACACACACACACACACACACACACACACACACACACACACACACACACACACACACACACACACACACACACACACACACACACACACACACGCACGTACTTTGATGAATGTCCTTTTTCCCTCAGTATAAACTCCAGCAGAAGCTTCCACTCACATCCAGTTAGATCACTTTAGCATTAATAATGCACAGGCCTTTATCTTCCTTCCCTGACCTCTTAAATCACTATCACAAGCTGTTGGCCATGGATTTAAAGCGCCCACTTATTCTTCCGTGCTCTGGACTCAATCCATTCCTCTTCATTATCAATATTATTATATCTCGATCTCTCTATTTTTTTGTTTTGTTTTGCCTTACAGGCATCATGAGAATATCCAGGATTATTCGTTGAGAAAGGGGGGCGTCCGGGTGTAACTGGGGTAAAGTTCCTGTCCACCACCATGGATATTGGGGTTCCACTGGACACAATTAGCCATGTTCACACCTGGGAAGCTGTCCTACAGGTTGACAAAGTGGTGGGTGGATGGATGGATGGATGGATGGATGGATGGATGGATGGACCGGCTGACCAGCTGACATTGCCATCCTTAACCTCGTATTTTGGGTATGTCTTTCTTTTGGGGCGTGTCACATTTTGAAAATATGTTTATGATTTATGAAATAAGTTTTGAGGTTGTAGATTGGCTATGTCCACACGACACAGTCGTAGGACGAAGTAATGCTTGGTGAACTGCAGTGTCCTTGTCTGTTGTATAGGCTATAGGTATCTTCTTCCAGAAGTTATCATTCCTGAAAAGTCACAACAAAATCAAACATAGTTGTAACATGTAACTTGAAGCTGTTCTGAAACCTTGTGGAGAGAAACAATCTCCCATTTCTCAAGCCCTACAGTAAGTGTGTGTCTGCATGTGAGCGGGAAAGAGTGTGTGGGTGTGCGTGTGCGTGTGTTTGAGAGTGAAAGAGGGAGAATCTGATGAATTGTCTCATATGTGGCTTCCATCAGGAGCTCAGTGATTTATGGGGTTAATAACTGGGTCCATTCACAAGCCTGCAGTCCTGTTGTTTTTCTGTTTGTGGTTGGATGACAGAAATAATACAGCCAAACCACCCAGTCTCTTTATTCTGGCCTCATTCAAAGACCCATAAACTCAGGTCCTCATTTGCATTTTGTAATATTTGCTAAAAATTATGTGGAGGAATGTGTCCGTTTGTCTGTCTGTCCGTCCGTCCGTCCGTCCATTCAGACGGTGCCTGTATTTGAACTTGGTTCCAAGTAAGATGAGCACTGCAGCATAAGTGAAGCTGTCTTTTGATCCATTGCTAACACACTGCATTTTATACTCCATTTTATTATCACTTGAGCTCCTTCAACCCACCCTTTCAATCTTCAGTGGGGCATAAGATGTAATTTCTATATTTTCATCCCACTGCTGTAAGTGGTAATGAAGCCACAATGGTAACAGGGTACCAAGACAGCATAAACTACAGTATATAGTATTCCATGGCAATACAGCACTTTTCCTGTCAGGCCAAAAAAAGATTGCCCTACCCTCTATCATGAGACCTCATATTTTATTCACCACTAGGTCTCACTGTTTCTCAAGCTTCCACACAATAGGCCTACAGCTAAAATGGTAAATACAATAAATGTCACGGTTTCCTCTATGAAGAGAACAAGGCTCGTTCAAATCCATATGCTAACATCCGATGGTGTGCATTCTTAAATTCACACAATCAAATGTTTCACTATTTTCCTACTTGCATGCATGTTCTTGTAAAAGGCAATTATAATAGCACAATTAAGGTGACAAAATAACAGAAAATGACCATGCGATCAAAAACATTGACTCTAATCTACAATATATGCACCTGCTCCAAGACTGTCTGGGGTCTGGGTAATTGTGTACATCATTTTCAGTCTTATAATGGGGGCAGTCGTTATACATGCAGTGTAATAAAAAGATAATTATGAATCCCCCAACCGTGTTCTGTCATTTGGCAGGCTCTTTAACACAAAGCATACGTTCCAATGAGGCTCAGCTAATCTTCACAAGAGAAAAAGGAAATTGGCTCTCTTCAACTGACTCCATTCCACTTTTCATCTGTGGACTTGCTAGTTCTGAAACCAACATGAAAGATAGGGAGATGAGCGGAGAGTAGAAGAGCACATGAAAGATCCAAAGTAAGTGAGAAGTGAGGGGGGCCACTGAGAAAGATGCAGAGAGAGAGAGAGAGACAGAGAGAGAGAGAGAGAGAGAGAGAGAGAGAAATGAAGAAGTGTGCCACCACAAAGAGCAAATGAAAGGGAGGAGGAAAGAGTGAGGCGGCGATGGTAATATGTTTACTCACTTAATGCAATTGTAGTGCTGATTGCTTTATCAACACAGAGAGTTGTTATTTCAGAGGAGGGAATTAAAAAGATAGATGGATGAGAGAGACAAGGCACACGGAAATAGTAACAACGGAAGCTGGTGGATGGGAATTTATCATAATATATGGATAAAGCGAGAAAGTCATTCCCGGGGTGTGGTGGCTACTGAAGCTGCTCCTTCAGCGACTGAACACTGTCAACAACAATGTCAACGACAAGGCTATATTTGTGTGGCTGCTAACCTCAGCTGACAAGAGTTAACAAGGAGTTGCTACCTGTACCGCTTTTTAATTACTGTATTAAGTGTTGGGCAGGAAGATAAAAGAGAAAAGGTATAAGGCTAAATGGGTGCAAATTCATAATACTTCAGGTGCAGAAGGAAACAAATTACCCTATTGATAAGGGCAACCATGGAGGGAATGATGGTGTGTTTGGAACAATCGTCGCAGGTTGATTGATCACCTCACTTCAGCTCTGTGTGTGTGTGTGTGTGTGTGTGTGTGTGTGTGTGTGTGTGTGTGTGTGTGTGTGTGTGTGTGTGTGTGTGTGTGTGTGTGTGTGTGTGTGTGTGTGTGTGTGCGTGCGTGTGTACTCATGCATGCTGCCTTTGATTAATTACCTGTAGAGTTATTCTACCTAGGTTATCAGAAGGCAATTAACAATGAATGAGAATCGACTATTAACAACTGTCTTTGCTATTGTTGACATACATTTGTTTCCTTGAAATTCCTGCACTTTGCTCCTCCTCAGAACAATTGCTGTCAAAAGCTACCCAAATATGAAAATAGCTGTCCGCATGCAAGGAATTCAATGCACACATAATCTGTTCGACAGCAACGGCAGACAATACTGTTTTGCATGCAATTTGTAAAATAAGAAGTCTTTGGATTTGATAAAAGATTCTACATTCTCCTGATTGTGTTTTGAAGTAGCCTTGAATGTCTTCGTCTTAACTAATGCAAACCCTTTTGACAGGGACCCGGCTTTTAGACTAAAATAGATCCGTCAGCAGTCTTGAGTTTACTTAGCGCAGACAGATACACACACTCCCTCTCTCTGTCGCACGCACGCACGCACACGCACACACACACACACACACACACACACACACACACACACTCATAGAAACATGCAGACACAAACTAACAAGACATACAGTATACAGTCATGTCATAAAATGTGGTTCAGGTAGCAATAGGTATTAGGTACACACCTAAAAAATGCATCCACACAAAATGCACATTCACACAGATTCCAACACATTTCCGCACATTTTCTAGTGCACTCACATTAAACTCACAGCTCAAGCTGGGGCCTTGATCTGAAAAAACAAAAAACAAAAAACACACCAATCCAAGGATAGAAAAGCACTTTTCCGACATGGGGCCGATTGCTGTGAAATGGAATGGAAACAATGACACCTATATAGTGAACAGCAAGCAGACACACTGTAGTGACAGACAGACGGAGAGATCAGGGCTAACATCACATCAGTGCCACTGCAAGTGCCTCGTTTCATCGGCCGTCAGAGCCGTTTAGGCAGAAGCTGTTAAGACGGCCATCTTCTATTGACTTCAGAGCAATACTTATCTGCATTAAGGATTAAACTGCTGGGGACAGTCAGAGTGTAGATACTAGCTAATTTCACATCCCTCTACCCACAGCATTTAGCAACACAATGGTTGACTATTCTTCAGACATGGGCTATCTCTGTACGCTTGTACAGTAGATGAAAGAGCTTGACTTTTTTCTCTATTTTCCCTTGTGTTCTTCCTCAATGCTTATTTATCACCCAACCTTTGCAGCCGCATCCCAAGTTGAAATGGTTGAGTTCAAACAAAATGTCTTCTTGTTAATTATCCCCAATTCCTCATCGTCATGAGACCAGTCTTCCTCCTCTCTTGCATTTGAATGAATTTGCATAATAATGACTGTTTGCTCCATGCAGTGTAAATAAGCTGCTGGTGCAAGGCTGGGTGTCCTAGATCCAGGACCTGTTCAGAAACAGGTTAGAATCTGCAAGGATCCACTGTTGGTAGTACCAAGACACCAGAGTCTCAACGGAGGGCAAGGATCTCAGGTTCAAACCTATCGACAATGACAACATCATCACCACTGACTCCTCTGAAGAGGAGAGCCACATGCAGCAGTTCTGCATCAGGACCACCAAGGGGCCATTGGTGCATGTCAAACTACACTTCCAATCTCAGCAATCTCCATCCATCAACCTCTAGCTCAGTTTAGTTGCGTACATATTCGAAAAGCAATAATAATAGATTTGAGTCTTAATATTGTACCGTGATTGAGTAATTTAAATTACTCAGCACTAATGCCACCTATCACTAATCTTAACCCCACCATCCACTTTGATAGATGTCTCCAGGACATTGTCTGCAACGAAACACATTTCAGTGGTGTCCAAACATGCTGCATTTCCCAGGATTTAATGTGCTGAGGACATGAGGTCCCACTAGCTCGCTAACATCCACCCCTCCCTGCCGGTTATTTATGAACCTGACTCTTATTAACGAGTGCTAAGAAGACTGATGGGCTCATTCACCTGTAGGCTGTTTGCTTGTGTGCATGTGTGCATGTGTGCATGTGTGCATGTGTGCATGTGTGCATGTGTGCGTGTGTGCGTGTGTGTGTGTGTGCGCGTGTGCGTGAGAGAGAGTGTGTGTGTGTCTAGTGCAGAGCATGTGTGTCTAAAAGATTGATGTATTTACCATGTTGATGGTTCACGTGAATGTAAATAATGCTAGCCATATATATATATATATATATATATATATATATATATATATATATATATATATATACTTTTAATTCACTCACATTAATGACACAAGAAGCAAGGAATACCACAGAGCAACATTTGCAACATGAAGAAAAGTGCAGCTGTATTATCTAGGAAAATATGAATGAATGAATTAGGACAAATACTTGCAGATACTGTATATGAAATTACTCAGATCAGGATCAGGGGCAAAAACCAAACTAATGCTATTGATCGATTTCATGGAGTTATAGATAATTATCAATACATATATAAGTGGTACCAACCTTGATTACAGCTCAGCCTCATGGTCGTCTCTGTGTTTCTAACGGGGACATGTTGGTCTTTTATTAAATGTATGGCAAAACAAATTCATGTAGGGAAACTGTACAATTTGCTTATGAACTAATCACTAAATGGGTAAAACTGTAACATGCCTAGATGTGTGGAACCCTGCAACAGACTTACTCATTTGGACCAGCAAAATACATATCGTTGCTGTCCAGCAGAAACCAGCTAAACTCCATTTTTCCGCTTTTGCATTTCTTTCCATAAATCAGTGCTATTGAACACCCTTTACGTTTGTGTGTTTGTGTGTCAAAATATTGAACTAACGAAAAGTATTAAAAAGCGCTTCTGACAAAACCAGCTAACTCCATTGGAACAGATCGTTAAGCATTTCACATTGCACGAGTTTCTCTCTTGAAATCGGGCTATATATTTCGTTGTGGTTCTCGCCCGATTGATTTGTCGGCGACAGGGGATCACTCATTGCAAGATATTTCACCACGATGTCCTCCCGAGTCCCGACCCAATACATACATTTGTTTGTATTCCAAACGTCTCACGAAAACGTGAAAGGCTCCCGTGATATATGCGCGAGACCGAGACAGGACGCTGATGATTGACATTAAATAATTCTCTATTTTTCTGTATGTGTCTCTCTCTCTCTCTCTCTGAAACAAATGTTTCAAAAAGTCATCCACGATGCAATTCAGATCAGAAGCAGTGTTGCCGTGTCCGCTTATTATAAGCGAGTTGCTTGTAAAAAAATATTGGTGGTTGCGTTTTTTTAGCTTATTTCTAAAGTGTAGTTGCTTATTTGGCCTTGTTTCCTAATGTTGTTTTTTTTCTTTGAAAATAGCTGCGACGCATTGTGAGCTTGCAGATCGGCTATTTTATTTGTATATAGGTTTAAAGTGCTCATGCGGCCTAGTCGCTTTTGTTGGGCTTGTTTTCATAGACCTGGTTGCTTATTTCTCTCGCAAAATCTGGCAATACTGTTCAGAGATACATACGTCACACACACACACACACCCACACCCACACCCACACCCACACACACACACAAATCTCTCTGTCTGCACTCTGCAAGCCCTATTCCTCTCAAATAATAAACAGCCCCATCCTCGAGCAGGCTCGCTCACTCTCTCAATCTGTTTTATAATGTTTAACTTAAAGGGGAAATCCACCCATTTTCAATATTTAACTATGTCATTAATATAGCATAAAGGAGTTGTGTGGAAATAAGAAAAAATTTTAAAAAAAATTAACATTGCAAAAAAATTTAACATTGCAAAAAAATTAACATTGCAAATTACACTGTGATGACTCATCATGGTGTAATTTGCAATGTTAATTTTTTTGCAATGTTAAATTTTTTTGCAATGTTAATTTTTTTTTTAATTTTTTCTTATTTCCACACAACTCCTTTATGCTATATTAATGACATAGTTAAATATTGAAAATGGGTGGATTTCCCCTTTAATACAGGACTGTCTGGACGGTAATATTGCGGTTCTATGCGGGAGGATTAGCCACGGTGTGTGGCTGTAATGTGCTCTCATTGGCTGTATTGGCATCGTGCTCTAGACCGGGTCCGACAGCCCCAAACAGCCAACATGTTTGAAATCTAAAACTTGTCGGGAACCTCTCGCCGACCGCACTTTATCTAGGTGGATCTTCTCGGAGTACCTTACACACTGCGCGATCAACACCTCGCCGAGGAACGCCCGATCTTGACTGAGATCTGTGGTTTTGTCAGCGAACACCAAAAAAGCTCCCCAACAGTGAAATCGGGTCAAATATCGTACAGTGTGTAGGGGTCTTAACAAGCACCCCCTTTGGTGCTAAGTCCACCAAAGGGGGGGTGGAGTTAGCTGGTTTAGCTGACTCCAGGCTCCACACCCTTTTGACCTCCAACCTCATTGTGAGCTTTGAGGTCCATTTAGCTGTTCTTTATAAAAAAAAAATCCTATTAAACTCCACTTTTTGTTTTGTTGTGGTCATTTCCTGACAAATGAACATTTTGGAGTTAGCTGGTTTCTGCCGGACAGCAGAGATATTATAGATTGTTGTTCCATGACAACCAAGGCATTCTGTACAATACAATAAAGTCATTTAAAGAGACTTTATTTCAGTGAATAAACACACTGTCTGTCTATTACATGATTTCCCTCTGTGGTGTGGATTCTGTTTGATCCTTCCTCTCACCAAATCTTTTGAAAGATGCCCATGATAATAAACCCTCTATTCTGAGAAATTAAACAGGTATAACCACATCATGTAACTGTTCTCCATCAACTGAAACAATTTCAACCACTAGACCTGTAATAGCATTGCTCTTAATAATAATAATCAGTACCTCATATTTTGAAAAAGTTCAACTCAATGTGGGAATAATAAATACTGTAGCACCATCAAAATGTTTACAGTGACTTACTCAAGATAATTATTATTTGTAAGCTAAGCCCTTGCTTTGAATCTAATGTGTAACAGAAAGATTGTATATGAAGGTTATGAAAGGCAAGGAAGGGAGAGCAGATTGAGTGAGCAAGAGAATGTGTTGGAGTATGAATTACTCAGAAAATATGAGGACAATGAAAGGAATAGAAGTATCTTCGTATTTCAAAGGCATTCAATGCTTCTTCAAAGTAAATGGATATCCACAAAAGTTAAAGATGGAGGTAAGGTAAGAAAACGACATACAAAGACAGATGCTACTTGGATTGAAATGACAGTGTTTGTCATATTTACACAATACATTTTTCATAAATGACAATTGAAAAAGTGACTGTACAGTTAGCATCACAGACATCAAAGTGAAGCCATAATGAGTGTAAGTGGCTATACACACTGTATTGACTTGCTTGGCACATTATTGACCTATAAATATACATTGTAAATGTCTAGCATTCAAAGCCAATTATATTTGCGATGCTCTGGAAGCCTTTCTACTGTTAAAATTCAATGTATATTGATGATATAAAACCCTGTATTTGTGGAGTGGTGTGGTCAAGCAGCAGCAAGGTTGTCAAAGACTATACTTCCACTCCTGATGTCACAGCCTTGAGTATAGGAATTGTTGGGAGCGGGGCAGATTTACTGGTTCAAACACGATTTCCAAAATGTATATATTCATTGTTTATGAGAATACCAATTTATAACATCCAGTAGGTACTATGTGCATGACGTCATGAAACAGTGCATGAAATAGTGCCCTCACTGCTCGGTGAAACTTGCTGCAGCAGATACACACCACTAACTGGCACTGAAATTAACGATTCGTTGCTTCCCTGGCTTATGATGCGAACACCGCTCTCGATAGCTGAAGTTTGGAAAGGTAAGCCACACAGTTATTAGAATGTCTTGTTTAATAGCAATATTCTGTCCTATCTTCACTCAAAACCCTGCTGGTAAAATTGTACTCAAACTCTTGCAAACAATCTTTTGTGAACAATCATATGCAAATGAGGTCCGCAATGGAGAGGCAAATAGAGTAAGACAGAATAAAATAAGACACCCAGCACTCAAAAACACTCTTGAGTTAAGTCCTTCAGATATGAAAAGCTCAATTTGCCTTCAGAATGTGGCAGGCTTCTGCACTTTTTGAAGGAACACAGATGATGCATCCCCTCTTTCATGGCATCAGCGGAGGCTCTATAGACATTTTAAGTTACCCAGCTCCCACTCTTCCTTCATAGGAATCCTCCATTACCCCCCCCCAAAGCTCCATCTCAACAGTGGAAGCCTTAAGCCTATGTGCCTTTGCTTCAAAAAGCCCCACATCTCCGTATTATTCCTCTATCCCTGCTGGTCCTGATGAGAGCTGTCCACCCTCCCAAGGCGCCTGAAGCCCCATCTCAGTACAGTATCACCTCCCACCCGGCACTATGCTGCCTATAATCTGTAAGTCAAGCTCCACTGTGGGCTAATACCATTGGATACACTTCTCCCACCCCAGAACCGGCTTTTACCTCCGGAAACAGCCGAAGAGCATATAAGCAGGGTGGGGCGATTTGCAAGAGATATAGAGGAAAAGGACGGGTGGATGTGGCTGCTTGGTACAGTGTCACGTGCATAGAAGAAGCAGTGAGCAAGGGCTCCACGAAGGAGTAAATCAGGATTACATGAGGGAAAACACCCTCTCCCGCAGATATGGCAGCAATGGGAGCTGAACGACCCATGCAGGGCCCACACTAGCTTAATGTGTAACAGAGAACAGGTGACTGATCACAGTGGAGCGGTAAGACTGGTGAAATGCAAGGATCTTTCTGCAGATTATCTCTTGCAGGCTACACGGTAGTGGGAAAGAAAGCAGAAACAACTCCTCCCCAACTGCTCCCCGAGGAATCACCTCTTCTAAAATCGTCCACATGGGATTACATGGTATAATACGTTTGAGATGCCTGTAATGCAGTTCCTGCCATGTGCTTGAACCATTGAGTTTGAGTCCAATTAACAATTTCAGCTGCATGTCATTATCTCCTGTTGTTGTCATTTCCTACTCTAGTACCTGATACAGCAAAAATGCCCTATAAATAAAGGAGAAAAAAATATAGAATTAATTCAGTGCATGAGTACGGTTGATACATTTTTGAAGGTAAAGTTAAGCTTCTGGCAATTTCCAGCGGGACTTTATTTTTGGTTGATGTTGTTGCAGACTTTGGTGTGAGTGGGTGGGAATTTTACCCAAGGGATTTTTTTCCCCCACATCTCCTGGGTACTGTAAATGTGTTCAAAACTGGGACATCCCTGTTTAGATAATGTCATAGCACATATGCTAGCTCAAGCACATAATATAGGTTCTCATTAAGGCACAACACATCAAATGAATCTTTTTAACTTAACTTTCAGTAGATAGTTAAGTAAGTATATGTGCTCAAGACTCAATCATCCTTTTTGACGTCACAGACAAAGCCAAATATAGACAGCATCAGAATGAATAAAACAATGGAATCTTTGTTGATTTGTAAAAGCTCTTCAGTTCAGTTCTCAGCAGGCATCTGGCTCTCAGCAATGACCAGACACTGTGCCTGCGATCACCACCTCGACAAAGGCCAAGAAAAAAAGAGATGGAGTGAGGAGAAGAGAGATGGAAGATGGAGAGATACATGCAAATGGGTTATGCAGCAAATGCTATCAGTCATTCCTCTTGTAGTAATTGCACATGACATTTAATTGTGAGAGTGACGCGTTGTTTAATCAGATGTATCCTCAAGCATCAAATTAGTCTTTGCTGAGAGCGCGCGCGCTCGTACACACACACACACACACACACACACACACACACACACACACACACACACACACACACACACACACACACACACACACACACACACACACACACACACACACACACACACACACACACACAATGTTCTCGCTTGTTTTATGGTGTTTACACAGAGTTCATCCTCACGATTTTGCACTCCATATGATGTAGACTAGACCAATCAGTTTTCTGGCTCATGTGACTTGCTTTGTCTTTTGTACATTACTGTTCGTGTGCGTGCGTGCGTGAGAGAGAGAGAGAAAGAGAGAGAGAGAGAGAGAGAGAGAGAGAGAGAGAGAGAGAGAAAATGACACAAATGTCCATAGTAGTAAAAGGCCTTTTTATAGACATCTTAACTACCTTGCCAATAAGAAACTTTTAGCTGACTCCCATCCACATGACATGGGGCTAATTACCACCCCCTCAATATTTAACACTGCCTCTTAAAATGGCACTCTTGAGGTTGAAAAAAAACTAAAAGATTTTTAGTCCTTCTGAAAGGCAATTAATGTCAAGTCTCAAATTGTCAACCTCATTGAAGCCTGAAAAGAATGGTTAATATCCCTCATTAGTCCGATAAAGACCTTCACTCTGCTCCCATCATCATCAGAGCTTCCTGGCTCCTCGGTGGCCATAACGTACATGTGATCTAAGCAGCTTTTACTTTTAGGGACTCAGGATGATCATATTCTCTTCAAATAAAACATCTAATGGCACTGCTCACCAAATCAAATCAGACCAATCAAATAGATTGCTGTTTAACTAGACTGCTATTCAATTGTGTGAATATTTTTAACAGAAGCCTTAGGAATATGTAACACATATAAAACCATGCTACAGGGCTATATAAGCTACAATATCCAACATGGTGTACCCCAGCCTACCTACAGTACTGCAAATCTTGAGCACTGCCATCTATGTCTGATGGCGAGGTTCAGGTATCTCTCGCTGACATTAGCATGCAGTGCAGTGCAGGAAGTGCAGAGGTCCATACCTAATGAGTCATGTTCCCTGTCCTCCCTGAAGCGGGCTGATGTTCCCAATGAGCTGTGGCTCCATTCCCCATTCCTGTCTCCCACTCCCACTCGGGGGGTCCACAGACTCCCTCCTCCACTGACAGCCTTCACATCCAACCACTCACCTAGAGCCGCTCCCATCAGCACCGCCATAATGGGGTGTGAAGTGTGGAAACATTTAACTGGGAGGCAGGTTCATTTGAGCCGCATCATTTCCAGCCCGACCTGACAGGAGACGTGTGGCTTTCATTACACCTAATGTCCAAACAGACATGTGTGGCGCACAGGTGCTGAATGCCCATTTGCCGTTTTCCATTTATGTTTTTACGTCCAGATAAATAAGAACCGCGGGCTAAATGACTTGAGCCATTGTGTATTCATTGCTAGGTTTGATAGGGGCATAATGTCCTGCAGTCAAATTGCCTGTGGCATGTTTCCATCACATCTACCAAATGCCTTTATCAGCAGTAACCTATTGAACTTCTGGGTGTTCACATTAACACTCCAGCACAAAATACACAATGTTGCGCTATTTCTTAATTCTTCTGATGCTGCATGTACTGTACAGTACAGTACAGTACATACATTAGCTGATGTGGCAGCACAGCACTATGACACCTGGCTGGTTTACCTGCCGGCGTCGCAACCCAATGGGAAAACCTGTGGCTATACTGCTGAGTACAGGGACATTTTCACCGAGCATAGCAACTTGGTGTCCTATACCTGCATTGTAAGCAAACAGCGTGATCAGCAGGGTCATAAGCGTCTCACACAAGTCTTTGATTATGGAGTCCCTAAACACCCTGGTCAGCTCCCTTGTCATTTTCACACACCTCTTCCCCGTACATACAGTATGAATGATGTCACAAGGTGGGTTTCCCCTCCTCTCTCCCCTCCTCTGTCATGGTGGCCGAGTTCCATCTCTGCACTCAGGAGGGCCCTTCTGTCTAATTACCGCTGCCCTCCAGAGTCTCCTCTCTGCCCCCAATCCCATCTGTATGTCCTGCTCTTAAATTACCCTGGCTAAGCACCCTTCTCCTCTCCTCTCAGGGCCATTATAACCCCACGCCCCTCCCTGACTGCGTGGCTGAGAGTCGGTGCGGTCGGTGTGCACTATACGAAGGCTGCCAGTCAAACCAGGGGTCACACAACTATCACCTCCTCTTCTTCAATGTACCTTCTGTCAGCCAATGCAGGGGCCGAGGCCTGACAGTGTAGCATCAGCAGCAACACACTGGGGGTAAGCGGTGCTGGTTGGTTAGAGTCGTCAATCTCCATGCCCTTCTTCAAGGTTTCAGGGTAGCATGGGTTGGAGCTAGAGGTCTGTAAGCCTGATGGCCCCTGGCCATTGATTAGGGCCATGCTCGGGGTACAGTAGCTATCAGTAGCGTATGAGACGCGTATGTTCTGTCTGTGTTTGCATGTATCAGAAAGCGCGAGTAAGCGCACATCAGAGTTGGAAGTTGTGCGTAACATCAGAGATGTCAGAGAGAGAGAGATTAAATTGATTTCATGTCGGGTCTCGGGTAGGGCTCGGGCTAATGAATTGCAAACCCTTGTCGGGTTGGGGCCATGCCAGACTTGAACACCATGAAGCCAGGACAGGCTCGGGCTGGAGTTTTGGTCCCGTGCAGGGCTCTAGTTGGAGCCCTGTGTATGGACATGGCTAATGGGCAGTAGAGAGGTTACACATGCAAAGAAGGAAATGTCAAAACAGCCAAACAGTAAAAAGAGATGGACATTTGAAAAGTGAGGTATTGGAAGCTGCTGCAGCATTTAATCAGGTCCCGACACATTGCTCAGCAGTGATGTCTCTTTTCACGGTCACACTGCCCATGGCACCTTCGAGCTAGCACCCATTCCAAAGTTCCCACTCATCCATGGAACCGACCAGCTTGGCGGTTTATAGCCGCTTTAATATTTCAGTTCTTCATGGTGAAAGTCTGGCCCGCCAGGCCACGGGTGAGAGATTAGGCTTGGTGGAGCTCCAGGCCCTAAGTGAGACTCCCTTTCATGCCTGCCTCCCTGCAAGCTGTTCCTGGACTCTTGCAATGCCCACTGTTTGTCCTCCTGCTGTGCTAATTTATCTAAAAATGTAGCACCCTGACAGCCAGGGCTCTGAGCAGCCTACGAGGGTGAAGAGGGTGATTCTTATCCAAAGCCACTTTGGCCCTTCCATCTGTTTGGCCCAGGAACCTGGGCATCTGCTCACTGCTATTGTTGGGCTCTGTCAGATGACAGGCCAAGACCCTCATGGGGAACCTTGGTCACCTCTTGTGTGTTTGCATGCATGCGTGTATGCACGTGCACACGGGTGTTTGTGACTGCTTTCAAGGCCCAGAAAAAGGGGCCAAGTTCTGGCTCAGGCCACTGGTGGCCGGTGGTGGAAGCAGCAGTGGTCATTGAGCATGCTGCTGGGGCCCTCATGCCGTCGCAGCAGACCATCCTGTGTGACCTTTTAATGACAGCTTACAACTCTTTCCAATGGGTGGACCTTATGGTGTTATCATTAAGAGTCACTCGTCGTCTTGGGACAGCTTTACCTCTGAAAGACTGTCGTCAAGAACTAATAACAAATCATTGCATTTGTTTAGCTGAAAATAAACAAAGTCCGGGACAACGCAGACCATATTATGGGCAAATTGGGCATATTTGCGCTCACGTTGGGCATGGTTACTCCAAATACAGTATGGGCATATTATGCAGATTTGCACTGACGTCGGGTATGTCCAGTTCATATTATATGGGGATATCCGGGCGCCCGCCATAGCCAGACACTGCCTGCCACAATCTGAACTTTATTATATATATGTACTATATATTATATATAGTGATATATACATGATGATGGAGTAGATCATATTTCTATTCACATATTATTGTTAGCTGAAGGATAAAAATAAAAAGTAAAACTCAAATTGCAATAACACTACAATACGGTCAAACCTCAATGTGAACTGAAGGAGTGTTTCCTTCTTTGGTGAATTAACACAACTTGGATCAAGGATAAGGAATACATAACCCCATCATGTACTACACCAGAGATTCTCAACCTTTTTAAATTCACGCCATCATGTACTACATCTTAATCCCTGTCATGTATTGTACATGTACTAACTACACCTTAACCCCTGTCATGTACTACAATGAAAACACACGTCCCTTGGTTCTGGTGACTGATATTGTCCTTCTAATGCGTGAGGGGGACGTGTTTTTTCAATCACTTATTTCATTCACTTTTTATATTTTTTGGGAAAAGAAAATTCCTATTTTAATTTTGTCTGATAAAATGAACATCAAATATATGAATACTGAATCGAGCAACTTAAAAACTGTGCTCACAAAAGCCTGAGTAGACGTTAAAATGACCCCAAACATGTTATCCATTCAACCCCCTGCTGCACCCCAGCTAACCATATCATGTACACCAAACCCTGCAACTTTACATTTCACCACTTCCTCACATGCTGACACTCACATTAGCTGTCTTTGCTCCACTGTTCTAAGATCCCAGCAGAATTCTGTTTCCAGGTCAAAGAGCTCTTTTGAACCATTTTAGGACATATTTGTGTTCATAAGCCCTACATTAACTTTTTATCAGGTAATTAACCCGGTAAACACCTCTTCAACTCTGTACGACAGAGAGGAGAGGAGAAATTCAGCTGCAAAATAACTTTACCTCCTACATTTGCATGTCTTATTATTCCTTTATTCATTTGTTCTGCCTTTTCCACATTTCAACTTTCCTTACATTTTTCAGTTTTGAATAATTAAAAATGTTGATTTCCGAATCATGAAACATTTATGTGTGAGGGATGCATAATTAAGTACTTTAATTCCAGGCTTTCTTTCCTTGCCCAATTACCATTTTGGGGGAAGGGTTGACATAATGGGAGGAGACACAGTAAATCGAATACATATGATGATCTAAAGAACAGTGCATACATGAGCAGAAATGTTTTTGTTGTTGTTGTTCTTCAATAGTGTCTCTGGGTCAGTGCAGAGCACCTCACCTCAATATTTGGAGAGAATCTTCTACAAAAAATTGTGACATCATGCAACAAAAGTTCCCTGTCAGAAAATGAACTGGGATACAAAAACTTTGACAGATTCTTTTCAGGGAAGCCTTGCAGCCAAACACAAGGTTCCAGGAGCTAATTTACCTCTTGTTTTCGATGATAAATGGAAACCATTATGCAATGAATAATGGCAGTCAAGAGGATTTATTACACACTGTGCAGTAAAACTTCAGTGTATCCAGCGCTTGCTGTACACCAAACATTAACAAAGTCCACCCTTTATACAGTATATTTTTTGGCGGTGGCAAACACAATATAAAGACTACCAAGAACTCAATTCCTTGGTGTGCATGTGCCTGGTTGCAGTAACAGCTGTTGCCATGACCTTGAGGGTACTTTTTACATATTCTGATTTCATATTTCCTCTGAACATTGACACACACACACACACACACACACACACACACACACACACACACACACACACACACACACACACACACACACACACACACACACACACACACACACACACACACTTAGCATTCTAAAAGCTCAGTCATCTGAAGGCATAACATTGGTAGCCATCACATAGAAAGCTGGTGGATAAAAGCCAACACACATATTGTAAGTCTGTTCATTATTGTACCTGTAATAACCCCTGTCTTTCTTATGTAAACAGCAGAGCAACACTGCAGCAGCATCACGTTTGTGTGAGAGAGACACACATTCTTTTCACATATTCAGTGTGACAGGCGAATGGTTCAGCATGGGGACCAAAAGTTGCAAAAGGGGCTTTTTTTGTCAGTGGTGTAATGCACATTTGAGCAATCCGATTTGAGATTTTACTCTGCCGTGTGCTTGTCTGAGTTTCTGCATGTGTGAGAGAGAAATAAATGGGGAGAGAGTGAGTAAGTAAGTGAAAGTATGAATGACTGGCTGACTGGGTTGGTATTAAAAGTAGTATTATAAGCCATGGGAGAGCCACAGAAATATAAAAAATATATTTAAAAAAATGAAGAGGGAAGCCATTGACACCCAGAGGTATCTTCTTGTTCAATACCAAGCCTGCTCACACCATTAATTAGCCCCCAGAGGTGGAACACCCATCCCTTACGACAACAAAGCACAGCCTTGACTCGAGGATCACTACACTGTAAAATCCTACGTGTTCATTTCACTCTGAGAGGTTACAAATGTGTTACATTACATTCCTTTTGTATGGCGACAGACAGCGGCAGCCTCAGGGAAATAAACACTGAGGATTTTACTGTGTATACTGACACATGCAGAGAAACACATTAAACCCACACTGGTGTGCTGTGAGACAACTATACAAAAAGTTACACATTCATTTCAAATTTTCTATATCAGTTCTTTGTGTGCACACATTTCCCAATACAATCTATACATTAAAACATATATTTTAAACCACTTCATTTTTACCATGTCATTATAGGCGAAATTTGTCTATTTATTTATTTCACACATTTTCAAAAATAGCAAATTCATGCATCGAGATGCACTATGAGCTTGTACATCTGCTATTTATAAATACAGGTTGGCCTTGAAATTTCTACTTGCCCATTGGTGTGGCTTGGGCACAAAAAGCTTGAAAATCACAGCATTAAACTACCGGTGAATTTCATTATTCCTAATAAGAGTGCTTGGCGAGCATAGCCAGATATATTGTAGGACACAAGTTCCAGTGCCTCTCATTCTGTGATGGCACACCTACCAGTATGTACACAAAATCTTTGTAGAGAAGGGTCTGGAAATGATTATTACTGATGATAGTGAGGTTCACTTGGATGTGAAGGTGTTCAAACAAATGTTGTATTGTATTGAGTTGAGTACACAGTCAGTCTGCTATTACACTCTGCAGTTCCAGGCTGTACATCAATATGACATCATCACAGATTAGAGTCTCGGTTGTTTACCTCGAGGGGAGAATCACTCATTTTCAAAAACAAACAGAAAACAATGATTGAGCTAGCACTGGAGCAGCGGAAGGTCTGTTGATGCAAAAAAAACTGTAGTACTCTGGACATAGCATACGCAGAATGTGTTATATCCTATATAATCACTTAAACCCCAGCACCGGTATTGTGGGGAAAGCTTTCGCTGGAATTAGCAGATCGACAAGCTCACAACGCGACACGCTGCATTGCGTTGTGAGCTTGTCGATCGGCTATTTTCAGTGAAAGCTTTCCCCACAATAACATAAAACAGAACAGACACTAGTATTGAGCCCTGAGGGACTCCGGTTACCCATATGGGGTTTAAGTGGTTAAGGGAGGACAGGTGGGCGGGCGGACGCTCATGTCACCATGACTCAGCCATAACCATATAAGGAGTTCCCAATGCAGCCACGCCCAAATATGGAGTGTGTTGTCTAACCTCAACGTGTTGTCATGGCATCAGGTGCAAACACATCAGTCAGCTCCATATATGGGGGGGCATGCCCTTGTATGGGCATATACTGATGACATCAGCAATCTCCATATATGGGCATAAAAGGAACATGGACTGACAGATACAGAGATCCGGTCGTCCAGAGCCACAGACCGACCACTATGCCCAGATATGGTCATGTAGCTATATGGGACCGACCAACCTCAAACTCTGTGCGCACAGCGGCAAGGATTCAAGGGAGTGTGGTGCCCAACGCCGAGTAGTTCAGATATCCAGTTGACCAGAACCGCCGATCCAACCAATATGCCCATATATGGGCATTCCTATATATACAGTATGGGCATATACTGTACTGATGACATCAGGGATCTCCATATATGGGCGTAAATAGGACAAGGACTGACAGATACAGAGATCTCCATATATGGGCATAAAAGGGACACAGGTAGACCATAGAGGTATAATAGAGGGCGGATTGCCCCACCCCCAGCTATTCATTTCAACGCAATTGCTCAGTGGCGTTTTGAAGCACCCGGAAGTAAGAAATATTGGTTCCATATTGGTTCCATTCCATTGGTTCCATGGGTCGTGACGCGTCGTGAGCATGCACACAAACGGGAGATGCACGCGCAGCAGCATTTTAAGTGCATTCTCAGGTTTGACCACCAGGCTTTGACCACCAGCTTCACTGTTCTACCGTGGTTCTGGGGGCTTGAGGTAGACGGACAGAAACAAACATCTCCATATATGGACACAAAAAGGACACAGACAACGGGTACTCTGACAAAGCCCCCGACATTATGACATATTGGTCGGATCGGCGGTCCGACGTATGTGTGAGGAACCTCTAGAGAGAGAGAGACACACACACACACACACACACACACACACACACACACACACACACACACACACACACACACACACACACACACACACACACACACACACACACACACACACACACACACACACACACACACACACACACACAAATTACATTATGTGTGAAAGTAGTTAAATTACGTTTAATGAGAAGCTGTCACACATCAAAAACAAGATTGCTCCAGTTAAAATAATAATCAGAGAGAACATCCTGACACAGATAGCGCTCAATAGGCTGACGTTGTTTAATATACAAATACAAATACGGTATTACTAGTCATTTAAGACCACAGGAATCTAGATAAGGCTTTAGATGGAGTGCTGAGGCTGAGATCGTCAGTCGCCCAAGGGCAACATTTCCCTTTCAAAGAATAATTAAGCCTTACATTATTAGGTCCATGGGTGTATCCCCACTAATTATGAAGCTGTAGTATTGCAGTCAGCAAGTCTGCATGAAAGCATCCTGCCTAATGCACGCGTGTTTTAATATCCTGCTGTTTATTTTAAAGGCACCCAAATAGCAAGATGAACCTAATCCTGTCATGCAAAACTGACATCCTCATAATATGTCATATGTTTAAATACGCTAAATCTGGTTTATCATAACCAGATCATGATGAAAAGATATTAATCCTGTAAATTGGGGCAATGAGAGGAAACCAACAAAACTCTTCAACAACCCAGCCTCCATGTTCTATATTTTTGTCTTGGCAGGTAGCATGGTATCTGTATGGCATTGTAGCCTAATGACGCTTGGGATAATTCTCCGCGGGTTTGATGTGTTTCAGAGATTCAGGTGCAGTTTTCCTGTGAAAGTGGGTCAGAATACATGCAGCTTTGTGCCTGGGTGTGCCTACAGTCAGGGAATCAGCAATGGTGGCTGTGAAGCAGATTATTAGCTACCTGCTACCTAAAGAGTGAAAAGCTTAGGATTGGATTGAAGGAATAGAGTGGGGGTGGTGGGGTGCGGTAGACTGAGCAATTTATTAACCTGAGGCAATTAGCCGGGAAACGCTACAGGCTCCTTGATTGTGGGATGTTAAAAAATGGAAAGAGATAAGGGGGAGTCACAGATGTAGCAGCCCTTCCTCGTGCAAGGCGCTGGCTGCAGGCGTAAGAGATAGCAGCCGCTCTGATAGTCTCCTAGTCAGTCAGAAAAGCCAGATAGGCAGCGCATAACTGATCCACTGGTGATAACTCCTGTCAATCAGGCCTTGGGCTTGATTAATACATGGAGCTCATGGGAAAATTAGGCCAAATGGGAGCTTTAATGTGAAGGGTTACAGAGAATTGAGTTACAGAGGCTGAGCAAAGATGTAATAAGGCTCTGTCTCAGCTAATGACAAACAGAGAGAAAGGCATTTAGCTCAACTCTACCAGGGGCCTAAGCGGTATTTGTGCATGTTGAATCAAGACTGGCTGGCCCCTGTCATGTCAGCTTGGGTCAAGGTCACGATGAGTCTGTGTTATGGTTTCATTCAAAAGTCTGATGATGGGCTTGGTACTGTGTCCCCCCTGGTCCTTTACGGTCATGTTGAAATATTTTTTTTGTGGGATATTTGTAAAACAAAACAATGTTCTGTCACAGGATAACTTACATCAAACTGAGGGCCAAACTCAGCCTTCATTCTCATTCCAATGCCTATAGTGACTAAGTCCGACAAGCTATCAAAGGAAAATTATGGCAGCAACCATTAAATCAACAAAAAATGATTTTACATTAGTAAAATAACTGTGCTTACCAATGTTGACTCAACAAAAAATAACTTGCATCTTTCATTAGATGTCACTAATGTCAGTCATGCATTCAGTAACTTTCAGCACGTCAGCAAAACATCGGCGTGCCCATTCAAAACAGTAAGTAAGAAAAACTAGTAACTAGACCTGTGCTCCTCGGAGCACAGGTCTCCGCCAGGTCAGGTACAGTAGGTTATTGTGGGCCAGCAATGTTCGGATTGCGCCAATCAGGATGAAAAAATCGTACGGATCCGTCTTGATCACTTGACTATAGAGATAATGTGTACCGATTGATGTGATGCTTGGATTTTTTTAAAGAGTAATAATAATAAAAAAAAGTTTCGCAATAGTGCTATAATAGGGCAATGTTAAAAGGGTGGCATTTGTTCCTCAACATAGTGTGAATGTGCATGCAAAGTTTCTCCACAATCGGACGCAGCGTTCATGATTTGCGTCATTTTGTTCTAAACGGGCCACTCCTGCAAACTGTAAATGTACATTTTTGCCAATCCGATGGAATAAAAAAAATCAAACAGATCCGTCTCGATAACATGACTATAGAGATCATGTGTACCGATTTGCGTGAAATTTGGATACAATCTGCAAGGAGTAATACAACTATTGTTTTACATAATTCGGCCTGCTGGTGGCGCTACAAAAGGCAGGGCAAAGGTTTTTCTTTGGCCTCTAGGGAGTGCGCATGCATACAAAGTTTTACACAGATCGGTGCAGTTATAGGTAAAAACATGAATCGGCCTGTTATAGCGCCACCATGAGGCTGATTTGAAAATGTTCAAGTGGCATTTCTTCCTCGGCCTAGTGGGAATGTGCGTGCAAAATTTCACGGAAATTGCATGCTGTGTTCAAAACGGAGCACTCCTGCAAACTTTGGAGGCCAATCTTAGCCAATTAGGATGGAATATGAAAATCTGACCCGTTTCGTTAAATGAATATAGAGATACTAAAACAAATTGCAAATTGCAAAAATCGGCCTCCTGGTGGCGCTGTAACAGGCGCATGACATGTGAAAAACTGTTTCGCTGTGACCAAGCCAACGGTGCCGGAGATTAGCTGTTCACAGACAGACGGGCGGACACACGGACGGACAGACGGACAGGTGCAAAACATAGTCTTGGCCATGCCTTCAACCTGGCGGAGACCATGATAAAAGGAGCAGCACCATGTTTTCTACAAGACATGACCAACACAAAATAAATGTTTTCCTCTCATAAATCATGTAGTGACATCTGAACATTCTGATTCACACAAGCAAGCTAACAACCTTCTCCAAGAGCCTTTTCAGCATCGGTGACAAAACGTCTGCTGCTTCAAGCATTGATTCTTTTCATTCTTATCATACCTTGTTTTACCTGTGTTCAATTCACAATGTCCTTGAAGCCTATATGACTTGAGTTTGAACAACGTGACAAATCCCTCCATCACAATCATTCTTGGCAGACTAACAGTTTTAACCCTAATGACCCTACCCGGAGCGGAGGAGAGGAAAAAAAGGAAAAGTAATTCAGTGTTAACTTTTAATGTCTGCTGCTGATTAAGATAAAGCCGGCCTGCCTTGTCTGTCTCCTTCTGTCTCCCTTTCCCCTCCCTCGTTCCCCTCTGGAGCCAATTTTGTTTGGTTGGGAACAGCGACAGATAAAGCGGAGTGCTAGCGAGTTCTCTAATCTGAGGAGCAGTGTTGGAGCAGTCTGGGTGATGTGGGGGAGCGGTGTGCTCTCGGAGCATGGACAGATAGAAAAAAGGCTATGATTGGGATCAGGAACTTGATGTGGAGTGTATGATAACACAAAGACAGGACGTCATCCCGTGGGGACAAGGTTGGGGATCGCACTCTCCCCCCACCCGCCCTCTGGGACTTGTTATGCTATTTCTAGGTTTTGTTGAGGGGAAGTGGGTGGTGGTGGTGGTGATGGTGTATAGTGCCAATGTGTACTGCAATGGTAATATCCCATTAAATTCTGCCTTTTCTTCTGCAACACCAAAATGTCCAATTATCCAAATAACAGTATTTGATAATTTCCTTGAGAAAGCCACACAAAGCCTGGATATTCTTTGGTATTTTTCTGGTCTCATATAAATGCATGCAGCAAGGCAGTGAATTATTTACCATCAGGTATTCTTTCACATAGCCCTGCTGCACATCCATGGCTTTTATTTCCTTGTGCTGAAAAGAGAGAGAGAGGGGGGGAGCGGGGGTAGTACTGAGAGCTGGGGGACTGGTACAGTACAATACATGTCAGTTACTCTCACAGGCTTTGAACTTGCTGTGCAATTCTAACTATATTGTGGGGCTTCAAATACTGTACACAGTATACACGCAATGTCAAACAAGCATTTCCACCATATGCTTACTGTAACTGCCCATGGAGGCTTTACCTCTCTGACTTCATATGAATAGAAACACGTGAATGGCATTGCATGTGTGGTTTTATATTATTTATTTTCTACTGTCATCCTGTCAAATCTGTTTTTGGTCAGCACATTTCAATTGCTGACCAGAATGTGAGGCGAAATGGTGAACAAAGAGTAGAAATTCAGGGTAGAAGTGAGCACAAGCATTGAACATGGCACTAATATCCTGACTATGAATATGCATGTTTGTATGAATGCATAGTTGTATTCTCATGGGAGAAAAAAAGAGTCATAAATAAGTATTATTAGCAGCCAGCGGAGTAGCTCTGTGGTTGGTGTGTACCAGGAAGCAGAGTAAATAAAACTATTCTCTTGAGCCTTAGTAAAGTAACCCCTTATACCATATACAATAAAATATTCATACGTAATTACCCTGACCTATATACTGTAAGCATTACACCTTGGCCATTCTGATCACTGTAAAGCTCTGAGGAGTGCAATCGGGCACACTGCCCTAATCAAACACAATTTAAGCTTTGAATGTTCTGTTATCAACTACTTTGACATCCGTACATTTGGAAGGCAAAGTGATTCCATACTTCTAAAAACCATCAAAGTAACACTTCATTACTCCAAAATATACATTACATTATATTATCATTGTAGATGTCTTTTTGCATACTTTCTCTGTAACCAGATGCATGAAGGTCGGATGACCGAACTGTATCAATACACTTACATACAATTGTATGAAAGTGAAGGGTGTGTGTGACAACTCGCTTTTAATAAAGTATCACATTTGTAAACTGCTCTTGTTCTATATTATAGCCTACTAAAAAACAGAATAAAGAGCCATCATAATGCCATCATTAGCTTACTTGAGTTAACGTGTTAACTAGTTTTATTGCAGTACATTAATTAACATTCAGCATTAATTTACTGTATTCTTAGCCAATTAAATGAATTCGCTTTTTCCCCCTTCATGGCTATCATAATATGTTACTGTTTTGGACATGGCTCACTGCGCTATCACGATAAAACTACTGTGCAAAAAAATGTATTTTCCCAAAACACCTGACATGGTGAACTGACTGTACATACAGTATGTTCATGTGTAAGCTTATCCTCTTATCCGCTGATATCATAGACTGTTTCATGCCTATACTTGAGGAAATTGTCATCATTAACTGAAAGTCTGTTCCAATATGCTAATTGCATCTTGTTTCATTTAAAATACATGTTGATTGCAGAAAGATTTAAGTTTCCATTATATAACCAAAGGGGTTTCTACATTGTTCTAATAAGTGCTGAATAACCGTAGTGCCATTTCCAAAATATGGACCAATAGAAGCAGAAATGAGACCACCAGGGCCTTTCTAGTGAACAATTGCAGTCAGCAGCTATTTGGGTACAAGTGAGATTGAACCTGCCTGTCAAATTGCAGCTCTGCAGTTTTAGCTCTGAACTCCTTTGCAGTATAACACCTCTCCTGACTTCCCCTTTATAAGCAGTGACACTTTGCACCAGCTTTTCATGGCTCCTTGGAGACCCTTATTTATGCAAGAGTAGCAGAGCAGCAAGTGTGGCAAGTTCAGCCTCCAAAGGTTTGCTCTGGGAGAGAGCTGACCACCTCCTTTCCTTTATAAGCAGGCATAATTCAAACTAGCGTGTCATATCAGAATCTAAAATAAGATACCAAAGATACACACGTACACCGTGTTGATAAAGGACAGGAAAATAAAGTAACTATTTACAGACAATATATTTATCCTGACTGGAGTAGAGAACATAAAGTATTACAGTACGAGCCATTCAAAGGTCTAGCTATTTTCTTTGTCTACACTCAAGCATGTATTCCTCCTGTAGTTTTACCACTGTAACAGTTCATCCAAAAGGCATTTTACAGCACAATACAAATCTCTATCTTTATTCGGTATTGAAGCTAGGAGGATAAGAGCTTCTCAAGGAACTATAGTCAGCCTGCCATGCTTCTCTTGCATTTGCATATCGTACTGAGACAAGACTGGTTTCAAATTCAAAAGGACAGAAAAGGAAACAAATCGACAAAAGCAAAGCTCAACAATATTCCGTATTTGAATAGAACTATTTCGCTCTAAAATAAAGTAAAATAAAATATTAATTTAACCTCTTAGCACGGCTTAAGAGTTGATATTATGTGTGAATTGAAACGATTATTCATTTTCGCCGGTTCATAGGCCCAGCTCCTGATTTTATTGAAAAAAGTGTCTATTTTCAGTCAAGAGGTGTTTCTGCTGACTGATGGCTTCCTAGGCACTAATGCTCTTAAAAAGAGCTTGCAGAGTTGCATGTGGCTATCATGGCAGCAATGCACTGGTGCTGATCCCAAAATAAGATTTCATCCCTGGCTCCATGGATTATAGTGGTGAAAAGATTCAGCTGTTACATTATCTTCCCCACATGGAGCAGTAACCAAGGATTTAAGGTGATGATGTGTCTGTTTCAGTCGTGCACCGCAATCTTCACATAGTCTCTCAAGTTTTCAAGGTCTAATTAAGTCGCTGTGGTAACAAATACAAATCTGCAACGGGAAAGAAGGAACAGCTACTGTGTGACACAAGGCTTACTTAGGCAAAATTAGAGAGTGACTCAGCCTGCTTGTGTGGTCTCTGCTTTCTCACACAGTCAACTGCAGCTGACAGGACTAAACAACACTGTAGCACCTGATATCGCAGCACACCTTGTTCACTGGCTCATCATGGTACCTTCACATGTATCGGGAGGGGGCTCATTAACCTGTGCTGACACACCAACTGTGGTGTTTCCTGCAGCTGAAGAGTCACGTTAGTGGACTCGGCTGACAGCACGGAGCCGGTGAGTGGTCATGTGATGTTTCAAATAGTGCTGTCAAAATAACCTGACCTGTCATTGGAAGGCAAACAGCTGTGGGAGCTGTCCCTTGCACCGCTACACGTCAATGAATGTGCCACATTACGTTTGGGGTCCTTCCTAGTCTTAGCCTCAGTCACAATCTATAATACAGAAGCTAAAAAATAATTTGATGTTTTGGTCATTTGATATATTTTATGTATGTATTTTTTCTTCTACACAGAGGAACAGGCCTGATTTGTGGCATATGTAGTGGCATCGCATGCCAGCCATTTCAGGGGTATAGACAGAGTAACAGATGACAAATGCAGTGACTGGCCTCAAGCTGACTCCAACCCCGCACTCCTGAGAGAAAATGATTTTAAGGATGCCCTAAGGTCTCCTTCTCTCCACCCCCGCGGCCGGCCCAGTGGTCCTGCCCTGCCCTTCTGCCCAAATTAGCTTTTCACCTTTAATTACCCGATGTCTGGCTTGGCATGCCACCCTGACAATGTTGCCCACACCCATTAACACAGAAAAACCTGTTTGGAGAAAACAAATGCCTTCTGCCTCCCTTTCTGAAGTGCGTTTAACAATGTCCTCGAGCCACTGTTTTCCAATGTGTGAGGAAGTGCTCGGAAACAAGACATCCATCAAATTGACAGACAAAACAAATTACACGGCAAACAAAACCTTAATGTGTCACTAGAGCTAATGGTGTCAAGGCTGGTTGGCAGTAGACCCAGACACTTGCATGCTGCCATTCTCACACTCATATGGCCTCATTCATTCAACTTGCAAAGCGTCCAATTTCAAAGCAGGTAGGTACATGTGTGTGCCTGGATAACAAATCGGAATTAACACACACCTTGCATCCTATTAACAATGCATCACTGCTAGATTCATAAAATTCCATTCAATGGCTTCTCAACTCAATGCAATTGTCTCTCATGTAGTTATGATCTATCGTCACTATGGATTGTGCACACAAGTGTAATCGACACGGTGATAACAGCGAGAGACGTTGCGGACAAGCCGTAAAATCCAGACTGCTCACCAAAGAGCTGTGTGGAATTTCCCATTATCTCTCCCCCATCCTGACATCAAAGATGAAGACAACAGATCAGGAAAAGGGGGGGGAGAAAGCCAGGCCAACCAAATGGCCACATACACACACACACACACACAACTTCCCCCCTCTCTCTCTCTCACACTCTTTCTCCCTCTTTTTGAGCGCATGGAAAATTATGTTTTCACCACAAAGAAGACATTACACGTGACCTCATGGAGAGACATGTGGACAATAATGGACAATAATGTGAAAATGTAGTACTATGCTGTATTTCCAAATGTATGCCTGGTGTTTAGAAGTGACCGGGGCCTGACCCAAGGGGGGCCCATGGCTGACCTGGGTCATAAAACCACACGGAAGGGTTCTGCTTCCCCTCCCGGTGACTCAGAGTCAGCAAATCCCACAGCAGATAAGGATTTAGCATAGTAATGACATTTGACCACACTTCAAAGACATTTTAGGGTATATAGATCCCACACGAACAACACTCTTTGCTAAAAGCCGCCAAGGGATGAACCACCCCCTGGCTCTCCCATCACCAACCAAGGACGAGGAGGGTTAACCAGCCTTCCTAGGGCTCTTCAACACGGAACCACCAAGGAGGAGGTCGAGGTCCAGGCCACTGCAACCCGCAGCCGCGGCAAGAGCAGAGACTGATCAGAAGGCCTCCGCTCCACTCATCTCCATCGCACACGCACCCGAGCCGTGAAATGCGCCCTTCTCCAAGAGGACATCATCGCGGTCAACTCGGCGACCCGGCCTCCGCCACCGTCGACGCCAACTCAGTATTGCCTTTGCACTGAGATTCCCGAACTCTGAGACCACTCGCTAGAACCAGTGCCAAGTTGGGCTTTAAAGCACGCCTGTGTACCTTTCTCCCGAAATCCAGAGTCTCCGGACTCAGGCCCCTATCCAGGGTCTAAAGGTGTGTTGAACCATTTTGATTTGTGCATTAATCTTAAGGCGACGTTACTGTGTTTACAAGAGAATATCTGTTATAGTTGAGCATAGCTCAGAAGGTTTTACAATAATGCATCTCCAATGCGATTCCTTCTTTTACTCTCTGTGACTTTTTCTCTCTCCTGTTTTCTTATCTCCCCACATTAACTCCATACACAACATAAGTTTCTGTTTCCCAAGCGTTGCTTTATAAATACTTGTAACGGTGAAGTCTGAATAAACCCAATTTTATTGTGACAAGGAAAGTAATGATGTGTGGTGTCTTTTGTCCGACCAGTTAAAATGTATCTCTCTCTGATTAAACAGACATTTATATAAACCTGTCCAAGAACTCACGTTACATTACAGTGACGTAAGATTCAATAATAATAATATATATATATATACCTATATGTATGTATTATTATATTGTAATTGATTCATAAATTATATTTATATGGTTTATGAGCTAATTACGTCCTGTGTTCATATGCTGCGATCTCATCCAGTGTCATGATCATTACAGGTGGTGCCCCGTTATACGAGGCAGGTTTTTGTCTTTAAGCAGAGAGAATACTAGACTGTGTTGACAAATGATACCAAACATCTACGTTTGAAAACAAACGTGGGGAGCAGTAAGAGAAAAAAACCAACAGAACGCGCACCGCGCTTGGATAGGATGTATGTCAGCAAAATTACCGTGCCCTCTTTTTAACTAAACCCTGAGTCCCACTGCAGGCAGTGTGTGCGTCAGGCAATAGAAAAAAAATAGAGTGTTATTTCCCCTCGGAGATAATAAAAGAAAAAGTATTCTTTTAATGTGAGTCCAGCACTCAAAAGGTTGAAAAATATTCTTTTTAAACTAGCTACTTAGAAAGAGCCTTTCCCTTTTAAATTCTGACAAAGTTTTTACCAATGGCCAATTTATGAATAAACACCGACACTCGATGGTAATTAACTCGAGCCGGTAATTATAATAAGAAGAGAAAGCGAGATTAGTTAACACAAATCTAGGCTAAACCAAGGTAAAATTACGTCAAAACTGGACTGAGATTTATTAACTTTTGTAAGCTTGTTATAATCTCTAGTATCCTCTTAGACCGTTTATTAAATCGTCTAGGAGACGAGGATCTCCAAAAGTGAACCGCTACTGTAATGCTTCAGCTCACTTAGAATCCTAAAAAGCTAACAGATCAGATAAAGAAAAAGAAAAATACTCGTACTTTTATTTTTCAAACTGGTCCGTAATTTAACTGGTTTCGTGACGATTGCTGAGTGAAAGACTGGGATCGTGTTTGGCCACAGATAGACTAAGAAGCAAAAGACAGCGACAGAGCTGTGTGTTTTTTTTTCTCTCTGGTCAGAATGCACAGAGCTCATTCACAAATTCTCCAGCAAACGCCATTTTGAATTACGTAAGCAGACCCCGCCCGTTGGCAACGTGACAGCACGTACCACGGACACTAGCAGCTTAGGACTCCTCCTCCACCAACTCTGAGCTCCACAGAGCCAGGGAATTGAGGGAAAGTGGGCTTCCTTTGTGCGGGTACTTCTTGGAGTAACGCTCCAAGTATCACTCACGCTGCACTGTCAATCAAGCGACAGACACCCTTATGAGTTAATAACTATAAGTAAGCCGTTGTTAATTTTGGTATCCTCTGAGACAGTTTAATACAGTCTCATGAGAAGGGGAAATTCGAGTGAATCACTATTATAGCGCTTAATAGTCACTTAGAATCCCAGTAAAAGGCTTACAGATCAGACGAAGAGAAAGAGAATAGCCAAAGTCGTATCTTTCTTCTCTTAAAACTGATCCGTGATTTAACTTGTGCCAAGATTGCTGTCTGAAGGAAATTCGTGTTTCTAACACAAACAGCCACGGGCCCGTACAGCCTGCTGACTGACCCTCTCGTGACAATTCAGTTGGCGCCATTTTGGATTGCGTAAACACACCCCTCCCCCGTTGATAACGTCACAGCACGGGCAGAGGCTTTGTGGAGCTAAGAACTCCACCCCCACTACAGCCGAGCTCCAGTGAGACATTCACTTGAGATAAAGATCTGTTGTGGTGACGTTGTGTGAAGACAGACTGGTATCCAGTGTTATATTTAGAGGTTGTAGCTATGAACGGTGCGTTCGAATCGGCGAGAGTTTGACTGTGAGTTGACAAACAAAACCGGAGTGACAAAAGTTTCATCTGGGTCATTTGATTGACAAATCACAGACAGAGCCTGGTTGATCCAAACCCAACGGACCATATTAATTTTCTGAGTTAAAGTTTGAGCTCGTTTTAAAGTAAAGGGTTAATAAGTTAACTGCTTAATTCGGAAAGTTAATCTTAGTTCAGAATTGGAAACAGATTATTAATTTTTGTTCCTTTGTAAGAAGAAACACAATAAGTCTGAAGATTGCAGAGTATTTTCGGCTATAATTCCCGGAAATTTTTCAATGTTCCGGTTTCTAAAGATACTCTGCAGATTGTTCACGTTTATTCTGAAATTTCTATAAATGGATAAAATTATTTTTTTTTTTTTTAGAATTTGGATTAAACAATTTTTTTTTTTGGATTAATTTTTAGAGATTGAATTTAGTTAAAGTTTAAAAAAAAAAAAAAACTTTTTCTCACTTCTCTCTGATTAGTTTTTCCAGATTTTAAAGAAAGGTTTTGTTTCCTCTCTTCTAATCTCGGTTATTTTGGGGAAAACCCAAAGGAACCTTCAAAGACTTTTCTCTCAATCAAAGATACTTTACTATTCGAACCGAATAAACGTTTATTTAAAAAAATAAAATAAACTAAACTAAGGAACCTGGGATTAATAATCCCTCTTAAATTTGTAGGTCTCAAACAAAGCTAAACACCTCAAAATAATTATCAGGGAAACCTTGTCTCATCTTCACACGGCCTACTAAGTACAATTCCACTGTTACTTCACCAGTATTGCTGCATGTACCACTCCTTCTAGTTTTGTCCAAAGTAATAGCTAACACTAGCTGAACATATTTGGACAAAATACCGAACCCTAGTAGTCGCTCCTTTCGCCCTGTCCATTAAGATGGCCTCTGTGAAACAGGTCGATGAGCTACAGGACAAGGTAAAGGATTTGGAAAGTAAAGCTGCTTTGCTGACAACAGCTGAGCAGGAAATAGTACAGCTAAAAAACCAAATTGCCACGATGGAATTAGCCGTAAAACAAACTCCACCTTCCCCCAGCGCAGGGCCTGGACAATCAGGTCCCGCTGACGCGAGGATAATTCAGCTAGAAACAGAGGCGCTCGACCTTCAAGACCGCCTCTCTGAAGGACAATTAGTGAAAACTAGACTAACCCAAGCACTCCTGGATGTTCAAACTGATAACACTGACTTTCAAAGTCAAATTAGCGACCTGCGGAATGACGTAAACGTCGCCCAGGGTACGGTAACTGTCAGAGAACGCCTCATGGGGTCCTTAAGGGCGGAAATACATGGTTTTACACAGGAAAGGCAGGCATGGCATAAATACATCTCAGAAACGGACACTCTAATTGCAAAATTGAGACATGATCTGGAAGTCTCCACACACCAGGTCACTAGCCTAAAAATTGAAAGCCAAATTGCCAGCCATGACTTGACTAGACTAGCACATAGGGACACTGTTCTCCCGCCAGGGAGAGAAGTACTTCCCCCGTCAGGCGGAGCCCCGGCTTCCCTACCGGGGATCCACCCTATGTACACTAGCCCAGGTCACGCTCTGCTAAATGGTAGTCAAACCTTTCCAAATACGGGGAGCCACCCTCCACCCTCTGTAACACCAACTGTCCAAAGGTATGAGGCGCCTCTCCCCTCCGGGCAAGCCGGCCTGAGCCTGCCGGGGCAAACCCAGCCAGTGCCACACGGTACAGGTACTCCCCCAAGGTCAGGAAACGGAACGGTGTCACCACGCGCTAACCCAGCCGGTCAACACCTAACCACTGACGATCTGAAAAAACTTGCTAAATTTATCCCACGCTTTAACCCCACAACAGATGGGGACGTGGATACCTACACCTATTTGGAGGACATTGACTACCATTTAGAAGAATATGCCCCTGTCACGTCTGAAACCAAATTAAGACTCATTACGCTAACCTCCAACCGAGAGGTCAGCAGTTTTGTTAGACGGCAGACAGAACAAACCCGCCAAGACTGGCAGGCTATACGTGCGGCAATTATCGAGGAATTTGCCGACCACCAAAGCAAGAGTGGTATTACCGCCGCCATAGGAGTTCACCACTCAAAGGACGAACCTATTAACGTATACTATGCAAAACTGCGTAGAGCGTACTTTGGCGATCAAAATCTACCCAATATGGAAGAAAACGAATACTTTAAAGCCTTGTTCTTAAGTAATTTGCATCCTTCCATTAAAAAGCAAATTCCCCTTGGGGTCGAACCGAGACATACGCAAGCTAACAAGCTCCGCAACCTGGCCCGAGAAGCGTTCGATAGAGATCGCACTAAACCCCAAGCCCATACGGTATGCCCAATAGAAAGCCTTGAACTTGAGAGGGGGCACCCTCGCACAGACAGGTCCAACAACGGACCGAGTGACTACCCCTCACATCAAGAGCAAAACGATTGGGAACAATATGAAAGGCAAGACGACCGTGGTCAGTATAGGAGAAGCGACCGCCAGTCTCCCTCCTGGAGCCGACCTCGCTCCCCCTCATACGACCGCGATCGTCCCTCCTCCCAAGATCGTAGTCCAGACCGCGGTCGCTCGCTCTCACGGTATAACTCTGGGACAAGACCTGGATTCCCTGAGTTGGTACAACAGCTCCCAGCTGAAGTCCCCAGAGAATCACGATGGCAAAGCCCAGCCCGTGACGACAAGAATTTGAGAGAACCTAATCACTTTGTTCCAACGTATGCTTCATATGACACCACTTCACAATAGTTCGTGTTTCATCTAAAACATAAGGGGGGTCCGGTATATTTTTAACTTTTTGCGCATAGGTTTCTCAAACTTTGTGTCAAATGTTGAAAAATGGTTTACATTATCATTCATAAAACGTGACCAACCTAAGGGGGGGGCACGATGATACATACGTCAGGGTTACCACGCCAGACGTGGTGGCCCACAATGACAGCAACCCCGACCTGTATCTTGACACCAACACGGCCCAAGCCTGTTGGAAGTAGGACTACCTTCCCACCACAAGGTGGGATGACCGCCGTGTGTGTTGTATTTTGTTTTGGAAAAAAAAAAAACCTTTATATACATTTTGCTTTGGCATTTTATTCTTACACTTTTATAGACATTTTTCTTTTGCATTTTAGTTTACTTTAAGTCAAAGGTAATTTTGGGTGCAATACCCGCCCAAACGGGCTCTTGTTTTACTGTTATAAAAATCCCAGCATGCGATCTTCCCCTTTCCTCCGGAAAGGCAAGCAAACTAAAACTTTAGCGCATACTGAGTGTGGCCCTACTCAAAACCACCTGTTAGGTTTCAAAGAAAACCCTGTAGGTTCAGTTAGATGTTGGGCTAATGTCTCATTGGCACTATGTTTTTGTTTTTTTATTCTTTCTCTGTTTTTCTCTTCTACTGGGCCCCCATAGAGATTCAGAACCCCATGTAATACCCTGTAAACACTGGCCTTGGCCAGAGTTAACTCCCCCGGTTCTAGGACACAGACGGTCCTGATATCAGCATGGTTTTATTGATTTCTTTTTGGCCCCATTAGAACCTTCTTAGCCAACAGCCAAGCCCGGCGGGCTAAGAACCCCATAGAGAAAGAACACCTTCTTTTCCCTCTCTCTCTCTCTGTCCTTTCACCTCTGTGCCTTTACGTAGGATGCATGCCACTAGACTATAGCAGTGTCGCCTTAGGGTTATTGCCAAGTCTAATGGTGGCCGCCCTAGAAGGCCAGATGGAATGTGTGCCACGCTGTGTGTTCTCTCCCTGTTATCCAGTCGCTGAAATTCTGGTACGCCAGCAGAAGACCCTGGACCTGCGGTCCGACCTTCGCTGGCCTAAATGGGGGTTTGTAATCGACACGGTGATAACAGCGAGAGACGTTGCGGACAAGCCGTAAAATCCAGACTGCTCACCAAAGAGCTGTGTGGAATTTCCCATTATCTCTCCCCCATCCTGACATCAAAGATGAAGACAACAGATCAGGAAAAGGGGGGGGAGAAAGCCAGGCCAACCAAATGGCCACATACACACACACACACACACACAACTTCCCCCCTCTCTCTCTCTCACACTCTTTCTCCCTCTTTTTGAGCGCATGGAAAATTATGTTTTCACCACAAAGAAGACATTACACGTGACCTCATGGAGAGACATGTGGACAATAATGGACAATAATGTGAAAATGTAGTACTATGCTGTATTTCCAAATGTATGCCTGGTGTTTAGAAGTGACCGGGGCCTGACCCAAGGGGGGCCCATGGCTGACCTGGGTCATAAAACCACACGGAAGGGTTCTGCTTCCCCTCCCGGTGACTCAGAGTCAGCAAATCCCACAGCAGATAAGGATTTAGCATAGTAATGACATTTGACCACACTTCAAAGACATTTTAGGGTATATAGATCCCACACGAACAACACTCTTTGCTAAAAGCCGCCAAGGGATGAACCACCCCCTGGCTCTCCCATCACCAACCAAGGACGAGGAGGGTTAACCAGCCTTCCTAGGGCTCTTCAACACGGAACCACCAAGGAGGAGGTCGAGGTCCAGGCCACTGCAACCCGCAGCCGCGGCAAGAGCAGAGACTGATCAGAAGGCCTCCGCTCCACTCATCTCCATCGCACACGCACCCGAGCCGTGAAATGCGCCCTTCTCCAAGAGGACATCATCGCGGTCAACTCGGCGACCCGGCCTCCGCCACCGTCGACGCCAACTCAGTATTGCCTTTGCACTGAGATTCCCGAACTCTGAGACCACTCGCTAGAACCAGTGCCAAGTTGGGCTTTAAAGCACGCCTGTGTACCTTTCTCCCGAAATCCAGAGTCTCCGGACTCAGGCCCCTATCCAGGGTCTAAAGGTGTGTTGAACCATTTTGATTTGTGCATTAATCTTAAGGCGACGTTACTGTGTTTACAAGAGAATATCTGTTATAGTTGAGCATAGCTCAGAAGGTTTTACAATAATGCATCTCCAATGCGATTCCTTCTTTTACTCTCTGTGACTTTTTCTCTCTCCTGTTTTCTTATCTCCCCACATTAACTCCATACACAACATAAGTTTCTGTTTCCCAAGCGTTGCTTTATAAATACTTGTAACGGTGAAGTCTGAATAAACCCAATTTTATTGTGACAAGGAAAGTAATGATGTGTGGTGTCTTTTGTCCGACCAGTTAAAATGTATCTCTCTCTGATTAAACAGACATTTATATAAACCTGTCCAAGAACTCACGTTACATTACAGTGACGTAAGATTCAATAATAATAATATATATATATATACCTATATGTATGTATTATTATATTGTAATTGATTCATAAATTATATTTATATGGTTTATGAGCTAATTACGTCCTGTGTTCATATGCTGCGATCTCATCCAGTGTCATGATCATTACACAAGTCTGAAATTATTCTTTAAATGAATGGTGCAGCCTCCCCAAATCCAATAGAAGTGTAATTACCGTACATGCCTCAGGCCCTGGTGACAATATCTATGCTTGTGACATCTATCTGGGAACGAGGAAGGAAGGATTATCTTCACTTTTCATCTAGATTTGGCACAATCACCTCCGCAGGGGTCACCTTGGATGGAACGCTACAATTTTACCAGTCATTAAACTCTTAATCCAGAGTCAGTGCACAGGCTCCAATCTCATCTTTCAACAGCAAGTATCACTTCCTATCACTTCCCACTGTCATTTCAGCATTGCGGCCCATTACAACATAATTGTAAAACCTCACAGGAATCATTACAACAGTAGACATACCTTATATTTAAGTTCATTGTGCTTTGACATTTAAAAAGATCCTGCATTATACTCGGCTGTTGAAAATGAAAAAGTTGAAAATGACTGTATATTGAGCAGGTAAAGCCATATCAGCAGTATTTTAAACTAAATTCCAAGAAGTTATTTTAGTCTCTCTATGGGAAATTACTCTCCAGATCGTCGTGCTGGAAGATTGCATACACAAAGTGTTAATATTCTTTGCATTTCCAAAGCACCAGCCATTAGATATTCAAAGATATGGAGATATTATTTCAAGGCAGGAAAACCGAGCATGATAAATTGGACAATAAACATCACAAACGTGCACTGAGGGCTAATGCAATGCTAAATATGAGCTTACAATAGCAACCTGCACAGAGACAACACTTCATTGGAGGAGGATAATCACAGTCACACTGATATGTTTATTGCACAATCACCTTCTAAAACTAATTCAGACTGCATGAAGGCACTAGGCACACACATATCTTTGATTTGTCACTGTGAAAAAAAAAGAAGAAAACCTGACAAAATACTCAACACAGAAATAGAAATAACATATTGTTACCCAACACATCGATTGATGTCAGCATGTATGCTTTCAGTCTTACACTGTTCTCTGAAAATCTAAAATCTGCTGGCAACCAACTGAGCTACCGCAAACTAAGAGAGTTGGAACTTCTATTACTAAGATGACACTGAATACTGTATATCAAAACAATATTTAGACTTAATGGGTAAGTCTAAGTATTGTAATTGCCATCAAATTGTCCCCGCTTTATGGAGAAATCCTGGGGAATCTGGGGAAGAAGACCAGGAAAAATGTGCAAGATAAGTTCTGCCTCTCATGATTAGGCCTATTGCTAGATATTTCCATAATAAACATTATGTAAAAAATTGCACTGCATTACAGTACATGTATTTCTGTGTTGTCATATTACAGTAGTATCAATCTGTTTATTTGCTATTTCTAAATTTGGTGTAGTGTGAAGTTACAAGTGTGCAATAGTGCTATTATTCTGAAAAGATGTAGTATGTCTACTTTAACGCAGTGTTTGTGCCAAGGGTGGCGCGGATCTGACTAGCAGAAATAGAAATAACATATTGGTACCCAACACATCGATTGATGTCAGCTGGTATGCTTTCAGTCTTACACCGTTAAAAGAAATTCTAAAATCTGCTGGCAACCAACTGAGCTATCACAAAAACAGTGCAAGTCTGCATGGATCGATTGTTTTGTATTTTTTGTACTTTTGTACTAAGAATACTTGTCCATATTTTGACAGTGAAAAAGGGAGAAAAACACCCACGGTTGCCTTTAATAGTTTTACATTTCAAGACTTTCATTCAGCCCCACTAAAAACGATGTTTCACACCTTGCTTGTAGTTTCCATTTGCTTCCAAATATAATCACACTGCTTTACTGCAAGCCAATCTCTTTCAACAAAGTAAGACTTCCAACAGACAGAGGCTCTGCTCTTCATAATGGTAGCTCAGTAATAACATGATCATATTTAAACATGACCGATAACTCAACTGTTATCTTAATCAATCTATGTAATGAGAACAGGAAGTTAATCCATTATTATGTATAATAAGTGGATAAATGAAGGTCTTAGGGGTTAATTAACTACTAGTCTAAGGACAATGTTAATAATGCAGCACTAATATAGGGCAGGTAATAACCCACTGGAGGATTTCCTGCTCAGCTGCAGCACTGCTCAGTTCTTCTACTCAGTGGAAACTAATACCTTGACATAGAAATTGCCTCAGGTACGCTCTACATTACAGTACAAATTGTTGCGATGTCTTTGTTTATTTCAGTATGTAACAGTGCATTAGCTCTGGCATGCCCACAGTCATGCCATGTTTTGATCTTTTTAACAACTTTTTGTATTCGCAAATACGGACTCTTTAAATCCGTAAATCGTTACATAATCGTTCAATTTGTTTATTTCATTGGCCGAGTTTGATGCTTTGCTATACTGGAGCCACATCAAAAAAGAGACCCCTGCGATCCTAAACAGTGGCTGATGGTAGGGACACACACACGCACGCACGCACACACACACACACACACACACACACACACACACACACGCACACGCACCCACACACACACACACACACACAGTCCCATCAGAAAAGTGCATGCTATGAGCCTCTCCTCAATCCACAGGCTGTAAGGCTACAGTCTCAAAACACTGCAACATACAGACAAGATGAGGCAATAAAAGCATAAAATCGGTCTGGAATGACGGACAAAAATGTCGGAGGCAGTGTATATACATGATTGACACAACGTGAGGTAGCATTTATTTTTTTACGTGCAACGAATTCTAGCAATGCGCAAGCTCCTTTACTCTCCATGGCCTCACACCTGGCCTTACTGCTTGCCTGAGGCGACCCTAGGCTGTGATTCCACTACACCAAATAAGACTGCCCCCCCTTTTTGTATCTGCTTCTTGCTTCGTATGGACTGGCTCATGTGCATCCTAGGTCTGGGCTGGCACAGGGAGAGGCTGTTGCTCCACACACAACATTGAACAAGACAGAAACATGGAACATTTAGAGAAGGAGAGAGGGTACCGTCACACCAGGCTTGCCAGCTGTGATAATGATGTATAATTTAATTGAAGGCTGTGCTTCTATCCTCCATAGAACTCGAACTGCTCTTCTCTAGTCAATGCATTATTCAGGCTAATGGTGACCCTGAAATAGAAAAAAGCTTCTTATCTCTTTAAAGTTTTATTGCAGAGACCAAAGAGAGGTAAAAAGGTATATACTGTACGAGACCGAGTTAGACCAGGAGGGACCAAGACATAGATAAGGCACAAAAGCTTACTGAGATATTGTAGTGTTCTGTCTAGCGGGATGCTACATCGACATGAGGGATTGCTGTTTCTGACCATGACAGCGTCATCCTCCTGGCAACAGCTGAACAATGTCATTGGTAGAGGCTCTGTGATGTTTGCTTTTGATATTCTTCGAGCAAATACTGAACATTTCTCACCCTACAATGGCCTTGGACTACATGTTGAAAGCAGAGATTTACATAATGTCTTGGACAGCTGTACAACATAAACACTGTGTACAACGTTAAAAACTCCCTTGCACTACAAGGTGAAAAGAAGCTCTGGACCTTTGTTTAAAGGAGTAGTTCACCCCCAAAATGACTTTATTTCTATCGATTACTCACCCCATTGAGACTTGAATGCATGGATATTTCTTTGTTCATGTTGCATTCCTAAGCCAATAATTTGATGACCAGCAGCGGTTCCGGAAGGACACGCAAAGAGACTTCTTTGTGTCTTGGCTTAGGAATGCGACATAAACAAAAAAATATCCATGCATTCAAGTGTCCATGGGGTGAGTAATCGAAAGAAAAAAAGTCATTTTGGGGGTAAACTATCCCTTTAATTCATTCATTTATACATTTGCCACAAGAGGATTTTGTATTTCATGGACATGGATTCAAATGTGTGAGTGAAATAATAAAGAGAGAGAGAGAGAGAGAGAGAGAGAGAGAGAGAGAGAGAGAGAGAGAGAGAGAGAGAGAGAGAGAGAGAGAGAGAGAGAGAGAGAGAGAGAGAGAGAGAAAGAAGGTGGACAGTATACAGTCTGTGCATGTGATCGAGTGAATCCTTGGCTATAGCCATGGCAGTGAAGGACAGGGTGAAAGGGTCCTGGGCAGTAAAATCTGCCTAGTTCCATCCATCAAGCTAAACTGTCATATTTACAGTCCAAAACCCACCCATAAAACATTGTTATTGTTAGCTGTAATTTCCTCTGCAATTAGATGGTGACTTCATTAGTGAACATGTGACTGGAATGTGGCAATTAAGCTATACTGTATGGCAATTGGTTGAAGGGTTGAGAGGTAATGAAGAGGATGAAGTGCAATACACACTGATGCCATTTTATCCATTTACGGATATCTTTTCATTCCTACAGTCTATAATTGCACACAAACGTGTGTCCCCCCCCCAACTCAAATGAATCAAACAAGCAACAGCGTTGTTATTTTCTCTGATGATTTATTTTTCATTAAATTCAATAGATTGGATATCTGATAATAATTATAATAACTAGTCCTACCCGTCCGGGGATATGCACACTCAAAGTATTTGCAGACTTTGGGTTATGTGCTGTGTGCATGCATTGCATTTGTATTGCTGAACAGCCAGAAACAAAGTAGTAGTAGCAACTATTAGCACCATTCAGGTGAATGAATTATAACAGCATTCGACCTCCATCGAATGCTGTATTACCCGGGGATGTGCGCAGTCAAAGTATTTGCAGACGTTCAGTTATGTCTGGGCTAAGTCTGCCCGGTCCGTGGTCGTGCACATGCATACACACGCACTCGCGCCCGCGACCCGTCGCGAACACACACTCGCACACACGTACACGCACACACGGACCCGTCGCTCCCACAGCCATGGGAAGTTGATGTTTAAGCTGTTTGAGCTATGTGTGCTAATTGCACAACCTGGATTAAAATATTGCGTGTGTAAATCTGCGTGCTTGTGGCATGAAGATGATATCCAAAGCGCCCTACCGCTCATGAAACGCAGTGTGTGTAGACACGGGCCACAAATGAAAGTCCTTTATACGTTTGCAGCATTCAGCAGTTTGCACAGTTTGTCTGTCTGGCAGCTGGGCATGCCCAGTTTGATCATTCATCCCATAGCTTGAGGGGCTATACCCATGGCGACGGCTGTAACCATGGCGACGATAGCTCCCATAGCCCGAAATACGAATTTCCGGTGTTGACATAAAAGCGCATTGTCATTTGGTGCATATGCTAATGGAAAATATAGAGCAGTGTTGTTGTGATAGTGCTTTACCAATAATTATACAATAAAAAATATATAGTTATATATACACACGTATATACTCTGTGTGTGCATGGCGACGATGGCTCCCATAGCCCGAATTATTTTACATAAAAATGGCAATAAACAGATCACATTTTGGGAATGTGAAAAACGGGCGTCGCTGTTTGGTGCATATGCTAATGGTCAATGCCTGTATACATGTACAAATTCAGATCAATTGCTCCAGCCTCCAGCCACTGAGGAGAACCGGGCAGAACAGGGGTTTTGGTGACACACAGGTTTTGGTGACAGAGGTTTTGGCAATTATTGTAATTATTGCAATTATTGTATTCATATATATATATATATATATATATATATATATATATATATATATATATATATATATATGCGCTAGTAGTCTATACCATTTTTAAAAGAGATGGGATTTGTGATTGATTCAATTTGGCCAACCTAAGCCCCTTAAGCAGGTAATTCCAAAGCGTAGGGGCTCTAACAACACCTTTGATGCGTAACCTTAACTACCTGCCCAAGGGTCTCAGGATGTGACACAGCTCACGGCACATTTTGATACAGAGAGGGCACAATGCCAGACCTAGCCTGTCTTTAAAGTAATCAGTACAATCTTACAGGTACCTGCAATTCTAAAACTCACAGAAATCCAAAGACACTCCCTTTACTTAGCCTGGAAGTTGTAACATTTCCTACACCGAGCCAGCGCCAGTAATGTCACTATAAAGCAGCCAAATGTCAATCAAGGATCAAACGGTAACAAAGGGGCTGTAAGTCACCTGTGTAGGTGTGCAAAATGAATATGTCTGGTGCTGACATTTCAACACAAAACCAAACATCTGTCAAATTTGTTTTTCCCCAGAAACGTATCAAAATAATACACCCTGAAATGTACCTAGCCATCTTGGTTGGCTGGCCAACAGTGTTGATTTAGTAACTAGGCGGTTTCATATTCAGTTGAATTAAGCTGGAGCAATACACCTGATAGAAAATCAACAGCCACGACACAGGAAAATAGCATGAGCACCGCATACAGGTGCATAATACTCCTGTCAAATATGATACTGATAATAGCATTGACCTTGAACTTTGACCTTTGGAGAAAGATCCTGCAATGTAAACTCATTCAAACAAATCATTCAAAATGTCATTCAATAGGAGGCCAAATTATGGTAATATAGAGCAGAGACAATATTTTTCTATTTATAGTAACAATGACCTTAAGCTTTTGACCTAGGGATCAGAATATAGAAACACAAATTTGTTCAAACTATCTTCATACTGAATCCCCAAATGAAGATGGTTAAAGTAATGAAAAGAAATGTTGACGGATAGATCGAAAAAGGGCATATTATTATAATATTCCCCATCTGTTACAGTCTTTGGGGACACTAAATATTATTTAATATTTAAATAGACAGCACTACAGCACTGTGTTTTATGCAAAATTATAATACTACTGAAAATATAAAATATGATGCAGCTGGTCTTGTGAAATTATGTTGATGATTCAATGGCCATTTCCAGAAAACAGATTATGCCAAATTCATGCAGTTCTCACATGATCATCTATATTTACAGTACAAGCCGCAAATTATCTACTTTACCCTGTAAAGAAAATGTAATGATTTGTTTCTAAACACATCATACATGTTAAAAAAGTCATGACTGAAAACATAATTTTTTCACTATCTGAGTTACGATTTTTGGGGTGGGGTTGACTTGATGGACTTGATGATGACGCACAGGGGTGAATCTCATGTCATGACTGCAGTGCTGTCACTAAACCAACACTGTCTAATGACTAGCACAAATTAAGCACCAGTTTTTATTGTGGCAGCAAGTGCTCACAACCTTACCACACAAACCAACTGATCAATTGTTTTTTGTGACAGACATCACAGTCATGGTGCTACACCAAAACACATCATCATAAATCACCAAATGAACACCACAACACAACTCTACACATAAGGTCCCACAACATAAACCCCCGACACATTCTCAAATTCAAAGAATGACATAAAGTCATAAACAACACATTAAACACACTTCCTATGCCCAGGGGCACCCTGGGAAATCAACACAGCATGGTTCAGCAGACATGGCCCCAGCATTCAGAGCAGAGAGGGCTTTTTTAAACTAGATTTTTGGAATCATTCAAATTTGTCTGGTTGGTTAATAACACATTATTCTGGAGTGTGGCACACATAGAGAATACATATGATTACTGCTTTACAGGGTCTTTAACTAAATGAATGGTTATAAAAACAACCATATCAACAGAGAAACAATGTTCTTTTTTATTTCTTCACCTCAAAACAAGAAGAAATTACGAATTCAATCATTTACAGGTTGTAATTTCCTTTCTATATGTATAACAACAATAGCTCATTTAGTTAATTGCATGTTGATATGATTCTGCAGACTGAATTCTCTCTAAATAGCCTCATTCTTATCTTAAGAATACAAAATCAGAGGAAAAGCAAGTAAGAACGCATCTGAACCTGATTCTTAACAAGTGGAGCAAAGCCAATCTAATTACATTAAAGTAGGAGGAGCAGGCGTATTTCCTGCCTTATTTCACCATCACAGAGTAATTAGGAGAATGCAAAAAATGTGTTCATTGCATGCTGGCATTCGTAATAACATTTTATGGAATCACCTCTTTGGCAGAACTGAAAACGTGGACAACATTTTACATAACGACAGAATAAGCTAGAAAAGTGCGCTCCTCAGAGCACAGACATCTGCCTGGCCTGGTTTTCTATCCAAGGCTATGCCATTCGTTGAGTGCAGCAGTCAGGACACAAGTAAGCTGCGAGGGGAAATAAAAGTTTGTAGGACAACTGTTCACATTTGTGTCACTCCCTAAGGGCAGAAGTGAAAGTGGTTTTGAATGTGCACTCTATAGATGTCCCTCAATATGCGATTACAGTTTGGGTATGATTGGATGTTGCGTTCATGATATAGGACTTATTTTTTTTGTAAGAATTAGACCACACTCACACATTTATCAAAACCCTGTCGGCCAACACAAGCCTGTTATAGCACCACTATGAGGCACCACAATGTGGGGCCCCGATCGGTCCAGCGGTGCCCCCCCACCCACACACACACACACACACACACACACACACACACACACACACACACACACACACACACACACACACACACACACACACACACACACACACACACACTTTAAAGAAGCACTTTACTGGCTGAATGAAAAGCGTTGAGCCCTAGATGTGAATGTCTGTCAAAACATAATCCCTGTCCCAGGCCGTTCCGGCCAGGCGGAGAAAACAAAACATCTGAAGTATGGAAAGAGAACACAGTGGGTGAGTGGGTGATCTCCCGCTTGTTACATGACGACATTCACTGTTCATTGACCTGAGATGTCAGAACATCCTAATTGAAAGTAATGAGAGATATAATTTTTTCGTTTCATATTACTAGCCTTGGGTGACAGTTGTGCAGCCTACGGTATAAATATGGGAGTAAAGGTCCTTACACACCGGGGCGATTTTTTTCATGCGAATAATATGTATTTTTTTTAAACCTTCAATGCAAGCTTACATGGAGCGAAAAAGTGAAAAAGCAAAGCGAAAAAGCATCTTAATTATTCGGAACGAGTCCGAATTTTGCGTATATTCGCATATTCGCCGGTGTGTAACCACCTTAAGGATGTGGGGTGAAAGGTTTGAGGTTGGCGTTTGGAGGTTGGGAGGCACCCATTAAGCAAATGCGTAATAGGAAAACATGGTATAACTAAAAGCCTATATGCATAGCAACACATCGATATTCTCTAACCACCATGCCACCATCCATTAAAATACAGCTCAAAGTGAAAGCAGTGAAACAAAAAGCTTTGGAGAAGTCACTGGGTTATCTTCATGTTCTTTGAAATCACAGACAGACCGTGTTAAACGTTAAACAGAATTACTACAGTAGTTAGGAAAAAATATAACAACTGTAAGGAACCGCCACAACAACACTGCTTGCATCAAGTGAGAAATATGAATGACTGATAATGAGCTGCTGGGTGGGGCATACACACTTCAAAAGACACCGGCCGTGAGTCATTTTAACAGCATAGCCTAAATCATAAAATAAATATTTTTGGCAAAAAATAAATAAATGACATGATGAATGGTGGGAGGTGTTCATACTGTAGGCTTGTAGCGTAGAGTCTTACAGTAATAGTATAATGGAGCAGCATCCAAGATAAGTTACCTCGGTAGGTCTGCCAAGTGTACAGGTCAACCCTAGATATCACCCATCTATTGTGTAATAATGGAGGATGCACCGAGGCAACGATGGAATAAGCAGCTTGGCCCCATCCGTGGTAGGTTACACAATACCATGTGGGTAGGAAGAGGTAATATTAATTCCTCCTCTCCAGAACCCTGGTCTATAAATCTCATATAGCTCCTTCTCCCACAACAGAGACAGTCAGATACTCAGTCGTGGGAGACCAGGGGAGAGCGAGTGGTCTTTCTATAACTGGTGTAGGTTACTTCTCTTTACCATTACTCTTCCACTGACTGCTTCAGCCAGGCCCTCTTTAGTAAGCCAGGGGTCGAAGCAAGCAGGAAAAATGACCATGTTTCATGTATCATGTGCCTTGGAGCTGTGCGATAGCCCTTTTTCTCTCCTGGAACTGTCTTCTCATTACCATTCAAAGTATTATGGTGGGATTGTAATGCATCCTGGTTTCATCAACCGTGTGTGTGTGTGTATGTGTGTGTGTGTGTGTGTGTGTGTGTGTGTGTGTGTGTGTGTGTGTGTGTGTGTGTGTGTGTGTGTGTGTGTGTGTGTGTGTGTGTGTGTGTGTGTGTGTGTGTGTGTGTGTGCGTGTGCGTGTGTGCTTGCGTGTGTAAGTGTCGAAGAGATGTTACTTATGGAGGTTGTCTCTGCGGGGTGTTACAGTATGGGAAACATGAAAGATCAGTCAATTTAGAGATTCTGGGCTGTCTTGCATATGCATAGAGAATAAGGTTTATTCTGGATCGGAGGGCTCTGAGAATCAGTGATTTAGTTGATTCGTTCCCTAGAGGAGAGATATATGAGTCTATGACATCTTCATTGCAGTCAATTTCACTGTAGCACGACTCGTGCTGTATCCATCCATTTTCCAGTGGTTGGCATGTATCAGAAAATGTTTCATACAAGGGTGGCTGACATTCAAGAATGTTTTTTTGTCCTTTTCTTCTCTCTGTTCAGAATTCATTCTCATTCTTTTCACTGGGATGACAGCTGTATCAGAAACAAAAATAAACTAGAAAAGTGCACACCTCGGAGCGCAGGTCTTCGCCAGGGCCTACCCAGGGCCCGCAAAATTGGAATGGAATCTGAAAAATCTGACTGGTACATCTTGATCACAAGCCCCTGAGATAATGTGTACTGATCTGGTTTTTGACAAAATCTATAGGAGTAGTAGCAAAAAGTGTGTTTTGAAGAAAACATAAAATGGCGGAAAATATAGTCTGGCACAAATGGTCGGGCCTATATGGGGAGTTGCATCATGATCCAAGGACTTCGTTTTTTACTGTATGACCTACGTTTCAAGAGTTATCGGCCAAAATGTGAAGGACCCTGTTATAGCTCCACCATGAGGCCAATTTGAAAATGTGGTCCATGGTCCAATGGTGCCAGAGATTAGCTACTCACAGACACACACAGACAGATGGATGGACACATGGATGGACAGGAGCGAAAACAGTCTACGGCCTTCAGCCGGCTGTACAGCCTTTGCTTTGAGAGAAATCTTGGAGAGAACGTGAATACCATTGAATTACTATTAATGTTAATATGATCGAATATCTGTCTGTTTAACCTTTACTTGACAGCATTTGGCTGATGTCCCATGGCTCTTCACGGAAAGGTTTGTGTCATTCAAAAATCAAGCAAAAAATCTTTTGTGATACAGGATCTCTACGTGATGATACATACATACAGTACTGTATTGCCTATACGTTTACTGTCTCACAGCAGATGCTGCTGAGTGTAAATCAGTATTGACGTAGCCAGGCCTAGCTTAACAGCGAAGTGTAACTGACATGCAAGCGTACTTTGTTTAAACTGATATTTTGATCATACTGTATCATTCTTTTCCCACAAGTGTTCACTGTACAAGAAATATAATGGCTAATAAATAGATCAGATTACATGTGATGAAAGCACGATTTTACATAATCAAAATTACTCATGTTTTTTTAAAGTATTTGCTTCTTAAACACAAAACAGCTACGTAATGTCAACAGACGTGAGTCACTGTGACATGATGCTGTTGGCATGCTATCATGTTTGTATGCTTATTTGACGCAGTGGTTTGGGATACACAACATGAAGCTGAGCCATGGAATCTATACTGAGTTAATGAGATAGCCTAGAGCAATACACTTCACATGCATGTTACAGTGCGTACTCTGCCGTATAAATAGTAACAGCAGACAAAATAATTATAATTCAGCAAAGTAAAACAGTGTATATTTAATGACAGATGCACGTACATGCATCTAGTGATAATGTTATTTTAATACTGTAGGTGATAGTGAGTGACAGCTAAATGTCTTTCCAAGATAAGTATAGTGGTGGAGAAAAATCCAGTGACATTGAGTTACCATGCAGACAAAATGGAGTATAGCCATGCCCACCTAATAATCCACACAGGTAATGACTGGACAGCCACAGACATTTCTTGTCCCTGTACTGATCTTATCTTTATAATAGTAAAATTAAACATTATCACATTTCCAAAAGGTGCTGGGAAACCATAATTTAGTATAGCTAAGTTGCCATTTGACCATGGTTGTGGTTTGAGCTGTTCAACTGTTCGCAGCTACGTATGGGTAGATGTCTACTGCCTAATTGCATGAGGGAGGTCACCGCCCTCCATTTCACCAGAAGCCAGTGAAAACTGGCATTTTATACTCTATACTATCTACAGTAACTTTACCCTTGGATTACAGATTGCCAATTTATATTATTCACACACACACACACACACGCACGCACGCACACACACGCACACACACCAAAGTTTCAACCCTGAATTAATCTTTGCCCTTCATTTCTAATGTTGGTTCAATCATGGGTTTCACGTGTGTTATCGTGTTTGTAAAGGAGTTCCCAAACAACCATGGGACATTTTCATCAACCATGAGATTAAAGTCACTGGGATGTTCTAACGAACAAATGATACGAAAATAATCTCAGAATGTACAGTATGCAACCTATTCAATGTGTGACACATGATCTACAGGCATATGAAATTAAATCAGAGAAGTAGGGAAGGGACAGAAATATAGGGACAGAAGGTGTGGCTTTTCCGTCACTCAATATAATAGGAAAGCTTCATCTCTATGAGAGAGCATGGCTAAAGTCATTAATTTTAGATTCCCACGGAATAATGATCTATGCATGTGAGGAGAGTGGGGACAGAACTCCAAGTGGGTGTGACAGAGAGTCGTATCTGAAGGAATGAGAGAGAGGGGGGGTGGGAAAACAGCAAAGGAAAAGTGGCAAGGAATCATTAAATAGATCACGGCAGCAACATTGCCTCTTTGAAGACGGGCGTACACCGTAAAGCATGAGCCTCCGGTGCTAACAATGCTGATGGGCTACAGGGAGCATCTTGCAGCCTTCTCACAGAGCAATAGCACTCAGATTAGAGGTTCCTTTAATCCGACAAAGGGGATTAAATGCTACAAAGAGAAGGGAGAGCAGAGCTCCCACGGAGAGGCTGAGATGAATTATTAACACCACTTAGACCGGCGATCTTGGTCCTTAACCCAAAATCACTGCTCCGAGACATCAGTGGCAGGTCCAGCCAACGAAGCATCCTAGTGTGTACATGATGAGTTTAATCTCTCCTCTCGCAGACTCTGTTTAGAGTGGGGCGGAGGGAAAGGGGTTGAGGGTTGAAAGGGGTGTCCGAAACGGACCTTCGTTCACTTAAAACTGGCTTCGCTATACTGTTGCCGAAAAACAAGTTGTGTGATACTCATGCACTGGCTGACTACAGTCAGTCATTCTGCTGTCAGAAGATGGGATAGCCCCCCCCCCATACACACACCACACTCAGTTACAGTAGCTCATAAAAGTTACACGTACAGCATCTGAAATCCACATGATCAATTCCACCTTTTTACAAGGCAGGTTAACCTCCTTTAAACATTTGTTCAGCAGCCAAAGTGAGTCATCCTGAGATGATAAAAGTAGTGTGTGTGTGTGTGTGTGTGTGTGTGTGTGTGTGTGTGTGTGTGTGTGTGTGTGTGTGTGTGTGTGTGTGTGTGTGTGCGCATATATATATATATATATATATATACACAATTAAGTGGAATGCATATTTAAAATGTATGCAAAGGAATGTTTGGATAATAGACAACCAAAGTGTTTTTTGGTTTTAAAGCAAGGACAACCATATGAGACAGTGACATCTATGTTGCCATAGCTGTGCCACCCAAGATCACAAGAACACATCACTCAGTTTCATGAGCTGACAGACATACAGTAGAGTGCATGAACTTGTGACCTTGAATCTTGACTTACTGTAACTGCCGAATAAACAGTTATAATGACACATCTCGTTGCCAAGTAACACTTACCCGCCTTGTTCCATCTTCCCTTAGTCCTCGCCTGATAGGTGAGTTCGGGACAGCCGGACAGTGCCAAGAGAAAGAAAACAAGTTCAAACACAGAGAACAATCCAGTCTTTGCCCTGGGAAACATGTTCCAAGAGTTGCTGGTGAGCGAGTCCCCTCTCACATGGCTGTGCTTCCTCCCAAAGCGGCGCGGCTGTGGCGCATGGTAACCCACGCGTGGGCTGTCATCATCAGTCACGCTGGAGTCAGCAACGGGTCTCTAAGTACTATAACCATGCTGCTCTGCCATGCCCAGGCTGGGTTGCTACTACCTACTCTTTCACTGATGAAACCGGGGCTCGTGGTCCAGCCGCATCTCTCCCACCAGTAAGCCCTGCCTCACCAGAGCGCACGGGAACCAAACAGAACGGACAGCTTGCCACGCGACGGAACAGCTCAGCTAAGCTCAGCACAGTGCGCTGGAACTCACTCTCACTCATACTCACACAAACACACCACACACACTGTCTCTCTCTCCGTCTCTCTCACGCTCACTGCTGCCACCACTGTTGATGCCGACACTGCTGCTAGGGGCTGCTGCTGAATTATTTCCTGCCCTCACTCTGGGTTTCAGTGGGAATTCATCTCTTGGTACTGGCTCTTTTGCTTGGAGCTGAACGCGGTGGAGGAGGGGAGGGGAAGGGAAGGGAAGGGAGGGGAGGGGAGGGGAGAGCAGAGGAGAGGAGAGGAGAGGAGAGGAGGCAAGAGAAGAGAAGAGAAGAGAAGAGAAGAGAAGAGAAGAGAAGAGAAGAGAAGAGAAGAGAAGAGAAGAGAAGAGAAGAGAAACAGCTTGCATTCGAGAGAGGAGTTTCCAGGGGTGTGTGTGTGGAACGAAGGGTGTCTACAGTAGTGCTATAGAAATAATGAACAAACAATAAACAAACAAGCAAGTGCGAGGGACGCTGTGAGCAGAGAGTCTCAGTAACAGCTCTAATCCTCACTCTCTGATCCTAATAGCCACACCATTTGTAGTGACACTTAATAAAAAACATCAACTCTCATCAACCTTGCCGGAGTAAAGACAGAAGTGGGCAACACCACCAACAGTAGTGGGGTACAGCCAAAAAAGAGGACAGAATAAAACAAGTTGATGCGAATACTGTAAGGTTTGCATTGTCAGTACTATAAAAGGCAGGTGCAACATCAAACTACAATGTAGCTCTATAAATCACAAAAAACAACACAAACATTTCTCAAATTTCGTTGTGTTGCAAAAATATGGGATTAACATCCCCAAAATTGCTGTCTAAGCATGTTGAGTAAGCTGCTTTCCTATCACTGCACTGTGATTTAGAAGCAAAAGTACAGTAAGCAAAAAAGCATTCCACTTACCAAAGATTTTGAACAATCACCAGCTGTAATGTAGACACACACACACAAAAAACTGGCTTTGTGGATTAATTCTTACTAGCCCATACCCGGTCGACCCAAGACGGACACCAAGACGGACGGACAGACAGAGGTTACTCCAATTATATAGTAGGATAGTGGACTAATCGTTCCATCACACAAATTATGCTGGAATGTGACTTACGCTTTACTGACTTTACTGTCAAAAAAAGGCCAACATCTGATTTAGGCAATATTATAAAAGATTATACAGATTATACCGAAATTACAACATATAAAAAGCTCCAAAACATTTTAACACAGAGTGACCACCCTATCTCATCCCCTGCAACTGCAGCTTTTCCCATCCTGTTGCGTGTCACAACTGTAATAGAAAGATCTTAATCCATTAACTGCAAAAGTCATGCGTCATCATATTTTCTAGGATTAAACTGGCAATGATAAATCCCCCCCCCCCCCCCGTTATTTTTACTGGTTTGATGGTGGTGTAATTTTACGATACATTATACCATACATGAAGTCCAGACTCAATTTAAAAACAAATCAACCAGGACCCATGTCTTGTTGTTGATCAAATATGTGATCTAGCTAAGACGAATGATTGGGCTATATTTGTTGCATAAGCCGCTGTGTTTATCACAGCATCAGCCAGACTTATCAGACAAAGCTCCAAGGTCGTTATGCACCCAAGTTCATAAAACAGGTACTTCAGAAGCCAGGAGCGCGGATAGGCTGTTTCATACACACACTGGAGCTTTAATGTCCTAATTACAGCTTCTAAGGGAATCCGTGATTAAGTCCATAATTTTTTATACACAGCGCAAATTAATATCCTGAATCCACACATAATCTTCGGGCATTATACCTACTCAATCCTCCCCCATCTCGTTTTCCCTTTTCTTCATCTCACTTTCCCTCTTAACATTAACCAACAACAACACTAAGCTATAGAATTAGGCGTTCTGCAGATGAGGGAAGAGATGTGCATTTGCTCACCAGTGGGAGCAACTGCTTGCAATACACATTTTCAATGACAGATAAGCACTATTAAGTTACACCAAAGCACAAGTACAAGTACATAGCCTACATCTAAATAAAATATGATTGCCCATGCAAATTGAGTTATAAACTTAAGTACATAGCAAATTTATACCAGAGTACATGAGTATACTAGCCCCCAAACAGTGATTGTACAAGATATCGACAAATTAGGTCTTGCATTTTATCAACAGCCTATAAATGGTAAATGAGCTGCAGTGTTCCTGGGGTTTTCAATGTTTCTACGACTAACAAAAGTATTATTGTTCCTTGTACTGTATGTTCAAAACTGTTATTTTTACATAGGGCATCTATTTACAATAAAACAATAAATAAACTAGAAAATGTGCTCCTCGGAGCACAAGTCTCCGCCAGCAGACTATAGCAATTATATTATCATAGCAATAACTAATGAGATACAGTAGAGTAAAAGATATATACTGTAGTTAAATAAAAAGGTGTATGTTAAAGAAATATTTATTTAAAACAAAATGATTTAAAAATCATATTTTGTCTTCTAATGTTTAAAAATATGTTTAAAAATATGTTTAAAAATATGTTTAAAAAAATGTTTAAAAAAATGTTTAAAAAAAGATAGGATGAAAAAAAGATTTTATTTTTATTAAAATTATTTATTTATGTATTTCTTACAAAAATGTATATACTATGACGCATCTGATATATATCAATTATATTATAATAGCAATAACTAATGAGATACAGTAGGGTAAAATATATATCTTTTAGTTAAACAAAAAGTTCTAATACTTGTCTTCCAATGTTAAAAATAAAATAAGATGAAAAAAGAGATTAAAAAAAGATTAATATATTTACGTAATATTTACGTATTCCTTAAAATAGAACAGACAATAATATTAATTGTCAGAAATGTATTACTATATTACAAAAATATATATATACTATGACGCATCTTCTGAATGGTTTTCTGGTAATATCTTAATAACAGTCGTCTGTAATGTTGTTTCATTATTGTAATTGTTCGGTCCGACTTTATTATAAAAAATGTGTGTTGTAGACGTTAACTTCTGAAATATGTCTTTGAATGCAGACAGATCTTTGTCTCTTCTTTGTATCATAGAATCCGCGTCGTAACCTAATAATCTTTCAGCTGTGTCATTGAAACAGATGACCCACTGCTTGTCTGTATAATCAGTAATTAAGACCTTCAAAAGAAATCGATAAATATAGTTTTTAACCTCTTTGCATTTCTTACAATAAAAATCCTGTGTTTCAGTTATTTTTGTGTTACAATTCGGACACGATTTATAAAAACAGCCATCTGATTGAATGTCAAGAATTGTACTCACCACGCTGTAATAATTACTCCATTTTATATTTTCATCTTGTGGAAATTTCATTTCTTTCAATGTTCGCGTTTTGAAAAATATATCAGACGATGCTTTAGTTAAATTCTCTATGTCCATGACTTTACTTCTGGTGTCATACCATGTCTTCAACAAGTATGCCTCTTTTATATTTGGGTCGACGATAATGATAGTTGGACGATACAGATAAAGATATCTCGTTAAAATACGAGATATAAGCTGACTTCACCGCTACAATGGATTCATAACTGCCAATAAAGTTCATTGCTTGTTTACCCCATAACGTCACTGTGATCTGTTTACAACTCTGGTCTATTAGACTGATATTCCGCTTGTACGTTTTGCCTGATTTAACTATCATTTCTGTTCCTTCTTCAATATTCAGACAAACTCCAATTACATCGGTAAAGGTCTTCTCCTTCCTGTGTTGTAGTTCATTTATGGGTATGAATTCAAATGGGATTTTAGGATTAATTATAATTCCGTCACATGGTAGAAACCTGCTGTTCTTATTCAAAATAATTTCATAAACATTTATCGTGTGATACTTCGAGTTAGCAATCTTTAGCGTTGCATTGGAAATACGATATACATTATGTTCCTTCACTTTTAAGGAGAAGTCCTCTGCATCTTTGCCAAATGCTATAATTCGAATTGTTCCGCTTTCATCGCTAAAGTTAAAATTAAACAATTGGCCCTGTCCACTCTTATATGTTCGAAGTTCAGATGTATCAAGTACAATCAAGTATTTCCGTCTTGGTTAATTGTAATGGACTATTTAATCTTGCATCTACTCTTGCACTCTTAGAGCCTGGCGAGTGTATTTGGCATCTTAACATCTGGATTTCAGATTTACTGATGGCGTTTTCATCCTTAGAAGCGGTCAGTTGTTCGGTTAGCAGTCGTATTTGAAGGGCATGGTCATCCAATTCCTTTTTGTAGGAATTTCTCAACTGGTCGATGTCTTCTTTGTGAGATAATTCGGGGCTCACCGGTAAAGTCGGAAGTTGGATATCTTCATATTTTGTCTCAAGCGTGTTATGTGCTTGTTGATGTTGTCTTTCATTATTTAAATACTCTGACCAGTTCCTTTTTTTCCTTTCGATGTTCTCTTCAGACTCTTCTACTTTTTCTTCCAGAGATTGTAGCAATCTTTGCTGTGTCATATTGTAAGCATTCATGGCTAGTCTTCGTCTTTTGTCATTTCGTCTTTTGTCATTTAGCGATTTTTTGTCTCTGATTAATTTCATTCTTTCTTTATGATTCTTAGCTCTGTTTAATTGAAGCAATGCTCTGTTTACATTGAAGCAATCTATCATATGGGAGTCGTCATAATTGACTGGTTTGTTCAAATACTTGTCTGTCTTCTTCATCTTCATTGTCTTGAACAGTTTCAGCAGTTGATTGGTGTGTTTGATCAGCTTTGGCCTTCTGCGCCTTTGTTTGACCAATGTTAGGTGTTCTCAGAGGGACACACACACGCACGGACGGGTGATTTGGACTAGAAGATACTGTTCCAATCAAGACTGATTGATCCTGTCTTACCTCGCTTCAAAAACGTAAACGGTTTTTTGAAGTGACACACCTATTTATAGAATTGTATTTCGTCATGCATTCCTCTAGCCAATCAAAGGCATTGGTGTCAACATATTAATACGTATTAAGATTTCGGTCTTGTTGTGGGATCAATTCAACTCTAGTCCTCTTCTGTGTTACTGTTGTAGATGAGTATGCTTTCTTAGCTTTGGCCTTCTGCGCCTTTGCTTGACCAATGTCAGGTGTTCTCAAAGGGACACACACACACGCACGGACGGGTGATTTGGACTAGAAGATACTGTTCCAATCAAGACTGATTGATCCTGTCTTACCTCGCTTCAAAAACGTAAACGGCTTTTTGAAGTGACACACCTTTTTATTATAGGATTGTATTTCGTCATGCGTCCCTCTAGCCAATCAGAGACATTGATGTCAACATATTGACACGTATTAAGAGTTCGGCTTTGTTGTGGGATCATTTCAACTCTAGTCCTCTTCTACGTTACAATTGTAGATGAGTATGCTTTCTTAGCTTTGGCCTTCTGCGCCTTTGCTTGACCAATGTTAGGTGTTCTCAGAGGGAAACACACACGCACAGACGGGTGACTTGGACTTACTGAAGGTACTGTTCCAATCAAGTCTGATTGATCCTGTTTTACCTCACTTCAAAAAGTAGTAGCTTTTTGAAGTGACACACCTATTTATAGAATTTTATTTCGTCACGCGTCCCTCTAGCCAATCAGAGGCATTGGTGTCAACAAATTGACACGTGTCACGTGGAGCTTGCCCAATGTTAGCTTGGCTAACAATGTTTGCTCACACAAAGCGAAAACATATTCTCCACCTTCGGCGGAGACAATAAAACATTGTTGAAATATGGCAATTCAAAGTTTCTGCCCATCAGCAATATGTTACTTTAGATAGGACAGCATAGGAATACATACGTAGTGGTGTTAAACACTAGGTGGTCTACAGCTTATGGGTACTATGAAAGCCTGTTTAGGGTTGTGTGTGAGCATAAAGTTAGTGTGTCTCTGTGAGTGTGTAGTTTACACACTGACAGACACAGTAGTAGCATGAGTATACTCCCCCATACAGAGCCAGCACCGTACAGTACAGTCACAGTTTCTGTGAAGCATTCAAACACTCCCTGAACGATGAAATTCTCAACCATAACCATAACCCTGCCATTTCAGAAACGTCTCTGCTCTGACTCCAAGAAACCGAAAGCTTTTTGTCTCTGCCAGGCCGGATGGCCGAAAGCCGGTGAGGATGTTTGTAGGGGTGTCACGATACGCCTAATCCACGATTCGATTTGACTTTCAATATTAAGGTCACGATTCGATTCGATTTTCGATACGATATATATTTTTTAAACGTCCTTTTTTTCAGCTTTGAGGGCTATATGATTATTAATTTAGACTATTGTCTTGATTTGTAAAGAAAAACACATGTTCCTCAATAAGTCCCTTTTATTTGAATAATATCAAATGAGAATGAGAATAACAAAAAGGGTTTTATGCCCTTACAACAACTGTCATTTTCAGATTCTTCTTTAAGATGAGTTAACAACAAGAAGCTCTATAATAAAATAAAATCTAAATACAAAGTTGAACATGTAAGAAAAAAGGATCCAAAGACAACTGTTATTTGGCTACATGTTCTTAAACATCTTAAAGTATGTTCACATTGTTTGAACAGGTAAGAGCTTTAACAAACAAGAAATGTGAATAATAAGCTAAGCCAGGGGTCTTCAATTTTTTTTTTTTTTTTTTACCTTAACCCCATCCCTTTTCTGAGGTGAACTTTAGCCAAAAATAGCAGATCTACAAGCTCACAACGCCTCGCGCTGTGAGGCGTTGTGAGCTTGCAGATCGGCGATGTTTGGCCGAGAGGTATAGGTGTAGAGGGGAAAAAGAGAAGACGGAGCAACTATCAATGTGGAGCATAATCGACAAACGGTAGCCGTTTTGTCAACAACGCGTCGGGTGCCCTCATAATTCACTGGGAAGCCAAAATATAGCCAGACTTTTGACTTAAAGGAAGCGGGAGGGTTTTCCAATTCTTCCGTTTGTGTATCATCATTACCATCGCTGGCTTCAGCAGTGGCCATGCTGAAATGTAGTACAGACGCAACGCTGCAGCGGTCTCTCTCTCTGTCTACTCCAAACTCCTCTGTGGTGTGTGTGTGTGTGTGTGGGTTGGTCCTGTCGTCTTTTTTTTCTCCCCCGTCATAAGCACGCATGCGCAATGCACAGAAAAACACAACAGCTGCTTGCAGCATGGCTTCACCCGGACATGCTTGGCTTCATCGGATGTGCGCATGCGCGGGAGTATTTTTTTTTTTTTTTTTTTTCGATACACTGTATCGAACGTCATTTTCGGTTCGATTTCGATACGTATCGAGTATCGTGACACCCCTAGATGTTTGTGTGTGTCCGTGTGTCGGCGCGAAACTTTGCATAGACATTGGCATTTTCTTCAAAACACACTTTTGCTAGGTACTGTACCACTCCTACAGATTTTGTTGATTACTCACGTGAATCGGAACATATTATCTCTGTGGACACGTGATCAAGACAGATTTGTCAGATTCCATTCGGCTACGATTTAATTTAAAACTTTGCGGGATAGACCCGTTTCGCACAAAATTACACAAATCGTTGGATTGCAGTGAACTTTTGCATGCACTAGTAGGCCAAGGAGGAACCTCGAACCCAAAATTGGCAAATTGGCCGCATTGTAGCACTATAACAGCCCCACTACTGTTGGCCTATAACTCTTGAACCTTTAGGTCGTGTAATCAAAATCTGGTTTTCCCTGGATTCCTTGGATCATGGTGCAACTCTCCATATAGTCCCCGGTCATTTGAGCCAGCCATTTTGCGTTTTCTACAAAACACACTTTTTGCTAGTAGTCCTACAGATTTTGTCCAACACTCACACACATCATCTCTGGGGTCATGTGATCAAGACTAACAGTTTAACACACACACACACACACACACACACACACACACACACACACACACACACACACACACACACACACACACACACACACACACACACACACACACACACACACACACACACACACATATTACTGTACTTCCTGAAAAGAGAAAGAACATATCACAGATTTTATGAAAACAAAGCATGTGTGTCAGTAGAAGAAAAAAGACTTTCCTTGCCGACTCTTGTGTAAAATTAGTTGACAAAGACATAAATCTGCTGAAGCGTTACAGGAATTAGCATCCATGCTGTCTTTGTCTGAGATCCCTAAGAGCCCATTACACAGCCATTCAAAGATGTGAGCGCTACAATATACATTTTTCCTCTTTAATACAACACAAACAAATGGAGGAGATGGGGGGTGGGGGGGATAAGATGGGGTCGAGTGTTGGGGGGGGGGGGGGGGAGCTGAAGCAACCAGGCAGCTTACAACCTGGCTGTGCAATGAATGATAACCAATGTGGATTTATTATAGAGGCAGCAGGGAAGCAGTGCTGTTGGGTACCCCTCACCTCTCTCCCATCGATGCCACCACTGCTGTGGACTGGAGGAGAGGAGGCGCGAAGAGGAGGGGTGGTGAGCAGGGGAAGTGGGCACTCTTGGATCCATATTGGGGAGTCTGTCTGTCAGCTTATCGCCCCCAGACAAGAGCCCCACGGATAAACGTGGTGGACCCGGAGAGAGGAGCCCGGCTTCAGTGGCGAAGGGGTGCGGGACGGTGATAAGGATGAAGCTCTGTGGGGCGAGATGGGGGAGTGAGGCACGAGGCCCCGGGCTGAGAGACTCAGCCAGCAGCCACGCTCATTCCAGCTCTCTCTATGGCTAAACCTCTTAAAACATTTACACACAGGCATTCACTGCGCTCAGCAGATGTAGGTTACAGTACACATGTGTGTGTTCATGCGAGTCTGTGTAACCACGCGCGCGCACACGTGTGTGTGTGTGTATTAGAGTGCATGCTGGACTGTCCATGTCACAACAGAACCTTGAGATAGCGGGAGAGAGGAGAGGGAAAGAGCAGAGACAGTGACAGAGGAATAAAGAGATACAGAGAGACAAAGACAGAGGGAGAGAAAGCTAAAGAGAGAAAAGGAGAAAAAGAGAGAGGGAGCAAGAGAATGTGCAGAGAGAGTGAGAGAGAACGAGAGACAGGGAGAGAAATACAAAGAAAGGGAGGGAGGGGGATGAACTGTCCTATTGCCATTTTTCTGAAGCTTGGCTCTTGAAAATGCACCATGAAATTTGCTCTTTCACACAGAGTAAAATCCTCAGTGTTAAAATGGACCCAAAAGGGTTCACTTTTAAATTCTCAGGGTGAAATTAACACTGAGAATTTTACTGTGTAGGAATTGATCCCTTGATGGAGATCTGGCTCTTTTGTGTAGTCGTTTTCTTTTCTGCGCATCTGCCTGCCCAGATACTGGTTAATCTACTCTCTACCCGGCATTCCTAATCCAACCATCCATCCCCATTCATCCCGCCCATTTTGTGTCCCAGCACAGGACGGCGGTGTAGTTTGGAAGTGCATAATATAATAGATTTGGGTGTTTATCTTATTTGAAATGACTGTTGTGTGGCTCTGAAATTATAATTTATCCTGCATTGCTACCATCTGGGTCATGATTAACATTCCAATTATAATTCATTGCAATCAGCACTCAGCTAATTTCAACCAAATAACCACTGGTGGAATGCTTCCATTATTAGTAGCTGTACAGTAATGTTGTTTGTTTCATGCATATCAAGGACATAAATATTAGCATTTCAACAACACAAAGCCGTTCACACAAAACAAATATTACATAGAAAATATGTGTAGTATAGAAATGCCATTTGAGTGGAATGTACCTTCAAATGACAAAAAGCACAAATAGAATTTGAGTAAAATACAGAAGCATAAATTTGTATAAATGAAACACCATTTGAGTGTAATGCACACTTGTAAATGTGTAATGTTAATTTGTAATATAAATACTTTGAAGAGATAAAGCATTTGGGGGCAGGAGTGGCTCAGGAGGTAGAGCGGCCACTTTGGCATTGAAAGGTTTCTGGTCCCCCTGCTCTTCCTGGCCGTGTATCCAAGTGTCCTTGAGAAAGATGCTTAGCCCATTCAATCCGGGAACGCATCTCTGTCATTTTAGATTTCTTTGGCTATTCAAAAATAGCAGATCTACAAGCTCATAGCGCGGCACTATGAGCCCAAGCAATAGGCGTAGATTTGTTTGTGGCCGTTCTCAACACTTTTCAACTACACTGAATTTAGATGTCCGACAGTCGGGCCCCCCCCACCCCTCAGTCACCACTGACGCACCGTGGTGTGTTGAACGGACTTTCTCTGTTATGGCTGTTTAAAGCCCAACCAATAGGAACATAGAGCCGGTGTGGCTATTCTGATGGCAGACCCCTGACCAGTGTCGGTGCCAAGTTTGGTGCGGATCGGAGCAACGGTGCGCCTCGCAGGTCCGCATGTTACGTTTGTGACGTCCACCCACCCGTCGGTTGACCCTGTACGCAATTTTTTATGTAGGATAACAGAATTGCAGGAGTAGCTTATCATATTCTAATAAAACTGTTGGTTTATTTGTGCATGCCAGAAACAGACTAATATCATGTGGAGTAAACATGATGTAGATCAGCTAATCTAAATGAATCACCTGATTATTTTTAAAGAAAGTGTAATGCAGACTGGTGTCCCGTGCCAACTTGGATAGCTGGCGCAACAAGATGAAAACGTGCTTGAGAACGGTAGGCTACAATGCAAATATTCAAAGATAATATGTTAGCCTGTCGTCTTGTAGAATGAAACCTTGCTTTCCGTGGCCATAATTCCACCCTGTACATGAAAACCAAATAATGGTTGGTAACTTTCTTGGTCTGGTGGAGCTGCATGCTGAGTTCGACGCACGATGAGCGAACGGTCAGGCAAGAAAAAAAGGTGGCTGACAATGGCGAAACAATATTGCTTTTGTTCGAGTGAATTGTTTAATCTGCTTTCTATAGCTGTCCATGGCGGAAGTGCACATAGCCTAATTAATTTTGCTCGAAAATACACCATTATGCAAGCAAACCAAGTTCAGTCCGCAACTTCTTTTCCTCCTGCCCCCCCCCCCCCTTTAACTACTCAGGCATCCTCTCGCTTTCCAAGATTGTGTTGAACAATCTAGACTCTCTAGAGGAACTCCACTGCCATCTCTCCTAAACATTTCTACACCTCCACAGGTATGTCGTCTGGACCAACTGCCAACTGCCATGTTTCATCCTCTTCATGCCTGCCTAATGACCTCCCATTATACATCTTGTTATTACATGTTAAAATTCATAAGTATAACAAAATTTAAAGTGTTGAATAAATCAGCCATAGACTGTTAAAGTTTTTAGCTCAAAATATGTGGAAGTAGTTACACAAAAACGTGGGTGGAATAATATATAATGTGCTCTCTTCCCAACAAGCCCACATACTAAATAGTGAAGATAAGAATAGTGTGCTCACCTTTGCGAGCCCACGATGGTGGAATCAACATGAGTGTGCTCGCTCCCAGAGCCCCCACTAATTATTTTCGTGAATCTTTTCAAGTCAATTTGTACAATATGATGTTTCTTTCTTCTTCACTAAAGTGATGGCCAATATTCACAGTGTGCTTGAAAGCAGCAAACAAACACCAGCGTTTATCCTGGCAAGCAAATGTAGGAAATCATAAGCTGATTACAGCTCTGACAGCCAATTCCAATAAGTTAACAAGCCAGCATAGAAAAGGTCCACCACAGCTTATATTACAATAGAAAGCTAATGCCTATATGCGCTCCACTATGGATCATTGCATTGCTTCCCATCTTTAGGCATCAAAGATGCCTTCATGCATCTTTTTAAAACTGCGAATAACAGACTAGAAATCACAGTATCTGAGAACCAGGGTTATTCCTATGTGCACAGGGTCCTATGTTCCCCAGATACTGTTCCGAGTATTGCACAATGGGTGAAGCGTCTATTCCCGACTTGCATCGTTTCTTACTTGCATGGCCCCTGAGTAGCATTATAATACAATAGTACTGATATAAGTAGAGCAACCTGTAACCTGTGTTCTTCAAGGACAAAGAAGTTTACTAGTTTCTTACACATTGCCTGCCAATAACGCATATATGCGTTCTTTAGAATCCATCACTTGCCTGCCAATAACGCATATATGCGTTTTTAGATTTTTTTGTTTTAATTTGACCCAAAGACCAAGGAGATATGATTTTTTGAAGATCTAGACTCCTATCCACTTCCTTGTTAACTTAAAACTTAAAAATTATGTATCTCGGCTCCTGAGTACTTTTTGTTTTTTCAATGAAAAATCTCTGGCAGACAACAGCAAAAAATCTGAAATCATTCTGGCAGTCAATCGGTTAATCAGAAAGCTGTGGTCACCAACTCAGTAACACCATTTTAACTGCCCTGACATGTAATATGGACCATATGTAAATTTTATGTGTAACCATTCAGAAATAGGGTTGTTATAATGTACATGAAAACAGCTACTGAAGTCATAGCGTATCGCTTGCCAAAGGTACAATTACACCAGGAATAAATTCCTTTACAATGCAGTATTTATACCATGCAAACTTATGCACAGAATGTGGCAGTGAACACTCCCTCAACTCAGGGAGAAGTAATACGAATCAGAATGAGTTAGTGATGGCTGTCATAAAATATGGCAGGGTGTTCTATTTACAACCTGTAATAAAACTGTCTCTGCAGAAATTTATGGAGGCGCTTGCCCCACAGAGCTAAACCCTTTTTTGCCAAGGGCACGTTAATAACCTTTGCATTGCATTTTGAATATATTGGCAGATGGACATTTTGTCTAATAGAGCATTGCAAACTAGAAAGCAGGCACTAAACGTGCAACAGTGTTACAGTGATAGTGTATTGTGCTGGCAGCTTGACTCCACCCTCCACCCTCATGCCCCTCCATCCCTGTGACCCCTCCCTAACAACCTCTCCAACCTTTCCCATCCATCTCCCGCTCTCTCCATCACACCCCACAACTTTTCTGTCCACAGCCCAGTGGCACTGGGAAGGCCTCATTAATGGTATCACACTGTCAAGTAATGGGCCAAAATGTAAGATGAATAATTACATGCATATTACAGCAATGTTAACAAAATTCTTTTCACCCATGACAGAGTCATGGTGTTGACCGTTCACATGATGACCATTTTGCTTTTACTTCATATTCATGCCATGTATGAATGTTTACTGTCTGCTATTCAATGTACATAAATTAAATGATTTTTTAAAATCAAGGTTTCTTTATTTTATATTTTCATATACAGGTCAATAACAAAAAGCATACATAATAATAAAACAGTGTATGTTATCCCTCCCACCCCCCCAAAGTTACCGCTCCGAAAGAGCCACAACCCTGGTATCTCATTGTACCATTAACACAAAGGACAATACAAACAAATAAGACACAATTGCAATTGCAATGAAATAAATTAAATGATTTGAGTATATTGTAAGGTTTGTCTGTAAGGTTTGCTTACTTTCCAGGTTTGTTGAGTACGCATTCGATGGACATCGATACTGATCCTTACTGTAATGTATTACAACAGGAATAGGCATGATAATTAAAAGAAAACTGAGATCCCATAATATGGCTTTATTCTCAATAATCTCTCAACACACATCTGCAGCATGGTAGAAAATTCAAACTTTCAATCTTTCTGCAGTGTTGTTTTATACGGCCATTCATTAAAATTCACAGCTATCAAAAGTTTAGTGATGAAAAGTACAGTCTCACACAGACAGTACAAATACACAAATAAAACGTCATAAATGAGTGGAGAAGCAATGATGGCAAATGCTTCTATACAGGTTAACTGCATGATACAATTAAGTAATTAACATCCTATCATGCTATGTGGCATGTATAAAAATGCTGAGCAAGCCCAGTTGACCTGATGAAGATGGCAAGAGGAAAATATCTAAGTGACTATGAAGAAGAGGGTTCATTATTGGGACACGGATGGCAGGAGCTTCGGTCACAAAGACTGCTCAACTGGCTAGTGTTTCAATAGGAACAGTGACTAAAGTGATATCTGCATTTCGATCTATGGGAAATAAATGAGTGAAAGCGCACACATTCGATTACGGTGATGCTTGTGCATTAGTGAGTGTAAGGAAAAACAGAAGAACAACCCTTCTTCAGGTATGTCAATGCAGGATGTCAGACTGTGGCAGCAAAAACAGTCTGTCGACATAATGTGGTCAGATCAGTCCTTCACCATATTCTCCAAAAGTGGGCAAATGCATGTATGGCATACGCCAAGAGAACTGTACATGTCTGAATACTTGATCCCTACAGTTAGTGCGTCCGGTGGCTCTGTTCTGCTATGGGGGACATTTTGCTGGCATGGTTTGGTCCACTTGTCCCCTTAGAGGAAAGGGTCTGTGCAAATCAATAAAAATGCATTCTGAGTGACATCTTTATCCTATGATGAATTCTTTTTCATTTTGAAACTTTGAGATGGGAAAAAGTTTGCTTTAGTAGGAGTTTTGTCCACTCAGCCATTGCAGCATTAAACAAACTGACTCACTGACAGGAAGTATGGATGTACTTTGTAGATAATACTGTGTTGTATGCTGTTCTTAATGTGTTCCATGTTCAATACCGGTAGGCTGTGAAACCAAAGATCTCTCTGGGGCAATAAAGTCTAATCTAATCTAATCTAATCTAATCTAATAGAATCTGTGCTGGCTCTGTAAAGTGATATAATAAACATAATTTATGCCTCTACGAGTGGGTTTTCATGAGGACTATTTTGTATTTTGAATGAAAACAAACGTGATTTGACAGCAATTGAGATTAGGGACTATATTTGATATCTCGAATACTGGTTAATATCATTCTGGATATACCGCAGAATAGTCTTAGAAAATCAGGAATTCAATACACAATTTCTGAATGAATGGGCATGATATACTGTACATTGTCAGTGACAATGTACAGTATATCATGCCCATTCAATTTGTCAGCATCGCTGACAAGTCGCCATTAGAACACTTTAAGAAAATGAAGTTCAGGTCAGTGAAAAAAATACCCAACATCTGAAATGTCGGATAATAGGCTATTCTGTTAGATCATTAGCTTCTCTGTTGACAGCTGGTTGGTATTGTTCCTGAATGGCTCATAATCACCTCGGATTGAACTGGAGTGTCAACTACAACGAGGAGGGACCATGGATGTAGGGCGGGATGACTTATGGCATTTCCACACTATGGATGAAGCATTCGCCCACCTGGCTGGAGAATTACATAAGAGCAAAATGGCCACAGTGTGAATATGGTCTATTGATTTGAAAGATATGATGACGCGTTGAGGGTTATTAAGTTGCAGTAAAACTTGATAACCCGTGAAGTTTAGGACTTTTTAGTGAATACAAGTGCTAGTAAATTTTAAAGATGCACTCAGGAATATATTGGACAATCACTTTTGTGTACAATTATATTATATGTTTTGGAAAGTCTGGTGTGTAGGCTACAGAGAATGGACTTTATGACACTTAATAAAGTGCAATGTTCCGGTAAACACACACCAAAAAGAAAATGGTACTGGTTATGGCGTCAGTATCATGAAAGTAACCGCACACTCCAAACATTGAACAGCCAACGTTTCGGCCGCAATGGTCATAGCTTGACAAAGGCCAGCCATTGTGGCTGAAACATTGGTCCATTAAACGATTGGAGCTGAGTGTGCAGAAACCTTTTTTATGACTACAAACAATAAACCCATCCGTAGTCAAAAGGCATTTTAATTCCATTGTTTGCAGCAAGATAGCAACTCAACTGTAAACAAACATGTCAGTCTCAATTTCAATACAGCTCAAATTCAACATTGAAAAACGAATCCACTACTGACTATTTCAAAGAGGTGGATCATAGTGAAAAAACTATTAGGTCTTTAGTGCCAACTATTGCGAAGTTAGCCCTCTTAAATATATAGCATGATTCTCCAATTGAGATTGACAGCATAATAGTATGAGTACAGTACATGCCAACAGGAAAGAAAGAGAAACACACACACACACACACACACACACACACACACACACACACACACACACACACACACACACACACACACACACACACACACACACACACACACACACACACACACACACACACACACACACACACACACACACACACACACACACACACACACACACACACACACACACCCCTTTATGTGCCATTATGACATGAACAATGTTTGGTTACAATCATCAAGCAGAGGCTGTGCTATAATTGAAATGCATATTCAAATAGTAATGAGAGGAATAAACTGATTGCCGCGGGGGGGTTCAGGGAAGGTGGGGAGGGCATTCCTCCTCTCCTTTTTGGCTGGAGAGCCATACCTGAGCATTGGCACCATTATCGCTGTTGAAGGTCGACAGCCCCTCAGACAAACAGCGCTGTATGCTCCATCTCACACACTTAATTAACAGTTCTGCGTAACGGGTTCCTACTGTCCCAGCTCTCTACCCTCCCTCTTTCTATTAGTATCTCGCTGTACTATAAAAACTCAATTACAGGCTTGGGCTCTGGTCTGTGGAACTTAACTGCTGTGTCTCGACAGTGCCCTTTGCTAGAATGCAGCAATGCAATTTTTTAAATTCATTACGGGTTTAAAATTAAAAAAATAATAATTATATAATAATTTTAAGAAAAACATGATCATAATGACCGAGTATTGTGGAGACTGTTTGCATTTGTGTAAAACAAAAACCTTAATGTAATGTCTAAGAGGCCTTTTTTGAGAAAAAATTGGACTTTATGATAAAACTACAGCAATTCAGCGGTAGTTGAAATCCCCCCGCACGCACGCAAGCACACACACACACACACACACACACCCCAGGGCCATGACAGACTGTGCCTATGGCCCCACTGGTATCACCTTTTTAAATGACAACCAAGTCTTGGCATGCGGTCAGATTGACGACTCACTAACTGTTCATGCCAATAACTACTCCAAAGCTTATACAAAAGAAAACAACACTGATTGTAGGTGCACAGTGCAAGTAAAAGTGTTCTGCCTACAGTACATTACAGACATACTTTTAAACTACCTACTTTCATATACAGCACAAGTGATGTCTGGGGAGCTTGTAGTTCGGCTATTATTTAAAAAAAAAAGAAATCTTGAATAATGTTGTGTGGACAAATAAATGTTAATTTGGGTAGTCCATGGCATGAAAAGGTTTGAGATGCACTGATATACAGTACCATGAACACTCTACTCCCCAGCACCATGTGAAACCATGCAAGTTGAAGTGGTGAATTTAAGTAGTTAAGGGGCTACACCATGTGATATGACAACACATTCTCACACCGGTTGCGTCAAAGGGTGACGAGGTGGGCCAAATCTGACCATGCATCAGACGAATGACGTGACAGAGCTCTCCTGTCGCATCACATGTTGACAAGGAAGTGATGATGTATACGATCCCAAGCGGATCGGTATGAAACTCGAATGGCGCTGAAGCGGCAGAAGCGGGCATCACACCACTTGCCGTGGATACTCGCTTGGTGTGGGCACTCGTTCAGCATGAGCAATCGCTCAGCTAATGCCTGGCTTAGGCGTGCCTCACGGGGCTCAAGTCTGCTGGCACACATTTTACATGTTTTTACCAGCAGGTCAACCAGTAGCACTGGAATTGAAGATTTATTTTTTACCCGTGAACGTCTGGCCGCCTCTATTAGGGTCATGACAGTAACCCACCTGGATGCTATGTCACACAATGTATCCAATCTGAAGTCTGCGTGCAATCAATAATAAGTTTATAAAATAGGCATGTCTGGGTGAACTTAGGTCTGTGAGCTTTTGTTCTATCCTGTACTTAGTAAATGAAATTCAACAGGTACCAGCTGAGTACAATCAGCAACAACAAAATACATAATCACAGCAAAGAATGTCCAAGCCACTATATTGTCTCTTTTACACAACACATGCATATTTACTAAAATGTTTTATTCAAAGTAACAAACCGATACTAAAAAAGAACAGTAAAAACAAATACACTTCCCTGTAGGCAAAATGTGTGATGTTTCTTTTATCAGTAACAAAGTGCACAGTTGTTGCATCTGCTCCAATTTCTGTAATGTTACTGTAGTATTTTAGCATTCCCAAAAGCAATTCATTTTCATGCATGTGTACACATGGCAGTCCATCACATCTACTCATCATATACCAATAGATCAAAAAGAAAAGCAACATTATTTTGTAATGTGAGGGAAAGGTGAGAAATGGGCTGTGGTTATCTGAAGTCGATGTACCACTCTAGACATAAATCATTACCTCAGTTTTGCTTTAGGCGATTACAGTCGCATTCATTCGAATACTGTACATTTGCAAACTACTAGACTGTTTGCCAATCGATCATCAGCCACATGCATCCCGCAGGCTTGTTTGCTCTAAGAATAAAGAGTAACTACATCACATTCATTCATTTTCAATGGCACCTAATTGTGGCAGAAATGCCAAAAGGTTGTCCAGGATCAGCAAACTAACCTTATAAAACCCACTCCAGGGGTGCCCGGTGGTTCAGCCAGTTAGTGCACAGACCATATTAACCCTTGTGAGGACGAGGACATGAGTTCAAATCTGACCTATTCTCTCTCTGCCCTGGGCTTCCTGTCTCTTCACTGACCTATCTGAGATAAAGCATAAAATGCAAAAAACAAAAAACCAACTGAGTCCTATATCAGTCACCTGGTAGTAGTAGAGAATGAGAAGGAGGCCTGCCTCCTGGGGGTTTGAATCAATCTTTCTATAAACTTTTCAACTTTTCCTTGTACAATGTGCTTTCCCACCATCCCTATTCTGTCCTCTTCTTATCGCCCAAGACATTTTTCCCATCACAGAAATCTTTCTAACCTCACTTACCCAACTCATTCACCCTGGCACCACACAGTGGTGGAGGGAGGTGTCTGGAACTGGCAAACAGAAACCCAGAAGAAGAAGAAGAAGGTTGAATTCATTTCAGCCCAGGCCTCCCTCAAGTCTCTTCAATTCTTTACTCTCACAGAAACCTGGATTACCCCAGATAACACTGCTATTCTTGCTGACCTCTCTGGTTCCTATAACTTCACACACACCTCCCGCTACTCAGGTCACGAGGGTGGTACAGGTTCACTCATATCCCCCAAATGGAATTTCTGTGTGTTAAATCTCTCTTATCTTTCTCTTTCCACATACTGTATGAATACCATGCTATTTCAATAACACAACTAGTACCTCTCTCCATCATGGTGCTCTAGATTCTCTGATCAGCTCCTTTCCGGAGGATGGCACCCCCCTCATTCTACTGGGTGACCTCAACTTATCTAGAGAAGTATCTTCCTGTTACGTCCCCTATGTCTTCATTCGACCTCCCCCTGTCTCCTATGTGCCATCTGCCTTCAAGTCAGCCAGAGTCACGCCGCTTCTCAAGAAACCAACACTTGACTCCTCAGACGTCAATATCTTGGCTGTCATCTCTGCTCACAATCTATCTCATCACTGCTATGTCGATGACACTCAACTGACATCCACTATTGGATATAGTGGATGTCCCTAACCCTAACCCAGCTCCTTAACCAGACCTCAGTCATAAGAAAACTTGACTACTGTAACCCCTTACTGGCCTCACAGCATGTGTACTTCAGCATGGACACTTAAGACCCTCCAAATGATGGAGAATGCTGCAGCAGTCAGAACTGCAGACTCAATTTCAATTCAATTCAATTCAAAGGGCTTTATTGGCATGAGAAAACATACGTTTACATTGCCAAAGCAGAAAGCACAATACAACAATACAGCAATACAATCAAAACAAAAAATATGTACATTTGAAAGTCAGAATCTTCAATAGATCAATTTCTATGTACCAAGATCACTGGGTGCAGGTATAGTGCAGGAATATACACAATGACTAGTCTTTAGGGTGGTTGTGTTCCGTTTGATATCCTCCAAATTCTTCGCCGTAATCTGAAGACTCACCTCTTCAGACTCCACCTTAGCCCGTAGCACTTGACGACCATCCAGTCATATGCAAAGGTTTAAATGTAATTTAGATAGCATGTTATATACACAAGTGCCATCCATTTGTTGACCTGGCATCCTACAGTTTGTATATTTTCAATGTACAGATTATTTATGGTCTCCGCCAGGCCGAAAGGCATGGCGAGAGAGTATGTTTTACCCCCTGTCCGTCCGTCCGTGTGTGTGTCCGTCCGTGTGTGTGTCCGTCTGTGAACAGCTAATCTCACGCACCGTTGGCTTGATTGCAGCGAAACTGTGCACACACACTCCCTGGATGCCAATTCAGAACCTCTGCCCCAAATCTTTCACATGGGCCTGTTATAGCGCCACCAGGAGGCCGATTTGTGCAAAACATATTTTTTGACAGTACTTTATCCAAACATCACGCAAATCGGTACACAGTATCTCTATAGTCATGTGATCAACACAGATCTGTCTGATTTTCCATATTCCATCCTGATTGGCTAAGGTTGGCTTCCAAAGTTTGCAGGATTGGTCCGTTTTGAACTAAATGCCTCAAATCATGAACGCAGCTTGCGATTTCCGTGAAATTTCACACGTACATTCCCACTAGGCCGAGGAAGAAATGCCACTTGAAATTTTTCAAATCAGCCTCATGGTGGCGCTATAAAAGGCCAATTTGCGTTTTTAACTATAACTGCACCGATCTGCGTGAAACTTTGCACGCATACTCCCTAGAGGCCAAGGAAAAACATATGCCCTGCATTTTTCACATTAGCCTTTTATAGCGCCAGGAGGCCGACTTATGTAAAAAAAAAATTTTAGATTAAGCCTTCACATTTTATCCAAATTTCACGCAAATCGGTACACATGATCTCTATAGTCATGTGATCAAGATGGATCTGTTAGATTTTTCATATTCCATCCTGATTGGCTAACATTGACATCTAAAGTTTGCAGGAGTGGCCGCAAATCATGAACGCAGCGTCCGATTGTGGTGGAACTTTGCACGCACATTCGCACTACGTTGAAGAACAAACGCCACCCTTTTAACATTGCCCTATTATAGCGCCACCACGAGGTCGATGTTTCTTTTTTATATTACTCCTACAAATTTTGTCCAAACATCATGCAAATCAGTACACATTATCTCTATAGTCAAGTGATCAAGATAGATCTGTCCGATTTTTTATATTACATCCTGATTGGCGAATTCCAAACATTGCTGGCCCACAATAACCTACCTGACCTGGCGGAGACCTGTGCTCCGAGGAGCACTTTTTCTCGTTTTTTATATTATACTGTTTAGACTGATGCTAGGTTCTTGGATTACCAATGATCCTATAGATTACTGAGGCACTACACTGTCTCTGCATTTGATGTACAAGAGGTTGCGACACCTACGTCGCACCACCAATCCGACTGATATGCCCATATATGGAGATCTCTATATCTGTCAGTCCTCTTCCCTTTTATGCCAATCTCTGCATCTGTCAGTCCATGTCCCTTTTATGCCCATATATGGAGATTATATGGTTATGGCTGAGTCATGGTGACATGAGCGTGACATCAGAGGTCCGCCAACCGGTCCTCCCTTAAGCCAATTTTAATATAGGATGTGTTTACCTTGATTACTGTAAATCGCTCTGGATTAAGAGCGTCTGTTAAATGCCCAAATTGTAAATTGATCATTCACATGGCCATTTTCAGAAAACCGCACCCCTAAAACATGACATGAGAGCAAAATGTCCACCGCGTGAATATGATCAAAGCAGGTTCTTTAAAGGGCTTCATCTCCATTACCCTATATCATGGCCTACAATCACATCAGCACTGACACTTCCAGGTGAACTGCAGCCCCTCAGGCTTTATTGGTGCTTTCTATCTAGGAACCACACACTCACCTTAGCCTACAGCTCAGACAGCTCACACATCAGAAACAGGTTTGATCACTGCAAATTGAATGAGCATAATAAGCCAGTCAGTATGTAATTTACTCCCCTTATATCCAGTTCAAAATATGGCTGCTGGAAGTATCAGCATGAAAGAAGTGCACTCAGACTGAAGTCAGACGTTTTCATAATTGAATATTTTTCCGCCCACACCCTTTTGTTCTCTTCCAGAAAATAGGATCACTTTTCATGTAAGGAGCAATATCCAGCTTGCACAGGACCACTCCTTCACACATATTGAAAGTCTGTCTATCTTCAGCACTCTGCTCCAAAGAAATAAAATATGGCAGAGTCTAGGTGATAAATATTGGTGTCATACAGAAAGAAGTGTGAGGGAAGAATATTTTAGCCCAATATATGCATGTTTCCACATAGTTTACTCTCAAGAACGATGGTCATACAATAACATTTTATTTTTTAGCCATACTGCAACCAAGGCAATACAAAAAGAAACAATAATACCGTAAGATACATAAAATGGGGCTATACTTGTAAAATGCAACAGTAAGGTACTGTAGTTCTTGCACAGAAGTGGAGAAATACATTCCATGGCAAAAGAATCATGCATATTCCGATGACTCCAGTAGGAAGCAGAGGTCAAATTATTGCCTTGTGGACACTTTCTAAAGGGAATTCAAGGTTCAACATGTACTGTACAACAGTCCCATCTGGGTCTGTTCACACAGAAGGAGTGCAAATATATGAGAGAGAGAGAGAGAGAGAGAGAGAGAGAGAGAGAGAGAGAGAGAGAGAGAGAGAGAGAGAGAGAGAGAGAGAGAGAGAAAAAAAAATACATCCCTTGATATGTTGAGGTGGGTCAATGGCTCTCAGGAGCTGTGTGGGGTATTAAATCTGCCTTGGGATGAGAGAGAGTGGCAGCCTCTCAGCTAGGGGACCTCAAGACATATTCTAAATTTTGTTAGGATGACATGTCTCGTCCACCCCTCAGCCTTTGTTGACAGGGGTGACGGCCCACTTTTACGAGTCCAACTTGAAGGTTGAATAAAAGTCATTTGAAACGGAGGTGGTCAAAGCATGGGGGATTTTAGGGCAAAAAAAACAGATTATTAAAATAGCAGCAATTAACAAGGTGGTGAACTCTGATGTCAGAGTGTCCATATATTCTGGATATTCTACAAAACGAAACACTGGCCATGGAGAATTTATCACATGGGTTACAGTGATGGTACAGGTTAATCTTTTGGAGATTAGCAATGTTCATGTCACTGAGAGAAGTTATCTGAGATGTAGGTATGCTGTAAAGCTGGCCCCAGGGCTGCTTTTGGGCCTGATTCACCCCTTCCAACAATCGTTCCCAATTTGAGGCTTGTCTAGACGATTATCTGTGAAAATGATCCTATTGTGTGAGTGTGAGGTATTTACAGTATAGACAAAATCTTAACCCTCCCGTTTCTCCCTCCTGACCGGCTTAGTGCTGCCCCAGTTTTTAATCATAAATATTAAACAGGTTTGATATTCAAACATGTTTCAAAACATGTTTGATATTTACAACTCCGAATTTAACAGCGATGGAATCTCAAGCAGAAACCCACAATAGCCAATGAGAGCCGAGCTGACTGGGAAGCGGAACATCAACAACTTCTACTGTTTCCTCAGTCAGGGGGACAATAGACATAGAAGATAAGCCTGTAGAATTATGGCAAACGCAGTCATCCTTAACACACATTCCCTGCCAACAACGTAGATCTACGCTCGTTCAGGTCCAACCGTTGACCGCCGGTCACGTAGATCTAAGTGATTCAATTAATTATTATTATTTTTTTATTCCACAAGAGGGCGCAACTTAGGAATGATTCCGTGACTCTCCTAGAAGGAATCAACGGATGTGACGCCATCCCAAAAAAACGTCACATCCGTCCGCTCCAATGATGGGATTTGGAGAAAAACACTTCTACAGTAACTGTAGCTCTGATTCATATTTATTTGTGTGAAAACCAGCCATTTTCAACGCGCGATCGCTTTAAAATGGCCGATCGCTGTAAAAAAAAATTGTTCCAGTGGATAGACGGGACCCTCCACCACCCCACGGACACTTTTTGGTTACATTCGCGTGCACGTTGTGGCTTCTGCGGCGCTCAATATATCGTCAAAACAGGTAAAAAAAAAACGCTGGCGGCAGCAGCAGGATAAAGCGGATGCATAGTACCTGGCGGTGAATGTGTTAAGTATTACAATAGCATAGAATTTTGAAGAGCACTTCACAATCAGGCCTCGTTCGTGCACAGACGCACAGCTGCTGCACACAACATCATGAACAGACAAACTTATTTCAAAAGATGCACAAGCTGGGGTGGAAGAATGCTGCTGTTCTGGACTTGCAGATTGGCCGTTTAAAGTTGCAAGCAATACTCACACAACAAGCACCACAATTTGTTTTGCTCTATAAACGCTTGAAACCCACCAGGCACGCATGCATAAGCGCGCAGACACCGCTTTTTCCCGCTCGCATGTTAATGAATGACCAGCCACGCACGGATGTGGATTTTTTTTCCCGCTCCGGCATTTTCACCGCATTGACCAGACGTCCACTGTGGCCATGTTTGGCGAGCCGAGAACAGGCGCACTCAAACCTCCGCACACAATAAAGAGGGTGACCAGCGTAAGTCACACTCAAGCCTCTGTGAGACCCTTGGTCCAGCCATACAGTAACAGTATGTATGAAGGGTGTGTATGCATACAAATAATGCTGAGCAACTTTCTTCACAAAGACCAGCATGTATGAAAAGGAAACTTCCGTACTGTAGGTGAGAATGTGATCTGACTAAAATATAGGAAGTGAACAAAAATACAATGTTATCCCTTGACCAATCATAATATAAATCTTTGTCACTAAACAAATATAGTGAGGATTTTTAACAGTCAAACTTCACCCCGAATTGCACCGAGTCTACTGAACTAAACTGTAGAAGAATAACCATTTGAGTGACCCCATATGGCCTTTACTCTAAAATACCACCCGGCCTCAGGCCAAAATGCCAACTTTCTGCACAAGATATCTCATTATAGAATTGGCAAATTGCAGGATGAACCCTACTGATTTTGGTGACCTCGTGGCCTTTACTCTTAAGGTCCTTATACACCGGGAGCATTTTTTTTTGTGCGATTGATTCACCCAAAAATATATGTTTTCGAACAGTTGTTGATAAACAGGTCATTTTTTTCTGAGCTTCTGCTTGAATAAAGGCATTAACTACATGAATATGTATTGTTTTGACATTTGATGTCAAATGTCTAACGGTGAGTTAATTCATTTATATTTTGCATTTTCAGATTGTTTATTCTTCTTTACACACTTGTTTTCTGTATTAAAGGGACTTTTTAAAGGTTCGATGACATTCATTTTCACTTTTTTTTTTAAAATGTTTTTTTGGGGGTTTTATGACCTCAATTACACCCAAAAAATCTGAACTTTGAACATTCAGTGGATTTTCTGTGGTCTGGGGTTTTCTGAATAATTAGGCTGAAAAGTAATCTGAGCTTGGCCCTTCGGCAGTGAGGTCACAGCCGATTAATCCCGCCCACTCTCCTCCTCGCCCCTCCCCTCCCCTATCCTTTCCTTTGGGGGGGGGGGGCGGAGCAGAGGCGATGATTGACAGGCAAAACCCTCACCAGCGACACCCGCAGGCAAAGATTTCTTTTTTCATTGCAGTTGAAAAGGCTTTAGAAATGTGAGAGAAAAACACCTGCCATGGATCAATGGAGTGGAATTTTTTGTTAAAACTTTCTATACACGTTTGAAGGACCATGGCAAAGACTTTTAATGTGTGGTAAAACTGAACGTCATGAAACCTTTAATATAGGTACTTTCAGAGTTAAATTTACACTCAGGATTTACAGCTGACTTTTAGCTGACTCAAGGCGTGAACACAGATGTTAACATGCCACCCAACAAAAATAATCCGTAGTTTAACCCCTGTGACACACAACCTATACATTAAACTCTAATGGGACAAACAGAAAGAGAGACACAGGAGATAGAGACTGACGAGGGGGAGAGAGAGAGAGAGAGAGAGAGAGAGAGAGAGAGAGAGAGAGAGAGAGAGAGAGAGAGAGAGAGAGAGAGAGATGAAGATAGAGAATGGGAGAGCGAGGCACAGGGAAGTTTCATGTCTGTGATAAAATACACATCTAATCCCAAGGACCAGTGGCCCATTGCACTGTATTGATTGGCCATGATTGATTCTGTGGGGGAATCGTCACAGATCAATTTTGTATTAAGAATTGATGTTCTGGTGTGGTATCAAGCACCAGGGATACAGAAACCCATCTATTACCTGTGATAATGGAAGTTTACCATTAACTAACGTGGTAACTGTATTCCACAGGAGTCTTTGTATTTGGCTAGCAGGTGTTCAGGACCCCAACCACGTCCAGGGTGAAGAGGTCACAGCAGTTAGAAAAGATTAATGAAATGGGTTGGAAACTGAGTGAAATAATCATTAAAATGAGAATGGGTCCAACAATGACAGCAATTAGCATCAACTGATCAGTGTTGAGGCATTTTTCTCCTATAATATTAAATTCAATAAAATTCCACTTAACATGTTACAACTTACATTATAATATTCTTGGCAAAAAAAATATTCGCACATCCACTTAGTTCAGATGCAGGTGCTGGACAGTGACAAATGAAGCAATTATGAACAAACATTCACGAACAAAAATCTTGTACTCTGCTCTTGCTCAGCACCAGTTATTCAATTTGACATGACGTTTCGGTCACTCTGGACCTTCATCAAGAGTGTCTTCTCTGATGAAGGTCCAGAGGGGCCGAAAAGTCATGTCAATTTGACTAAAACTGGTGCTGCTGAGCAAGAGCAGAGTGCGGGATTTGTGTTCCTGAATGTTTGTTCATGATTGCTTCACATTATAATATTCAAAAGTAAAAAAGAAAGAATGATTGCACATAATCATGCTTAAAGTGCTCAGGGATGTCATGTTGTTCACAGAATAGAGCGTCTTTTCACAGAGCCTTTACATTCTCCTCCATTTACTGTACAGTAGCCTACATACAGTAATCAAATAATTAAGCAATAAACTATATATAATATAACTATATATAACTATATAAAATAAATACTATTTACAAATTGACAAAGGAATTGAGAATGGAATACCATGAGAAAAAAAGCACATTTGAAATTATCCAACATTTTCAAAAATGCAAATCTTTGGTCACTCAGATAAAAGTATTAGTTGGTAAAGGTATTCATACAGTCTTTAAGTCTTTAAACAACTACACAATTCAACTTTTACTCAAATGTATCCTCTGCATTAATGGATGATTCAATGCCTCTCTCAAACAATTATGTATTTATATATTTAGAGAACATAAATCAAATTATTGAAATTGTATTGCAATACATGGTCCTTAAAGGGAAATACCACTCAACATTGAACTATATCTTTGATTGATTGATTGAAATTTGTATTAGGCAAAGGAATGTAAAACAACACAGTTACATTTATAATACATTTGTCTAGTCCTTGCGGACTTGTTTCCTTGTGTTTCCATGTGATCAGTGACATACGCAGGGTGTACTTTTGGCTCCGCCCCCTCAGCCAAAAGTACACCCTGCGTATGTCACTGATCACATGACCTCAATCAATTATCCAGTTCTAGGCAACATAGAAGAGGGGGGGGGGGCTTTGTTCTTATTTCCACACAACAACTCTAAAGCTGGCTCCAGACCAGACCGACTTTGGGCCGACTTGGCGTCGAGAAGCGTCGTATATAGTCGTCCAGTCGGTTAGGGGTCCGTCGGGTGGTCCGTCGGGACCTTTTCGGCCGACCCAGAGCCGACCGAACATGTTCAGTTCTTTGGCCGACAGGAGCCCGACTGGGAGTAGCTATGTAGCAGAGAAGACGTGACAACAAAGGGCTGTCGGTGTTGCCAGATTATGTGAGAGAAACAAGCGACCATGTCTATGAAAACCTACATTCACTGTTTCTCGTTGTCGCTCCCAGAGAGAGAGATTGATTGATTTGACCTACTTTTGCGCTGTGGTGATGACGTAATTTATTGGGAGCAGGTGTGTAAGATTCCATTAGTATAAACATTTTAATTGGCTTTCATATACTCTTAATCTCAGTTTTGGCTATTTTCTGGGTGTTCATTTCAATAAATTAATTAATGTATTTATTTTTGATTATTCGAATAACCATTTTCAAAAATGTTGTGTACATGTCAGCAGTGGTGGAAAAAGTACTCAAATGTTTTACTTGAGTAAAAGTATCAATGCAATAGATGTACTCTGAGTCTGTTTCAAGTAAAAGTCCGGAATTCAACATTTACTCGAGTAAAAGTACTAAAGTATTGGTATAAAAATGTACTTAAAGTACCAAAAGTAAAAGTACTAAAATGTTTGAAAATAGCAGATCTACAAGCTCAGAACGTGTGCATCGCAACACGTTGTGAGCTTGTAGATCTGCTATTTTCAAATAGCTTATAGGTATAAAATAGGGCTAAAGTGGTTAATGTATGTTTTATAATGATTTATATCTGCAAAGTAACTAGTAACTAAACATTTCAAATAATTGTTGTGGAGTAAAAGTATAGACAATTGGAAATACTCCAGTAAAGTAAAAGTAACTCAAAATTGTACTTAAGTACAGTACTTGAGTAAATGTACTAGTTACTTTACACCACTGCACGTCAGTGAAGAAAAAAAGAAAAAACGCTGGGAACATCAGGGAAACAAGCCCAAAGTCGCTTATAATAAGCAGACCTGGCAACGCACAGCAGAGGGCGCTGTTTTTCCTTTTTTTTTGGCCTTTGGGTTCCCAGATTAGCATCTCAATGGGGCAAGTCGGCTGACAGACTAAATGCCCACTTTTGCCAACCAAATACCAGTCTGTTGCAGTCTGAAGTAGTCTGAAATAGTCTGAACGAGTCTGTTTGGTCTGGAGCCACCTTAAGGTGTATTAAAGACACAGTTCAATGTTGAAAATGAGTGGTATTCCCCTTTAATATATCAGGGTTTTTTTTTGTCACATTTTGTAACCAAAATATAACATTTATTTTACAATTCACTTTTTAAACCTATACAGCAGAAGTACTGAAAACGTTGCATGCTAACCAATCATGATTAACATAAATGCTATTAATTTACTTGGACCCAGTGGTGGATAAAGTACTCAAACTCAGAACTTGAGTCAGATACCCAAAGTGCTAAAATATTACTCAACTTCAAGTGAAAGTTGCTCTGTCAAGCTCAAGCAAGTAATGTACTTACTGTAAGCATTCAAAAGTATATACTTTTTAAAAATACTTAAAGACGGGGTGCCGTGATTTTAAGTGATTTCCCCCCCCCCCTAAAACATAATCATCAGGTATTATGGTTATACTAGGAGGAAGATTTTTTTCAAAAAAGTATACAGAAATTGTTAAAATTATGTTTTTATGTGACCCCGCCTCCAGTTCATTAAGTATACCTGGTTCTCACCTTAGCACCTCCTCCACCACCTTAGCACCACCCAACTGTCCTGGTCCCTCCTCCTCCTCATGCCCACACCTGTTGTGTTATGATAATGAGGGGGAGGGTATATTTTTACTATGTCACTAAAGGGCTGTTTTTCTATTGGCACGTTTGACCCTCAAGGTTTCAGCCTCCAGGTAGAAACTCAAAATAGTCAGAGAAGACATAAAACACCATAAAAACACCACTAGGGGGCTTAATGAAGTTCTATCAACCTCATAGACACATGAAAAACAGAAAAAGTGCAGAACCATGGCACCAAGTACAAATTACAATGCATTGCTGTATTAACGTTTTGACCCCCCCCCCCCCCCCCCCCCTCTCCAATCTAAAGATTTTCCAGAAATAAATAATAGTGAAAACTAGAAAAAGTGCTCCTCGGAGCACAGGTCTCCGCCAGGTCAGGTACGTTATTGTGGCCTCCTGGTGGCGCTATAATAGGCCAATGTGAAAAGGGTGCCATTTATTCTTAGGTCGTTCACGGCAATCGGACACTGCATTCATGATTTGAGGCATTTTGGTCAAAAAAATTGTTTTGCTAAATTAGACCTGCTGGTGGCGCTATAACAGGCCAATGTGAAAAAGGGTGGCATTTCTTCCTTGGCCTAGTGGGAATGCGTTTGTGAAATTTCACGGAAATCGCAAGCTGCGTTCATGATTTGAGGCATTTTGTTTAAAACGGACCAATCCTGCAAATTTTGGAAGCCAACCTTAGCCAATGAGGATGGAATATGGGAAATCGGACAGATCCGTGTTGATCACATGACTATAGAGATACTGTGTATTTTGCATGACGTTTGGATGAAATCTGTAGGAGTAATATATGGGCGCTATAACAGGCCCATGTGAAAAATTTGAGGCAGAGGTTCTGAATTGGCATCCAGGGAGTGTGTGTGCACAGTTTCGCAGAGACCGGGCCAACGGTGCCGGAGATTAGCTGTTCACAGACGGACACACACACGGACGGACGGACGGACGGACGGACGGACGGACGGACGGACGGACGGTAAAACACTCTCTCGCCATGCCTTTCGGCCTGGCGGAGACAAAAACAGATCTACAAGCTCACAACATGTCACATCATAACGCATTGTCAGCTTGTTGCTTTCACTATATTTGAAATTGGGCTTAAAGGTATCATGACATTCATGTTTACACCACATTCAGAGTCTTTGTCCTGGTCCTTCAAACGTGTACAAAAAGTTTTAACTGAAAATTCCACTCCAGTGATTCACTGTAGGTGTTTTTGTCTCACATTTCTAAAGCCTTTTCAACTGCAATGAAAAAAGAAATCTTTGCCTGCGGGTGTCGCTGGTGAGGGATTTTGCCTGTCAATCATCGCCTCTGCTCCGCCCCCCCCAAAGGAAAGGATAGGGGAGGGGAGGGGCGAGGAGGAGAGTGGGCGGGATTAATCGACTGTGACCTCACTGTCGAAGGGCCAAGCTCAGATTACTTTTCAGCCTAATTATTCAGAAAACCCCAGACCACAGAAAATCCACTGAATGTTCAAAGTTCAGATTTTTTGGGTGTAATTGAGGTCATAAAACCCCCCAAAAAACATAACAAATTAAAAAAGTGAAAATGAATGTCATCGAACCTTTAAGTGGTTAATCTATAATTTCATTTTCACCTCCCTAGAAATGCAGTGGAGTCAAAAGTACAATATTTGTCTTTGAAATATAGTGATCAGTCTGGCAATGCCAGGCTACCCAAACACAGTCGTAAAGCAAATGGGTCATTTTAAGACAATTTTCTGACCATGTCTATTCACACTGTGCGAGGTAGTCTGTAGTGATACCTTTTTAACAGCTTAATAAATATGTCAATGAATAGTGAATCTGTTCATTGTATTGCCTGCAATAAATTGAGCGGAAACAATTCAGCACACAGTAAAATCCTCAGCGTTTATTTATCCATTTGTAACTCAGAGAGTGTACACATGTAACCCAATGAACCCTTCCAGGTCCATTTGGATACATTTGTACACACTCAAGAGTTAAATCAACACTCAAGATTGTATAGTATATTGTAGGTCCAAGGTCATAATCTCAGCCCCACTTTCATCCCTGCCCATGAGGTCTGGTACTAATGCTGATGGAATGACACCTCATTGAAGACGGGCCAGGGAGGGCCGGCCTTAGAAGGACTGTGTCTTATGCGGAGCCTCATCTCCAGATGGGTCGAGGCTGATTTAGTGAAGAGCGTAGGGGTCTTTATAATGACTGAGTGCTTTAGGCAGACAGACACATCTCCATACCCACCCATTTGGACTGGAATAGCTGAAGGGTGAGCGGTCCTGTCCTGTCCATTTGGAGGAATGACAGCACAATCAGAGATGTGTTAATCACATCTGGTGGTGTCATTAATCAGAGGAAGCACCACTGCTAACTGTTATGTCTCTTTCCACCAGAATGCATTTCCATTTATGATTTGGATACCCTCCAGTGAAAACACACAACCCTTTCACCGATGGCGATGAATAATGCTAAAGAGTGTCAAAAAAGTTTTGAGGTTAGACTCACATTTTTAGAGGTTGATTTGCCAAATTCTCTCAGATTCTGCTCATATTCTTCAAACAATGTCATTATTTAACAACACATTGATTGCCAAGATCGAGTTAACTCATTTTTAGAATCCATCACTTGATTGCCAAGATCGAGTTAACTCGTTTTTAGTCGTTTTTTTGTTTTTTTTTGTACGTTATTTTTTTTATTTGACCCAAAGACCAAGGAGATATGATTTTTCGAAGATTTAGACTCCTATCCACTTCCTTGTTAACTTAAAACTTAAAAATTCTTTATCTCGGCTCCTGAGTACTTTTTTTTGTTCAATGTAAAAACCCCTGGCAATAAACTGCAAAAAATCTGAAATAATTCTAGTGAGGTTGTATTTACATTCACTATGCTTACTGTTAATCCATAATAAAGCCAAACAAAAGAGTAAAGCAGAAACATTAACCTGACTATTGTTCTGCATAGAGCTTTAATGCCTTTTTTTTAAATATTTTGAAGTGGCTTGTGAATATACAGTATGCACATACAAAAGGAAACTATGTCTGCCTATTTTGTTTAAGAATGTATTTAGCCAGACTGATTATTTACCACAAAATCTACTGGAAAAAAATAAACTTTAAGACATGAACACATTGATTTACTGTACTAGACCTGGGGCTAATAATGGCTGGTGTAGTTGGTCTCTTGGAATATTGTTTATAGTAAATAAAACACATTTTCTGACATTAGCTAGAAGTCTAGCAGAGCCCCCAGCTGAGGTTAGACCTAGTTTTCATTTGAGTATGAGAATGCAACCTGGCGTGCTGACACAATCCATATCCAACTATTTATTCACCATCCCAAATTTTAAATAAGAATTTATTTATTTAAATGGTACCCAAAGTGCCATCTTGAAATCAATGTAAAGCACTGCAACATTCAGATAATACTGGAATATACTGTACCACTTATTTCAGACATTCCTGCCAGTATCTTTTTTTTTTTTAAAGTGTTGATGATCAGACAGTTTACTGCTCTAGACTTACATACTGTAGTTGTATTGCTATTTGGAGAGAGAGAGAGAGAGAGAGAGAGAGAGAGAGAGAGAGAGAGAGACACAGACAGACAGACAGACAGACAGACAGACAGACAGACAGACAGACAGACAGACAGACAGACAGACAGAGACAGAGAGAAAGAAAGAAAGAAAGAGAGAGAGAAAGAGAGAAAGAAAGAGAGAAAGAGAGAAAGAAAGAGAGAGACTTACTGTATGGCCCACTGTTATCATAGAGGTAAATTGCACACCAGCGCAGAGGCCTGGGTTAGCTTCCCAACAGTGGTGCCTCCGGCTTGGCCGGGTGCTCAAACAAACACAACTGGCATTGGCAGCGTTGACGTGTGGGGAGCCAGCAGGGGATTGTGTCCTTGTTGCTGCACTAGCGACTCCTACTGGTCGGTCTCCCCAGGCCGACATGCTGGCAGGACGTTGGTATAGCAACAGGGACCACAGTACACATGGGGGGACATTGGCAATGACTAAATTGGGGAGAAAATGAAAACAAAAACATTTGCTCGGAGACAAAACAAAAAGGTGTGTGTGTGTGTGTGTGTGTGTGTGTGTGTGTGTGTGTGTGTGTGTGTGTGTGTGTGTGTGTGTGTGTGTGTGTGTGTGTGTGTGTGTGTACACCCATACGAGGGTGGGGGGTCTCAACTTGAGTCAGATGTAAGAAGGGGGGCTCCAAGGAAGCCATTGGACTGTATGGTCTATATAGCAACTGAGCACAATAAGTGGGACAGAGATGGATGCTGTGACAAAGCAGAGCAAACACAGATCTTATGACTGACATATATAGAAATGATCTAATGGCTCTGTTCACGTCCACTTTGACTCCAAGTTTAGCTAAGGTCACAAAATCTGATTTGATATGAAATGCTTAAGGCCACAGTAAAGCCAGTACGGGCTTGTTACAATAGTTTTTGAATAAACAAAGCATATATTTCTATTTGGGAGTACTAAAGTATCCACTGAATAATTCTGTCTTTGAAAATCATCTGCTGTTGCTGGGGGACAGTGATACACTTTTGGGAACTTCAACCATCACATATCCCCCTGTGTAATTTGCTGTTTATTGTCAAATTACTTTCTGCCCAAGTACTATTGGCAGCCCTTTCCACTGCCACTTAATCCCTACCACACAGCTGTTCCACAAAGATTAATGCACAGCAATAGAAAATAGCATAACAAATAGAGTAAATAAATAAATATAGGTTTGATCAACAACAAAAGAGGCTGGCTCTATGGCTAAACCAATGTAAATCCACTTGTTTCGTGAACCCTGATACCACAAAGTTCTTAATTTCACAGTGCTGAGAGAGGGCACGCGTCATTTTTAGAGGGCCAAAAATTATTCCTCTCCCAAAGAATGGATCTGTGATGACATGTTGGTCCCTTCACATACAGGTATTTGGTTGGAGTAAACACTGCATAATCAATTCCACATCACTGCTGATAGATCACTGTCCTAAAGCAGAAACGTGGCCTGAATCTCTATAAGGGCTGCTCCCCCGACACACATGTATAAGACATTTTGTTCTAAGAAGGTTTGTTTCATGTTGAAGAGAAATTACATACAATAAAACAAATAGCATGCAATAGTACTAGAAATATTCATTTTTGCATAGGCTTGGCTGGGCCTCTCAACTCAAATCAAACGCAAATCTGTGTATGACAACAACCACTTCATTAATGGGAACAACTGAGGGAATCCTTGAGATGGTTTCTTAAAGTGGATTTATTGTAAGTACACTCAACAGTGCAACATCGTAATAATATTAAATAATACCACTAACCGAAACCTTTAATAATTACTGAAAACGAATTGACATTCAGACTTATCTTCATTTGAACTTTGTGCCCCTCAAATCTGTAAAATGTTAAAGACGGAACTCTGCTGGAATACCCTATAAAGTAAGATACTGTACATCTTCCCATGTTCCCTTGAAGATACACAGGGCCCAATCTAAATGATCTATGGCACAAGATGGCGCAAGGTTTAAAGCGCATGGAAAGTTACACGGCACATATTCTGGTTGCAAAGTAAGGAACAAGGTAGTCTCTGAATTATTCATGGGTGTATTTTGGCAATAACATTTATTAGACCAATCACAGTGTCCCTATTTTGGACACTGTGTAAAAATAGGCTTAATTACGTTGGTGCCACGCAGGGAAATAGCAGAGCTACAAGCTCACAACGCATCGCGATGTGACAAGTTGTTTTTCACCATGCAATGCAACACCATTGTACGACTAATTATAATGGCATAAGTGTTTAAATAGCGGAATCGGGAAGTTGAAGGAGAAGCAAACTGTTTTCTACTGAGGAAACGGAACTGCTCATGCGTGAAGTGAAAGCAGAAATAATGTGATATAATGATGTCAGGAGATGCGGGAAACATCAGTTCACCATTCACCAAAATCATCAAATGGAAACGAGAGCTGGACCACCCTCAGTGGCCATGCTGCTTCTGGCATATTTTGGGAGACATCTGTGATATAAACTTAATAATCACATGTTCATTCTCTTTACTGAAACCACCTACTGTATTGAGACATGACTGGGGGACGCTGCGTGCTCTATGCGCCGGAGCCTCGAAGCGGATATTGATGACAGGTACTTGTTATTATGTGTAAGTACCTAAATGGAAATAAGTCCTGGACTTTATTGTGCTATATTATCAACTGGTTGTAACTTTTGTTATTGCTTTTCAAATCAACTAAACTAAAGGACTGTTACTGTATATTGCACAAAGAAAAAGAAAATCAGAAGGGTATGGGTTCACTAAATTCTTCCACTTAAAGAGGTCTTTGAACATATTTATATCAGCAATAATGTGTAGGCTACTATGACAGCAATGGGGAGGGCATAGGGAGCTGATATTTTTGATAGCAGATGACAAAGTGTCTATTACAACCTGATGAGAAAAGAGCAGTTTACAGCAGCACTCGGTCCTTGGTGCTGTGAACCCACATACGTACTGTAGGTTTAGATAGCAGGGAAATACGGCACTGGGACTGTGCTGGACTTAAGACTAGAGTTAAGACCATGTCTGAGCTGGTCTAATGCCCAATCACTTTCTGACTTTTCACACTCTCCATAAGATAATACAGATAGGCGCAAGTACATTGGTACTTACACAACGTGGTCGCTGGGTATGAAAATGACAACTGCATTGGTTGTAAACTAGCGATGACACTGCGCTTTGCGTTGTATTCCGCTAGCTGTAACGGGCCCATACCGTTAGTGCTGTTCTGGAATACACCCTTGAATAGGCATACAGTATGTATGTATTGTAAGTGTGCATATGCAGCTGATTGTGCATATTTTGTATAGAGTACACAACTGTAAAAGACATTACATTGGCATCATTAATTATCCTCATGCTGTTATTTGAACTTCAATACCCACAGTGAATTTTGTTGATAAATGACAAGACCATATGTTGTTTGTTCACATACCACCCCTGAACAACGGTAATTAATCAAACAAGGCTGAAAAAGTCATGGCTGACAAATTATTGTAACATAAGGTCAGGTAAGAAAATCAAATGAAAACAAATTGAGACTTTGCACACAAAGTATGCTTCAACAGCCATTGGAAGAAACAGCTCCAAATTCCATATGAGAAAAGGGATTATCCAGCCTTCCATGCCTCACAACTGGACACATGCAGGAACCATTAATTAGCCTAATGAGCTTGACATTTTATATGAAGATCCATTACTTATTGTCATTAAAGGTCATTGTTGCAATTAAAGGTCCGTCACAGTTTATATTGCAATTAAATGTCTGTGACAGTTTATAACCTCCATTTAAAACGTTATTAAATTATATGCATACATTAGTAAATTATTATGCAAAGTGAAGAGTATGACAAATATGTTGCAAGTCACAATCACCAATGCACTGATCACTTAACTGCTATACTACTACAGTGTACGGTATGTAAATAAAAAATGATTAAACCTATGTGGGATTTCCTCTTAATGCGCTGAAACTTTTTTCAAGTTTCCAATGTTCTGCACATTTTATTGGTGAATACCCAAATATTTGTGCTAAATTAATTAGCCAATAAATCAAATCAAGGCACTTCGCAGTTCGCACAGTCCAGCACGTTATGGTAATTATGGTAAGTTACATCTCAAGAGCCAATCACATTGGCCTTGTTTGGGTAAAACCAAGGCTATGATTGGTTCCACGGGCCAGTCAGGTGCCATTGACGCACATGGGTGGCAACACTAGATCCGGAAGTTCAGTGAATTACATTGCAGTAATGAGAGCAGCTTGTGAACAAACAGTATTTCTGAACGATTGGGACCTTTGTTATTCTGTTCAGGAATATAAAATAAGACATATCACAGGTTGTTTTCCAATCATTTGTTTTTCGATTTGTACTGTATAATTTTTTTTTTGCAACTTATTGTTTTTATTGTTATTATCAGGAGACAATACATTTATGCATAATAATGCTTCATATTCACAATACAATATTTCACATCGTCTCCCTATTGAGACAGCAGCAACAAAAGAATAAGAAAAGTAAAGCAAAACAAAACAAAAGACAGACAAAAAATAAGATAAAAATCAGAAGTAATCAAAGAGAAATATACAAGCATGAAAGAACAGAAGAATGTACACTATGTATCCTCACACATACACTGTAACACAATATATATATATCCACACACATACCGCACATTCAGGCTATCAAATTACACATAATACATATCTCTTTATAAAATTATAAATCGTATCAAAACTCAATGCGTGCAAAAGGCGTCCACTTTTTGGTAAATTGCTCGCTTTGTAGCCTCACCAAATAAGTGATTATTTCCATATCTCTAATCTCTTTGACTTTATTCAACCATTGTTCGGGGGTCGGAGGGAGCAGACCCAACCTTGATGGTACAAAACCTTTAATACATCCAATTGAAGACAGGCCAGATTGTACTGTATAATTTTAATGAGGCATCTAAACAGCGGCTTGTATTGTTTCTGGCTCTGCAGTATCGCAAGATTTGGTTGTCAGGCTGTCAATGATGGACAGTCTTGTGATACTTTGGAATGTTCAGAAGCTTACTTTGTGCTCTTTAGATACCTCAATAAAATGATACAGTCTACACATTGAAAACAGCACTGCAGAAAACAATGTGTGATATGTCTTCTTTTATTTTCCTGGGCAGAGTATTTCACAAAGGTTGCAGTCGTTCAGAGATAGTGTTTGTTCATAAGCTGGTCCACCTGGCCCTCATTGACTCCAATGTATTCCACGGCTGCAGTTTGCCTACCAGTGCGACAAATCTGTCGGCTGGAATTGCTGGATAGCGAAAATGACGTAGATGGCCGTACCTTCTTTTTATTTACCTTGGGCAAAACAAGTTAATGCCAACTTGTGAAAGATGCATTATAGTCTGAAATATTGTCTCTAGGAGGAACTAAAAGTAAGTCATTAAGAGAATGTGAAACATACATAGGTTATTGTTGATTCTTTTCATTTTGACTGACTGTCCCCATGTGAAATATGAGAACATCCGCACACTGGTTTAAAGCTCCAAAACGTATTTTATTAATGGCGTAACGTTTCAACCTTATAGGTCTTCATCAGGGGACTTCATCAGTATTTTACTGTTTACACATTGACTGCCAGGACTTAATTAATTCATCATCCTGGCCAGCGTTTTTACCTTATTTTGACGATCCAAGGAGACCCACGGAAAGCCACGATGTGGACACGGAGGTAAACAAAGCTGTCTGGGTGGTTGAAAACCACTGCTTTAGATAAACCAACACTGCTGTAACACTGTTGTAGTGCCCCATATGTGTGACTACTCTCGTCTCATGCCAGACCCCTTAAAGGGGAAATCCACCCATTTTCAATATTTAACTATGTCATTAATATAGCATAAAGGAGTTGTGTGGAAATAAGAAAAAATTAAAAAAAAATTAACATTGCAAAAAAATTTAACATTGCAAAAAAAATTAACATTGCAAATTACACCATGATGAGTCATCACAGTGTAATTTGCAATGTTAATTTTTTTGCAATGTTAATTTTTTTTGCAATGTTAATCTTTTTTTAATTTTTTTCTTATTTCCACACAACTCCTTTATGCTATATTAATGACATAGTTAAATATTGAAAATGGGTGGATTTCCCCTTTAACAGTGTTTGGGCCAAGGTTGGTGCAAACTGAAGCAACAGTGTGCCTGTGACCCCTGGGCGCCCCTGGGGTGGCCCCTAGGGGCCATACGTTGCCCCTGGTGTGGCTATTCTCATGCAGACCCCGGTTACCCTCTAGGCAATTTTAATATAGGAAGGGGACAACTACCACAGGGGTTCCTGTGGGTGAACCATGAGATCTGATTGTCAAGGATGTTAACACTACTGTATCTTGTCAAACTGCACCTTTGATATGGGATGGCTGACCCTTTTTAGTGATGCCATCAACACCACAGTTTTTGATATCAGGGATCACACATCTCCATATTCAGTTGATCGGTCAGACGATTAGTACGAACACACACACACACACACACACACACACACACACACACACACACACACACACACACACACACACACACACACACACACACACACACACACACACACACACACACACACACACACACACACACACACACACACACACACACACACACCTTCCAGGATCTCCATACATGTGCATTAATGGGAGACAGACCTGTAGACAGACAGATACAGACGTTCGTGAATTTTCGGTTCTGAACAATCACTGATCCCCCCCCCCCCTTTAGTACTGCCGAAGTTCTAATGGTAACCATGTCACAGATCACTACAGTATGTCAATGTCAACAATGCTTGCCCGTATAGAATATGAATGGCTCATCAGGAACAGCAAAATCGGGCCAAAGCGGTGGGTGGGGAAAACCGGTATAAATATACAGAACAGATGTGTAGAGACATGGACCACACACCAAGGTATGAGTGGACTCCTAGAGGGGGAAGTAAGAGGATGAGGGACAACTAGATGCAAGTGAGGGGGTTAGAGAGAGACAAGTGACTGATCCACACATCACATATTATTAACCCTGTGCTGGTAAGGAAGAGAGAGCAATTGATGGCGAAGGGAGGTAAGCAATGAGGACGAGTGACAGGAGGGGAGAAGAGGAGAGGGACAGAGGAACTGCCAGCAACACTTTGCATGGAGAGGAGAAATGCAGGCTGACAGGTGAACCCAAGAGGATTGACTGGCCTGCATCCAGCTGTCAGTGAGAACTCATCTGGTACCAGCAGAACCTACATTACATATCAAACAGTGGGAGGACAGAAGGAGCCCTATGCCTGTTCTTGCACAGATGTGACCAAGCCCCACACTAAGCTGTTTTAATGAACGCTTAATGATAATTCAGGACATGGGAGTGATAATCATCTCACACACGTTGTGTGAGATGGAGTTGTTGCACTGCCTCGACTCAAACAATATACATGTGTTCAATAATGATGAAGAACTAGGTCTTGAGTAATCATTAACACCAGCACTCTGTGCCAATAAACCAGTAGTACTACTGTATAACTGTAGTAATATAAGGACACATGGCCACAGGTCCTGTAATCATTACGCAAAGGCAAGGCAAGGCAAGTTTATTTGCAAAGCACATTTCTTTGTTTCATACTCAAAGGAAATTCAAGGTGCTTTACATAAGTTATAACAGGCATTTAAAAGGTAAAACAACATTTAAAAGCATAAAATGCAACTTATTAAAAACAAGGCATATAATAAAACTCACAAATTCTTCCCTAGCAAATAATGATATTTTTTTGCCAAGACTAATGCATTTTTGAACTCCAGTACTAGATTTAGAATAATACAGTGGTCTCTTGAACTGCATGTATCTCAATCTGCACCCTTCTGCACCATGACCCTGTGCATCTAAGTCCTGTTAACAGTTTTGTCAAGCACTTGAGACCATTATTTGTTTGTGCAAGTATAGCAAAATCCTGTAACAAGCTGATTTTGTTCATAGAGCTATTTAGCCTCATGCTTGACAGCTCCTGGCTGAGTATGCACCTGTGTCCTGCTGACTCTCCAGTTAGGCTGCTTATGCACAGATATGCAAAGCATTTGTTGCAATGTTTCGGATCACTTGTCTATCAAAAATAACATTCACGTTTGTGCAAATATATAAAATGCCAGATCTAACCTAAAGACAATTGCAACATTTCGGCACAAATCTACCGCTATTTCTGCAGCCCGTGTGGTTGGTGCCCTGGGCTGCAGCCCCTAAAGCCTGTGCATTAAGCCGGCCTGGACTTTTTGGGCAGACTTTCAAACACCAAAAACTAATTTCACAAACATCGAAAGAAACAATCGACACCCTAGCATTTACCACTGAATGAACTAAATCTGGTCCTTCTAGAACAAAGACCACTCCGAGACCTTGACAGCCATCCTCCACCATTTATCTCTTTCCGAAGGTTGTGCTCACATAACTTGTGGTGATGCAGACAGTAATGAAACAGCCAGCGTTGTTCGCCTAAGGTATAACAATGCTTCTCAAAAGCCGGAATCCGACTGCAGCCTAAGCACGACTAACAACTAGAAAAAGTGCTCCTCGGCAGGTCAGGTAGGTTATTGTGGGCAGCAATGTTCGGAATTCGCCAATCAGGATGGAATATAAAAAATAGGACAGATCCATCTTGATCACTTGACTATAGAGATAATGTGTACTGATTTGGATGATGTTTGGACAAAATTTGTAGGAGTAATATAAAAAAGAAACATCGGCCTCCTGGTGGCGCTATAATAGGGCAATGTTAAAAGTGTGGCGTTTGTTCTTCAACGCGAATGTGCGTGCGAAGTTCCACCGCAATCGGACGCTGCGTTCATGATTTGCAGCATTTTGTTCAAAACGGGCCACTCCTGCAAACTTTAGATGTCAATGTTAGCCAATCAGGATGGAATATGAAAAATCAAACGGATCCATCTTGATCACATGACTATAGAGATCATGTGTACCGATTTGCGTAAAATTTTGATAAAATGTGAAGGCTTAATCTAAATTTTTTTTTTTTACATAAGTCGGCCTCCTGGTGGCGCTGTAAAAGGCTAATGTGAAAAATGCAGGGCAGATGTTTTTCCTTGGCCTCTAGGGAGTATGCGTGCAAAGTTTGACGCAGATCGGTGCAGTTAAAAATGCAAATCGACCTTTTATAGCGCCACCATGAGGCTGATTTGAACATTTTCAAGTGGCATTTCTTCCTCGGCCTAGTGGGAATGTGCGTGTGAAATTTCACGGAAATACTGTAGCAACCTGCGTTCATGATTTGAGGCATTTAGTTCAAAACGGACCAATCCTGCAAACTTTGGAAGCCAACCTTAGCCAATCTGGATGGAATATGGAAAATTGGACAGATCCTTGTTGATCACATGACTATAGAGATACTGTGTACTGATTTGCGTGATGTTTGGATAAAATCTGTAGGAGTACTGTCAAAAAATATGTTTTGCACAAATCGGCCTCCTGGTGGCGCTATAACAGGCCCATGTGAAAAATTTGGGGCAGAAGTTGGCATCCAGGGAGTGTGTGTGCACAGTTCAAGCCAACAGTGCGGGAGATTAGCTGTTCACAGACGGACACACACACGGACACACACACGGACGGACGAACGGACGGACAGGGGGTAAAACATACTCTCTCGCCATGCCTTTCGGCCTGGCGGAGACAATAAAGTATCCCCTTGCACTACCCCCCTCCCCTCCCCTCCCGGAGGGAATCGACGCCCCTTTCTTCAACACTGGGTCTCTGTAAATATTACGGGAGCAGTGTTGCCAAGTCCGCTTATTATAAGCGACATTGGGCTTCTTTTTCTGCAAAGTTGCTTGTAAATATTGGTAGTTACCGGTTGCGTTTGGGCTTGTTTCTAATGTGTAGTTGCTTATTTGGGCTCGTTTCTAAAGTGTGGTTGCTTATTAGGGGCTTGTTTCTAAAGTGTAGTTGCTTATTTGGGGATTGTTTCCTTATTTTGTTGAAACCAGTGGTTCTTAAACATTTCCATGTCATATAAGATTTTTGAGCTTGTAGATCTGCTATTTTCAAATAGCCATGGCCTAGTCGCTTCTTTTGGGCTTCTTTTCATAGACCTGGTTGCTTGTTTTTCTCGCTAAACCTGGCAACACTGTACGGGAGAGGCTAACGCAATTGTTTTTATAGAAGTGGTGGACAACGTTTTTAGACGCCACACAGGTCTTTACAATAATAGCGACGATTAACGTCAGGGTGAACATGGCCAAATAATAACTTAAAGGAGGAGTTCACCCAAAAAATGACTTATTTTCTATCAATTGCACACCCCATGAAGCCTTGAATTCATGGATTTATTTTTGTTTTTGTGGCATTCCTAAGCCAATAATTTGATTATAATGAATTTGTCCCCATTGATTCCGGTAGGAGACACAAATGCATTTGTGTCTCCTACCGGAATCAATGGGGCTAAATTTATTATAATCAAATAATAAAGGAAGGAATGAGACAAAAACAAAAAAATATCCATGAATTCAAGGCTCCATGGGGTGAGTAATCCATAGAAAAAAAGTTATTTTGGGGGTGAACTACTCCTTTAATAGCCAAACTAGCTCTGAGGAAGCACGCTAGCATGTAGGCAAGCTGGGCTAGCATGTAGCCTAGCTGTCCTGTTACTGAGCAAAAAAAACGCAATAAAAGTCACTAATCCTGAGTCCCAAACTAGACAAAAACAATCGTGTCTACAAAACTTCGACCAATCAGTAGCAGCAGCGTTATACGTCAGTGCTTTGGCCCCGCTTAGCCTAGCTCGGAACCTACCCTGGAGTGGGTAGTTTTTAGGCACTCATTTTGTACCACTTTGACACCACTCTACCCAATTCCTTGTAGTGGAAACGGTGGCACAAGTAGGCGGTGTGGGGTGGGGTGCTGTAGAGCCATGCCAATGGAAATGCAGCTAAAGTGCAGTCCGGGGACCCACACAGACTTGAACACAGTATCATCTTGTCTTGACTACATGCTCTCACATTTCAATCACAAGGTCAGAGCACAGCTTCATGATGTGCAGAATATTCTGTTTTCAAGGTTATGGATGAACATTAGAGACACGTCATGTGACCGTACTATCCCTACTTAAGTTTCTCAAAACTAGCAGAGTGACAATCCAACATTTCTTTCAAGTGGTGAATTTGAGTTGAGCTTGCACTTTCTGGGAAAATCCATTTAAAACAGGCATAGAGAAGCATATAACATTAACAAGCCATGTGGAGCCTTGCATCAGCTTGATCACTGAACAGTGAAGTTGTAATAGCCAACACAATGACTACTGCTGAATGTTTCTGCACGCTCGGCATCATGGGGGTTCAGGCCCTCAGTACTGCTGCACCCAAACTCAGGAACTTACTCCTAGCCTTCATTTAGGACAAAGACTCAAAGGCTACCTTCGAGACTAGACTCGAAACCCATCTTTTTAGAATGGATTTCAGCAGTATTGCACCATTACCCCATGCTAATGACACGAAACTCCTTTTTTATGGCAGCATTTATCTTTTTTGGCCATTGCTCCTGTAAGCCATTTTAGATTCCTTTTTCAGTGTCCTTGGCAGTGCTGGGATTCTTGTGATCAATAACAATGGAGCGATGACCTCTATCTAATTTCCAAACATAAAAATAAAACATGACTGGTTGTAAGAACATAACTACAGTAAGGGTGATTGATTGATTGATTGATTGATTGATTCAATACTTTATTGGTCAGAAATTTAAACAGCACATACGGTACAGTCAGACATTAAGGCTAAAAGGATAACACAAAAAAGTCCTGGGGACTTGTTTCCATTGTGGAAACTAGCAATTGATTAGGAATTTGTTACATTTTCATTACTGAATGTCTAATTCAGACACTGCACAATTTGCATCTACATTTGTGAGAAGAGACAGAATAGACAGACGATGTACTGTAGGCAGGTTCTCCACAAAGCAGAGACAAAGGATTAATAGTTTGTTATCAGACACCAGCTGGGACACTTGCCCTCTTGGTCAGTAACCCATCCTTCGAAAAGACGACAGTTGGAGAAGTAATTAGCTAATTAATGAGCAATGAAAATTGCGGCCTCTCTAGGCATTTATACACACATTAGGCAATCTAAGGTGACTGGAAAAACCTGTACAACTAGGCAACATATTAAACTCACTTAGTGATTGATAGAGGTGTGTGTGTGTGTGCGTGTGCGTGTGTGTATACGCAGTATACTATATATATACTGTATATCGTTGCTTTCGGGCAGGAAACCTCTTATCTCCATATTTAAACTTTTGGTGTTTTTTCGTAAATCAATGTCCTATTTGATCACACTACAGCGTCACAAAAAGTAGCAGATATACAAGCTCGAAACGCGGCGCAAAGCGACGCATTTTGAGCTTGTAGATCTGCTACTTTTGTATTTTTGAATTTGAATACTGAAAAGTAACAGTTCTGGACTCATGAGGTTTCCAACCGACAGAGACGATTATTTATTTTTATATATATATATATATATATATATATATATATATATATATATATATATATATATATATATATTACATTACAGTCATTTAGCAGATGCTTTTATCCAAAGCGACTTACAATAAGTGTATTCAACATAGGTAGGGAACGAAAACTACTAATCACCAGAAGTCTTTAGTGCATTTTCTGCAAAAACAAGCAACCAAGAGTATACCTAGCGCTAAGGTAAAAGTGCAATATATCAGCTACCTATTTCCTTAAACAGATGAGACAAAATAGCTAAATCAAGTGTATCGACTAAACAAGATCCAATAAACAATACAACAATAGAAAACAAGCGTTCGTACAACTAGTTAACAACAAGTAGGTCAGGCAGAGAGGAAGGGTAGTGTTTCCTGAAGAGGTGGGTTTTCAGCCTGCAGCGAAATATGGGCAGTGACTCTGCTGTCCTAACATCAGTGGGAAGTTCATCTTCAAGGATTGTCACAAAATGTATGACTGCTTGAAGGGCAAGGTTAGTGCAGGACCTGGTCTTCACACTACGGCATAAACAGCTATAATAGGAGCATTGCACAGTGCATCTCCCAATCCATCTGGCTCCCACAGGCACAGTGAAATCACAGCGGAAGCCCCAAGGTAAAGTACATTATGTGAATGTGTGAATAAGGACCACACAGTGAAATAGAAAACCCCATGTTGATTTAGAGACTGGGCTGCTGTGGCTGTTGAAGGACCATAGGAATATGCTTAAAATAGTAAATGCTCCTTTCACATCCGTGCTATGAAAAAAATTTGAATGAATCAGTGTTAACTAGACTGAATTATAATTATGAAATTGTGGGTTAATCATATTCTTAAGCAAAAGTACACGAGAATCCGAGGTACAGTATAGTGTGATTATATCACGGCTACAGGTGCCGCTGGCACAATGTTAAGTGGAGAGCCTTAAACACCCGTAACGTAACGTGGTCCCTCATATATTATAGAGTTTATAACATATTCACCTACAGTTTTAATCAAAAACATTCTGTTACTAACCAAGCCCTATTGTAGCTGTAGCTTATCATCCATCATACAATGAAGGACTTCAATGTGTTCCAAAGAGGAGTTCCAATTCAACCACGTTATAACATAAAATAATTAGATTATTATTTTAACCATTATCATAGAGCTCCTCAGTTGATCATGAATTCATGAGACCAAGACCTTTAATGTCTGGTCTTCAACATCTGTCTAGCATGTAGGCTTCCTCATGTAGGTCACCTCTGAAGTCCGTTCTTTAAAGTTTATTTTCTCTTTTGTTTTTGTTTTTCAATAACCCAGTTTTATTTATTTATTCATAGTGTGGCTTATTCATGTGTACATAGATTTTAATGTTTGTACATTTTGCAACACTGTTTTATAAATACAAAGTTGCCTTCATTGAGCAACATGGGGATGTTACTGTATGTCACTATGATTGCCTTGTATCCTCAACATAACTATGAGCAACAGAAGATGGACTGCTATAGTCGCTAGACATTGCTTCATGTCATCTCCTGTGTCCACTTTCTGCCAATACGCCTGGCTACACAGAGCCCCCTGCCACACACAGTCAATGGAGCATCACACAGACAAATTGAAAACTCCTCATACAGTACATAGCAGAGGACTGCAATATCCACTCACTCTGATGAAGACAGCACAACTGTGACTATAGTGCAGAGTCACATTTTTTTTTTTACCTTAAAAATGCCGGAACACTACTACTACTTCATGCTGTATATTCCTTCAGATATGTATTCTTCAAATATTAAATATCCACATATTAGATAATGATATTGGACAGAATTGATAATGGTATTAGATAGTGATGAAAATACAGATACAGTGCTGTATCAATATCTATTAATATAATTATTATTGTTATTATAGTGAAGTGTTACAATAGCTACTGTAATTGCAGTAAATACACCATGCCTGTCTGGTCACATAACATTTAATGAAAAAGATAAGGCCGATCACTGAAAAGAACCATGTCATTAGCCTGGTAAACCATCCCGGTCGCGTGAATTCACTATGCCCACCAAAAGGAGTTGTTCAAAAACAGCCGTTCAACTTCATTAATGGCCAACCCACCACTATACTGTTAATCCTTCAAGCCACTAATGTGTTACCAAAACTCCTCTTGCAATTATTTGTAGACTGACAAGTTCAGATTATTTCTGAATGATGTCTGGTTAAGTGCTATGGTTTCATATTTATAGAATGATGTGGGTTGATTGCACTCCCCATAGAATCACTTGCAGTGATTGGATTCATTGTAGTGTCACTGTATAACTATTTGTTGCAATAAATGGTCCTAAATCCTTTGACCTGAGTGTTTTGAGTGAATTAACATACCAGCCAGGCTCATTGTCTTATTATCAAGTACTATTTATTAACAGTTGTAATCTGTATTGCATGCTTACAGTGAATCATGCCGCAGTGTTGGATGCAGCCAGCAGCATGAATCCCGAGATAATAGGAGAAAGGTAGCTGACGCCACTACTAACTTTTGATGTACAGTAACTTGGCAAAGTTTAGTGTTTGTAACCTACAAACACATGTATGCGTAAGACAGTTTGTTGGCTTTTTGTCTATTTAAAGCCTTTTACATATGAGGATACCAAAGAGGGAAATCTAGAACAGTTCTTTTGAAACATACATGTTCAGCACCCATAGGACCTAGCCTAAATAAGCTATAAGCCAGAGGAGCACCTTTACTGTCTTACATCCTCACAATAAGATATCAGTAAGTGAATGTGTGCAGTGTGCAGATCAGTAAAGGGTTTATTAACACTGCATACTTTAACAGTCACTTCTCAATATTGGACAGTATTTCAAGTTCATGTTTACTTCGGCACCATTGAGATGAGTCTCTGGGCAGTCACTGCTAGCCTAGACACATTGTATTTGGTACTAGCAAACTTATGTCTATATTTCCCCGTTGCAATTAAGTGTGTATAACTAATTGCATTTCATTTTCACACATTTGAAAAAGGGATTGATGCTTTACTAACCACTCCAGCAACATACCATTAAGCTGTAACCAAATGTCCAGCATTGAGCGTTGTGTGTCTCAATTTGGCATCATGATGGGTGGGATCCCATCTTAAGAGCTGGCATGAGAGCACAATTCTCAACTGGTGTGCAGTCAATTAGGACAGCTGCACATCTACTTCTTTGGTCTCCAAAAAGAATATGCCTCCTTTTTTGGTGGACTAGAGGAAGTGCCAATTCAAACAAAAACAAAGCCAAAAATCCTGTTGCATAATATCTCCACAATGTCATAATCCCGATTTCAGTTCCTTCTTCTCTCTGAGGGTACAGTATATCGTCGCTGTCCAGCAGGAACCAGCTAACTCCATTCTCAGCTTCTTCTTTTTTTCATAAATCAATGCTATTGAACACCCTTTACGTCTGTGTAAAAAATAAATTGAACCAATGAAAAGTATTAAAAAGCGCCTCTGACAAAACCTCCCAACTCCATTGGATCCTCAAACTGTGCACCCTCCTCTCGGTGCTGCTATTCCACTGCGCAGTGCTGTGTGGAGGATCAGCACATAAACAAACAGTGACGACGCAGGTTTTTTTCCCCCGTAGTCTGTTAAAACTATGCAGTGTACCTGTTTATCAAACTTAGCACTGACGCTAATGTCAAGTAATTCTATTTCTAAACTCAATGAAGTGCTTTCTGAGGAGACCAATGTGACAAGAAATTAGTTCATAGCATTTCTCTTGCTAGTTGTACTGAAACTCCAACTCCGTAAAACCCTCTTTGCAGAAGTTATTGTAATCTTTAAAGTCCTGTTCATTATTGTAGGCCTATACTGTATAATAAGTGTCATGAAGCATCAGGGCATTAATTCACACGTTGTGTTGCATTGTGAGCTTGGAGATCAATTTGGAATTTAGCCGCATTTGGAATCTCTCCCTCCGCGCAATTGTAGCTATTGTCAACCGACACAACTCCTAACTCCATTTGAGCTGGATTTCTGTTCGGACAAAACTCCTAACTCCACTTGAGCTGGATTTGGGTAAAGTTGTGATAATATAATGACACATGCAATTATCTGACAATATATAAAGTCACTATACCAACTTTGATGAGGCAGTATTGCTTTGTTTTGAAAATATAAATTTTTCTTCATTTCCTGAAAAGTTTATATTTTGTTTTTTCATTTCCTGAAAAATGAGCGTTTTGGAGCTGATTCCTGCCGGACAGCAGAGATATGCAATACTGTAGCCTCCCTTATACCATATTTCAATGCCAATATTTGATTATTATTCCTAACAACTCCTTTGTTGGGACTAAAAGATCTCTTCTGGTTGGTCAATTTGGTCTGCAGTACACTGATGGAGCCTGTGACAACAATCTGACTTGCTGTGCTGCTGAGCTAGCGGATTTTTTGGGCTCTATTGAGCTAACAGATAGTAGCTGTAGCTAGTACTGTACGCTCGGAGGAAATGAGGAAAAAGTGTCACAGAGTGGAAATGAGCTGATCAATTCTTGCCATCTAAAAACAGTAGGCCCCAAGCCCTATGTCAACTTTAGTGCAGTATAAAAGTAGTAAATTGAGGTAGAATCCATGACTGCTGATTTGTAAGGTAAGGTTTAAATGGGGTAAAGAAACCACCAAAGCACTGAATTGGTATCATACACCATGTTGTTGTTTGTTGTTTGGGCATGGGATCAAGGAACCTGGGTCAGCTACATGCAGGACTATAGCCTTATTTATAATGGCATGAGCTTTTACTCTGCGAGTCCCTGGGGAACCTCATACTCCATGTTTTTGAGTGTGTTTATACTGGTACCTAAGACAAAAGAGTATTTATTTAGAGCATTTGAGCTCTAAATATGGAAAGGTGGAGGTATGCACTGGACAGTAGAGGAATGAAAGTCAGCAGGAGTACAACAGAATATGTGTGTGTGAACGAGAGGGAGGACAGTGGTACGATGAGGATGCAAGGAGTAGAGGTGGCGAAGGTGAAGGAGTTTAAATACCTGGGGTCAACTATCTTAAGTAATGGGGAGTGTGGAATAGAGGTGAAGAATAGAGTGCAAACTGGGTGGAACGTATGGAGTAAAGTGTTATGAGTAATTTGTAACAGAAGGGTACCAGCAAAAGTGAGAGAGAAGCTGTATAAAGCCCAAAACATACTCCGTCCAGCCAAAGTTCGGATGACATGTTGGATGTCAGTTGGACCATTTTAGATAGATAGATAGATAACTTTATTGATCCAGCGGGGGGAAATCAGTCGCCAAGAGTTACAGGTAAAGAGGTAAAGAGTAAGGAAAGAAAGTACTGTCGTATACAGCAATACAAGGCAAGAAAAGGAAAACAAGAAGCCCCGTCAATACAGAAAAACAGTATACAATAGTATAAACCACAAGTGTCCTGTACTGCACTATGCAGGAAGCAACAACACAAGGTTACAGTGTCTCACCGTATCCCGTCCTAAAACAAATAAAGTGACCATTACAGTCAGTACAATGCTTTTCAAGCACTATGCAGGAACGGAACAACACAACATTTTGAAGTATGTATGGGGCTGAAGACGATATTGAGACCAGCCAAGCTGTACGGCTTGGAAACCGTGGCATTGATATGAAGACATGAAGCGGACCTGAAGGCGGCACAATTGAAGATGCTAAGATTCTTGACATTTTCATGTCAACGACCCTTAATCTATCTATACGTATGAGGCCGCGGACCCCCATTTGGGCGTATCTTACTACAAAAATACATATATTTAACTGAATAATTGCACTTTTTTCCAGTTTAAAATAAAGTTACGAAAAACAAAGACTTGAGACGAAGTATTAATTAAGCCTTATCACAAGTTTCATTACTGTATGTACATTTTTCTGACTGTGGTAATGCAACATGTAAAAAGTTGCTCATCTTACTCCGTTTTCCCCTACCTACCTAACACCATCAGATTTTTTTTTTTTAACTGTGGTACTGTGGTATTTTTAGCACTGCACTGTACATTTTGCATGATTATGAGTGCAAACCTAGACAGTGGTGCTCTACACAGTGGAGAGATCACATTGATGTGGCATGTTGACTTCTGGCAATTTTAACGAGTAAAATGCATTTGGTAGTTTATTATGTGGGTTCTATGTATTTTGCTTATTCTTGTGCATCTGAATGTGTCAATGTCGGGTGCACAACAATGTGATGTAGACATATGCAGTATAGGTCAAGAGAGGACAGAATGATAATAGAAGAAAAACATGGATGCACTGGACTACAGTAGACACTTTCTTGTCTGCCTAGAATTCTGTCACTTGTCAAATAGCACTGACATCTCATGCATACACAGTACTGCTCTCTCTCTACGCAGTGGAGGGGAACAAGGTATGACTGTTCTGTTAAATCTCTGAATCTGTACCACAAATCCTTTGAGCACAACCCAAGGAAATACACAATGGCAGCCGACGGCTGTAGAGGTCTCTGAGCTGTGTTGAGACAGTGCTGTCTCATTATTCTTTGTGACACACACACACACACACACACACACACACACACACACACACACACACACACACACACACACACACACACACACACACACACACACACACACACACACACACACACACACACACACACACACACACACACACACACACACACACACACACACACACACACACACCTCTGTTCAAAACAGAAGAAACATCATTCTGAATCAGTAAGAAAATGTGATGGTTTAATTTAAGAATGAATTAATGAATACATGAACTTCACCCTCAATTTTGTGGGATCGTGTTGAAGAATTAAGAGTTTGATGTGTGACGCAAGAGTGGATGAAAGCCACTGAAGGCCAATTTCTTATATTGCTGCGATACATGTAGATTGCTGCTGGGTTTAATGTAATAATATCCACAAGTGTAAGAGTCTTTAAAAACACATGTACTTTATACTGTATAGTGTCACTATTAAATATTGTAAACATGTGCAAATGTGTACTAGGCTAGCTAGTCTACACTCTCAATTGCAATCCTACGTATAAAAAAAAGTGTAGTAACCAAGATGGAAAGAGGTATTCACATGTTTTGCCTTGCGGTATGAATCAAAATCACAATAAAATTGTGTGCAAATGAATGCACTGCTATTCAGCGCAGTCAATTCTCACAGCTATAGGGAAGGCATACATCAAAAAGAAATGGCTTGTCTTAGGGTAAATAGTGTCTGCTAATTCTGTTTGATCCAAGGTTTTTGCAGTGTGCTGCAGTCAAACCTTAGTCACTTTTTGTTACCATAAAACACGCCAGTAACTGATATCCGTCATGCAAATTCTGCTGAACGTTAATTACAATGTATTCATAAGATTGTTGTGGTGGTGACGGTGGTCTCCTTTGTGACGGTGTCACATTAAACATTTCCCTATTTGTGTGTGGTAAAGCAGATGACATCCAATGAAACTAGAAAAAGTGCTCCTCAGAGCACAGGTCTCCGCCAGGTCAGGTAGGTTATTGTGGGCCAGCAATGTTCGGAATTCGCCAATCAGGATGGAATATGAAAAATCGGACGGAACCATCTTCATCACTTAACTATAGAGACAATGTGTACCGATTAGCATGATGTTTGGACAAAATTTGTAGGAGTAATATAAAAAAGAAAAGTGTTGCAAAAATCGGCCTTCTGGTGGCGCTATAATAGGGCAATGTTAAAAGGGTGGCATTTGTTCCTCAATGTAGTGCGAATGTGGGTGCAAAATTTCACTGTAATCGGACGCTGCGTTCATGATTTGCGGCATTTTGTTCAAAACGGGCCACTCCTGCAAACTTTAGATGTCAATCTTAGCCAATCAGGATGGAATATGAAATCAAACAGATCCGTCTTGATCACATGACTATAGAGATCATGTGTACCGATTTGCGTGAAATTTAGATAAAATCTGAAGGCTTAATATAAAAATGTCAGCCTCCTGGTGGCGCTATAAAAGGCAGATGTGAAATATGTAGGGCAAAGGTTTTTCCTTGGCCTCTAGAGCAGCGCTACTCAACCCGCGGGGCCCCAACGCAGCGTCTTGGCGGCCCCTCATGGTCAAACCAAAAAAAAATAAAAAGGTTTTTTTTTTTTAGCACAGGATAAAAATATACATTTCCGTTCAAATATATGGTTGCATCAATTGTTACAGTTATAATGCATAGTTTTCTATGCATTTCAGTTTTTTGGGGGGGTTTGACCCTTATTATCATCATTGCTTGTCCATACCCGTGTGCCTTGAACAGAATTTAAGGTGGTGGTCTAATGTTGAACATATATAGCCAATGTTCTCAAGTAAAGAAAACAATATCTCAATTGATCACTAAGGAACACATGAATTAAGTACATTTTATTGTGTTCAGTTTGTTAGACAATAAACCTTTTTAGAGCATTACTTTAGTATGTAATGAGCATTACATACAAGAGTATTTGATTAATTCCATTCTATAAAAAATAAGTAGAATTCTTTCCTCTTTTTTTAACCAATAGAAAAACTATTCTACTATACTACTATTCAAAAAAAAATCTAGATACTGAGACAGTGGGGGGATGTCAACGTGTGTCTCTTTCAAACATGGAAGCATATGTAATGGGAAACAAGATAACTAAATAAAAGTACAAATACAATTATATCTACATAAAAGTGTTCATATCACAGACCACCATTTTAATTTAACCTAAATTGAACGCAGCAAAAGCTACACTATGTAATTTTCCTCTTCTAGCCTGAATTTGAACCTAGTTTCCTGCGCACGTGCTGATTTTTTTACCAATTGAGTCTGCCTGCTTGCTCAGGGGATCAATTCAAATCTTAACCATCAGATCAAAATTAGTGTTAGATCCTGTGTCTAGGTAAGACATGATCTAAATGTCTCAATAGAAGAGCAGGGAGACAAAATACAACCACCCCAATTGTATCAGTTATATTGTATTAACATACCATACAGAATGATTAGATTTTTTTTTTATTGTATTCATTAAAAAAAAGTGACAAAAAGTGACTCGTTATATTTAACTATAAAGTCACGCTAACTAGACTGCAAGACAGGAGTATTGTTGCAAACAAAACAACATCAAACAACGTCATTTCTATGTCCCTGCATCTGGACCCACATGCATGAATAGCAGGAGTGACTCTAAAGGCATACCAAATGCAGTCCCACAAATGGCACTACAGTATAATCAATAGTTTCCCAGGCCACTTGTTAGAAATGCTATTTCCATCTCCAAGTTGCTGAGAGGGCCCCTTCACAGGAGAGAGCCACATATCATTCTCTCCACACGACTGGCGGAATGAAAAATAGGGGCCCACTGTCACTGACCAATATTGATTATGAGTGAAAATGTGATCATTTTGTATTAACTTGCCCCTCAGAGCCCTGTTCTGTCAGGTTTGCTGGTGGAAATTAATGCTTTCATATCACGCTTAAGAAAAATATGGGCCGTTACTCATTTTGCCCTCCAGACAAAGGGGTATATGCCAATCAGAGAAATGTAATAGCTTTCAGAAAGGAACATGATGATATGAATTAGATTAAAGTCATTATTTAACACCTTTTCCCCCCCTCCTTTAAGGATATTTATTATTGCTTCTGACACCACTTTAACACATTGAATGCCAATCGCGTAGATCTACGCGAACCTATTTAAAGCCGCAGCGTGCCAGTCGCGTAGATCTACGCGAACCGCCGATTCCCATGTTAATCGCCCAAGGTGCACTTTCCGATTTTTTTTGATCCATTTCCGGTTTCTGGTTTCCGGTCGGAAACGGAATTATTCGGGTTCCGGTTTTTTCGATCGTATCCGCTTCCTGTCTGGGATCCTGTTTAAAACTCGATTTTCTCTGGTTGTTGTTTTTCTCCTCGCTGATCACTGTTTAGCGTGTATCGGCTGTAGCTTCAAGATGGCGGCTCGCATTTGGAAACTGTTTTCGCTGGACGTTTCTCACGGATCCGCTGTGTGTTTAGAACCAAATGAACGCGCACTTTTAACTTATTTAGCGAGGTCTGTGGCGACATGATAAAAACAAAAAAACAACAATAAAACGCTGGCACTGGTGAGTACATTATGAGATTAAACTCTGGCATGGAATGTGTTAATGAAGCCCTGGACTTGGCATTTAAAATATCAATTTCGATGATTAGAGTTGTCACTGTTAAAAAGAGAGAGGATGTGTGCGAGGGAGGGCTAGTTGAGTTAGCCTGCTCTCATAAAAGGCTTGGGTCATGATAATGTTGTCAGTGTGGAATGTTTCGTTAATTAGTGACACAGACTGAACTGAACTGAAACACAGGGACAAAACAAAGTGAGTGAACATCTAAAAGTTCTACATTTGGTGGAGCTTAGCATTATCCCAGTTTTTGCCTGAGCCATAGCATGGTACTCTCCGTTATATGATAACTACACAGTACAATCCTCAGTGATAATGTATCTGTTTGTAACTCAGAGAATGCACAGAAATGTAACCAAATGGAGCCTTATGAGTCCATCTGGTTACATTTGTGCACTATCAGAGTTAAATAAAACGTTCATAGTACACCACTCGCGCACTGGAACGGAATAAAAGCACACTCTCTTCCATGCACACACCTCATACACATTCATAGTACACCCACCCCTACATATGCATAATACAGTAGCCACATACAGTATTGTAATGCACACCACAGCAACTTAATTCACTCCTTTGTTTCATTTTGGCATTTTCTTTCTGAAGTACAGCATATTGAATGAAAGGAAACAAATGAAAAGAAAGACTTTGAATATAGCCATGTCAGCATAACAAGATAAAAGCAGTAGGCAAAGAATTTTGGATGCCATATTACTGGCCCTCACTTTATCCCTGTCTGAGTGGAATGGTGGGGGTCCATAATTACAGTATAGCCTCCAGACAAATGCCCAAACCTGGGCCCCACTCAGTGCTTATTGAAGGAGCCTTTCCTCAAGAGACAAAAGTCATAAATACTGCCCTACAGGAAAATAACCTATGGTATTAATATATATTATTTTGAGAGTGTTTTTCTTTTTTTTTGTGTGGTCCTTTTCCTATTGTAAATGCAATAAATCTTTGCCAATTCTATTGCACTTTCACACTCCAACAAACGTAGCAGACCCTTGAAGGCATTTTGTCCCCCTCATAGACACTCCCCAGACTAGTGATGGCTACAGCAGCAATATTACACAGAGTCATATTGCACATGCCTTATCTGGCCTCATAAATACTTCCATTCAAAGTAGCAATGCATTAAACATGGGGGAAAAATAGAGAGACAATATCTTATGTTTGTTTCCAAACCGAATCCATATGAAAGATTTAATAAGCCACTTGCATATGGGGTTACTGTACATAGTGGTCATCCATTAAATCTAAATGAATGTAGCACAATGATATATCTACTATATGAGGTTGAAGTTGTGACAAGCAGTGTCTGTGGGTCTACGGTGGACACGCAAATTATGCCTACTGTATATGGACTGGACATTCGCAACGCGTTGTCACATAATAACCCCGGCAATGACGTGTTATTTATAAATAAATATATATATATATATATATATATATATATATATATATATATATATATACACACATACATACACAGTATATTGCTGAGGTTCAAGTTTGGCAAAGGGGGAACGTAGAGGACGGCGATCATATTTATTTTTAGAGAGCTCCATTATTCTTCCACCTGTGAAGGCTGGGTGGAATTGGGTTTGAGTATGCGTGGGTGAAGGTGCCAGCTCACACCATAGTCAGTTATATCAACTGCACAGCCATAATCCCTCTCAGACTTGCTGGAGAGCTACTGTAAATTGCCATGCGGCTCCATACAAATGCACTGGATTTACCCAGAGTTCCTGGCAACGACAAACAGATGTCACAGAACACCACATTGTCAATTTCTCAAGACAGGTGGGAATTGCTCTCCAATCTGTAGCAAATCAGGGGTAGCAAGTGAATTACACTGAGACAAGCCTATAGGGGGAAAGCCGTTGTCTTTTTATACTGTCACGCTCAATGGAGGGGTGAAAGTCATGTTATCATTAAATACCCTGAACAGACATGTGGCAACAGCGATTTCACTCTTCACGTGTTTTAATTGATACCATCCATCAATTTCAGCTCTCTTAAATCATGGTCCTGATTTGATCTCACACTGCCTGTGTAGTTTTCACCAGTATTGTTATCTCAGGCTTAGTCTAGTCCTGCAGGCCTTTGGCTCCAAATGGGTAGTGCCCAGTTAGTCACAGCTCTGAATCAGACCAGAGGCCCTATTGGCCAGGGGGATAAGAATGAGCAGACCCTCGATCAAACACTTGCATACACACCACCAGCTGCTCTAGCTAAAGCAGGGCTCTGTGACGGAGAACTGATCTGTGTGTGCCGCTCATGAGGCAGCGGAGAGATGGGTTAGTCCATCTTACCTTAAGATTGACACATGCTCTGAGATCAAAAAATCGAGGCTCTCTGGTAGTGTCAGGAGTTCACCAAAATGTGACCGTTTTTATGTGGCTTGTGATTATGAGAAAGTGTGCTGCATGACAATGCTTCGATGCCACACTGCTTCACTCAGCCAGAAAATGAAAAGAAACTACGAGAGAAACTGACTCTGTTAATCATTTAGAGAGTTGGCGTTTGAGCGGTCATATAATTTCTACACTGATAACAATATCAACAACTCACCAGAATCTCATGAGCCCTTCGCAATCTGTGACGACGAGTCTGGCCAAGAACGGCGGGAGACATTTGTTCTCTCTCCCCTCTTTTTCCCCTTCCCTTGTTTTCATTTGGCTTGGCATGCCATGAAGGAATGGCTAATTAAACAATCAAGCCCATGGAGGAGTCACAATCCCCATCTGTCCCATTGACTTTGTCACAGCACTCATCCTCAACCCCAGCGTAACGTCGCTTGTCTGTTGCCAGTCTAAAGAGAATGGCACTTGCTACCCCCACCCCCCACCCCCCCCATCTCACTCTCTCCTCTGTGAGTAGAAAGTATCAGCATCAAAGCAGCAGGAACAAAAGAGAGCTCTGAGGGACCAGACCAAAGCACTGACCATGGGGCTTGAGCTGTGTGGAAATAGTTCGGAATTTGAGTAGTTCAATTGTGTCTCTGAAGATAGACAATATCAAAATCTTATTTAATTGCCGATCACACACTGTAAAATCCTGAGAGTTAATTTAACTCTGACAGTAGTGTACAGTGTTTTAAGTCCCATTTCTACTTCTGTGTACCACAGTGTTTGTTGTGAAGTTGTGAGAGAATACAATCAATACATCTGCTCCACCACCTGCCTCGCTGGACCCGTGGCAGTTTGCATACTGTCAAAACAGATCCACTGACGATGCAATTGCCATGGCTCTTCACACCGTCCTGTCGCACATGGATGACAAGAAGCTGAAGGACAAGTGCGTGGGTATGTTGTTCGTGCAAACAACTGCTATTCATTCGACTACAGCTCAGCTTTCAACACTATTGTCCCAGCAAGACTTGACACAAAGCTCAGAGACCTAGAGCTACACCCTTGCAGGTGCGACTGGATACTAGACTTCCTGTCGAAGCACCGCCAAAAATTCCTTTTTATGTGCAAGATCGTTTTTGTTATTACCATAAGAGAAAGGGAAGAAGAAGGACAGGGGGGGATAGGGGGAGAGAGATCAATAAAAACAAACAAATTATCTACATTTGTACACATAGCACTGTATATCTATCCAGTACAGTAAGTACCTGAAGTAAGACATAACGTGTGGTAAGTACCTAAGGTAGGTATGTGCGTGAGCATAGTAGCAGATATATACTGTACATGATATGCTGGACGTTAGTTAAGGTGCGAGAAAAAAACTAAAGAAAGCACATTGTACATGGGATTAAGGTGCAAAGTGTCAGCGCATGTCGACCGCATAGTCCACATAAGGTAACTGACACTGGTATAATCCGCAGGTACAGTAGGTCCATTTAGGAAGTGCAAAAAAATCCAAGTCACTGTCCCTGGTAATCCACAGGTAGGTACAGCAAAAGGATAAGTGCTGAGCCCTCTCCTCTACTCCCTGTACACGCACCTCATCCTGAAGTATGCTGATGACACGACAGTGAAAGGTCGGATTATCAACAATGATGAGTCTGCCTACAGAGATGAGATCAAGTTTACTGGCACTCTTGTGCCAGCAGAACAGCCTCACCCTCAACGTCAACAAGACCAAGGAGCTGATCGTGGACTTCAGGAGGCCGCGGAGAGAGCATGCGCCCGTCTTCATCGATGGAACTGCAGAAAGGGTCAGCGAGTTCAAGTTTCTCAGGCTACACAAAGAGGTGGATCTCATCCTCATGTAGGCCTACATAATATTGGGCTGGATATGCTATGTGTAATTATGTAGATACCTTGTTGTCTTTCTTTGATTCCTGCTCCCCCCTCCTCTTTCCTTTCTTTCTCTTTCTGGTAACAATCAAAGAACGAGCTTGCACAAAAACGAATTTCACTCACTGTTTTACACCTGTAAACCTGTAATGTGACAATAAATATTATTCTGATTCTGATTCTAGATCTGGTATTTTCAGCAACAGTGACACTGTTATACAGAACATAAATTAAGCATTAGGACGTGCGCGAGAGTCTGAATTATGCCTCAGTTACAAAAAAACGTAAATTTTACTGTGTATTAAAAGAAAATAGCCCAGAATACTTTAATACTGATTAAAAACAAATATTGTCCATATACTGTACTCCATCTTGTAATTTTTGTGTTGTTTGATGGTGTATTTTTATTCAACATTTTAAAGGAAATTTAATGAGCAAAGTTTTTTTTAACGATCTAAAACCTGAACGTAACCGTACATTTTCGGTGTCATCCCCTAAAAACTAAAGAGCAAGGGCCTCTTTCCAGACTCAACCATTCTGCACTGTTTGGAGGAAATGGGCTTCCAAACGGAGAAACCCAGTGCAGAAGAGGCAGATTCACAATTGTATAGACCCACAGTAACCTCATTAACAAGGCTATTGTAGTTAACTGAAAGTAATGAAATAATGAAAACTAGATGTGAAAGAAAAACATATTTTAAAATAAAAATGACATCATAGGGATCTCGGGATCCACATGATCCCGAAATCCAAAGTGGATCTCGGACCTCATGCGGCCAGCCTGTGAAGTCAGTTGTCTATGACATATCTATGACATACTGTAATATGACAATCAAATTTGGGCAAGGCTTCAGAGCCCCATTGCATTCCATTATAATGTTAAATATTAAAAACATCTAAAACATAAATATAAAACATAATAATAATCTCCCAAAAACTTTTCACGCATAAAAAAATAAAAAACAACTGGAGGTATGGTAAGTTAGCCTACTGGTAATTAGTGTGCAAAAGAAATTAGGCACTGATCAGTCCAGCAGTTTGTGAGATTAGCTCTGCATAATCACACATTAAAGACACACAGTCCGACCCTCTTATAGACAGCTAGCCACCTGCAGAGCCACACTGTAAAAACAAGGCTTTTCAAAAAACAGAACAAACTAGAAAAATTGCTCCTCGGAGCACAAGTCTCCGCCAGGTCAGGTAGGTTATTGTGGCCTCCTGGTGGCGCTATAATAGGCCAATGTGAAAAGGGTGCCATTTCTTCTAAGGCCTTTCACGGCAATCTGACTCATGATTTGAGGAATTTTGTTCAAAACGGACCTCTCCTGCAAACTTTGGAAGCCAATGTCAGCCAATGAGGATGGAATATGAAATATCGGACACATCCATGTTGGTCACATGACTATAGAGATACTGTGTACAGATTTGCGTGATTTTTGGACAGAATCTGAAGGAGTAAGAGCAAAAAATGTGTTTTACAAAAGTCAGCCTCCTGGTGGCGCTCTAAAAGGCAAATGTGATAAGTGCAGTGCAAAGGTTTTTCCTTGGCCTCTAGGGAGTGTGCGTACAAAGTTTCACGCAGATCGGTGCAGTTAAAAATGTGAATCGGCCTGTTATAGCGCCACCATGAGGCTGATTTGAAAATAAGTGACATTTCTTCCTGGGCCAAGTGGGAATCTACGTGGAAAATTTCACGGAAATCGGACGCTGCGTTCATGATTTGAGGCATTTTGTTCAAAACGAACCAATCCTGCAAACTTTGTAAGCCAATCTTAGCCAATCAGGATGGAATATAGAAAATCGGACAGATCCCAATGATCACATGACTACAGAGATACTGTGTACCGATTTGCGTGTCTTTTGGACAAAATCTGTAGGAGTAATATAAAAAATGTGTTTTGCAAAGGTCGGCCTCATGGTGGCGCTACAGGCTGATCTGAAAAATGTGGGGCAGAGGTTCTGCTGTGGCATCCAGGGAGTGTGTGCGCGCAGTTTCACAGCGACCGGGCCAACGGTGGCGGAGATTAGCTGGTCACAGACAGAAGGACGGACGGACGGACGGACGGAGGGACAGGGGGCAAAACATACTCTCTCGCCATGCCTTTCGGCCAGGCGGAGACAACTAACTGAAATGGTATCATGTGTTTACACAGCTAACTAAAACAAAACTAGAAAGTGCACTCCTTGGAGCACAAGTCTTCGCCAGGAACCATTTTTTGTAGGCCACACTTCGTGCCTGTTATAGCGCCACCATGAGACCGAAAGATTGGGTAAAGGTTCTTCCGTGGCATACTGGGAGTGTGTGAACATTTCACACTGATCGGTCCGCGGTGCAGGACATTAGCTGCTCACACACACACACACACACCCCGAGGTCAGCGGTCTAGCACATTGAAACGGGGATAGACACCCTTGTGCTCGGCTGATACCGACAATAAGCATCTTACTTATTTCATACAGTACATAAGCCTAGTATTTTGGGTGGATATGAAATCCATCTTCCGATGTTTTTGCTGTGCCAGTTTAAAATGTATATTGTAAATTTTTTGTTAAACAATATTTGTTTTAATTTTAAACTTTGATTATTCATCATTCCTATGTCGGCTATGTAAAGTTTACTTACATGTTTAAAATAATAACCCAATTTTAATGTATCCGTTATAACACGCTTATGGGTCCATTTGATTACATTTGTACAGTCTCAGAGTTATCTTAACAGTTTTAGAGGGCACATTTGAGGGTCAGTCGAGCAAGGAGCCTGCCCTCGGCAAATGAAGCTTTTCAGTTTGTCTGTGGATAAAAAATTTCCTTCGGGATCCTGGCATAAGGCAAGCACATTCAATGTTTAGCCTTGTTTTGTTTCTCTTCATGGTTAGAGTTTTTTTGTTTGTTTTTTAAAAAGAGCGTGTTTTATTGGCCACAAGGTCAATGTGTTTCAGGGTGCAGTGTATACTGTAGTGTAGACTCAGATGGTCTCTTGATTGAATGTTTGCTGACCTGCTGACAAAATGTAAGGGTGAGGCTGTCAGGCTCTGAATGTGAGTAACAACACACTGATTGTCTATGAGAGTTTCATTATGATATATTTTCCGCCAGGCGCAGGACAGTGCTGGGTGCAGCAAAACTATCATTGCTATTTCCCAACCAAAGAACTTTTACAGAGCCCAATGCTATCTTACATACAGAGGGAAGAGTTAAAAACTGACTGTGTTTCAGAACATCTTCAAGTTAGTCTTAATTGCTGGCACGGTGACGGCAAAGGTGAATCCTTACTACTTTGAGCGCTTTATTGGGATTAGGATGTGTAAAGACATGTTGCTCATAAGATGTGTTCAACAATTTAGATGACATTTCTGAGAGACTCAGCATTGAGGTTGAAAAGATTATGAATGATCTGGGCCATATTATCCATGTCTGTTCAGACAAATAAACACATGTTCAAGCACTTGATTTTTCATTAATCCTATTAATAAGAAATAAAACAAAAGGTTGCCGCTGCTATGCATTTCCAAAGACGGAGAGAAAAAGAGATGGATTTATTCCAGTAAGTAGCCTGCCTACACTTGCTGATAGAATGTGTTCAAGTACCTCTTTTCATGTTAGAATGCTGTGAATCCAGCCTCCAGGCATTCTTTATCTGTCTCTGTAGCTACAAGGTCATCATTGATATCCAATTGGGGCACAATGGAAACAAGTTTGTTTGTGCTATCCTTTTAGCCTGTCGGACTGTATCTGGTCATGTTCAACCGCCCCAAGTTCTCCCACACAACTATCCTTCTCCGTTCTCTACACTGGCTCCCCGTAGCGGCTCGCATCCAGTTTAAAACCCTGGTGCTAGCCTATAGGGCAGTGAAAGGAACAGCTCCTTCTTACCTCCGGGCTATGGTCGATGCCTACACCCCTGCCCGACCACTTCGGTCTGCCACCTCGGGCGACTGATTGCCTCATCACTCAAGGGTCCTTCTGGCCGATCCACACGGTCACGACTTTTTTCTGTTCTGGCCCCACAGTGGTGGAATGAACTTCCCAATGATGTCAGGACAGCAGAGTCACTGCCCATCTTTCGCCACAGGCTGAAAACCCACCTCTTCAGGAAACACTACCCTTCCTCTCTGCCTGGCCTACTTGTTGTTAACTAGTTGTACGAATGCTTGTTTTATTGTTGTATTGTTTTATTGTCTCCGCCAGGCCTAAGGCATGGCGAGAGAGTATGTTTTACCCCCTGTCCGTCCGTCCGTCCGTCCGTCCGTGTGTGTGTCCGTCTGTCCGCAGCTAATCTCTGGCACCGTTGGCTTGATCGCAGCAAAACTGTGCACACACACTCCCTGGATGTCAATTCAGAACTTCTGCCCCAAAATGTTCACATGGGCCTGTTATAGCGCCACCAGGAGGCCGATTTGTGCAAAACACATTTTTTTATATTACTTCTACAGATTGTATCCAAACGTCATACAAATCGGTTCACAGTATCTCTATAGTCATGTGATCAACCCGGATCTGTCCGATTTCCCAGCTTCCATCCTCATTGGCTAAGGTTGGCCTCCAAAGTTCGCAAGATTGGTCCGTTTTGAACAAAATGCCTCAAATCATGAACGCAGCTTGCAATTTCTGTGAAATTTCACACGCACATTCCCATTAGGCAGAGGAAGAAATGCCACTTAAAATGTTTCAAATCTGCCTCATGGTGGCGCTATAACAGGCCGATTCGTCTTTTTACCTATAACTGCACCGATCTATGTAAAACTTTGTTTGCACACTCTCTAGAGGCCAAGGAAAAACCTTTGCCCTGCATTTTTCACATTTGCCTTTTATAGCGCCACCAGGAGGCCGTCTAAAGTAAAATATTTGTTTTGATATTAAAGGTTCTTACACACCGGCGAATATGCGAATATACGCAAAATTCGGACTCGTTCCGAATAATTAAAAGACGCTTTTTCGCTTCGCGAAACTGATGTGGACGCTTGCATTGACTTTAAGGTTTTTAAAAAAAAACATATTTATTCGCATGAAGAATTCGCCCCGGTGTGTAAGGACCTTTAGCCTTTAGATTTTATCCAAATTTCATGCAAATCGGTACACATGATCTCTATAGTCATGTGATCAAGACGGATCTCATTGATTTCTCATATTCCATCCTGATTGGCTAAGATTGACATCTAAACTTTGCACAAGTGGCCTGTTTTGAACAAAATGCCGCAAATCATGAACCCAGTGTCCGATTGCGGTGAAACTTTGCACACACATTCGCACTTCGTTGAGGAACAAATGCCACCCTTTTAACATTGCCCTATTATAGCGCCACCAGGAGGTACATTTTTGCAACACTTTTCTTTTTTATATTACATTAACACATTTTGTCCAAACATCATGCAAATCGGTACACATTATCTCTGTAGTCAAGTGATCAAGATGGTTCCGTCCCATTTCTCCTATTCCATCCTGATTGCCGAATTCCGAACATTGCTGGCCCACAACAACCTACCTGACCTGGCGGAGACCTGTGCTCCGAGGAGCACTTTTTCTAGTTGGATCTAGTTTAGTCGATATACTTATTGGTTTTATCTCCTGCTCATTTGATTTTGCTATTTTGTCTCATCCGGAAATAGGTAGCTGATATATTGCACTTTTACCTTAGCGCTAGGTATACTCTTGGTTGCTTGTTTTTGCAGAAAATGCACTTAAGACTTCTGGTGATTAGTAGTTTTCGTTCCCTACCTATGTTGAATGCACATATTGTAAGTCGCTTTGGATAAGAGCGTCTGCTAAATGACTGTAATGTAATGTAATGTACCTTGTGCTGGGGAGAGTGTACGATAGCACTGGGCATAACGCATAGCGCTAGCCTGCTCTTAAAGGCAGTGGCACCTGACACGCTGATTAGTTTGATTAATGTAACACCTATGCATAATGTAATGCGCAGGTGTTTCAGGGATAGGGCTGGTGGCGCACAATAGCAACACGGCTGTGGAAACGCCTCTTGCGCAATATGCTTTATCCCTAAATTGCGGGTAGCACGGCTGGATTTAGCCCAGAGGCTACAGTGATTCTGCAGCATGGCAAATGCGTTTGGTCCACCTCTCCTGATGTTTCGGTGAGCAGAAAGCTTTTGTTTCCCCTGCGTCCCCTGACATGATCATTATACTCACATTATTAATGCTGCCCCCATAGATGGTTGAATGCAATTTTCCTCCGCAGAAATGTGATTGCATCTCCTCCAACTTGCTAAATCTGGCCTTTAAATAACGTGTAGTACGTTGGTGAAGTGCAACAAACTCTTAAAGGGAATGGGACACTACACTCTGATTGGTCTAATTGATATGTTATATTCAAAATTTATATGATGCCCCAAAAACACCCATGACAAATTCAGTCTAAATACAAACCCTTTACGCCGTGTGCACTACTTAGCCCCCAGATAACACGCCATTTAACAAGAAAAATTAAAGGGGAAACACCCCCGACCGAATTCCACCTTGTATTCTGCGACCTGCGCTATAGATCATCTAAATAGGACCCATTATGTCATCAGAATCATTTAGTTCTCTGCCATTACAATAAGCCTTTAGTTCATTAAATGGTATTTGAAGAAACTAAATCAATTGCAACAAAAGATCAGACTAATGTGAACATTTGCTAATTCCGACCATTTTTATATGCAATCCTCCTACAGTACACATACTGTACCAATAGGGTTATTCACGCAGTTACAGAGCTACATTTCAGAGCCGTCTTCTCATTTTCAGCTGTGATCTACCCATGAGATTATACATGTGTATAGCGGTCATCAATGTTAGGGCCACAGGTTGACCAAACTCAACAAAAGCCCCGTCATTCATGTGTTGCGTTAAGAACGCCCAACAATTCCAACGTCTCCCTGTCAGCCATGATGGTCACTGCTGAAACAGGCAGCTGTCAGAGACCACGCCCTGCCCCCACCCCGAGCAGTGGTAGCACGTATGCACACATACCAGTGCTGGTCGTCATTGAGGGAGTGGTGGGGTTTGTTGGGGGGGGGGGGGGGGGGTGCTCAGTTGTACCACTCAGGATGGATGTTCCCCATCATGCAGCTCAATCAGCCGCCCAATGATTCATTTCACAGACACTTGGGTAATTATAGGCGTCTGCACTTCACCTCTGGGATGAAACTGCATGAGTGGAGCGGGGCGGGGGCAGGGGTGTTGTGGCTCGTGGTGGAGGGGGGGGGGGGCACAAGGAGCAGGAACAGAGTGAGAAAGAAGTGAGTGACGGAAAACTGAGAAACAGGAGTGAGAACGGGAGAAGATGGAGTGTGAGATGTAGTGAGATTCATTTAACTGGTGTCAATAGGTCTTGTTCTGGCGGGGAACAAACGGCATTATCGGTGACTCTGGAACGAGGCGAAGACATTGGTGGCATGTGACCTCTGTAAAACATTTACGACGATTAGGGAGGCAAAACAAGCAAAAAAATAAACAGTCACAGATAAAACTTGCCAATGCAGACAAAGGCAAAGGCTATATAAAGGATGCTTGAGAAGGAGGGGGAATGAAAAATGCATGATGAGAGAAAGACAAGAAAAGATGTTCTGGGAGAGAGCTGGGTCATAGCAAGTGTGCAAGCTCCCCCTATTGGTGGCATTGAATCAATAATATGTTGAATGTATACCTCATTTACAACATCAAAGTAAACAAAGCTTGTTCAGGTCAAACATCTGTTTAAAAAAAGCAATAAGTATGACTGGCATAAAAAGATTTTCTCAAGACTTAACACCATAGAAGAGAACAAAGACAGAAACAATTTAATAATAAAAAAAAACCAAACCACTCAATAGTCTTTAGTGAGTTCAATGAAGTGAACAAAATATTGATTTGGATGACAAAATATAATTGGTTGCTGGGAGCCTGAGTGAATAAATCTGGGTGTGAGAGCTGTTTCAGTCTTTGAGCAAGGCAACGAATCTAAAGAGAGCACATTGATTTTGTTATATTTGTTGCCAAATGTGAAATATTCATAGTAGATGCTTGTTTAAGCGTATCATATTGAGCTGGCTTGCTAATTCTGCTCATCTGGCTGTTTGCAACTGCTTGCTTGTGGTCACTGATTTCACAACCATGGTGAAAGTACAGAGCCATTACAGTTTACAACTCTACAGTATAATGATGCACAGCCATAAGAGCATAGGTAAGATTACCTATGCAAAGATATGCTAAACTCATTATCTACAGCTCATAAGCATCTAATCTTAAAGTTACAGTCAATATACAGTACAGTTGGGCTTTATTACGGTATAGCCATAGGCCAAGCCATCAAGACCAGGGTTGTTCATTAGGGATGTAATGTATATGTAATGTAGAGTTTATATGTATGTCTGTCCAGTCAAAACTAGATCAATCACAGCTTTTAACGGACATCATAAAACAGAACCATTTTGTCCATGAATACATATGGACCAAGCGTCCATGTTGGTCTTAAAATGAGGTGTGGTTTGGCACAATAGTATTGTACATACAGAAAGAAGAGTCAAAAGCGATTGCACCTTAGACCAGCTCCAGTTGGTCTAAAGCTCGGTATTTCCCTGTTATTTAAAGAGTGCATTGGACAGTAGTGTATGTACATTACAATTAAATTCAACATGGTAGAAGCTGAACGTGACAGCACGACAATAAGAATGTGTCGTGAATAATAATAAGAATGTGCATCTTTGGAGACCAGAACAACGAGGAAAGAGAGAGAGGGAGAAAGAGAGATAAGGAGAGGTTCATGCAGTTTATTTAAGAAAACTTTGCCAGGCCGGACAGCATGTCTGTCGTCCGTGTGTGTGTGAGTGTGCGTGTGTGCGTGTGTGTGTGTGCGCGCGCAGTAATGGGCAACCGGATCTTCCTATATGGCTATTCTGTAAATGGGCATATCAGTCGGATGATCAGTGGTTCTGGACAACCTCCTATCCAAACGTCATGCTGGGCACCACACTCCTAGGGTCCTTGAGACATGCACAGCAAGTTTGAAGTTGGACGGTTCTTGAGATACGCGAAGGACAGACACGCATGCACATACTCACGCAGAGATTTTAAAGATCGGACTCAATGCCGGGCACTGCCCTCCCTCGGGTCCTGGGCGATACTCATGCCGAGTCTGGTCATCGGTCGGATGGTTCTCAAGATATGCAAAGGACTATACGTACGAACATTTTGCACATTCATAGTAGGATAGCAACATAAGGAGGACTATTCGTATCTCAGACCAACAATAATAAAAGATGACAAGACATTGTAGAAGTCGTCCTCTGGAATAACTACCAGAACTCTGCCTTGGGAAGTACTTCTTCTACAGTATGTGATAAAGATCTTATCTTACCTCCAGTTTTATACTGCTGTGGCATAAATTGTTATTTGAGCCGCAAACCAATTGTGAAACTGTTGAGGCTGTTGATCTGTCTGTGTGTGTATGTACAGTATGTACTGTATACTATGAATTTCACTATCTTGAATTGACGGTAGAGTGAAGGCAGCTTTCCATATGCATGGCCTCACCCTACCCCACACCACACCGCCCACTTGTGCCACGGTTTCCACCACAATGAAGTGGGTAGCGTGGTGTGTAAGTGGTACTAAACTGGTGCGTAAAAAGTACCCAGTCCTGGGTATGTCTGAGCTAGGCCAAACGGGGCCAAAACACTTCATAACTAGAAAAAGTGGTCTCCGCCAGGTCAGGTAGGTTATTGTGGGGCAGCAATGTTCGGAATTAGCCAATCAGGATGGAATATGAAAAATCGGACGGAACGATCTTGATCACTTGACTATAGAGACAATGGGTACCGATTTGCATGATGTTTGAATTTGTAGGAGTAATATAAAAAAGTCAAAATCAGCCTCCTGGTGGCGCTATAATAGGGCAATGTTAAAAGGGTGGCATTTGTTCTTCGATGTAGTGCCAATGTGCGTGCAAAGTGTCACCACAATCGGACGCTGCATTCATGATTTGTAGCATTTTGTTCAAAACGGGCCACTCGTGCAAACTTTAGATGTCAATGTTAGCCAATCAGGATGGAATATGAAAAATGTAAAAGATCCATCGTGATCACATGACTATAGAGATCATGTGTACCGATTTGCGTGAAATTAGGATAAATTCTGAAGGCTTAATATCAAAAAATGTGTTTTACATAAGTCGGCCTCCTGGTGGCGCTATGAAAGGCAAATGTGAAAAATGCAGGGCAGTTGTTTTCCCTTGGCCTCTAGGGAGTGTGCGTGCAAAGTTTCATGCAGATCGGTGCGGTTATAGTTAAAAACACAAATCGGCCTTTTATAGCGCCACCATGAGGCTCATTTGAACATTTTCAAGTGGCATTTCTTCCTCGGCCTAGTGGGAATGTGCGTGTGAAATCTCACGGAAATCGCAAGCTGTGTTCATGATTTGAGGCATTTTGTTGAAAACGGAGCAATCCTGCAAACTTTGGAAGGCAACCTTAGCCAATCAGGATGACATATGGAAAATTGGACAGATCCGTGTTGATCACATGACTATAGAGATACTGTGTACTGATTTGCGTTATGTTTGGATAAAATCTGTAGGAGTACTGTCAAAAAATGTGTTTTGCCATGCCTTTCGGCCTGGCGGAGACAATGACTGTTCACTCACAGACTTTTTATTTAGAACAGGATATAGTTGTAATACATGATTGATAATAGATTATATTGTATTATAATCACTGTTAAAATCTATTATAGTGTATTATAATTATCATAATTGTAAAACATGAATACTTTATAGATTATTATAATCACAGTTAAAATCTATTATAGTGTGTTATAATTATCATAGTTGTAAAACATTAAAATACTTTATAGTGTATTATATTCACAGTTATAATCTATTATGGTGTATTATAATTATCATAGTTGTAAAACATTATACTACTTTATAGTGTATTATGATCACAGCCTATTATAGTGTTATAATTATCATTGTTGTAATAAATTATAATAATTTATATTGTATTATAATCAGTTTAAGCATATTCATAATACAATTAAGAGACAGAATAAAACAATATTATTATCATTTAGCCAATCGACCAGCAAATCCCAATACAGGACACGACACAACACAAATAGCTGTAATCACAATACAACTGTGGAAAAGCATGTCTTTAACATACTTTTAAAATTGTCAACAGAAGACACAGCTCTTATGTCAGAAGATTGCTCCATAGTCTAGGGGCAAATCACGCAAAGGCTTGATCACCTAGTCTTTAATCTCGTGCGAGGGACAACCAGCAGGCCCTGACAATTAAATCTCTAACTCTATATCTGGCATTCTGACAATTTGGTGCAATTTGGTAGTCAAGGTCAAAGTCAAGAAGGTCAATTATTGATAAACACATTAGATTAGATGTTTTATTGCCATTATATATAAAACACAACAGAACTTAGTTGAGCCAGATTAAGTTTTCCACCATTTAGCATTTTCTTCAAAACACAGTTTTTGCTACTGCTCCTACAAAACTAACAAATCGGTACAAGATGTATACGTGTGATTTTTCCGATCCCATTCCATTTGGCTTTGACTGCCTTCCAAAGTTTGCGGGTCCTGGTTAGGCAACCCAGCTACTAGAACACCAGTGTGTTCAGATTGATGGGAGTTATTTGCTGAGCTGAAGGTAACAAACAGCAAACACCTGACGTACTAAGTGTTGGTGTTGGGGAATTCTAGGTGAGTGAGAGATTTGTGTAGCACTAACAAGATGGCGTCATCTGTTAATGTGTCATACATACAGTAACTATTCATAGTAGAAGGATCAGAGTGGACTAATTTGGATCAGCAGTTAATTAGTTAGTAAAGTTAAGGTCCCATGAGTTGGGGGTCGGTCTGATAAACGTGTGCGTATTTACAGCGAGAGTCTGCCCTTGCATGAAGTCGTCAGTTGATCATTTTGAATCACGTCTACTCTAGACTTTCGACTGCCTTCAGTCAAGATCAAATCAATCAGCCTTCAGTTGAATTATAAGTAGGAGAAGGGGCGTTGCGTGGAAGTACCACAGAAATAGACATTGGTCTGCAGATACAAAACCATAACATTGGTATGTATAGGCCTATATCAAAATGTAAACACATGGCCTATGCACAAGAAAACGTCACTGTAGCATGAAATTACAGGTTTACAGGAGAATAATCTGTAGTTAAGAGTTCAAGTGTGCCTTCCTTCATGCTTTAGCAAACAAAACGGGGATAGGAGGGGTGATCAAGCACAGTGAGAAACAAATACTTTACATTACATTGTTCATTATTTAATCTGAAGTGCAAATTTGTTACAGGCTGTAGACATCACAATGTCATATACTGTCTCGTATTATAGTGTTTGCTGGTTCCTGGACCGTGGGGATATGTGTATAACAGACTTAACAGACATTAATGTTTCAAATAAAGTAGTCGAGGGTCTTTCTGTATGTGTGTCTGTCTGCTGTCTGTCTGTATGTCTAGTGTAGCTAATCTTGCAAACCGCTGGACAAATCAGTACCAATTTAGTACCTTTGTGGCAATTTATTGTCAACGAGTGCAAGTATAGGTAGCAGCAGTCAAACATGGCGCTGGAGTGTGGGCATGTTGACACAAGTACAAATGGTCATATTGAAGCGCAATGTTGAAATACTGTAGGCGGAATGACACAAAGCTGGGCAAGTTGACATCAACTGTAACCCGGTTGAGTCCGGGGCAGGTGCAGACCCTTGAGCCCTGTGAGGCGCACCCCAGCAAGGTGGGCCTGAGCAAGGCGCCAGCCGTGCCAAACGGTGGAATGGCTGCACCGTCTGAGTTGCGTTCAAATAGGATGGGAATCAGTTAGAATCTATTTTAAATTTGCACATGGTTAGTTTTTACATGGTGGCGCTATTGACTCAATTGCTTCGTGTGGACACGCCCACACTCGAGAGACATGGTTGTCTCAGTTACCCACTACTCAACAAGTGCTGTATGGCATTGGTTCTCAAAGTGGGGTCTGGGGTCCATCTCGTTCAATTTGTACACTCTCTGCCCATTGCATACAAAACTGGGGGTCCTTGAAATTAAAACGTTTGAGAACCACTGCCATACAGGATCCACATTCTTGTATGTTCTTACACAATGTATTGACATTGAGGAAATAGCCAGCACACAATGAATGTCCTTTTCACATGGTTTTATTTACCTCTCACGGACAAAAAACAACGGACGCCTTTCAACCAAACAGGTCTTCCTCAGGGTGAGAGGGCACACTAGAGCATTTCTTGCGTAATACAAAATGTATGCAAAGTGTTCTGTTGTGTTCCCATCTATATTTTAACTTCATGCCATCCATGTAATGACATCTCAGGAATGGGGTTATTTTCTGTAGCTTTCTCTTATAAAAGTGATTGAAATATAACGGAGGTATTGGTTAATATCATGTAATGCCACACAACTAAGAAGATCTACTTCTCTTCATCACATCTCCCTCCACCTTCCTACTCGACATAGTACCTACCTACTCTAATGTTTCCCAGCTGCTTCTCCTGCTCCTTCCATGTTGTGACTCAATTTTTTCTGTCCCTGAGTGCTGTGTGCAGAAATGTGACGCATTGTTAGAAATTCCAAGGCTATGGAGAGCAGGTGCAGGGCCATTGTGACAAGCACAATTTATCGGCTGCTCCCAAGCAAGAGAACACATTCAATAATGTGCAGGGAAGATTAATCCGTCCCCCACACAGGGCTGGGCTTGCAGGGCGCAGGGACAGGCATAATTTACACATGCAGGTAGCCGAACTCAGCAGTTAAGGCCTTCAGTGTTGTAAAATATCTGTGTATTAGCGTTTCAATCCGTTAAATTACATTTTAAACTTCCCACTGACACCATCTAAGACCACAAGGCTGTCATGGACACCATGCATAATGACCTTCTGCAAATTAACTGTTTGTTCTGCGAAGATGAGTTCACAAACAGTTTGTAATTGGTCAACAGAACAAAATGTTGGCATCATACTTTCCAGCAAACCACTGATCAACATTTCTAGATACTTGGAGTTTGATGCTGACGCTGAGGGTGACTGCAGCCCATGTCGACTAAACACAGTAGAAAATAACCCTAACCCCCTACTACACCAAACCAACCGTAACCAAAAGAACTATACTTAACTGTAATGTCAGAACTGCGCAGTGAGTTGAATACCTATAGGACCCTAATGGAAACAAGACGGCAAGGACTTTTTTGGTGTTATCCTTTTAGACCAAGTGTTTGACTGTACTCGTGCTATTTTACAATTCTGTTTAATAAAATATTCAATCAATCAATCAGTCGGTCAAAACAGATGGTATGGATTCAGAAACATCAAGATTCTACCTATCCGTGGTTTGCAGAAATGTAAAATGACAAAAACATATTCACTGCTTTCGTACTGTGTGACTGTGTATCTGCTGTGTGTGGTGTGTGTGGTGTGTGTGTGTGTGTGTGTGTGTGTGTGTGTGTGTGTGTGTGTGTGTGTGTGTGTGTGTGTGTGTGTCATGTGTTTGGACAGTGAAGTACTAGAAGGACCATTGCCATAAGAGTGCAATATGTTTCACAATTGAATCCAGAGAGAAATGCAACTTTTGAAGTCAAATTGCGCGAGTTTAGGTAACTAGGGAATGTTTTTTGCTAAAGGGGACAGATCCAAGTTTTTCACAGAAGGCTAGGATATGGGAGGGTGGAGCATTGACAGACAGGGAGAGCAGAAGGCAGCCAGACAGACATGATGTACAGCCCTGCATAATCAGTTCTCAGCCCCATTAATCTAAGCCGACTGCAACACTTGATGAGACCGTGATGCATTTGGGGAAAGGTTCCTCCCTCAAATGTCATCCTGAAGAACACTGTCAGTGCAAGTGCTGGTGCCCAGAAGCCCAGCCACACCCCTTACCACAACACCATTAAACTCAGAGGACAAACGCTCCAAGACTCTGAGGACATCTGGAGCTCTCTGACTCAGGCAGCAAAGGTAGATTTCATAACCATCTTCATGAGGTTGTAGCATTATGTACTTAAAGGGTTAACTTTTAACTTTTTTTCCTTTTTTTTTAATCGTATACATTTGTTTTAATAGAAAAAAATATATATAAAAAAAAATGTGTTTTAAGTTATAATGGGTTTGTATAGGAAGGGGGCGTGTCTGATAAAATGAATATCATATATCTAAATAATGAATCAAGCAACTTAAAAAGATTCTGGAGGGCTCACAAAAGCCTGAGTAGAAGATAAAATGACCCAAAGTTTTTTTGAAAGTGAAATATCCCTTTAAATACATGCACAGCATGTGAGCATCATCACTGTGGCAAGTGCTTTTGGTCTCCTTTCTAAAAACTCAAACATGACACCATGAGGGTGTCGTGTTTGCCAGGAGCAGGGGCAGAAGAAGGATATATGGTTCCTAAATCTTTAGATCACCATCAAACCAACGGTGAGAGAACATGACCTGGGCTCCTCTCAAGGGAGACAGGACATTACACCAAAGCTACACAAAGCAAAGGGTCATGCTGCAGGGTGAGAGGGCACACTAGAGCATTTCTTGCGTAATTGTAAATCTTCCCTCAGGGGCAGTTCAAATTGCAGTAGCACGTTCCATCATAGTTGTATGCGTTTATTGGTGTATAGGAAATGAAATCTTAATTGCAACATCTCGACTTCCAGGGCAGGGAAAGCTGAACTTATCATTGGAAAGAGAAACACGAGATTTATTACTCGTAGCTTGACAAACCTTGCTGCTTTTAATGTTTCCAGCTAGCTATGGCCGGGACAGTGTTGTGCAGTGTACACTGCCACTCATAAAAATGGTGATTACATGAAACATTTGGATCTAGGCTATGTTGTTGTATTCAACAGCAGAATACAATGTATTCTACATTCTCTATAGTTCTGTGGTACAAAGAACATAAAGGACATCAGCTTATACTGTAATACACACTTAATCTACTGTATGTCACATCTCAGTCACTTTTCTCATTTAAATTGAAATAAGGATTATTATCATTAGCAATTTTAGATTAAAAAGCTATGTTAGTAGGGAGTCGCAATGTGAGACTTAATGGTCCTTGCAGTGTATAGGGAGTCGAGGGCTGTGACTGTGTCATATTCCACTGGGACACCTCTCCCCCTCTTCTGCGCCGGGCCATCGAAGAGCCATGGTCTTTATGGCCTTCAGTAATATTTCATGACCCTATATATCACTAAACCAGAGAGTGATGCAGAAACACAGAAAGCAGCACGGCCATGTTTCAGTTCACAACAAACACTATACCAAACAAAAAAAGCATTCTTGAGTTGCTCAATGTCTTAAGGCTCAATGGCAATAAGGTCATGTAAAATGTACAAGTGCAACCAGGCATCCTAAATGAACTGTGTGAATGGTGCTTCTAATAAAATGCCTTGATGAAGTCATTTGTGTAGTAATGGTGCAGCAGCACCCTGCCACGTTGCGGTCCTTTTCCAGTTGACTACAACAGCTTTGACTACTTCCATGTCTATTCCATGTCTAAACAACCTACCCAATGGAAACAACTATGTGTTCTATATCTAAAATGTATGTTTAAATTAACATTCTTCTCAAAATAGACAACTTACAAAAATGACTAACACAAATCATGCAGACCTAGCAAATATTTGTGCATACAAAGCAAAAATATTAAGCAACAGATCAACTATACTATATAATACTCTATACTGAATCTAAAACACATGCATTGTTCCTGCTCTCGACCAAACGGGATGAATTATTCCACTTAAAGAGTGCAATAGTGCCATCTAGTGTGATTTTTCAGAAGGAACCTGTCTCTTCACCAGAACACAAAGCACAAGACATACGTAATATATATATATATATATATATATATATATATATATATATATATATATATATATACTGTGTATGTATATATATATAGCCAAGGCTCAAAACAAGGCTTGGCTAACCAACTTTAGGGCTATCCAACAGCATAAGTAGCTTATAATGGTATCAGATCTTTCTAAACAGCATGTATGGTGAAATGGTATACTAGCTTATTAGCTTCAAAAAGAGTTGAAGAAATACACCCATTGCCAGTGTAATGAGTATCTCTATGTCCTTACTAGTGGGTTTTGACACTTTTCATTGCGTAAATCTAAAGCACTACACCTCGTAGAATCAACTTGGCTGTCAAACTGCACTTTCCCACACTGGATTTAAATACATTACTGTCTTCATTGCCAGGTTGCTCTGTTACTCACAGATTCAATATCCATTTATTCTTGGTAATAAAAAAAGATCAATCTGCATGGTGGCTGGCATACTTCCATAGCTACTTGATAGGGCTGAGCTGGCTCTGGGCACATTCCTGGGAGCTGGATGTACCTCCAATGTCATAGCAACAGTTTTCAGAGGGCATGAGAGAAATGAGTTGCATATATCATTTCATGTTTACTCAGTGTCGTTGAATGGGGCCTGAATTCCTGTGGATAGATGTACTGCAATAGATGTATGATAGGCCTACTGTAAAAAAAAGAGATAGATAGATAGATAGCTAAATAGCTAGATACTATACGCTCTGACTGTATTGAACCATGTTTATGGTGGAATGTTGAGCTGTCATACACTCTCACTGCCTGTATTTCAGGGCTAGCTGTACCTTTATTCACAAGTACTGAGAAAGCTTATAAATATGTATTAATGTCATTCTGACAAGTGAAGGCTAGTAGACTGCATGCATTGTACTGACTGTCCCTAAAAGAAGAAACTACACAGTCTGCAGAATCCGCACAGTCTCTGCTACCACCCAGAGCATCCTGACAGGGCCCATCACCGCCTGGTGAGGGACTAGCTCATCCTCAACTTGGTGCGGTCGGCTGAGTCCGAGTTTTTATTCTTACCTGTACTATAGCCAACTTTTTTCTTTTTTTTTTTCGTATACAACCAGTATTATCATTATTATCTTGTTGTTAGCACAGTCTGTGGAATATGCCACACCAACATTTTGCTGCTTGAACCTGTATGAGTGAGTGACAAATAAACCCTCTTGAATCTTGAGACTTGAATGTTAAGGCAGTTGTTACTTCAAGTAAGTTTAAGTTAAATACATCCTCGTTTTTGAAATATTTTTGAAAGATAAATATGTTTTGAAACTGCTTGGACGCCTACTGATTTATTATTACAAAGAATTGTTAAGGAGATGTCAGCCAGTGCTCCCTTTAGTAGAGACATCCCGATCCGAATCTAATAAGGTTTATGTGATATGACTGAATGAATGTGGACTTCTTATTGTTGATATGGATACTGAGAATGTGGATGTACCTGCACATGGGGGTTTCTTATGGGGGATTTTTTTTATTAATCACATTTTCCATTCCTTCCTTTGTGTGAAGTTTTAACTAGAATGTTGGCACAATTACTGTAGGCATCAACTGGAGTCAGGATGGTACCCAACTTCACCTGAATTTGAATAACAGTCAGAATTCACAAGAAACAACTTAAATAGTACAGCCTAGTCTGTTAGTCTGTATATGTAATACTCCCCCTTTTTTTTGAAGATTTATTTTTGGGGCTTTTTATGCCTTTATTGATAGTGAAGTGAAGTGTGTTAGACAGGAAACGGGGTAGAGAGATGGGGAATGACACGCAGCTAAGGCCGTCGGGAACGGGACTCAAACCCGCGGCACGCTGTCAGGCTACATTGTAGCCTAGGTGCCAAGACCACTGCCATACTTTTTCTTATTTATGATAACTACCTCCACTTAAGATGAAAACACGCACTTCTGGGAAAAGAACATATCTATACTGTACATATCTATGTATTTCCGCTGCCGGGCAAAACCTTGTATCTCCATATTTCAACTTCTTATGTTGTTTTTGTAAATTAAATGAATGCCCATCGCTGTACTGTCACGGAAAAATAGCAAAAATAGCTGATCTACAACCTCATGGCAGAAATACTTTCTACTTTCACTATTTTCAGGGTCAGAATGTATTGAAAGTGCTCTATAAACCGTGACAAAAAAAGAGTCTGATATTAATTTCACAAAAGCACTGCTCTTAACAAACTGACCCATGACCTGTCCCAGAGGGTCTTGTATTTTCACTTGTTTTGAAATGCCACTGCTCAGCAGTTTCATTCTCTGCATTTCCAATCAGCCATCAGCTTTTGTTAGGAAGACCGGAGAAGGGAGTTCTAGGACAATTCTGCCATTTCTATGATTAATTCTGGAATTTCGGGAAATGAGTCACTGCTTTGGCATTGTACAGTATGTTGTCACACAACATCAACCAAAGTAATCTTTTCTTCTTCTTTTTTTTACCATTGTATAACCTTTTCATGGAAAAATCATTATCTGTGGCACCAATCCTATTGCTACAGCCAGTGCGCACTGGACAGACTCAATCTCTTCTGCAACAGCTTGTGTTCACCTTGACAAGAGTGCCACATCCTCAGCAGAAGGCAAGCAGCTTCAGGGAAGCAGCAACACTAATAACCAGATGGCAATTACAAAGAAGCATACTGTTTTTCACACAACACTGAACACTTATAGCCCACACTTTACATAATCCATAACTTTTGGGGGGTGCAACTTTTTTTTTTTATAAGTAAAAGCTGTGAAGTATTGCACAATCACATAGTCTTTGTTGAATCGTTATTAAAAACCACCCATCCAATCAGAATTCGATAGGGTGTGAGCCTTCTGATTTCTCTTCAATAGCCCACAATCAGAATCACTATAAAAAAAGCTGTCCAATCACAATCACTGTCATTAGTCTGTCCAATCCATCCAAACAAAATTGCCGTTACACCTTCCAACCAGAAATCAGCTTAAAAAAAATATATATATATATAAGACATTTTTTATATATATAAATCGATACTAGAAACCATTTGCCTTTCTCCTGTGATGCATTACCAATACAAAACAGTGAGAGAAACAGAATGAGAAAGAGAGAGATATAGGAAAAATTACTGACCTCTGGTGGTTCTAAAAAGATAAAACCTAAATCATCACCCACAACAAAAACAGGCAAAAGAGGCCTAAAATATAATAGACAAAGATAGCCTTGCGTTTAAATAGTCCTATAATTGGACAGTACTGTTAAATACATATTTGTTATTACTTAAATTGCAGCTTGAGCAATAATATATAAATACTATATAAAAACACAGTAAATAAGTAATGCTACCGTTGAATATAATCAACACATTCCTTCTATGGGTTAACTGGACTGTAGGCAAGATTACAAGTTTCTCTTTAGTCCTACCATTATACAGCACTTCTTAATATTCTAGTAAAGCCAGTGGTTCACCAGTGTGCAGCAATGGTAGTTATTTTCCAATAACATGGAATTTGGATAAATAAATGGAACTTGTTCTTTTAGTTTTTAGCCCTGGTATCATAATTAAACCCATGGTTGATTACTGTACAATAGCAAACCTTCAATGACCTTCAACGTCAAAGTTGTTTTATCATCAGGAAATACATTTTAGAGAGGGTCATTCTTCTTCTTTTGCTGGACGCAAAGAAGGTGCTGTACAGTTTATCTTGCTTTGCATCCACTTTTTTTGTGCTGTGGAATTTCCTACAGTATACAAGCCACTTTTCAACACATTAAGAATAGCACAGAGGTCATGAAAGTAGGTGAACGGTGAAAGAAACATTGGCAACTGTAGTGACTACAGTTGTAATCTGGATATTCTGAATGAGATCTTTCTAAGAAAATATCTAGATAATGTTTTCAGCCAAAATAAGTCAATTTGAACCAATTTAACATACAAGCCTATGTATGTTAGTGTTAAAGGGATACTTCACTTTCGGGCCGGGGACACATTTAAAAAAAATATTAAAAATAAATGAAAAAAGTTATGGAAAATTCATGGCCCCCTCACACATTAGTAGGACACTGCGTGTCGTGAGGGGGCCATGAATTTTCCATAACTTTTTTCATTTATTTTTAATATATTTTTTAAATGTGTCCCCGGCCCGAAAGTGAAGTATCCCTTTAAAGCTGGCACCATGGACAGTTGCAATTCCCTGCTTTTGACTAACTTCATAGGATACTGAGATGTTATGGTGTTGTCTCAGTTTCCCAGAGCAATTAATTTTTACTTTGAATGCAATTCAACACAAAGGAAAAAAGTGATCACCTTTCCAAGGAAGTTTCTGACTTATGGCAATTTCTTTCTATATCTAGTAAAATACAACATGTAACGCCTTTTTATTGTACATATAAAACATACCTTACCTTTTCCATGCAAAACAGTAGACAACAACCAAGAGACTAAAAGCCCCACTGGCTGCCCCTAGAGGCTGCTGTGGTGCTCCTTTCACCTTATCATTAACCTCGCGTCACCAGTCTTTCCACCTTGGAGGAAAGCCTGGTATGCGTTACTAAAGACCTGTGTGATCCGGTCTAGGCCACGCCTACTGAAAAAAATCCCCAATCCCTATTTAAATGGAATAGAATTTCCCCGTGGGATAATACAGATGCTAAATAGTCTCCGGAAAGTACACTCACATTTATATTTAAAAAATAAGCTAAACTACGGCGCATCAAGGATTTTATTAGGACGGACCTATTTTGGGTTGAAGTCTTTCCGGATTGTCGCGATCCGGTCACCTGATGGCGCGGATGACGCGCCTGGTGACGTAGGGCTACTTCCGCTCCCGACCGGATCATAGACCCGAAAAGCTTTGCTTCCCAGGCTACCTTATCATAGGTTTGAATCAGGTATATCCACTTCCACCCAATAGCATTTTATTATTCATGACCGGAAATCCAAGATGGTGGATTTGAATTCGCTTTACTACAGGCTTCAAAACGGGTCTGCAGAAATCAATCTGTCCCTTTAGTCCATATTGTTTTACAGTCTATAGTTGACTAACATTGATGTCCTTAGCAATGTTGCATGCTCTCACAAGTGGCTAAAAAAGGTGGAAAAAGAAAGGGAAAAAAGTTTGCCTGAGGTTGCTGCTTAGTAAGGGTCATGATAATCCTGGACCTGTCTGCAGCGTTCGACACGGTGAACCATCAGATCCTCCTCTCCACCCTCGAGGGGATGGGTGTCTCAGGCTCTGCACTCTCCCTGTTTGCATCCTACCTGACGGGTCGCTCCTACCAGGTGATGCTGAGAGGGTCTGTGTCAGAACCACACAGGCTCACAACTGGGGTTCCCCAAGGCTCGGTTCTGGGTCCTCTTCTTTTCTCTCTCTACACTACATCTCTGGGTGCTGTCATCCACTCCCATGGCTTTTCCTACCACTGCTATGCCGATGACACCCAGCTAATCCTCTCATTCCCCCCCTCTGATACCCAGGTGGAGGCACGCATTGCTGCTTGTCTGGCTGACATCTCGGAGTGGATGTCGACAAACCACCTGAAGCTCAACCTGGACAAGACCGAGCTGATGTTCCTCCCGGGGAAGGGCTGTCCGCACCGAGACATGGCCATCACCATTGATAATGCTGTGGTGACCTCAACTCGGACTGCAAAGAATCTGGGTGTGACCCTGGACGATCAACTGACGTTCTCGGCAAACATCGCATCAGTGACGAGGTCCTGCAGATTCCTGCTCTACAACATCAGGAGGATTCGCCCCTTCCTCACGGAGAAGGCAGCCCAGGTGCTCATCCAGGCTCTCGTCATCTCCCGCCTGGACTACTGCAACTCCCTCCTTGCTGGTGCTCCGGCATCTGCCATCAAACCTCTGGAGCTTGTTCAGAAAGCTGCGGCTCGTCTGGTGTTCAACCGCCCCAAGTTCTCCCACACAACCATCCTTCTCCGCTCTCTACACTGGCTCCCCGTAGCGGCTCGCATCCAGTTCAAAACCCTGGTGCTAGCCTATAGGGCAGTGAAAGGAACAGCTCCTTCCTACCTCCGGGCTATGGTCGATGCCTACACCCCTGCCCGACCACTTCGGTCTGCCACCTCGGGGCGACTGATTGCCTCGTCACTCAAGGGTCCTTCTGGCCGATCCACACGGTCACGACTCTTTTCTGTTCTGGCCCCACAGTGGTGGAATGAACTTCCCACTGATGTTAGGACAGCAGAGTCACTGCCCATATTTCGCCGCAGGCTGAAAACTCACCTCTTCAGGAAACACTACCCTTCCTCCCTGCCTGACCTACTTGTTGTTAACTAGTTGTACGAACGCTTGTTTTCTATTGCTGTATTGTTTATTGGATTATTGGATTGTTTATTGGATCTTGTTTAGTCGATATACTTATTTGTTTTAGCTCATGCTCATTTGATTTAGCTATTTTGTCTGCTTAAGGAAATAGGTAGCTGATATATTGCACTTTTACCTTAGCGCTAGGTATACTCTTGGTTGCTTGTTTATGCAGAAAATGCACTAAAGACTTCTGGTGATTAGTAGTTTTCGTTCCCTACCTATGTTGAATACACTTATTGTAAGTCGCTTTGGATAAAAGCGTCTGCTAAATGACTGTAATGTAATGTAATGTAATAATCCACCCAATTAGATTTTGGTGGATAGGCCTACAAGTGGTGCTGGAAGAAAAGCCACCAAAATCAGTAGGGTTCATCCTACAGGCAGCATGAAGGTGTGCCACAAAACTTCATGGCAATCCTGCCAATAGGTTTCAAAGTGTCTTGTTTGACCGACAGCACCATCCTCAGAGCCTCGTTGCTAGTGGAGCTAAAAATTGTTCATTCACAAGATTTCAAACCTCATCTGGAGGTTTTAGGTTTGGACTCATCTCCTCTGCAACTTCGTCTCGCCTGTCGTCCCACACCATTACCCTGGCTTATGTCACAGCTGAGACCCATTAATCACAAGTCATCATAGAAGTGCTGAAACCTAAAATGCACGCTACTCACAATTCCTGCACATTAACCTTGTTGCTGCCCACACAACACCCCTTAAGCTTGGCAATCATGAAGTGCACTGCGTGTGCGTGTGTGTGCACGTATGTATTTTGAGCCCTTGTCACTCATGCACTTGTGTGTGTGTGTGCGTGTGCGTGTGCGCGTGTGCGTGCGTGCGTGTGTGTGTGTGTGCACGCATGTATTTTGAGCTCTTGTCACTCGTTAGTGTAGCAGTTCTTGCCTTGCTATAAATAAAACTGGCCACAGGGAGTCGTGGATGCCAGTGGAGTGTTCTGACAGCAGAGGGCACAGTGGCCTTGTCTGCCTTGGAAATGAAGATTGAATCTGGTCTCCAAACTAGCCAACAGACAACAGTATGTGGCATCCCAGAAGAGGAAAAAAACATTATAATTTGGTATATATCAATGTTACCCATGGAGGGAGGTTGAGTGATGAATGTGAAAAATCTGCAGTTGAAAGCTACTATCGCATGCATAAAATATCTGTGGAAAATTCTCATTTCTACCGTGCCTCTGTTGTTACTCTCCAACAACTGCGCCATGAAAAAGCACAGTGGAATATGTTTATGTCTTACCTTGGCCCTGAGCATCAAGTAAGTGACTGCAGAGAAGTAGAAGGACCTGGATGAGTGGGAGATGGGCAAACGCGGAGGTGCCTCTGCAGCCCACACTGCCCTGGTGTTTTGTTGCCATCACACCATTGGATGCTGTGTGGGGGAGAAAAATTATATTTCAAAGTCTGTCTAAGACACCTTGACTGTATCCTCTCTCTACATACCATCCTGTTCTGAGAACACAGTAAAATCATCATTGTTAATTTAACTAAGAGTGTACAACTACAAATCCAAATCTGGATAATTTAACACTGGGTTTAACCGTGATCTTTAACAGGCTACTGACATACCGGAAGGTACCAGTACATCAGTAGAGGACGATAGTCCCAGTCAATCCAAATACTTGGATTTCTTTTTTATTTAAGACAAAGGTAAAATTATGTGGACAGGAATTTAATTCAACAAGTGTGTGTAGTAATAATTACTGTAGAATCAAGCTCAAATAAAGCAGCCATTAAAACAAGCTTTAATGATTAAACACAGTTCTTATCATCTCTCTCTCTCTCACAGAGACACACACACACACACACACACACACACAGTATATACAATACATTTATAAATGGTAAATGTAGGTTGTCACACCACTCTTTCCTAAAGTATTATTTATTTCCAGTCAAAGTGAATACAATATTTAAGCAAATGAAATGTAAAACAACTAAAAACCTGGCAGGGAATCTTGGCAAGCTGGACTGCTCTGAATAATAGCCACAACATCTAAAACTCTGGTCATAAATTAGGTTCTACTCTATAACAGTTAAACTTTCCCAGAAAGACTTTAGTACACCTTCAGTCGTCCCTGGTAGAGGAATAAATCCTCTACCGTCAGAGGAAATAAGAGTCATTCAGCTTGCAGGTAGAGAATGCGATGTGTAGGTGGTGGTGCTGGTGGTGGGTAAATGAAACCGGCTGGTGCCATTTTCCTCTGCAAATTGCAAAACAATGTCATAGTTCAAGTAGAAACTACAGTAAAAGGTTATAGGCTTTTTGATGCTGGAATGGTCTACTCCATACGCTGCGCAGTTGCTGCACGGCCCTTGATGGGGGAATGGTGACATCTCATGTAAGGTTCTTTTATAATTACTAATGACGGTTAAAGCCAACAACCTTTACTCCAACGTATCGACAGCTATCAATTTATTGTAGCCCATTTTGAGCCAGAGGAATGTTGCACCGCACAGATGCCTTTGAAAAGTTTTGTCTTTGATGTCATGCATCGTGTCAAACAGACTAGAGAGAAATTGCTTTCCTGCAGTTGCTGGTAAAGCTCCATCCAATCACACCAACCAATGTACACCACATGGCAGAGTTCACTAAGTGCTATCACTCACTCTGACATTTCACAACAAGCTCTCACAGGATGAAGAGAAATCAATAGGCGGACGCTTATAACACACATTTATTTTTCCATCTAGACACCGGAGAGAAAGATTAATTACTTGGCAGGTATAATGATCTGCATCATTGGTTGCACATAAATAAACCCAAATCGCTCTGCTCCTACATACATAACACCATGCAAATAAATATTAGTTGTTTACTGGCCAACATAGTATTTCAGCCAGGAATTCTCAATTCTCTCAGTTGTAGTAGCATGTAGAAGCTCTGCCAGCGTTTCAGAGGGTTTAAGCTGAGCATTACACGGCATGATGGCATCAAACACTTCAATCATTGACCAAATTGTTCTACATCATACTGTATGTAACAGTAAATAACTTTCATGAAAAGTAGGCTTGAACCTGACAGAAGAACAGGAGTGGAGAGGAGCAACAATAGCCAGGTGGCTCCATTATTTGGAGTGTTCATCTATGACCTTCCTGTCTCTTAACCTCTTCTCATCAATCTGCCCGCTTGTATGTTAGTGCTCCCATGGCCAACAATGAAAATACTGGCACAAGGTTTAGTCTGTTTAACTACTGTATAGGATGTTGCAATGAAAAGTAACTGTAGATTAACGGGTTGTAGATTAACTAAAGTTTAAATGATGATTCGATATGAACCTGGACAAGTTAAAGCTAGGGTATGGGATTATCGTTTTGTTAAAATAAGAGTTAAATACCGTAATTTTCGCACTATAAGCCGCACTGGACTATAAGCCGCGGGTGTAAAATCCATAGATTTAGGAGGTCCCCTAGTGGCCGTCAGCTGTAAAAATCCATAGATAAGCCGCACCGTTATATAAGCCGCAGGGTCGAAAAATTGGGAAAAAGCAGCGGCTTATAGTCCGAAATTTACGGTAGCTTTATTTTCCGATAGTTATCATTGCTAAATAGTGTTTGTTCAGTAATATGGTTCTCCCTGTCTCTCCTGCTCTTTAGGAAACAGAAAATGCATTTTCAGGTCACGATGACCAATTGTATCCAATCAGGAGAAAGAACTCACACAGGATACAGATTAAACAAGTGAAACTGGAAGTGATGACACAAAGAAATGAACAGATTTTGTTTAAACTAAAATTAAAGCTGATATATACTAGTACTCTGTTCTGATTGGCTGAAATTGGCAACCCACCTGAAAATGTATTTTCTGTTTATTAAAGAGCTGGAGAGATGGGGAGAACCCTGCTCCGGTTTCAGACCAGTGTGACTGAGAAGAAACAGTAAACAAACAAACGTTTCCTGCATCTAATGGTCAATCTTTGTCATACAGTGGAGGTCTAAGAAAGCATGTTTACTTCAACACTATTCTTTTCCTGTTAATATTAAGGCTGTACTCTTAAACGATTAAGACCTGGAAAGCCTATTGTTATACCTTTAAAACCGGGAAAGCATCCGTTTTTCAGAAAACTTGGTTGGGTTTTAGAAGGCGTTTTAAAATATGCCTCAGGTCTAAATATTGCAGGAATTAGTATCAAGCACATTCTTCCAATCATCTAGCTAGCATATACAGTACCATAGTCAAGTATGTCTATATCTACTGTAAATAAGAGGACATTGTGTGAATATCAATAGATAACCAGAAGTGATGGAAGGGATGAGGAGTGTTACGGTGTGATGTGGAGTCGGAAGAGGTGAGTTTTCAGACTGAGGTCGAAAATGGGGAGTGAGTACGCAGTCCTGACAGAGAGAAGGTCATTCCACAGCTTGGGAGCCAGAAGGGAGAAGAGTCTATCTAGGACGATTGGAGCGTTGGCCAAGGTACAGTATAGCAGGGAAGGGAGGGACAGACACCCTGTGTTAGCTGATCTAAGTGTGAGGGAAGGGGTGTAGGTGTAGGTGTGGATCGTGTACATCTGGCCACAGTCCTGTTTACCATTTTGCTTCAAAAGGTGTTAGTTAGCTTTCCCATTCCCAAACCTGCAGCAAACCAACACTGATTATCAACAGGAAGTAAACACTTGCAGCATTACTGCATTCTCAACACAGTTCTACTACACAAGGGACATTTTTCAGGATTAATCAAATTATGCACAACTGAATATGAACTGTAATATTAATGGAATACATGCTTTTGTAAATCATGTAAATTGCTTATACATGACAGGATTATACTGCTTGTGGATTGTGTTGGTAATAGCATTATTTATGAGTCATTGGCTCAGGTCAAAAGACTAATCAATAAACATCCGTAAACACAAATCAACGGATTAAATATATTAAGATGAAAAACGATAGGTCTGTCTTTTCAGGATAATGGATACCAGATATAATTAGGTTAGACGAGAAACATTAAAAAAAATCTAACATGAAACAAAGTTTGGTGATAAATGCTGTTTTTACAACATTTAGAACAACACGAGAAAAGGAAGAGAAAAATCTCTCATATACTATATATTTAATGGCGCAAATGGCATCAGTAATTGTAGCTTCAATTGTGCAATTCATAAAGTAGCAATGCATTTCTCAAAGTCTGACATCATATAAAAAAAATTAAGAAAATAAATAATATTGTTTATAGTTGGGTAAGAAATGTAAATTTTAGTTTTTCCAGTACTCTCAGATCAATACATCTGTCCAGTCCTCCGCCACACTTTAAAATACATACTGTAGGGCGGTACTGTTACTATGTACCCACCACAGCCAAGCTGACATCACCCTCCACATGCAGAGACTCCCGCCCACTCCTCTTTCTCACATAGACTTTTGCAGTACCTGTATCTGAGACTCCACTGCACTGCCGTGATGTCTTTCTGCTGTATATCCCCCACGCCCGAGAGTAGCTCTTTCTTCTGCCTGACCGAGCACAGAGTTTCCTCTCTATGCCTCTGCTACATACTCAAAACTGGCACCGTGCTGTTTCGCAGTCCAAAACACAGCCCATCTGCAAAGAGAGAGGGAGGGACGAGAGAGAAGAGGAGCAAGAGAAAGGAGAGGAAAAGAGGTGGACATGGAAAGAGATGAAAAAGGAGAGGGAGAGAGATTGCCTTCATAATGCAGATTGTCATGGGGGCCGCATTCTTGGTAAGCCAATACACGAGGAGTAAAAATCTCTGTCATCTCAGTGACATAAACTAATTTGATTCTACAATACTTCAGAACAACTGCTTCCTTTCCCTTCATTTATTCATCTCTAGGCTCCCAAGCTCCAAATCACAAGCATGGGCACCATGCACTTATGGTAATTTAAAGCCCAATGAGGTAAGATTAATAACAATCTATGCAGGATCTAGTTATAGGTGGAAACCTGCAGCATGATGTCTTTTTTTATTTTGCTCCCATCTCTCATATGCATAACATCACACGTCAAAACTATTAAGAGCTACTTGAAAGTGACTGAAGTCGTCTTAAAATTAGATGGCAGAATCCTGACAATGTACAGGTTGGTAGAGAAGTTGGATGGTGTGTTTGAGTCAATAGACTGGTATTAAACAAATCTGTGTCTCTCTGTAAGTTTGTCGATTTTGGATGTGAACCCCACTCTTCAAACAGAATAATTTAACCTTTGAGATCACATCCTATAATACATTGGAAAGATGAAAAGCCATAATTTCCCCGTGTCATTGTTTCGCACTAAACACAACAACAACATATCACATGTCACTAACAACACAAGCCACAACGCGCGCAATTAATTTACGGGTGGCGTAGGCTACATTTCATAGATCACCACACATCTGCCCCCTCGGAGCATAATTAATTGCGGCCAGCACAAACTCACAACATTACGGTCGACCATGTTGTTCCTTAGCGTCACCGCCGAGCAACACCGAAACACCGCGAGCCGGACAACATCACGGGTACACCATTTTGTTCCCTTTAGCGTGAGCACCGCCACCGACCGGCAGTATGGGTTGCCACGTTTGGAAAAGACAAGCAGCAGGTCAGTGTTGCCAGATGTGCGCCAGAAACAAGCAACCACCTTCATGAAGAAAAAAAGACCCAGCCGAAGGGGTCCGCGATGTTTCACGGGGGTCCCAACACGGACCCCCAGGGGGTCCCCCCATGTGCTTGAACATGTATTGAACGTGTACGGGGGGGACTTTCCCGGGAAAATGACGTTCCTGGCCAACGTCATGACGTCGTGGCCGACGTCCTCAGGAACTACCGCAACGGTTTCCTGTTTGGCCAGGAACTACCGCGCTATTAACAAAAAGGAACCTCACGCTGATTGTGGGATCGCTAAAGCGATCACACTACTGTTATCTTCAACGTTTTGGTACGTTTTTGGTACAGTTTTTTGGCCCCTAACTAGTCCTTCATACTTTTAGCTACAAACTCCGTTCCAACTCTACAACGTTCGGCCTACTTAGGACATATCGGCTACCATTTGAATTTTTGAAATAATTTGTACTTTTAGAGATATTTCACTTTTTACTTCTAAAAAACTCCCATTCATTTCAATGGAGAAATTCATACTTTTAGATAGAAACTCCGTTCCAACTCTATAACGTTCAGCCTACTTAGGACATATTGGCTACCATTAGAATTTTTTGAAATAATTTGTACTTTTAGAGATATTTCACTTTTTAAATAGTAAAAATACTTAAAAGTTGATAAAAAGAGTAAAAATACTTAAAAGTTGTAAAAATTAGTAAAAGCTACTTTAAAGTAAATACCTTGAGTAAAAATACTTTAAAGTAAATACCTTGAGTAAAAATACTTAAGAGTACTTATATTGAGTAAAAATACTTAAAAGTACTCAAAATGAGTAAAAATACTTAAAAGTTGAAAAAAATAGTAAAAATACTTAAAAGTTGATAAAAAGAGTAAAAATACTTAAAAATTGTAAAAATTAGTAAAAGCTACTTTAAAGTAAATAAAATGACTAAAAATACTTTAAAGTAAGTACCTTGATTAAAAATACTTAAGAGTACTTATACTGAGTAAAAATACTTAAAAGTACTCAACATGAGTAAAAATACTTAAAAGTTGAAAAAAATAGTAAAAATACTTAAAAGTTGATAAAAAGAGTAAAAATACTTAAAAGTTGTAAAAATTAGTAAAAGCTACTTTAAAGTAAATAAAATGACTAAAAATACTTTAAAGTAAGTACCTTGATTAAAAATACTTAAGAGTACTTACACTGAGTAAAAATACTTAAAAGTACTCAACATGAGTAAAAATACTTAAAAGTTGAAAAAAATAGTAAAAATACTTAAAAGTTGTAAAAATTAGTAAAAAATACTTTAAAGTAAATAAAGTGACTAAAAATAATTTAAAGTAAATACCCTTTAGAACCTTTCAAACCTTTAGAACCTCTTAAACCTTTAGAACCTCTTAAACCTTTCAAACCTTTCAAACCTTTCAAACCTTTAGAACCTTTCAAACCTTTAGAACCTTTCAAACCTTTAGAACCTCTTAAACCTTTCAAACCTTTAGAACCTCTTAAACCTTTCAAACCTTTAGAACCTCTTAAACCTTTCAAACCTTTGAAACCTTTCAAACCTTTAGAACCATTCAAAGCTTTAGAACCTTTCAAACCTTTAGAAGCTCTTAAACCTTTCAAACCTTTCAAACCTCTTAAACCTTTCAAACCTTTCAAACCTTTCAAAACTTTAGAACCTTTAAAACCTTTAAAACCTTTAAAACCTTTAGAACCTTTCAAACCTTTCAAACCTTTAACTCTAACACTATCAATACTCAATACCATCAACATTCTTAGCGATCCCACACTGTTTCTTCAGGAACAGTACCTTCTAGTTTTAAGATAATGTAGGATTGGGAGATCGAAAAAGAACAGAAAAAGAAAGCACAGCTCATGGTAACTAATGCTCCACTGGCTAAGAGAAACGATCCGTAGATAGTATAAAACAATTAAAAGATCGCTTTTTGAAACGCTTCCGGCTTCCGGTGAAAACGAATGGAATTCTGGGTAATCGAGGACTAGGGAAATTGTATGCAGTGACGGTAGTGACCAGCAGAGGTTGCTAAAAATCGTTATTTGTGATTTTGCATTGTACAACTTTAAAGAAAAACATCTTGTACCACTGTAATTTAAAAGTGCAACATTTAGCCAGAAAGTTCTTATCAGGCATTGATTTTCTCACACATTTAGATCTCCTTCTTTTTGTCTCTACACAAATGCTCAATCAGTACCTTGCTTTAATGGTTTTCAATTGTAATTCTATTCAGTGGTGGAAAAAGTACTGATTTTTTTAAACTCAAGTAAAAGTATCAATACCACTAATCTAGAAATACTCTGTTAAAAGTAATTGTCCGGTATTTAAAATGTACTTGAGTAAAAGTACAAAAGTATTGGCACCAAAAGTAAAAGTACTCATTATGCAGAATGTCCCATTTCACAAGTTCAATGTATACAAATCTTTTGAAAATAGCAGATCTACAAGCTCGCAACGTGTTGTAAGCTTGTAGATCTACCAAATAGCTGAATATAATTAAGGCTTAATTGGTTATAGCCCCATTATGAACCTCTCATAAGGGGCTAAAGTGGTTAATGCACGTTTGGTAATAATAATACAAATCTACAGAGTAACTATAGTAACTAAAGTTTTCAAATGATGGTAGTGGAGTAAAAGTACAATATTTACCTTTGAGATGTAGTGAAGTAAAAGTACAGAACATTTGAAATACTTCAGTAAAGTAAAAGGAAAAGAAAGTACAGTACCTGACTTGAGTAAATGTACTTAGTTACTTTACACCACTGATTCCATTCATAATAATTGATTCAACGTGAGCTGTAGTTTCAGTTGCCTGACAATTTCAAACTAGCTAGTTTCAGTGCCATCTAAGGCTCTGCCTAGTTTACCCTGTTGAAGTCAGAGCCTTCCTTGAATGGCTTTGTTTGGAGTAAGTTCACAGTTCACTTCGCGGCGACGCCATTACTTACAGCTCACACAGCTTATCTTCCTTGTTGTTAAACTAATAACGCACCTACTAGGCTGATTATGTTTTAATAGTGTTTTAATTTAGCAACAGTGAGAGACAATGTCAAGAAATTAGGGCAAACACACCGACGTTACCTGGCTCGGGTTGCTGGCTGTCACGGTGGATATGGGTGCTGAATGTTGCTCCGTCCGTAGCCATGGTTCACACGACGGTCGTCTGCCAGGAACGTCATGGCGAAACTTCAACCTGATGTTTGCACTTCCTCCCTTTTTGGTCCGTACATCTACATAAACGTTCAGATTTAAAATATAAAGTGCTTACCCCATGGTCACGGATGTCAAAATTATGTATGGGCCCTCAAAAGTGCCCGTATCCTCCGTATTGTTCAATAAAAAAGTATTTTAATCCGATTGGTGGCCATTTTCTCCGTTTTTTCCCATTTGTTTTCAACTACGCGACACTATCGGTTGGGAGGTGTATTGCACTCTGATATATTATAACTATGAGAAAAAGGCCACCAATCGGATTAAAATGCTTTTTATTTAACAATACGGAAGATACGGGTACTTTTGAGGGTCCGTACATAATTGCAACATCCGTGGCCATAGGGTAAGCACTTTATATTATATTTATATTGAAATCTGAACGTTTATGTAGATGTACGGGCCAAAAGGGGAGAAAATGCAAACACCAGTTTGAAGTTCATCCATGATGTTTCAGGGCTTGGTGCTGATGTTGCTCCGTCCGCTTTGCACCAGTCTGTGCCAAATTAAGCTGATTGATTGATTGAACACTTTATTAGCCAAAAAAAGTTCAGTACAGTTCAATACAAGGTCTGCTAAGAGGATTTTAAACCCAACAAGGACCCAATGGACTTTTGGCCACGTCGCAGTTCGCAGTGGTGTAAAGTAATGTACTCAAGTACTGTACTTAAGTACACTTTTGAGGTGTTTTTACTTTACTTGAGTATTTCCAGTTTTCAATACTTTATAGCCTACTTCTACTCCACTAGCCTACATCTCAGAGGCAAATATTGTAATTTTACTCCACAACATTATTGGAAAACTTTAGTCAACTTTGTAAAACAACCACTTCCACCCACTTCCTGGTTTTTCCTGGTGCCGGAAGGAAAAACTCAATGCATTTTTCCATTGACATTTCCAAAAATATTTATATCTATTAATTTAAGCCTCGAATCAAGCCATCATGACATGACATGAATCATGACCATAAAACGTTTGATTCTGTGATATTTTTTTTTGAAAACGGCAAAACAAAGGGTATTTATTAAATATAGTATATTTAATTAAATATAAAATAAAAGAAATCACAGAAAAAAACGTTTTATGGTCATGATTCATGTCATGTCATGATGGCTTGATTCGAGGCTTAAATTAATAGATATAAATATTTTTGGAAATGTCAATGGAAAAATGCATTGAGTTTTTTCTTCCGGCACCAGGAAAAACCAGGAAGCGAGCGGGAACTGCGATGCTCTATAGGCTACTTTAGCCGATCTTTAAGGTCACAACTGAGCTTGTAGATCTTAACAGATTTTACACATTTTATATATTACATACAAAACTTGTGATATGGGTCTTCTGCATAATAATGAGCACTTTCTACTTTTGATAGGCCTACTTTAAGTACATTTTGATACCAATACTTTTGTACTTTTACTCAAGTAAATTTGGAATTGAATACGCTTTTAAATGTAAAAATGATTCATGGGACAAATATAAAATCTAAAATTAAAATGAGAAAACAAAAGGCCTTGCAAAAAAGGCACTTAAAGTCATACGGACAGTGTGTAACTTAACAAAATATATTTTTGATACAATCTTTCACTGGCAGCTTATATTTTTCACAGTCACAATTCCACATAATGTGTTTTTTGTCAACTCCTCGAAATTAAACACCATTTTTATTATATCTGCAAGTGTCAGCCACTCACACCAAATGTACAGGAAATGAATTACATTAATTAATTCATAATGATGTATTCATTTTAATGGGGTAGGCCTTAATGCAAAATAACTAATACAACTATGGTGGTTGTAGGTCTCCCTGCTCTTCTATTTAGATCCCGTGGTCTGGTGGTAGGACCACTCTCCCCTGAGCAAGCAGTCTTCTCCATTAGCTCAGTAGTAAAAATGTCAGAATTTGCGCAGGGGACCACCAGGTTCGAATCCCTAATAGGACATGAAAGTTACAGAGTGCATCTTTAAGGCCAAAAAAGAGCAGGTGCTTGAGCTTTCAAGGAGCATCATAATGGTCTGTGCTGTGCACTAACTGGCTGAGACACCAGGCACCCCCATCATTTTACATTGTTACATTCTTTCAACAATGTCTAAATAAAGTTATATATACACAGTTTATTCTCCAGATATTCCACTGAAGGTCACTACCACAGGAGGTGACCAGCCCAGTTGCGATTTATTGCTATACTGTAATTACTTGAAGAATTATATTGTTTGCTTTCAGCAACCAGCCAACCACACTAATAATCTAACAATTCTGCTCCAGTGCCACCATTTCCTAACATGCTGTATTAATTAGAGGGGTGCCGATGTGCTTTCCAAACCCTGTTGTTTCTGACTATACAGTAGATGTCAGCTTGTTGTACCTAGAATCCATGCCAGACCTGCATGATGAGCTTGGGGCTCCAAAAGCCATTAATTACATGAAATCCTGGAGCTCATATGCACACACTGAAGTTATCACTACTGAGACATAGGGACCTTTTCCAGAAAATCTTCAGCTGGCTTTGTTATGCTGTTCAGTAGTTTTCTCATAAAGGTCAGTCCATTCTTTTTAAAATGTGTTTTTTTTAGATAATGCACAAATCAACTTTAGTGCAATTTAATAAGAGTCAATCAATCACAGATTATGATTAAACTGTTAATGTGCTATCAAAGTGTCACAGAGTTGGTCCATTGGCTAGCTCCGCTACCAATCCATCCATGTGGTTGCAGAAATGAGTCTGAAAATATTCTTGTGCCTAATGAAGAGACACGCCCGACCCCTTAGAACACCCAGGAGATTCTTGTGCCTAATGAAGAGACAAGCCCCGAGCCCTTAGAACACCCAGGATGATAAAGAGGACTGGTGGAGCTGCAACTGCCATGGCAACAGCACTAGATACCTGTGACGAAGAGGAGAACCACAATACAATCAACAATACAATACACCTCAAATCATGTTTCTCCTACTAAATCCATAGAAAGCATACAAACCTCAATAGTACTTATGTAGTCTTGCTTGAATATTTGTAAATATACATTGTAGAGGGCTAGAGTGCAAGGCAAGTAGGAATCTGTTCTTTCCGAGTCTCTGCATCTGTAAAAAAAGAAGAAAAAAAGGTTTTACGCGCACTCTCTCTCACACACACACACGCACGCACGCACAGACTGGTGTCTTTTGAAGAGGGTACGTGTGTATGAACTGTACATACTGTACACCACTGGTTCTCAACGTGGGGTTTGGTGTCCTTGAGGGTGTTCCGGGCAGTCCCCAGCTATGATTGATAGTTAGGAACCAAATGGACCCGTTCCATTCGTTTTTTTTTACAATGTAGATTAGGGTCCCAGAGATACAAAATTAAATTGTACCAAATGGTGGTCCGTAGCCTAATGCATATCGACCTGGGGGTTCTTCGAATTAAAAAGGTTGCTCTACACAACATTCATAGAAACAACCAGTACTCACTTGGTGTAAAGAGTAGTTAGAAGCACAGTCTTGTTTGCTAGATAGAGCTCTGGTATACCCAGCTCAAGCAAAACAGGCAATGGCAGCCTATATCCATCTTGAGCAAGGAGACCCAGATTATACCATGCCTGTGGAGAATTGATTGATTGATTTCATTTATTTATGGATGGACTATCATCCAAACAAGAATCCAAAGGATACCTGTTAGTGAGAGTACATATTTCAAACATGGTCCCAATTCTAAGATTCTAAGACACAAAGACACTAAAATCCCAATAGCGCATCATAATAAAAAATGAATACAAAAACAAGAGCTAACTTTTCAATAACATTATAAATCTGTTACCCTGTTCCATAAGGAAATCCTAACATGACTTCTATAAGACCCTCCGTAACGTGTAGCGGAAGGCTCTTCCACAATATAGCAGCAGAGTTTAAAAAAAAAAGTAACTTCTGGCTACATTATTATTCACTCAAGGCATTTTACAAGAACGCACAATGACAATGAGGTATTATATTTATGCTGAGTATGGACCATTTCTTATCAGAGAACACAAATATTGCGGAGCATACTCATTATAATATTGTACATGAGAAGTAGCATTGTACAAAGGCTTAGGTATAAATGCACACACACACACACACACAATGTAACATAACCATATTTAACCTGCATGTTCTGGGCATGTCATAATAGGCGGACATTCTGCAAAAATAGCAGATGTACAGCTCACAATGCGTCACATCGCAACACTTTGTGAGCTTGTAGATTGCCATTTCCAGCGAAGATATTTGATGTAGTAGAGGGTAAAAGGAGAGGGCCAAGTACAGGACCCTGGGGGACCCTGGTCAACGTATATGCTGTAGGGTTTAATTAAAGTAATGAATTAAAGCATACCTGTGGTTCATTTCTTAGTGCTGCTTGTTTGTACATCTGAGCTGCAGAGATCACATCTTTCTGGCTCCCATCACGTCCCTCATACAACAAGTCACCCATTCTAATTAGGGCTGGAAAGGTGACAGAAGTGATGTGAAATGTTTGCAAACTAAAATTATTTTCATTTTTGTCCAGCAAATTGTTTATTCACCATATGTATCAGGACTTTGACTCTGGGTTGTAAGGTTGTAATATCGCATCATGCAATTAGCTGCAAAATCAGGGTCCAGGAAACCTCCCTATTCACACACAGAGTAAAAACAACATTAATCTATGAAATACCGGTCAGAAAAAAGTGGATTAACTTCTTATATTTGTGTGACAAATAAAATGGTATAATTAAATATAAATATATGAACACTGCTTGACTGCTATTTCATGAAAAGTACATTTCTGTCACTTACTATATTTTGTTCACATAGATAGGCCACATTGAATTGGGCCACTGCAAACCCTGAATCAGCAGCCATGATATAATATACCAATGACATTAACCTGTTGGAAAGCATATTAATCCGTTGTAACCACAATCAACCCTCCTAATCAACATAGCATGTGTATACTGTATGTAAATAAGCTCATTTACATGTCGCTTTGGAAATAGGAATCCAGGCCTTTCCGTAAGACATTTCCTAGGTATCCATTGTGTTCAGCTGCCCACTTTGCCCATCTGTATTGCATCACAGAGATTTTAGCATACAGTAACACTATTATGGTATACCTCTATCTGAGGTAACACAAAAATAATAAGGTTAGTGGCTTACAATACGGCATCTAATGGGAGCCTGTTGACATGGCCAGGTATCCCAGTGGTCCACATGTCAGCCAGGACAATTGCTCCACTGATATGTCCTCTCCTTGCAGACTTCAAATAGTATGTATAGGCCATGAACTGTGGGAAAGACACAGGATTGAGACTGCATCCAATGAGACTGCATCCAATGCAATTAAATGAAGAGTTTTGAGGTAGCATTCTTGCAGGTTACTACAGATTGCATGAACAGTACTGATATATTGGCCAGACCGATAATGGTCTAAAAATGATAATGGTCATAATTTAACAATTTTCAACCTGGTGTCCTTATTTTGGGGCGTGTCATCAGTCATCACAGGCAAAACGTTTAAAAAACAGTAGATCTATAAGCTCAGAGCTTGTAGATCTGCTATCTTCTGACAATTTTTTAATAGGTCGTAGGTGGTAATAAGTTTCAGCTTATGTGTATATTCTTTATCTATCAAAAATTATGTGTTTATTTTATTTATTTTTTAATTGTTTTCTTATCCTGTAAAAACATTTTTGGGCATTGGTCGGGCTCTAATGAACAATTGATGTAACCTGGTCTGCAGCCTTTCCGGGATAGAGGCCTTGAGAGTACATGACACCAAGATTCATGGCAGCATCTGGGCTCCCGTGGAGGTCCGCCTGCTCCCACAGCTGTACTGCTTGCTCATAATCCTTCTCAAACTGCTCATAGTACCAACCAAGGGCATTCATTGCAGGTGCAAAACCCTGTCGAGAGCACATTATGAGCAGCAATATAAGGATGCAAATAGGCTCATAATCATACAGTGCATGTAGGTGTCAGATTATGTTCTCACACACAGTAACCTTAAGTATGAACAACACACAACCTGCTCCGTTGCTTTCCTCAGGAAAGTGACAGCTCTTGCGATATCCTTCTTCACTCCACGTCCCTACAGAGCAAAAAAAACAGAATATTCAATATTAGCTAAATATGAACTGTAACAGACCATAAGTAGTACTCTTCTAGTGGGTCAATATATTACAGTTCATATTTTCTTTGTGTCACTGTGATTAATATCTGACCTGGAGTAAGACTATGGCATAGTCATACATGGATACGGGGTCTTCCAGTCGGACAGCTCCTCTCTCATAGTGTCTTATGGCCTTGTCAATGTTTGGAGAAACCCCCTGCTGGCCCCAAAACAGCATACGACCAATGGCTTGCTGGAAGATACAGTAATTCAGGGGTCTTCAACGTTTTTCAGGCCAAGGACCCCTTAGTAGAGAGATGAAGCAGGGACCCCTACTATAATGTGTAAACTTGTGTTAAAGATTAAACTTTTTCATCGATTTCATAGATGGCTTTGTTGACTATCTTCAGCGTTGTGTAAATCAATGTTTTATGTTTATTTCAGACATTTAACACTTAAACCCTCAATACTTAGTAAACTTGACCTTTGGCTCTGTACTTGATTTGCTCCTTTTTCCTTCCACACCAAACCTCCTTGCTGAAAATAGCATGTCTGCTATTTTTGGCTAATGTTCCTCTCAGAATAGGGATGCTATAGTGTTGAAGTGGTTAATATAAAAAAACAAAAAAGTTTCCCATCACACAAAGATGTGGCCGCCCCCCTGTAGTAACTCTGAGGACCTCCTAGGGGTCCCGGACCACCTGTTTGGCAAACTAAAAAACACGCTCATGTTGTTCATGTGTCAGAAACATTCTTCCACTATATCAATATTGTAGTTTTACAAAAGAGACTATGTGGTGTGAGCTTGTAATTGTAGATCGGCTATTTTCTTTATTATGTGCAAAAAAGTATAAATCAGGCTTAAAAATTGCAGGGAAAATTATACCTCAGCCTCAGCAGCTCCATTGCGGGCCTGTAGTTTTAACCACTGGAAGATGTGATGACCCTCATTCGTTTGAAGCTTTAACGTCTCATCGTCATTGAGGTAAACAGACTCAACAAACTTCTAATAATATGAAAATAAGAATGAATATTAATTTGCTATTTTTCCTGATCTTCCTGAGAGCATTCTAAGCTAGTTCAAAATGCATTTATTTTTCCTTGAAAATGTTAGTGCATTTTTGGGGACATTACATAGTCATTGTAAACCAAACAGAGGGCATTATCCTTTGGCATTGTAAATCATCCAGTGTATTACAGAATTATCTTTCACATAAGTCATGACAGTGATTATTGTTTATGTGTATGTTTTTGGTCATGTAGTATTAAAAAGCTTTGTCTAAGGACCACCAACTCTCAATAACACTCTAATCAAGCCTTTAAAGAATCTGTTTCGGGTATTATGTCAGTCAAGCTGTGTAGCTGGCTGCACACTGAAATATGTAGTTTAGGTATAAATTACTGATATATTACATACATGAATCCTTTAGAAAGTGATTGTCATGGTAAAAGAAATGATGTAAAGCTACAGGAGGAGGTATCAAAACGTTTTAGATTGTACATGATTTTCTATAAAAGGAACCTGGAGGCAAAGTGGTGTACAGTACCTGCTGGGGTGTTGGGTTGTGACGGTCCAATGATGTCTGCTTAGCAATGTTGGCATAATAGCCATAGGCCAAGTCTGGGTCTAAGGGAATGCCACGGTCACCCTGGTGGTGCATGTGGCCAAGTCGCAGGAGTGCCAATCTAGAGTCCTTCTGGGCTGCCAGCAGGGCCAATAGCCATGCCTAAAGAGGGACAGGTACAAATAATAAGTCACGACGACACCACCACAAAGGTGTACTGAAAAAAAAGGAAAGAAATTGGACTCGCCCCACCACAGGGATATGCTTGTGCTCTGGTTTACACATAAGCACACCTTATTGGGCTGTTGTTTTACTCCAAGGCCACTGCTGTAGAGCACAGATGATAAATGCAGAGCTTGGGTATGTCCTAAGCAGCCAGCTTGGAGCAGTAATGGTATTACTCTGCCGACTATTCCAGTGTGACTCGCTTTGTTCATCTTATGAAGGGATAAGGAGTAGAGGGCACTGCCCACTGATTTCAAATCAACCTTTCTGCCCCCTGTATGTGAGATCAGATAGTGGATATCAACATTTCATCTTTGTTCGTAATATAGGGACACTTTGGCAATTATGTTGAACTTATTTTGTTTTATCGTTCAAGCCTCTTACCATATTTGAAAACCAATAATTTGGCCAGTTTGACAGCCTGTCGTCTCTGGGGGATACTCGTCTCCCAGGGTTCACACTGTGACTTTAAATGCAGTGAATCCTTTTTAATCCAATTATAATAAGCATCAACACAACTGTCTGAAAAAAAAAAAGAAATCAACCTGTTTTATTCCTACCATTGACTGTATATGTCCCACAAACATTTCAAAATCCTTTACTAGCATCTAGTGGACAATGTGTGTACTACCAGACTCTGCTTTCTTCCCGGCAATCCGTGAATATGCACCAATTTTCACATCGAGCTCCAGGTGGAAATCTTGACATGTCTGTAGCCATCCTGTCAGGTTGATACCCTTAATAAGTTCTGGAACAACAACTTCAGACTGCAGACCAGAGCAATAATGAGAGTTAAATTATTCAGTTGCAGAATAAATAAAGAACAATTTATGGTAGGTTATTCAATACCTGGCTATGTTACCATGTGTTGTGGAGGTATTCTGTTGCGGTAGTACACCAAAGGCCCAAAATAACCTTCCAACCCATTGACATATTTCCCTCCTCCGATCACAAAATAGCCTGCTGTGTCATCCAACTCTACTGTGTGACTGAATCTGTAAGAGAATATACATTATACACACTTAACAGTACAGTGAAGGCGTGTCAATCTAAAAAGAGAATAAAGAAGTGTTGACAAGAAATATGTAGATCATGTACAGTATATTGTTATGGACTTTGTCATGTCATAACCTTACGTGTGTTCTGCAGAATTAAATACACGTTCTTCCTTATCCATGCACACCAAGGATGAAGAAACCTGTGATCCATTATGAGACAATAACAGCTGTCATCTTGTTTGACTTTATTTTCCCAGCGTAATATCCATTTTAATGCCCTCTGTAGAAATGACTTACCATTCTACCACGCAGCACCACGTTGAGGTTACACCACTGACTTAGAGGCACTCTGAATGGAGAGAGGAATGCAGAAGATACTCCAGACTCTCCATTCACCTGGACGTGTAGCTGGCCTTTAGAGATGACAAAGGGTTGAGAGACTCATTAAGTCCCAACAATAATGGTGCATGGCTGTATTAGGAGAGGCATTCTGTAATATTTGTAGAAGTGGGAGCAGAAAACTTATTTTGACCTGAATCTGTAAGGAATATCAACGGTGTGGCATAGTCATCATGGGAGTCTATATGATGAAGTATTCCACACAAGCTCTGTGGGCAGTGTCTGATCACAAATATCCACACGGAAAACATACACCTAAAGGCAAATGAAAGATTGCTGAATTGAGTCTTGCTGATGCTTGCAGTGATAAGTGCTACATTGCTTTTTCTTACCATGGATAAGACACAGCCTTGAGACGCAAATGCTCTACAACCTCACTGTTGAAGGGCTGCAATGTCTTTGTCACACCAAACTTCTCCCCAGTTGAAGCGTACATCGATGACAGCAAATACACAGTTTCTGAATAACATGAAGTTTTCACTGATCACAAATCAGCACAACGATCAATGTTTTAGTAGTTTAGTTCTAATATTGATTAGTAGCGCCCCAAATTCAGACTCAAACCAGAGACCTTCTAGTCATGAGATTGCATCTCTTAACCTACCTGGCTCCAATGGGCACTGAGTCCTTGAGGTCATTTGGGTTAGCCAGAGCATCTGTGTACTCCAGGCCGGGCAGAGTTGATGTTGCTTGAAAGGGCGACTGAGAAAGGGTATGGGCTGCATGTTCACCACATCCTGATCTCGGATAGACCTGTCATTTTCTTCAAATGCTCTGTCCCTGAGTGTTGCTCGAAGGAGACTGCTCAACACCCACTGAGTGTGTGGAATTACCTCATCAGGTTGGTACACCAACCAATCAGGCAAGCTCAGTATCAGAGTTCTTACTCTGGGGTTACCAGGATCACAGCTCCAGTGTCTTATCAGAAGAGTGGAAGTGGTGCCAGTCTCAAAAGATATAATACAGTCCAACTGCACAGTAGCAGGGGTATCACACGAATAAAGCACTTTCAAATGATGGCCTGATACAGCCTCTTCTGGAGGATTCAGTAGTGTTACTTTATCTAAACCGTAAGCAACCTGTGTATGACAAAAGCAAGAAGCAGTGCAGAGCATTGATAAGGCCATCTGCTAGCTATAAAAAACACTGATATTTTTACCATATCTAGGAAAGAAATATTCCTACCTGTAAACTGAGGCAAATGTGAAATACATGGAATAGTGTATGGCAATCCATGGTCCATGTGGTCTTTTCACAAATATGTCCATAAAAATGTATACAAAACTGATCAGCAAAAAGCAAAAATGTAGATAAGTTACGGAACAAAGTAGCAGAAATTAAATTGCTCTGACATACAAAGCCCTGAAACAGTTTTACAACCCGGACCTCTTCCTCCTTTACCCAAGTGAAGTAGGTGCTCACGACTAGGTAAATATTGAACACATGGTCACACCTATTGACATACTGTGCAGTTATGTGGAGCATAGTAAGCTTCATTTCACAATTAATTTTATATTATATGTATATTGTGACGCCCACTGAGGCCTTTGCCAGGGTTTTGTGTACTGTGTGCTTAATCATTGCAGTGCTGGTTTGGAGGTGGAGTCGGAGACAATCAGGGGATGGGGAGACACCTGGCCACTGTCTCCCCTGCTCTGTCTCTTCATTCCTTCCCACTCCCGAGCGGCCACAGAAGAACATTTCTGTTTGATTTAGTTTGCTTGCCTTAGCCCTGTTTAAGTTGGAAACTTTTTTACTTTATTCAAAAAAAAATTTTTAAATTACCACGTCTTTTTGCATACCCTCCCTCTGTGTTTCCCCTTTATTTGTTGTGGCCTTAGAGCCAGGCCATGACAATATGTAAATGTAAGCTAATTCAAAACACTTTGATTTGGGACAGGAGATCTAAGAGCACATACCCACAGGGCAGTGCAGCATTTACTGTCAAACATAATTTCCCTTAACAAATCACATTGACATTCATTCAAAATAGTTTATTGCTATCATGCAGAAGTGCCATAAAAGTATATAACGTCACAGAAGATGCAAAATTATTTTCTCTGTACAAATATATGTATTCATAAATAGAAGCTCAAAAGGAGAAATAGAGAAATACACAGGGTGGGGGGAGTCGAATGATCCAGTTGATCCACCCCCCTAACCCAGTAGAGGTTTTGTTACAGCAGATGACATGCATTATTACAGTTCATTGTACTGGAGCAGAAAGGCAGACACACACACTCACTGAGAGCAGAATCCAATTACAGCTTCATCGTGCAAAAGATGTACAAATTACATTAGTTTAAAGTACCAGTAGAAAATGTGATTTCACCTGTCTGCTAAAGAAACGATTTAGAAATGTTTTACATCCATACCGTCTGTTACACAATGGAACCTCTTCACAGCAGACATTTTGACAGGTAAACAAAGCTCAAGCTGTGAATTTCACTTCTACAGTATGTTCCAGCATGAAGTTACACTACAAAGGAGCTGTCCATGCTGGCGCACATTAACACCTAAATGAACACAGCCACAAAAGACCTTTTTCATGACAGCTATATTGACATGAAATAGTAAGGTAAACACAGATATTACCAATGATACCAATTAAGGCTTTGCACAATAGCACCACCCTGACTCTTTTTGACCTGAATGGAACCCATTATGGTAAGACCTGTTTACTGTACACTACGGCACATTACTATACATTTCATGCCAATATGGCTGCTGTGACAAAGGTCTATTGTATCACTTTTTGAGTTTTTATTATACCCAGGTGTGTACTGTATTGCGAGTGCCTATGACTGTAGTCTAAAAACAGTCTCCATTACCAATGCATAGTTCTGTGTTCTTACCAGAAATAAATGGCACAATCATTTTTGCTGTGGTAATCTGAAGACTGTATTTTTCTGGATCATGAAAATGTGTGCACTTGCCGATTCCTATAGGTAAACATTATTGGGGTGAATAACTATGGTGCAAACCCTAGCACAACTGATTGTACTGCTGGGTATTGAGGAAATAGAATATTTATTTTGAGTAATAAGCGAACACGTTTAAAATTTGTCACTTTTTGTTCAGTGTTGAAGGACTTTGTCCTAAACACATACCTGGCCTGATACAATGGTAGGCAATATTCAAACAGCCAGCACACTGTTCTCGCTTCATACGTACTTGGGGTCCACCCCAAGTATAAAGCAAGAACAAAAAGGCTGCTGTGTGGAAATATGGTCAATACTGTTTTTTGGCACTTTTACATGATAGGCTGGTCTCTTAACATCTGCTTGCACAACTTAAGAATGGCCTCTAAAGATTGGTATGCAATTAAATATAAATTATATTTTCCATAATTGAAACTGCAACAAAAAATGTAATAAAATAAAACTTGGTGTACAGTTACTGCAGCTTATAGATACAGCAAATGGTTTTGCTTTATACAACTACATGCAATTTATTTCATTAATCTGTGATGCCATTTCTACATCAACCTGTCTATTTTTAATGTACTGTATGCAAGTCAGAGCTTTGGTGTATATTATGTAAATTAAAAACAGACCGACTTTGTTTCATATTACCGCTGCTCACTCAGTGGGGGTTACAAATTCTTCAGCCCTTATCAGCCCCCTCCTCTCACTGATTAATACTGACTCCTGCAAAGTATTCCATGTTCACTATTCATTTCAACCCTATATACCTTGTTGTACGTCAATAGCGAAACGTCTCAACGTGATGCGTTCCGAGCGTGTACAATCTGCTATTTTCTCTAAATATTCACAAATTATCTCTGAATGTTTGCGGATTTTTGCTGAATGTTCACTGTGATATGCCCAGAATAGCTAGGGTTCATGTGGCTTACTTTTGTGAAAGGGAGGATAACAGTAGCCTATGAATACAAACTAATATCACACCCGTTTTTGTTTATTCAATCTGGACTTAATCTGGACCAAAATGTTGTCTGCCTGCCTAGCATAAACTGGAGAAACATTTTTGGATGTCATTTCTCTTATATGAGAACATTCTATGAACCAAAATGTAGATCATGGATGCATAGATTTCACAGGAGAAAGGCCAATATTTCATCAGTACTTTTTTTTTGTGCTGTTGTTGCTAAAAGCATGTACAGTATATAGGATAGGTTCCACAACAAGTGTGCCTGATTTGGTCTTTTTAGCTCTGTGAAGTTATGAACTTCACTATCATAAACATACTGGTAACACATGCGACACCACCCCAATATAAAAACAGCTACTTTTACATTGTTGCCCTCTGGTCTTGCAAGGTTATTGGTTGTAAACACATTATGTGTGTCAATGTGTTACTGGACCAGTGTTAATTTTGGTGGCATGGTTTCAAAACTGACAAGCATTTAACAAACAATAAATGTACATTTCCCTGTGAGTCTGCATTTTAAATGTAACAAATATATTATTGATGTCATGTGCTAATGGCAATTTAAAAAATTCAACACATGGGAACTTATACAGTTAAAGCAGGCCTATTATGCTTTTCCTTAAATAATGTTACACGGTAAGATGTTAAACTTTAAAAAAGGTGGTCAAAGTTTCAAATAATGATGTAAACTAATGATAAATGAATCCCCAAAGCTCAGGCTTCAGACTGCTCTGAATGCTAGGTTTCCAAAGTTTTTTTTTCTACTTTCAAGATGAACTGATGTCATCTTGTGACGGATTTCTTTCTTTTTAAACTGTGATTCATGCAAAGACACAGAATAAAAACGTATATAACTGGACATTAGCATAATAGGCCCCTACTAGTCTGTAATTAGCACTTCACGTGGTCACATGTACTCAGAGGAATTATCTGAGATAGACTTTATGTTTACTAGCTCATGTTGACCAGCTGGCCCATGCCAACATATGTGCCATTTCCCCTCCTGCACAGAAGACACCAAAATTGGCAAAAAACTAAACAAAAACCAAGTATTCATCAATAAGAAATTAAACACAGAGTCTGTGAAAAGAAATGGAGTGTGAATTCAGTTTGGGATTGTAGGCTCGACGGGTACTGAGATTTTAAGGACGAAGAATTAAGCAAGCACTAAGAGCATTCAAGTGTCAGTCAAACGAAGGTGAAGACATGCAAACTGATATAGACTGAAGTACAAGAGAAAAATCCACCCGGGAGTCTTGTTTTCCTTTGACAGACTGGCACCACTTCCTGCAAAATAAATAGCACTTTACATTCCAATATACAACCCTACCCATTACCCACATATTCAACATTGACAAAATAAAGATAAAACAGTTGGTTGCTCCCACAGTTCCTCAGAGGAGGTGCCTACAAAATGACACAGCGGCAACAAATTGCCATCATTTGACCATTAATAAATCCCAAAAGGTGACTTTTCCAAAAACAGAACAAAGAAGTTAGTCAAACCGTTTTTGACAGCTCGTAGTTCATAGCCCTTATTTCTTCTGTTTCTTGAAGATCTTAAAGGTGTGTTTCTTGCGGCTGGCTGTGGAGTCAGTGTCTTCTCCTGTTGAGCCACTGTCCTCCTCCAGGGGGCTCTTCTTAGAGGAGAGCTGTGGGATTCGGGTGCTGCCTTTGGCCGCTGCGGTGCCCTGCGGCTGCCCTCCTGTAGGCGATGGCGTGTCGGGTTCAGTGGAGTTAGGGCTGAGGGAGCGGGAAGACTCTGATATCGACATACTGTTGATCTCTCCCAAGCTGGAAGACTTCTCTATGCCGTACACCTTCTTCATGAGTATGGGGCTTTCAGGGGCCGTCTCGCCCTGAATTCCTCCCTCATGAATACGGTTCCCCCCATTGGGCGTGTAGGCATGCAGAGAGGTGGTTTCGTCCATACGGTGGGAGGAGGAGCTATGCGTGAGAGAGGTGGGCTTGACCAGGTGGACTTTGGAGCTGTAGGCAGACAGCCGATCCCCAACTTGGGAGAGGGACAAGGAGGAGTCTGAGTCAGAGCGATTTAGGTCCCTGTGATGGAGAATAAAAGAAGTGCAAGGGAAAAGATTAGAGGTTTGAATACTCACAAATAGATTAGTTAAACCATTGCATGCCGGGGCTTGTCTACACACTATGCCTGCAAAGCTATAGACATTGGAACTCCACACTTGTTAGTAGTGCAGGAAGAGGGCCAAGATCATGAAAATGGGGAGGGGGCTGAAATGTGAAGTGAAATAAATGGATGGGGATGGCAGTTGTGAGATTAAAAAAAGAAAACAAAAAAGAGTGGACTAATGCAGGTAAAAGCAAAAATTAAAAAAATGGAAAACTCAAGAAAGCACAGCAAAACAAATAAATAAATCAAATAGATTTTTTTTTAAAAGGTACGGCAGAACAATATGCTGAAAAGGCCACTAAAACGATCACAGAAAGATTATGGGAAAACCATATAACCAATATATATGGAAGGCCAGTATAGGTGATGTTGGGGGTGGGGGCAATGACATCCACGCACATGCGTTGCGCGTTTACAATTGAGAGCAGATGGATACCCGAAGCTGCCGCGACGCATGGTGCGCACTTTGGGGACATCTGGAGATGGGAGGTCAGGGATGGTGTCCAAGGGCTGGAAATAAGAGGAGTGATAGATGTGGGAGGAATGAGGGCCAAGGCCCACAGAGCTGGGCGAGCAGGATGAGGATGAAGACAGAGATTGAGGATTTGGGTTGGAGTTGCAGATGAGAGAAGGGTGCGAAACAGCCGAGGAGAGGGAAGGCAGAGAGAAAGCCTCAAATTGTCCCATAGACTGACTGTGTGACTGTCTCAAGGTAACCCTAGACCGGGATGGGTAGGGGGTCCCCTCTCCCTGGTGCCCCGCCAACAGAGAACTCTCTACCAACCTCTGGGAGCCCATGGCCAGCTGGGGGTCAATGTGGCGCTGGCGCAGGGACATCATACTGGGAGCTGTGGGCACAAAATGACAGCATCATTAACAATTACTCATAAATAAAACGTGATCTCACGACAATTAATACAAATGGGACACGCTATGGGAGACAAGTGGTAAGAGACTTAATTTCTTTAATGCTTGTGGTTTGCACATCTGTTAATCTTATGTATTTTATTTTGTATAATGTCATATTTTGTATTCTCATGTTTTTATAGTGTGTGCATCTTCTATGGACCCCAGGAAGGTTAGCTGTCGCCCCGGCGTCAGCTAATGGGGATCCATCTAATAACAATAAACAATGGGGCTTTGAAAAGTAAAATGCTATCTCCTGAGTTCAATATGCCAAATCTATCTAAGGATGTTTTGATTTGACCAGGAACACCATTTCATTATGGGTAATTATTTTTGATATATTATTTGCAGACTACAAAGACTTGAAGAACTCCACCACTTGAGTCTTATGCGTGCCACTGCATTATGGACAAAATTAACAAATACAACATAAGGAGAGAGCTTTGGGGATGGTACTGAAAAGGTTAAAAGTCTTGCTTGTCTTGTTAAGTGCATCTGCAGGAAAGGATTAAGTGAAGAAATAGACATTATACCCTTGCAAAAAACAAATTGTATACAGAGTGTAGAGGGTGGTGGATAGATAAAGAATCAATCAAAGCAAGCAGTGGAAGACAAGGTCAGGGATGTGAATGAACCAGGCATTTAGTTAGCATTTGCTTTCAGCCGATTCCATCTACATGACCTTGTGCCATTAATAGCAGAATTAGGTGCTGTGTAGCTTTGACAGGAATGACTCAAGGTAAGAGATAAGGATGCCGAACTCAGGACGGAGTTCGACCATGAATACAGTAAATGGCCAACCAGAGTATTTCCACAGGGGCTGGCAGTCTGAACCCACAGACCACATGTCACTGGCTCTGCGTTCCGGTAACCAGGTTGAATCTGTCGTTGGCCAATGACACAGTGGTGGAAGCCAAAGACCAGAAAAGTAATGGAGGGAGAGAGGGAAGTCAAATAAGGAGTGTAATCAGTGAGGATAAAAATAGACTTACTCACTAGTCACTACTGCAGTTGTTCAGCTGTACAACTTTCCTCAGCAGTAAGTCAACCCTTCTGTTTGTGGCAAGTTCTACCATAACATTATTAACAGTATTGCCCAAAAAAACATATTGATGCTCAGGAATTGTAAAATAAAATATCAGTCAATATAGTTTTTGTAAAGAATAACAATTTGTAAAACGTGATGGCTTGGCATATATATATATATAGTAATCATTTTCAATGTAATGGTTCTCTGAAGACGGAATATTGGGATATCAGATATTGCTTACATAATCCATGTTGCGTTCTACCTTACTTGTTCGACCAACAACAAAAGCCAAGGAGCACAAATTACGACACAACCACTAGAAATACATCAGGACAAACATTTTGGTCAATAAGAAGCATATATTTCATCAAAGTTGCATTCCATGAACATTGTCGTTGTTGCACATAGTTCTACCAAACCATCCTCTATTCTTAATTGGGTGTCAAGCACAGAATGACCCAAAATGGAACATGAAATACATACTCACTCAGCTTGAGATAAAAACAAAACAAAAACACAGTTTTGTGAAGTTACAGTTTATATATTACAAGATGACAACACACACAATCCCAATAAAAACAGGGAGGCCACAGTGATAAATTCAGGCAATGATTTGTTTTTTAGTAATAATTTTTTGATTTCCCCTGTAGGCCCGTGGTGTGTTTAGGGGTTCGTCTGAGCGATTCGTATGAAGTCTTACATTGCAGAGGTGCGGGCGGCATCATGTCCTCGTCCATGTCGTCCAAGTCGTCCGTCATAATGAAGTGCTGCGGTGTAGCGACTCTGCCTGAGTGCATGAAGCTGGGATCCAGGTTCAAGGATGAGGCTAAAGTAGGAAGCCCTGGGTTGTTGACAATGGTAAACCCCGTGAGGAACTCAATCTGCTGCCAGCGATGCAACCTCTCCCGCAGAGCAGCAGTCACCTCACCCAGGGCCTGTCTAGAGGGGACACAGAGAAGGTGACAGACAGAAGAAATGAGTAATAGCATTGGAAAATGGACCGAAAGGCCACTTAACTCTCTGTCTGCCAAGAACGAGTTATCACGAGTATTTTTCGGAATTCCCTGGCTGCCAAGAACGAGTTATCACAAGTTTTTTTTACTTTTATAAATCTTATATATATATATATTACTTATATATATCATGATCTGAAGATTTGCTGCTCCATTCACTTCTTGTTTAACTTATTACTGAAAAAGGCTGTATCTCGGCTCCTGAGCACTTTCTTTCTTACAAAAAAAAGAAAGAAATCGCTGGCAGTGGGCAAATGCGGCCAGAAATAAGTCTGGCAGTGAGAGAGTTAAGCCCTGTACAAAAACTAAAGTCTGAATATCCGATCTATAAACTCGCAAATTAGTTTTTCACCTGTAATGACATGCCCAAAATAGGGAATAAAATGGTTTATACTCTTGACAGACAGGGATGCAGCCATGCTTGAACTTTGCTCAAGTAACAGTTTACTGCATTGTGAAACTTATTCTGAATCTTCATAATATTTTTCCTGGCATGTTATCAGTTTCCAGAGCAATTTGACCTCAATGACAATGCTTGCAATCACTAGCGCTGGAGCCCACAAGCTGCCGTCTGAACAACCACATTGGATAGAAACCTTATGAGTAAAATATACCACAGGCCACTGGAATGCAGCAGCACTCTGATCCAGAGCCTAGGCTTCTGTTTTCTTTTCTTTTTTCATACCATATATCTGGCCAGGGGTTGCAGCTTTTGGTATACAAGTGATGGGGTGATTTTATAATGCAATTTGTTTATTTTGATTCTCAAATCGAGCAAATTAGCAAAACATTAGTGAAACAGTGTCTTGGTCAATTAATTCAAATGTGTCATCAAACTCATATTTACTTTGCTGTCAGGATTTTGTGGTCCACGTCATCGAGGGAGGAGCTGTGTGCCACGTGGAAGGTCCCAAACAGGGTGTTCCTCTTCTTCTTTATCTTCTCTGCCTATGAATGCAGGAGGACAATTTTACATTCTGTTCTATCTCTAATCTTAGGTAAACAATGCAACAGGAGCACACACCAGGAGCACACACCAGTAGTGAAGAGGTGCTGACCACGGGAGATATATAAATGTTGCAAAGATATGAGGTCGCACAGCTCGTCGCCACGATGCAATAAACTTTTCTTTTTTTAACATGTCAACACAATATAGTTCTTCTTCAGGGTATGAAGAAGACCTAGATTGTGTCGAAACGTTGGTAAAAAAGAAATGCATCATGGCTGCGAGCTATGCCATCTCTAATCTTAACCACTTAAAACCTCTATTCTTAGAGAACCAGACTTGAGTTTCAACTGTACTTTGATGCTTTTCCCCCCATCTACACCAAATGTCCTTGCCAAAAATAGTCGATCTACAAGCTCACAATGAACGCATTGCAAGCTTGTAGACTGGCTATTTCTGGTGAATGTTCCCCCGAGAATAATGATGCTGGGGTTAAAGTGGTTAAAAGATGAATCACATCCGATTGCTATTATAAATTTAGGACCCAATATTATTCCTATGGTCTAAGACCAGTCAGTATTTCCCCACATGAACAGTTCTCCCTAGGGGCCACAAATGTCAGTACTAAGACTCAGACCACTGATGCCATCAAGATACAAAATGCAAATATAAATAGAGCTAATTTAGTCGATCCACAGAATATTTTAATCCTCAAGTTAAATACAGCACTTGCATTATCTTTGGTGGAACACATTTTAACACTTGATGCCATTATCATTTAATGTATTATTTCTCTGGATATAGAATAGAGTCTTTCGAATGCATTATATTAATTAGAACTTTGTAAAACATTTTGAAAAATTAATTATTAAATTATTAAATCCCCTTTTAAGGGTATGATCTTACCCCTTCTTTGGCTATCAGTAGCTGTTTCTCAGCATTCTGCTTCTTGATATTGTAATACTGCACCTCCACCTCATGGGTGAGCTGCAACCACTTCTGAAGTGAGTCAGGGGGTGACCAGCTACTCCGTGACTCCAGCTCTTTCTCTGCTTTTTTCAGAGCCATGCGCACCTACAGAAAATACCAAGCAGTAGGTGACAAAAGTCAGAAGAAAAGTAAACAACTGGATCTGGAGAATATAGTTTACAGTTTTCAAAAAGAAAGAAAGGGTTAAACACTTCTGACAGACAGTAGGAGTAATGCAATGCAGGTAATGGACATTATGTTTTTATGATATTAATAAAATGTTACATCAACATAATTGATGCATCTTAAAGTAATGCTTTCTGGTTCTCCACTTTCAAGTGGAACATTTTTATCCCTCTGCTTTCTAAACATTCTAAATTCTATATCACCAGTACGTGCTAAGTGTCTGTAATTCTGAGGTTGTAGGCCCAAATAAGAGCAAAGTTTTGGCCACTGTCAACTAGCAGAAATGATTAAGTGCACCACTCTGATTTTTCATAAGCTGCAAACTATTAGTTAATCTTACTAGTTTTGCAAGTGACACAAACTGCAACACAACATCTTCAGAATGACAACTGTGAGCCCTTAGCACATAAACAATATATGTAGTACATATTGTGCTCACTTTAACATCTTTTTAAATGTGCTTTTTTTCCCTCCATCTCTACTTTTCCCATTAATGTGCAAACCACCCCTTGACATCACTGCTTTTTTGGCGCAATGTGGTCTAGATTTGCCTCAATGCCTGTGGCATCAAAGGTTGTGAGTTGCAGCCCAGAGTGGTGGCAATATTTTGTGTGAATATTTTGCTCTTCCCTGCTCTTCCAATTACAGTAATCGTTCTCCTCTTATTCTTAATTTGTCTTGCTCTTCTTCCACAACTTGACAATTGAGGTTAGCAGTGGTTGCATCACCGCAAGAAGGTACATGTAGGTTCAAGGCCTTTCTGTGTAAACTTAAGTATTTTTTCTTGTTAGAATTAAACTTGTAATGTTCTTCTTCCCATTATTTTTCTTCAGTAACTATATGTGCCTGGCTCCATCCCATTTCTGCTATTATTTGTTTAGATTATTTTCTTAAACCATCTATTGAATTAAATTCAGATTAACAGTGTCTCAAACTGACTAAGATGTTGGCTGTTATATTAAGGGCAAGACCACTTTGGTAGAGGTTTGGGTTATGTAGTTACCTTGCCATGATGTAACTCCAAAGGTGGACAAGAAATTTAAAAAAAATTCTCCATTGATTAGAAATTGATCATTCTAAATCCTCCTCATTGACTTACATTGTACGATGAAACAGCTGTCAAAGAAACTCTTTTAGCATGTAAAAAAAAGTAAACAAAGTTGATTCAGACAATATAGAACATCAACAAACCCAGTAGTTATTTTTTTTTAATAAAAATGTTAACTTCCTGTTGATTTTGCATTTTTTATTAGGAAGAAAACCCGGACTGGATCCGCGGATCCGGATCTACAAATAGTAAAATCAACAGGAAGTTGTCATTTTTATTAAAAAAACAAACAGTACTGGGTTTGGTGATGTTCTATATTGTCTGAATCGGCTTTGTTTGTGTTCGTTTACGGGCTAAAGGAGTGACTTTGAGAGCTGTTTCACTGTACAATTTAAGTCAATATGAGCATATTTTGAATTATCAATTTTTAATCAATGGAGCAATTTCTTTTTGTCCACCTTTGGGGTTACATCATGATAAGGTAACTACACAAACCAAACCTCTACCAAAGGGATCTTGCCCTTTAACTGGCTGGTAAATAAGCGGTAAGGTCTGTTTATTTGAGTGGGCAGTGCCGTTTCTTTGCCGGCCAAATCCCTGATGGCAAATGAGTTGAGTAGGTGTATTTATACCAATACTGAACCTTTTCAATCTGAACATACTGTAGAGCTGCTTCACTGGAAACTGGTACAGATTATTCGGTTACCTTGAGAATTTTATTCTAGATCTGTCCTACACATTTCCTAACTGAGCTTCTTGTACAACCCCTCTCTCCAACAGTACAGCAACAGCAGAACTGTCTATACCTAGTTTTTCCATGACAGTATGTTGTGATGTTACCTGATCTAGCTCTTCCTCTGCATATTTCTGTCGGCTCAGCTCATTCTCTGTGCCTTCACGCAGCTCCTTCAGTCGCTGGGCCTCCTGCTTGGCAGAGTTGATCTCATCCCTCAGCTTCTGCTCCAGGTTGACCTTCTCCACCTCCACCGTACTACGCTCCTCCTGGGCAATCTGCAGCCTGAAGGAGACACAGGGGTCAAACAGATACACTTTAGATCGTTAAAAATACTCTGGTTGCTTGCTTCACAGACAAAAGCAAAATAAATAGCCTTTCTCTTCATCGTGTTTCAGTGACGGTGTTACTGTAGGGTTAATCTGAAATGGCATTGTAACACACTCTGGGGGCAATGCTGCAGCATTTTTCTATTGTCTTGGATATTAAGCAAGAAATGCAAGTGAGAAATAAGAAACCTGCATCAGCGATGCATCACCGGAATCATTGGCTAATGTGCAGAAGTCAATGGGCTTTGGCCAGCTGCCAGAGAGCTCACAGAAAAGTGACATCAGAGACAGCAAGGCCAAAAATGGGAGGCCTTGTGACACAGCTGTCAGCATGCACTTTGTAATATCCAACAGTCCTGTAGTGACTCGCATTTGATGTATTGTGTCTGAAATAATAATAAAAACAGCCAATAAATAATGCAGAATTGGCATAATCATCCATCCGTTACAGTATATTTAATCTTGTTGGTCAAAACGTATACTAATTTAAAAAAAAGAAAATGTTTCCTCTGTAGCACTGAGATTTTATAACACAATCAATAGAATAATTTCACTGCAAAGTAAATAAGGCACAGGGATATTACACCACATCAACAAAAACCTTAAAGCACATTGACACTTTGGTAGAGGTTTGGGCAGTGTAGTTAGTATTTATTTAACTTGTCATGATGTAACTAGTCCAATTGGTGAGATATCTTAGCTCTTAGCTCTAAAATAAAAATGGCAACTTTGTTGATTTTGCCATTTGAAGATCCGGATCCACAGATCCAGTCCGGGTCTCGTTCCTGCTACAAATGGCTAAAATCAACAAAGTTGCCTTTTTTTTTTGTTGACATAATAAGTTGACATAATAAAAAAATATTAAAACAAAAGGCTGAATAATATCAGCCGGCATACTGGGCAAAGACAACCCAGGTACTTGGGCTTTGTGATGTTATACATCGACAGAATCAGCCTTTTTTGTTCATTTATGTACTAAAAGAGTGACTTTGAGAGCCGTTTCACCATACAATGCGAGCAAGATATCTCACCAGTTGGACTAGTTACATCATGACAAGGTAACAATACACAACCCAAACCTCTACCAAAGTGTCATTGCGCTTTAACTACCTTAGTCCCATCCCATCAATTATTTTTATGATTGGCATATCAAACTATGTAAAAAGGAAGATACAATCAGCACTCTCTATATAATTCTAAGGAGTCTTTTTTAATAATGTCCACAGCTGCAGTCTACCAAACAGAGTAACAGACACGTTTCGGCACGCAGGCCTTTGACAGTGTTAGTCTGACTAACACCCAGTATGTTCTTGAACTTTTCCAGACTGTCCTTGAGATGAGCGAGCCTTTCCCTTGAAGTGAGCCACAACAAACTATGCTCATCATCTAATCTCAAATTAAAATATAGCTGCAAAGCAGCAATTTGGAAGTTCAGTCCAACACAGACTGTGAAGTTGAAAGTGGCAAGAGGTCTAGACTTTTGTCAGTTTTGGACACCTGTATAATCAGGTTTTTTTCTTTTTTTCTTTATGATCGGACAGATGCTCATTCATTTATGGCCAAATGAGTGCCAGGCCATATTCGTGCAATGCATTTTGGGGATTTCTGGTGCATGTTGGCATTTTTTATCAGGTCACAGAGAGTTGAATTTTTTTTTACTTTTGGTGAAACGCTGCGCTCATCACTGTCATCACTGAAAAATCGCTCCACCCTCAAGTGCTCTATGATGAGTGTTTTAGAAGAGCACTTTGTGTTTTCAGCTGGGAAAAAAATGCTTTGGACACGCGGCCAACACAAATATGTACTTAACACACTTAACTGGTTGAGCCAGAATGAAATAATTAGGCACCATGTTGTGTATGGGAATTTCTTTTTTAAATGTGTGAAATTTGTCCTCAGCCTTCCTGTTGTTGATAATCCTATCAACAATTATGGGGTGGGGGGTATTCAGGACCAGAGAACAGGCAAGATACAAGGAATAATATTATTTTTCCTGACACTAGGGAGCAGTAAACACTTCCTGTCAAGCCATCATTGACGGCTGAGGTAGCCGAACAGTGCAGAGGCCCAATGAAAGGTGATCCAGATGGCAGAGGATGGAAAATGTGGGCAGTGGACGGTCCTGCTAATGCCTTCGACCCTGACCTCTGTCATTCTCTACATAAAGACTCATCAGCTCTGCCTGTGCTAGCAGCTCTACAAGGAGGAAGTACATCTAAATGGTTTTTCATTTGCTCTGCATTGCAGGATTCACAAGGACTCAAACAAAATGTCTGCAGATTTGTCTGTGGTGGGTTATTGTTTGAAACAAATACACAAGGTTTTATTTGCAGGTTATTAATATAGATTTTGTATTCAACGTGTGCTATTGATGTTGTGTAGGAAAATACATCATAATGTCTAGAAGTCAGCAGTATTTGCAATTTGACGAAGGGACAGAGACGGTTCTTTCCTGTCTGTGTGCACGCCACACTTAATCTCACCGGAAATTAGTGCTGGAGCTGACATGTTAAGCAGTTATACTTCACACCAGCTTGTGTTATAAAAGACACCCAGGAAACAACACGCAATACCGCTCTAGCCACAAAGCCACAACCTACTGTCTCCCAACAGGGAAGCCGTGACTATGCCATGCCACTTGATATGGCCACAGGATCTGCTTGAAGGTCTGCAAAGCGAGCAGCTGGCAGTAGGGATCAGGAAGAAAGGCACAGCTACAGACACAGAGGACATAACCCACCCCCTTCATGCACTCATGCTTTCTCTCTCTCTCTCTCTCTCTGATCCCCAGACAAATACTCTAGGAGAGATGCCAGCCTCTTGTATTTGCAGCCACAGCCACATAATGTATAATCAAATGTATGCCTTACAGATGCTCAACAGTTGCAATGCTTGACTGTCCAGATAAGGGGATCTCATTAAGGACATTTAAATGACCAGAGGCATAAGATAATGTATTTAAAATGATAGTAAAATGTGGGCAGCTGGTCTAATCACTGCAAACAGGGGCTCCATCTGAGTTGAAAACTCCCAAACCATGTAAAAACCAAGTATATCAAATGTTGTCCTATCCACTAGAGATATATTCAAATCAAGTCTTTCCCTTACTATTGCATGGGTAGCAACAGAGACACTTTACAGTCAACAGGCAGAGCATTAGGACCTGCTACATCCAGCACATACTGTCACACTGCCATGTCTGTCAGGAGGCACGGCGTTAATCTGTTCCAAGGCTACACTCGGCAGAGGAGAAGAGTCAGTCATAATAACCAACCAAAAATGGTAATACAACACACGTTACCAACTAAGCTAAAAGCGGAGTACATTGAACTCAATTTACAAACAGCTTTTGATGACTTGACAAAGCAGAGCTGGACATGCAGTATATGACATGACGTGGCAAAGGGCACACTAGGAGTAAATGTTAACCACTTTACTCTGTCTGTTCCAGTAAGATAAGGATGAGCCATAGCAAAGAACGAAGCCAATTCACTTCTATGCTTGTATCAGCGAGCATGAGTATATCCTTTGGTAAAACACCAGAGCAAAAAAAATAGATAAGCCATGCCAGCCATGCCAGTCTTTTAGTTTGACCTCCCTGGCTTGTCCTGGTGCAACACTAACACGGTTGGTCTGTAGTCAAGAGGCAGTTTGATCACACACAGAACAGCTGTGTGGGACATGATGTAATACCACGGGGAGAGGTATAATGGTATGGAAACAGAGCCGGGGTCATATGCTCAGCTCAAACACAGAGGGAAGGAACTTTGGATTAACTGACTAACTCCAAAACATGTTTATTGTCAGTCTAGCCGATAAACAATCATATAGCACTGCTATCTAATGAAAGAAAATGAAAAAAAAAAGATGGCTGCTTCATGGCCATGACTTCTATCATCTTTCTTTACTTAGGCAATGAGGCCTGAAAATATATTTGAAGTACTACAGTCAAAATGGCAGTTGCTGTACACATTTCTTATAATAAATGATAGTTTGTGTCCGTGCCAGATTTAGAGGCACATGACCTTAGGTGCATGCATATATACTGGATATGTACAGTACCTGCTACACCTATTGTGTACTGTATGTTGTCGAGCAGACAACAACATACAGTACGCATTATTTCCTCTGATTTTTCATAAATTAATGCCCTATTCCATGGGTTTTCAACTGATTATGAACCAGGGACCACCACCCTGACTGAGAATCAACCTGGGGACCACTGTTGTGTTGGGAGGGGGGATATGGGCGTGGTGTGGGGGGAAAAGCTTGAAATTAAATAATGACTGTTAAGGCCTTCATTTAATTTGTTAATTTGAGGTGAATTAAATCAAGCCCTTAACAGTCATTATTTAACTGAGATATGCTAGTGGTCCAGAGCTCAGAAAAGATTGAGAACCACTGATCCATTCCTTTCCCATGGTTGCCCCTATTCTGTTCTCTTAACCTTCCATATTAAACTCATGTTAACTGATTCATTGCAACATATGTATGAGCAAGCACATGCGATTGATATTGGCACATTTCCTACTAATGATGACTCAACCAGGTAAACCGGTACAGTTTCCCTTGAAATTCTAACTCCCATTTCGGTGGAAGTTCTTGACTTCCGACATCCAAGTAACTGACAACATTGATGCGTCATCATACATCATACTGTTTCTCAACTAGTGGTCGATAAAATAATAACTTTAAAAAACAATTACAAAGTGCTTTGTACACATAAATAAATACATTTGTGCAAGCTTAAGGGAGAAGTGAAGTTCTCACTAACTATAAACCCATTGTTTCAGAGGACAGATAGACACTAATATAACAAATGTAATATAATATAATATAACATAACACTGCATAACTATAAATTCCACAAACCTCATATGTTTGTCATCTGGACTTTACCAACCAAGTGCAGCCTAGTTATTTATTTCCAACAGCTAAAAAAAAATCTATAATACCAGATACAGTATAACACCATGTATTACCTACTAATGATTACTAAACCAGGTAAACCGGTACAGTTTCCCTTGAAATTCCAACTCCCATTTCTGTGGAAGTTCTTGACATCCGACTTCCAAGTAACTGACAACATTGATGCGTCATCATACATCATACTGTTTCTCAACTAGTGGTCGATAAAATAAAATATAATACAAATCTTCACTTTCCTACATTACTAAATGCATGGTCAGGGACCACATGCAATACCTTCACGGACCACCAGTTGAAAACCCATTCCCTATTCTATACTAAATAATGCAAAGTGTTTTGAGCTTGTAGACATGGTATTTGTGCAAATGTTTACACATTTTCACCTATAATGACATGCCCAAAATAGGGATGCCAGGTTGAAAGTCTGTTTGTGGGTTTTATAAATATTTAACAAATGAAAACAAGAGTTTTTGACTGAATATGAACTACTGGAACACAGGTAATTTTTTTCCCCCATTTCCGGAAGTAAAGGTTTTGGACGATATGCTTAATTGTATACTGTGTGTGTGTGTGCTGAAGATTCATAAAGTATGTGAAGAAAATAAATAATATGGCCATTGGATGAGGGGTTGCAATGGCAATTAAATGATCAGCTGATGCAGGAGGCTTGACCATGTGCATGAATACAGCATGGGATCAAATTTAAGAAGTATTAACAGTCTACAAATTTCAACCATCTGTAAAATGCAGTCAGTGAAGAATGTGTGCTATCATTTGCCAGCCAATTATTCACAGTCCTGTTCTCACAGCCCAACAACAGTTTTTAACTTCCTCTTTGTGATGAATAGGCCTCTCTGTACATGAACTATCTGTGAAAGTTGCTATGACAACACACATGACTAAATACTATGGGAAACCGGTGTATCCTTGTAAACCGGTTTCACTACATGCAACTGTTTCGGCAATCTTCTCAAAGAACATGACTTTTTGTGAAATCTGATTACATTGTGGCTATTAGCACGTGTATGGGCTAAGCTCCACATATTTCAGAAAGACTAACGGTATTGACAATGATAGCCGTTTGTTTTACTACTGCGATTACTAGCGGTTGTTTAGACGGCTGGTAATCTGAACACTGCTAATCTGGACACTGTGTTCCGACGTAAAAATAACACAAAAAAAAAGGTACAATGCAGCGAGGAAGGTGTTAAATGTACAAATGTATGCCATGGAGAGACATGCTGGTTCATGTGAGTAAAGGAGCGCACATCAGTGCTGCAGAGGTGCAAACCACAGTGAGCTGAGGGAGATCAACATTAAAAAGGAAGTCACACAACTTATACCCAGGATGCTAAAAATAATTCTAATAAACACACCAACGCTATTAAAATTATTTTTGCATTGTGGCTAGGAGTTGTGCGACTTCTTTTTTTTTATTTTAAATGTGCATAATGCAAAAATAAAACGTGTGTGACACATTTGTAAAAGACATGTGGTCGGGGTGCAGCAGCTTGTGTTGTGCATTGGTAGGAAAAAACCCTCACTTCTGTTGTAGGTCATGCAGACTCTGTTCAGCCCTCTGCAAACCCTCCAGGTCTCCCATCATCTTCTTCATGTGGTCCTTGGAGTAGCGGTTCTGGATGTAGGCAAACCAGCAGCCACCCATGCCGATGACTATTGACACCACCAGCATGAAGTCTTTCAAGTGATTGTGTCTATTCACTGGGGAGGACAAAAAGAAGACATGTGTTTAGCATGGTATGTACAAAGAAACTCGAGCTGCTTTACTGTGAACCACTTTGTGTTCACCAGTGAGCAAAATCAATCCATTATTATTCATCTTTAACCCTTTAAGACCTGAGGCGATTCTTAAAAATGTTTTCTAAATCCTAGCAGTTTTTATTTTATTTTATTAAAAAAAAAAATTTACGATTTTTCAAAAATAGCAGATCTACAAGCTCGTAGCGCGGCACTCGGTGCCGCGCTATGAGCTTGTATATCTGCTATTTTTGAATAGCCAAGGAAATCTAAAGTGACACAGATGCGTTCCAGGTCTTAGTGGGTTAAATAACGGTTTTGCTATGGCCTCATCATACTTAACTGTCCAGATGTCACGGAAATAGAAGGTATTAGTAGTACAGCAAATGTTGGTTGGAGTAAGGGGGCGCCAAACTAAAAGACCAAGCTAAAGCCAGCTTAACGCAATCTATTTCTAGACTGGTAACTGATGCTGATAAACAAGTACGGGAATTATGACATTTTGCGAGTCAATGACTCAAACCATTGCTCTCTCATTGTTGTCCCCCAACAGCTGGGGAGTGAAGCGTTAATATCACAACGTTGTTATGTCACAATGGTGTCATCCTATGTAACCCATATAGCTGTTGAATTCCTGGGAGTCACGGCACAGACAGGCAATCCCCAAAACCCTTAGATGTATACATTTTTCAAACATGGGGAACTATTACAAATGCAATGTTTGCTGAACCTGGGGGCTGACCAATGCAAGTCAACGTTGTTTACTGACTGACTGAGTGACTCCCCATTGTTGAAACACACGTGTAACTGACCACTACGGATGCTACTATAACTATATTATATTATACTAGACTGAGTGATGAAGTTACAGCATTGGTCGGCCAGTTGGCCTAATAATGAATTAGCCAATGATAGAGCAATCGCACCTCCAGGCTATGGGATGTCTATTGCAAAGAACAGTGGTGGCTTGCCTTGAAACTATCTCTATTTCATCTATAGTACAGTTTCAGATTACATTTTACACGACAAATGGCCATGCAGTTACTCAATCTGGATTTCACACCTACAATTGTTAGTTTAAGTTTGTTATAACTAGTAGTGTAGTACCCATTCCTTAGTGCAGTACCCGTTATCAGAGTATCATAGGCCAGCCTCTGATGTCAGTCTTGTTAAAAAGGAAAATGGTCAAAAATCAAGAAACGGATAATATTAGCGTCAGAGTCATTTGTTGAAAAATAGCAACTTCAACAGAGCCGGTTTCACAGTCATACATTAGATGATCCATCTACTGTATACATGCTGAAATCAATTTGGTCTGGTGGTCACCTCCAATGAGGCACTACTGTAACTTGTATTATGTAAAATTATCAGATTAATTGATAAATGTTCGCTTGATACTATAAATAACCACAACATTAAAAAATAAATTACAATACAATTAAAACATAAAAATAAATACTCACATTTAATTGACAGCCTGTTTTGGGAGAACCTGTGTATTAATTAAGAAACAGCAGTAGCTTCACTATATAATTTTTTGTTATTAGATGTCACACTGTTTAACTAACATTGTTGTGCTCCACATCTGCCATTGTGGTTTACACTTATGCTGAGTGAGTGCAGTTAACCCTGAGTAAGGCCTGTGTCCACCAACACATATTTCTTTCCTGAGCACAGGGTATGTTTTGAATTGTTTTCAATGGGAGCGCCGCATATTCTATGTTGGGAAACATCAGTAGCATGACGAAGCGCTGAGCTTCTATTCTGTGTTGTGGGTTCACGTCTGGCATTTTTATCTGGTCTTATATATTTTCACTTTTGGGCATTTGGAGTGTTTTAGAAGATCAAGAGTTTTAGGACACACAGCTTTATACTTCATTGCATGTAGGTGTCGCGCACTGAAAATAGCAGCATCTACAAGCTTGGGCAATATATTGTCTATTTCCGGTGTGCAACCCCCACACACAACTAACAAGTAGGCTACCTTTTGCTTGCTGCTCTGTGTCACCAACTGAAACTTATCCAAAGTTTAGTTTAGCCTTCAGAACTGAAGACAATACAACAAATAAATGTATTAATTAAATTTGTCATCTTTACTAGATGTGTTTTTTACAGATTCACCAATCAATAAATCCTATTTGGCTTTATTTTTGGGAGGGAATACATCTCAAACAAGCACTTTTCATTTCCTGGAGTGGGACGAAAAGGAAGACTTGCCTGTCTGGATAAGATCAAAGAGGACACGCACTATAACAAATGAACCTAGCCGACCGTGTTCCATACTGACCATTATTTATAATGAACAAAGTCCTCCCTTGGCTACTTTCAGCACATAAACCAACATCTCTTTCCATGAAATACAGCTCCATTTTCATGTCTCCACTGTAAGGTAATGTGAACATCATTAGGCCTCTAAGGCTTGCCTGCAAAGACCTGCCAAGAGGAGCGTGTGTATTCCTGTAGCCATGTCTACACAATCCAGAACAAACACAGGTAAGTAAGAGCCAACAGAACTTCAACAGTGACTCTTACAGAGTTAGAGCAGCACAAGTAAAGTCACTGGAGACACACAAAGAAGCTTTGCTGCAAAACTCAGAACTTGACTCACATAAAAATATTGGTCAAGTTTCAAAAATCTTGCCTAATTACTGTGGTTACAACATGATCTTTTCTAGTCCATTTCTAATCTGTGTAATTTGCTACTTCCCAACATACTGCTTCACTGCCCTTAAGGAATGCTACCAACAGTCCAATGTGACATTTAATCATCCATTACACGAGGAAAGACAAGCTTTAAACATGTCTGCCCTATTATGCCTTAGGCAGACAGTCCATTTTCATGTAAAATGAGGCACACAAAAGGTATGAATGGGTCCACTTTGGTTAAACCGCGTTAACCATTACACAAGTGTCCACTTCTATGCCAAATTTAGCATCAATCCATTGTAAGAGGTGTCTTAAAATGATGCTGTTAAATCCGGTCAGCCTATGTGACCATTAGGGGGACCTCCCTGGCTTTGAGGGCCTGTCAAGTCCACACAGCCCTCTAATGTCTTCCTCCAGCTGGGACTCGCTTACAAACACACAGCACAATGACACATGCCAGACGCAGCCGACTATGCACTTTCACTCCAAACGAAACCATCCTTTGAAATCGTCTTTCTTTTGAGAGTCATTTTGCCTCTTCTTAGTACCACAGAATTGTTTACATGTCTTTGCTTTCATTAACCCTCCCCCCACCCTCGAAATACGCACCCATACCATTCTTCCCATCTGCAAAGCTTATCCTATTCCTGCTCCAGGAAGGACAGCACACAGAACTTCAAGGGCCAGAGAAAGCCTTGGGGCCTTGAGCAACGTCATATTTTGTACAATTACATAATCCCCAAATATGGTTTTTGCCCTTTCATCCATGTTCACTGGTCTGAAACTTGGTATGGGATAGAGTAAAACACAGCATATCATTCACAAAAGCCCACAATAAGAAAAGCAATGTTTTATATGAAAAAGGAACTTCTTATTGACAAATCTGACATGTTTTCAGACATTTTCACACAACACTTGTACGTGTATAACTTCATAGCAAGGGGCTATGATATTGTTGCAGCAGCATGTACAGACAACAGGACAACAGCTCCACTGCAGCTTCTCTATTGTATTCGGGCTGAGTCACACTATGTCTGTTGAGACACACCCGGTAAAATCCTTAGGGGGAGAACAAAACTGTTGATGTTACAGAACAGATTCTGTTCCCAGGAAGAGATGCAGCAGCAAGTCTTTGTTGTGAAAGAGCAGAACCAGAAAGCTCACATTCTACAGTTGCAGACTGGAGCACTGATGGTGGATAAGGAGCAGGAGAGGATGAATAAAGTATTTATTCATCTGCATGCGCAGAGCGGCATGTCTAGAATACAGAGCAGCCTGGTTACCCCTCCGCAATAATTATGTTCCTAGGATGATCGGGGTATGACACAGCTTCTGATTGGCTGAAACGGGGTAGGGAGCGCTCGGCTGTGTCAGAGCTGGCCTTTTGGATGGGGCAATGAGCTTCTTTGCACTGGGTATATAACATCTTTAGATTTTTTCGTTTTACTTCTACACAATCTTCTGGAACATATTAGAATCTTTTCAAACCCCTTTTTGTAGTAAGGTTAATAAGAGGTCATTTTAATCCTGATGAAGGTCTGAGGACCTAAATGTTGATTATTATAATAAAGTATTTTTGCAAGTTCAACACAGTGAACATAGATTACATTATTTGATTTATCAAAAAAGTTAATGATAGAATAATCGCTAACAAAATAATCTATAGAGAATAATCGATAGTTGCAGCCCATGTACTGTATGTTAACACACAGGGCCTGAATTACGGCACGGGATTGCAGGAATTGCTTGTAATTTAATTGATTCCCGCAAATGTAGCACTTATAATACGGATTCCCGCACGCATTTACAACAATGTTCATATAATCAGCCAACGCGGAATCGCAGATGCGGGAGGACTGGCTGGAGCTGTATAGACAGACCATCAGTCTACCATTCAGTCTCTGTCTCTCTCCCTCTCTATCCAGAGCATCTGCCTCTTTCTGCAAGGCACAAGCCCCCCTGGACCTCCCCAGGCTAGGTTTATTTATACTCTGTCGTACGACAGTGTCATACACCAAAAATAGCCGATCTACAAGCTCACAGCCCGTTGTGACCTTGCGCTGCGTTTTGAGGTTGCAGAGCAGCTATTTTCGGTGCACGACACCATTATACAATAAAGAATAAATCAGGCTAAAAACATGAATCATCTGAAGGGAATCCCACTCAGTAAAAAAAACCCACTAGAACAAAGAGTACTGGCGCAGTACTTAATGTCTGTACTTGTCTTTCTTCTTCTGCAAATCTCTATTTATCTTCCCCCTTCCACTTGTCTGCATCTCGCATCTTTGTTCTGTACTCCTTTCCAAGGAGACATATACTGTGCGCACAGTTCTTTAAAATGTATATTAAAACTGTCCATACCCCTCCCTCTCCCTGATATAATCATGTGAACTCACTTTCAATGACCTCCTTCTTCTTACCAGCTTATTGTCTCCCTTCCCTTGTTCATTTCAAACTGACTCAACATCCTGCTTGGAAGCTGGTGACCTTTTTGTTTGTGTGTTTTTCTAATGAAAAACATTTAATAAAAAATAAATAAATGAAAGAAGTAATTGAAAAAACACAACCCCTCACAAGGACAATATCAGTCACCAGAACAAAGGATGCGTGTTTTCACTGTGTCTAACATGGTAAAATGGAGTTTGAAGTTACAATGGGCTTATATAGGAAGGGGGCGTGTCTAATAAAATGAATATCAAATATCTATTGAATCAAGCAACTTAAAAACGGTCTCAAAAGCCTGAGTAGATGTTAAAATGACCCCAAAAGTGTTTTAAAGTGAAATACCCCTTTAACACATCGGGTGCCAAACACAGTCTGAACCGTGTTTGCGCAGAGTAGCGGTCCGGTGCCGAACACGGTCCAGACCGTGAAATATGTCTTTTTGTTTTTTTCGTTTTTCTCCACACGGGCGGGGCTAGAGCAGCTCTGGGAGTACCCATTGTGATCTTGAGAAGGATAGGCCAGATAGATCACCGGAAACAAAAACATGGCTCCCATCCACTTCCTGTCTATTTCCTTCTTTAAAACACCTATATCTCCGAATCTGTTTCCGGTGGGGAAAACCGGTCATGCGCGATGCGCGATCCCCCCCCATTGTAACTCGCGAGTGAAATGTTATCGTTCCAGGCTGTAGCCAGGGTCATCGCGCAACATGAATGGATGTTTTTTTTTTACATGGATTTGCTCCTCGTGGAGTCTAGAGCCTTAAACAGCAAAGCGCAGTCAATGGGGAGAATGCTGGCACCCAACGTAAGTTGTTATGAAAAAATGCTGGCACCCAATGTGTTAAGGGCTTCCCTTATTGCCTGACCAGTGCCATGCACCCAGTGACTGCAAAGTCGGGACCCAATAATATACCACCTATCACCTCCCACAGCCTGAGCTTGGGGACCCAGACCCTGTGCTGGATTGACTGGATTGCTATTTCCCCTGGTTTGACACACACATTTTTACATATACTGTAAGGCAAATTTCCTAATTATTAGGTAGTACTTTTTTCCATCACTTACTCAGTGGGGCTCCAAAAAGTACAGTATCCAAGGCTTTGAGTTGCAACTTCTGGACATGGGTGCGATCCAGCATCTTTAGAATAGATATTGTCAACGTGCCATTCTTCACAGCTAGCCTGAAAAAGAAGAAAAGACAGTGAGAGTTTTTTTTCCCATGTGAGAATACTGGTGCTTCCAGCCGCAAAACCTACAAGCTAAACTTTAGGAGGGCATACCCAAATTTCGGACACCAGGAACCCTCAGTACCTGACATTAGGCCCGAAGGGCTTACGTGAAGGTAACCCCATAACTTTACCCTAACCATGACCAAACCCAAGCCTTAACTTACAAACACTGCCTAACCTCAATACATGCATATTAATCCATCAAAGGCACTTCCCCCAGGCAGATTGCCATGAAACTTGCTGAGGTCATCATGCTCCCTGGAAAATGAACTGTTAATATTTGAGTGACACCATAGCCTTTCCTTTAGTGCTACCCTCAGATCAAAATGACAACGTCGCACACAAATATCTCCGAATTTAACAGGAAAATTGAAGGATTAACCCTACTGATTTTGTTGCCCCCATGGCCTTTTATTTGCTATTGTTAATCGGTCAGAGAATATACAATATGCAATATGTAACCCCCCCCCATCCCGTAGTGACGTGATGTCTGATAAAAGCAGTTTAATTAATCACATATTCTACTGAAGATAAACTGTCACCTACCTCGGCATGGTAGTGCCATTAAAATGCATCTTGCGAAAGCCTTCCACGTACTGTGGCAGTTCCACATAGGTAATGAGCCATTCCACAACCTCATCCACTGTCCAGTTGTACACTGAGGGAAAGAAAGAAGATATATCTGCTGAAAAAACTTCGATCATTCTCACTCCTCCAAAACATTAAATATTCCGATTCAGGCAACATCTTCTCCATCCCAGAGTATGCAACTTGAGATTAGTGTAGACATCTGTGATTCTACTCAATACTTCATAACCGTGTACTATAATTCGTAAAATGAGCCAAGACAAATTCTCTGTCATAACATGCATGCATTGGCCAACTTTCAATAAAAACAGGGTAAAGAGATGTCTGCTTCAGTTAGCCCTGGGAAAAAGTCAATATTGTGGGTTGCAAGTGTTAATGTGCTGCATGTTGCTGGACTGAACAAAGACCCAGTTTCCAGGCTCAGAACCTCCTCTGAGCTCTGACAAGAAGCTGCAATGCAGGGTTATTCAAACAGAACCACAAGCACAAAAAAGGGTGGGGGGAGGGTAGAGGAAAGGGTGTGAAATGTCATGAGTGCAAGTATACAGTGCAGACATGATATCTGCAGTAAAAGGCTAGCTGAACAAAGATAACTAGAAGGAGGTGAGATAAAGTGTGTTATGAGAGACAGCGTGTTGTGTTGACAGATTCAATAATGCCCCCTTGAGTGGGTAAGTGTTCTGCACTTTGCATGACAATCGTGATATTAAGATGCCTCTGATGGAAGTGCCTTGCTTCACTGTAGATTGGGTGAGAAGGACCTGTGTGCCACCCTTGTTTTTTTCAGTCATGGGAAAAAAAATCTGAAATTTAACAGATGACAAATAGAAGTAGGGCTGCAACTATCGATTATTCTATAGAATAAAAGAAAATAGATAAGATAGATAGACGGACGGAGACGGACAGACAGACAAACAATTTTTATATAGAATCAATGTGAAAAGATTCTAATTGATTATAGTTTATAATCTACATTTATTGGTCCAATTAACTGTTGCAGCCTTATTGGAATTCATGATCCATTAATGGTACTGTATTAAAGACGTATACTGTATGTACTGTACAGGGTGTATTCTATGTTCTGTGTATTGTGTGTGTGTGTGTGTGTGTGTGTGTGTGTGTGTTCATTGAACATCATATGTAAAAAAAGATCACAAGCACTCAAGACTAGAATTAATTACTAAAAACAAATTCTCATAAGGACAGTCAGCATAGAGTTTCACTGTCTAAAAGCATTACAACCAACACTAACAATGAATGATTAGCCATCAAACAAACTGGGCAGAGCATATCAAAGAGGAATACTGAGTACAGAGTGAGATTCCATATAACTGAAGTCACTTATGAAAAGAAATGCAAACGTGCAAAATCTGCCTAGGGACAGGTTTTTGTTCAGCTAGAAAGGACACTACAACATGACGCCGTACCTTCAGAGCCCTTCCAAGCCCTCCACAAGTCCTCCACACTGATGAATTGATCATCCCCATGGAAGGTGTTGTGTTTGGCCTTGGGATCATGGTAGTTCAGATCCTCCCTAAGGAACTGTGGGACGACAGGGATGTTTGATAGTGGTGTTAGAAAGATCACATTTAGATAGACATAATCCTGTAGATTAGCTATTTTTGCCACGGGACCCCATCATACATCATAGTATAAAATAGGCTCAAGTGGTTAACAATAGAAAGTTGTAACTTCTCAGTTACCCATATCGACAGACCCCAAGATTCTCCTGCACAACATGTTATTTCATATTTAAACTGTGAGTGTGTTATGCATTTGATCTACTCTGTGGAATGTTTTATTTTTACCTCATTTGCACACATGCCTTTTAAACACAATCTTTTTTTAGCACTTTTTGCCAAATATGGGAAGGTGGGTGGAAAGATTAGTGCTAGTACATGGTTTTGGTTGAAGAGTCTCAATTATTAGACACATAATTCCATGCACTTCTTTGGACTTGTATTCAACTATTTCAATAGCAGTCTGCTCCATGCACCTTTTTCCACTATGCTGTTAAATAGCAGAAGCATAATTGCTGTAATTGGCCTCGATGCAGAATCTGAACACCCAGAGTGCACTCCATCCAGGTGGTTCTATATTAAATTGTTTCAAATATTACCAAATTATTTATTGTGACAACAAAAGGTGTGATACACGATAGCAGGCAATATGTGCCAATTATCTACTGAAGCCATCTCCTAGCTTTTGGGACAAATTATTTGGTGAGGCCAAATCAAATATAGGTCAATGATGTCTGTTATGAGGACTCCAAACAATTAGAGGAAGAGGCATGTTGTATGCACAATAACATGATATGTGACTGTCTAACTAACCACCTCTATTTAACAAAATAGTCACAGGTTAGTGTGGGCCAGCAATGTTCGGAATTCGCCAATCAGGCTGAAAAATCGGACAGATCGGACGGATCCGTCTTGATCACTTGACTAAAGAAATATGTACCAATTTGCGTGATGTTTTGACAACATTTGTAGGAGTAATATAAAAAAGATGTTTTGCAAAAATCGTCCTCCTGGTGGCGCTATAATAGGGCAATGTTGAAAGGGTGGCATTTGTTCCTAAAAGTAGTGCGAATGTGCATGCAAAGTTTCACTGCAATTGTACGAAAAGTTCATGATTTGGGCATTTTGTTCAAAACGGGCCACTGCTGTACACTTTAGATGTCAATCTTAGCCAATATGAAAAATCAAACAGATCGTCTTCATCACATGACTATAGAGATCATGTGTACCGATTTGCATGAAATTTGTATAAAATCTGAAGGGGTAATATCCAAAAATGTGTTTTACATAAGTGGGCCTTCTGGTGGTGCTATAAAAGGCAAATGTGAAAAACGCAGGGCAAAGGTTTTTCCTTGGCATCTAGGGAGTGCACATACAAAGTTTTAGGGCCACAGTGGCCACAGTGGAAGTAAGTCCTGCACTTTATGTTGTAGTTGGAGAGTATTGGCCAAATACATTTACCGGTACACATACTTGGAACGTGCCCTCTACATTTAACTTATCCTAACTATCAGGAGCATTGTCTTTCATTCTCGATTGTTTCTAACCAACGTGTTTGTATGATTAATGGGTTTATGCAATCTAAATAAAATAAAACTAAACACAGCCCTGGCTCATATCAAGAGAGAATGAAACTGGCAGGTGTGGATCCCACCCTCAGTCATATAGCAATCATTCTGTCCTCATTATTATTATCCTTTGAAACACAACAGGAACCAGGCCCATTGTCTTGAAGTGCTCTATAACCCTTTGAGCGGTCTAAATTGTGTCTTGGCTCAAGGCCACTGCAGATGAGTGCCTACTGCACTGTACTTGATTCCTAAACCTGAGCAGGCTTTATAATGCAAGTGTGTCTCCTCCAAAATTGTATAGCATGCAGCAGAAAAGCAGCTACTATTGTCCAGCTTTTAAAATACAAAATATTAAGCAAATGGGCATGGCGCTCGGCAGTCACCTCTTCAAGGCCCCATGGTGTAAGCAAGACTAAACTAGGCTTAAAAAGGGGGCTGCAGGCTGAGGTCCCCCAAACACTAGAATACTTCACTATTGTTTACACATAAGCTATGGTATTCGTATAATGAGCTTTAATTGCATTTTCAGGACAATAGCGCCATGAGGGCTACTACTGACATAAATAAGCTATAGCCTAGTTTATTCCATCATATTGTGTATTGTCTTAATGTTAAATGCTGATTTTTTTGGGGGTATTTAAGTTAAAAACTACACAAGGGCAACAAACATGACAGGTGCTGACCTCAGTACAAAGTGATGTAAGCAACACAGCTGCAGATAATAAAATGAATAATGTTGAATAATGGGTGTGTTATATTTAGGTGTGTCAATGTGCAAGTTTGTCAACATACTGTTGACTACTGTCAATACGTACACACCTAGAGTGGTGTAAGGAGAATGGTGACAACTCTGTTTTTTCACAACAATTTCCGGATCATGGTGCTTCTTTTTAGTTCCCAGAAGTTAGCAGAAAACAACACTAGCACCACAGTAGAGTTGCAGCAGAACAGACCATTTGTTTGAGACCACTTTTAAAAGGTAAGATGTTTAAATTATCATAATCAGATATGGTATATTAACCAAGATAAGAGGGCAACATTGGCTTAAAATATGTCACCAAGGCAGGTACCATTACTGTAGCTGTTCACACTCAAATATGAGAAAATTATACATTTCTTTTAAAGAAGATCTACAGTATTCATGTAACTAGATACTACATACTCTTGTCTCTCTACTCTGTCTGGGAACTGATTCATGTCTACACGAGTGACATGACGAAGTATTTTGGACTTCCATTGTCGTCACTCTCTCTTTACAGCACTCTGGGCACACCTAAATCTTACAACCCCATTATTAATTGTATTGTGTCACTACTATCATATACAAGTACAATAATTTATTTAGCAGCAGTGTGTGTGTGTGTGTGTGTGTGTGTGTGTGTGTGTGTGTGTGTGTGTGTGTGTGTGTGTGTGTGTGTGTGTGTGTGTGTGTGTGTGTGTGCTTACATCAGTGTACTAAGGTCAGCACCTGCCATGTTTTTAACTTTCTGTAGTTTACTTGTACAAGAACATTTGATACAAATTTGACCAACATTCCCTTTAAATATGTCAAGCAGAGCACTGAAAGTGATGGTATTAATTGGGGGACAATTCTCCACTTACATTGACAGCATGTTAATGGCATTATAGGGCCATTATTAACTAATCCCATTTACTATGGTCTTCTTAGAAAGAAAGGAATCCTCACTGATGACCAAGGATTACTGTAAGATTGATAATGAAAAGCCTGACAGTGCAACCATACACAACAAAGTAGTGGTGTGCGATATGACCAGGGCAGGAATTTCAGGGAGGCCACAAAGGCCATGGCCGTCGTTTTCCCTCAAAAAAAGTGCATGCCCTGAGGCCACAGTGGCCTTAATGCCCCAGCTGACTGTACCACTTTCTCCTCTGTCTCTTTCTTGTTAATATGTTGACACCAGTGTCTCTTTCTTGTCATGTAGACACCAGTGTCTGTTGTTGAGATTCTGAATTCTTAACTCCCCTGAGTCCCCATCTTTAAACCAATCCAGTGACTTTGATTGGTGCAGGGCTGAGCTAGGAGGGGTTTACCAGGCTAGGGCTGAGCATATGGATCAGATTGTAAATACTATTATTTATTTCACTACAGATAGTCTATATATACACTTTTAAATGATCCTTAACCCTTAAATTCAATTAATTATTTCAATGGACAAAAATCTTGTTTTATTTGATGGCTTTCCTGCCCTGGCATTTGGAATTTGTGCCCGCAAAAAATGGACAACACCAAAGGCCAAGTGGCCTTGCCCCTAAAATGACAAAATTCCAGGCCTGGATATGACGATATTAAATCATGAACGATTAAAATGTCTCCACGATCTGCCTTTACAGAGCGTTCTATGGTGATACAGTGAGTGAGTGAGTGTTCATTCCATCAGTTGCAGTATACCTTATTTTATACTCTGTAGTAAAACAGTGTCCCTCGCAAAATAGAACATAAATCTACAAGCCTACCATGCGTTGTGATGCTACATGCTGTTAGCTTATAGATCTGTTATTTTTGCTTGCACATTTATCCCTTTTTTTTTTTACAGGATGTCTTTGCAGGACTCAAGTTTATTTGGCAGCATACTGAGCATAGCAGAATGGATGACAACACAGACCGTAAAACTAATTCCACCGTAGGTTAACTTGTAGGTCAATGGTGTATTAACCCATTTAATCCGGGAACGCATACTGTGTCATTTTCGATTTTTTTAACTATAACCATTATTTTATACTTTGGGCTATTCAAAAATAGCAAATATGCGGTGCCGCGCTACGAGCTTGTAGATCTGCTTTTCTTTTTTATCGTGAAAATTTGTGAAAATCTTTGAATATATATATTCTTTTTATAAGCGATTTTTTTTACTCGGATCTTTGCTTCTAGGGATTCTAGAAATGTCTTCTAAATCCTAACAATAAATAAAAAAAATATAAAAATTGTTGCTATAATATCAGTGGCTCTCAAACTTTTTTAATGTCAAGGACCACCCAAAATGATATGTATTTGGCCGCAGACCCCCATCTGAAAATGTTCTGTGCCAGAGACCCCCAGAAGAGAAGATTTGTGTAAAAAGAAAATCAAAATTATTCAAAAATGTTCAAACACTTTCAAGATTTTTCTAAAATGTTAAAAAATTGCAGATGTACAAGCTTGATCTTGTATATCTGCTATTTTTGAGAACCAACGTTCCAAAAATAATAATCTTCTGAAAAACCTATGATGCTATATATTATATAGCTAAAATCTAAAATGACACAGATGCTTTCCCGGTTTTAATGGGTTAATAGGGAATTTAGTGTGGTTGTACTGTTCAATGACTTGAAAAATTGTCTTAAAAACCCTACATGAAAAATAATTGTGATTAAGATGGTAGATTGTGATTGTTGCCATATCGCCCACCCGTACAACAAAGCCATGTTTCTCCTCCAACAGAACAGAAACACCAGTAGGAAATGATATTCTGGGCTGGTACTTACACCATCTGTCTCCGACACATCTACGTTGCCATTTTCATCATCGTCCATCTGCTTGTGGATATTCCGGATAGCCTCAAAGCTGAGAATGGCATTCTCATCCAAGCATAGTAGCTTATCAATGCGACAGAGTTCTAATGGAAAAAACAGAGTCATGCTAGTCAGTCAGAGCAATGAGAAAGGTTTTAACATAATATGGCAAATGTAATAGTATCAACCACATTGATTTATCTATGAAAATTGAGTTAAATGATTTTTATAGCATTATAGTATTTATAGTATTCAAGTGTATCCTATGTTACAAATTCAAAGAAATACAGTTCAACTGGATGAAACCGTTTTAACAGGACTTCTTGATGTATAGGAGGCTTCTATTTGTAACAATAATCAAATATTTCAAGCTAAAGAGCAAAAAATAACTGACATTTGATGACTAAGTTGCCACAACTCTCACTGACATTATTCTGTCCAACACAAACTGATTCATATACAGAAAGTAAAAGTGTGCGGCACTGAGACACGAAAGGGTCCATTTCTGGTCCATTTAGAGTTCAATTGCAATTCAAGATGTTACTGCTTAATTCAGTGTTATGATTCAAATTGCTTGATTGAAAAAGGCAAGAAAGGTATACAGATATCCAGTGCTAATAGTGTAGATTTTGTACATGTGCTATTGTGGTGCTTTTTCTGCTGGGATCTTACATATCTGTTCTGTTTGCTCCACCATTTCTAGAGTCCCCAAACAGCCTGCGGAGGTGCAAAACTACCTGCATATTGCATGCAAGCAGTGACAAAGTCATTGTGTTCCTGTAACCACAGCTAGCGCTAGCAGTGCTTAGCAGATGTTTGAGGGAAGTCCTAGTCATGGCTCTTGCAGTTGCTATGCAACTGCTGAAACCCACACAAATTGAGAATTCTTTTTCAGTATTTTCAGTATCCAGGTGAAAGACGTTCTGCAGTGGATGTTTCAAATGTCAGTGTGATTTTGTACGTATGTTTTAAACTTAATTTATCCTGGGTAGGTTTACTGACTATGGGTGCTCTTTCTCAGGCATGCCCTGCTTCACACACTTTCAGTAACAAATATTCCATTTGCCATAAAAAGGAGGTTAACCCTGGCCTGTTCTCACACCTCTTGTGAACTTATCACATGCCAGCAGCAGTCTGTTTGCTCTAGTCATGGTTATGAAACAGTCTGCCAGTGGAGCCTGTCTGCCCTCATCTTCCTCCTCTCTCCGAAGGGATTAGAAACACTCTGCCACGGATCACAGATAAGCCTGCCGCTCCCACTGAAAGGAAATTTTGTTTGGCCTTAACTGCAGACACTCAGGGTTGTGTGAAAGAGTTACTTTTTCAGTAAAGGAAATGGTCAAAATGGATTCACAAGAACCTCTGGAATTGTGCAAAACTCATCTCCAGAAGCTACTTACATACAAGGGGAGCATAAACATGTAAAAGTTGTGAAAAGTTTCAGTCACAACGGGTATCAGACATTTAAGCAGTAAGTTAACCCTTTCTCTCAAGCAGATGTAATAGCCACTTCACCAAGTCAAGGCATGTTGTAAGCCTTTACTATCCACCATTTACCATTGTTTTATATAACCCAGGAAAAGACAGTAAACTCACTCAATGGCTTATTATAACTTTTATAACAGATTTAATTTTTATGACAATCTGAATTACAAAATCATTAACCCTCTCCATTACAAAGAGTTAGCCGACACAAATGTGCCTCTGCAGTGCGGCTAAAGTGGGATGGAGCTTTTCTTATCCTGAAACTCCTTCATTTTAGTGGCTAGGGGATAGGCGTGTTTTTTGTTGGACACCTGGCCCAGCCACCCGGGTTTGAAGAAGTGCTGACAACACATAACCGTTGCTTTAAATAAATACACTGGTGAGTTTCCAGGCCACAACATTGCATTGCATTTCATAGTACTGGTTATCTTCACAACATACAATAGGGAAATACAAGTGAGTAGCGTGAGTCAGTCAAAATGACTGTCTCACTCTTTATAGGAGCTTAAGACTTGTATTACTATAGTATGACACCATTACTATGACCCTACCACCTGTAGCTCTCTCACACACCAAACTTTCAGTCCCTCGTACTCATTTGGTTTGCAAACTTCCAGAGACAAAAGATAAGATATTTACATACCAGCCTGCCTTTTTTAAGCACAGTTACGCAAGTAATTTTTGGGCTTGTATGTAGACGGGAACACACTCTGTCTCTGAACCATTCCACTTCATAGCCAAAGAATTATCACAGTCACTGAAAAATGTCTGGCAAGACTCGGAGGCCACTGTCAGGAATCAAACCTGTGTAGACCAAGCCTGAATGGTTTAGTGAGGCTAACAACAATTATGATTCGTAGTCTTTTCCTTACTAGTTAGTTACTAGTTACTGTTTACCAAATGAATCCTTAGTGTGCAAGAAACTACCACACTATATTTCAGCTACAATTTAACCTTGTAGGATCCATGCTCGTTAATATTTTCACAGTATGATGAAGTTATTAATGGTGCTGCATGGTGCTTTTCAGGAGTAGAATTACAATAGATTATCAAGTTGGGTAGCAGGCTCTTGCCAATCTGTTACCCGGCAGATAAATTATAAAAAGCCTCAGTTAACACAAGATGCAGCAAAAAATAGGTTTCCTGTGCGTTTCAATAAAAAGGGTAGAGTATGCTCTGTTGTGTTCATTGTTTTGCTGTTAGCATGCTAGCACGAGTATGGACCATACAACAAAATATGACTTTCAGGGAAGTAGTTGTAGTTTCCGTTCCCCATTTTTCAAAAGCACTGTAAATTTATTATCTGAGAAAACATTTCTAAACCAAATAATTACTGGGTGGACATTACTATGAGGAAGTCGAATTGCAGAGTGTAACTGGTTTTTCAACAACAGCAAAACATTCACTTCCTGTAGCTGCTCTGATGAAAACTGAATTCATTGCAAAAGGTTTGTGGCCTTACTACATAGTTAAACAAGGATTAACGACACTGTTAACATGTTAAAGTACACTTTTTTGTATGCCAATACAATAATAATTTAGCATTATGTTATGGGGGTACATTGGCTCTTAATGTTTTTGCTGCCTCTTTTCAATGGAAGCCAGAGATTACTTTGCTATGCTGTGAAGAATGGGGTGGCCACTATGAATAGGAACTCAGCATAGATGTTTGTCAGGTTCCTTTCATATTGCTCAAGGTGTTATAGAGTCAAATAACGGTAAGTTAAGAAGTGCTGTGTACTTGTGTAGTGAATAAAAAATTGTGTTGCAACTTAAGATTTGTCTTCTAACCAAACTGTGGCCATTTGATGCAAAAAGTTATTAATTCAAATGAGGGCCCGTCTTACACCTCACCTGACTACCAAGATCAGCTAGCGGGTCCTCCTTGTTTTATGATCTAAGTTAAAGGACAAGGCTTAAATGGTGAGTACATACCCTGACTATTCTCAGCGCAGCTACATTTAGAACCTGTACAATTTCCCAGATAGGGAATGCAATTTTGGCAGTGCAAGTCTATTAGTCTGTAACTCACCTGACAAGCCATGATCAGTATGATGTTGGTCCAACGTGGCCATACAGGTTTTTTCGGCCTGACTTCCCGCAACGACACACAGAAATAAAATCCATGTGGTCACCAATGTGCTGAACTCCATAACGAAGGTTTTCTGTAAAATAGGAGGTAGATTTGCTTGAAATGTCTCAGAGGTTCACAGAGGCATAACAAAAAAACACAATTAAACTGCATTATGCACTCGACCAGTTCAATGGCCTTGTGGTTAGAGTGGGAGATCGGGGTCGTACCAAAGACAAATAATGGTACCCAATGCCTCTCTGCCACATGGCTAGGGAATCGTTTGTTCCTAAGGCTACTATGCACTATAATAAGTGCAGCGGGCATTGTGATGTTCATGACATGTTATTTCATTATGTGGGAGAGACCAGAGAAAGAGGAGATCAGAAAGAGCAGATCAAGGAATACTCAATGGTATGTGAAATTATTCCATGCCAGGGACACTAGCTACCACTGCTCAAGAAGTCAATGATATAGCAATCCAATGGCTAGCTGAGGATGTTAAAGGGATACTTCACCCAAAAAATTACTTATTTTATATCAATTACACACCCCATGAAGCCTTGAATTCATGGAGTTTGTTTTTGTTTTTGTCGCATTCCTAAGCTAATAAATTTATGACCGGCGGACTCTCCCGTAGGAGACTCAATGTCTCAATGTCTCATTTCACATTTCAACAGCTCATTCAAGACTCTGTAATCCCTGCTTGGCTATGGGAGCTGATATTGTGCTTTATGAGCTTGAGACAGTACTATTTGTTAATCAGTTAGGTGTTCTACCCGACATCAGGGTCTAAATTCCTCAATGGAAAAGCATGGAGACCTCCTCCAATAACTTACTCTAGTCTGACTCTACGGGGACCCCTGCTCTACCATACAGATGGTTAAAATAACGTTTTATTCATTGTAATTAGTTCTGGGTTGTAGCTTTAATAATGTTATGTAACTTGGACTTTTCTGTGGTGTTGTAAGAATGTAAGGCATGTTTTGACTCGTTTTAGCTAAAAGCATTTCAACTAGTGTCAACTGTCAGGTAACAGCGGTTGTTCTGTCACTTGACACTAGCCAGCCAGATATGGATTGTCTGTCTTTCATCTCGACAAAAAAAAGGTGTAGGTGCAAAAAAATGTAGTAAAACATAAAACTATTTAGCCAAAAGTAGCCGATGATCCACAAACTCGGCAGATCTGCCAGCATGTGTGAGCTTGTAGATCTGATATCTCCGGTGTGGTGCGGCACCGTCGTACCACTAATTATAAATCGGGTTGAGATCAAAAGGGCCGTACGACACCCCCCCCCCTCCCCTAAATACATAACGTAGGCGTATTTTCATTCTGTACATTACAAAGAAAAGCGTCGACGCGATGAAGTTCCGCTACCGCAGTCTGGTTTCTCTGATCAGCTAACCGTGTTAGCCATAATATATGACTCCGAGTTTCATATCATGACAGTCATGGATGAACTTCGACCTGGTGTTTGCACTCTCCCTTTTTGGCTCGTACATCTACATAAACGTTCAAATTTCAAATATAAAATGCTTACCCCATGGCCACGGATGTTACAATTGTGTACGGGCCCTCAGAAGTACCCGTATCTTCCGTATTGTTCAATAAAAAGCATTTTAATCCGATCGGTGGCCATTTTCTCCGTGTTTTTGCAATATGCTTTCAACTACGAGACCCTATCGGTTGAGGAGGTGTATTGCACTCTGATACAGTATAACTCTATGAGAAAATGGCCACCGATCAGATTAAAATGCTTTTTATTGAACAATACGGAAGATACGGGTGCCTCTGAGGGTACGTACAGAATTGTAACATCCGTGGCCATGGGCTAAGCACTTTATATTTGAAATCTGAACATTTATGTACATGTACGGGTCGTGAATGGATAAAGTGCAAACACCAGGTTGAAGTTCATGTTTCAGACCCACTAACCGTGTTAGCTAGGAGATGAAAGAAAATGAAAAAACGCAGTGAATTTGGATGATGTTCAGATAACAGATCTAACAGCTCACATGATGTCCACTCCGCCTTTACTTTGGGATTTAAGTTACTGTTATACCGAGGAATATCACTGTAATAACGTAGATCTGACTGGGGTAGTACTAATGTCAATGTGCCAGCTAATAACCACCAGAGAGAAGGCAAAGCTTGTATATACTCCGTAGTACGAGTGTACGACGGTGTCGCTTGCCCCAAAAGAACAGATCTACAAGCTAACAACGCGTCACGGTGCGATGCGTTGTTTCCTTGTAGATCTGTTCTTTTCGGGGGGCATTGCGACAGGCTACAGCCTCGGCTCGCACGATGGAGCTTTAGACGCGGAAGGAAGGCAAGTTTAGGGCAACGTAGCAAAGATACACATTTTTTTCCGTGGGTTGTTGTGTAAACGCTTGAAGGAGGAACGTAACACAACACAATTATACACATCCATGTCTATAAAATACAATAATGTAAACAATGTACCTGTCATATAAAGCGATCCGTGTTTTTTCAGCTCTGTTTGAACATTGCAGCAGATGGCTGGTCCCTCGGAGTGGAAGCACAGCAGACAGACTCCACCTCTATCTCCCTCTCTCTCTCTCTGTCTGGTTCGATGGTTCTGCTGCGCTGCGATGCAAGCCAGCCGCATTCCAAGACAAACAATGGGAAAACAAGACTCTCTGTCTCGCTTTACACTTCCTGTATCTGTGCGATGTAGGCTGGGTGACCACCCCTTTAGCAGACCAGAAGTACGTCGTGGAAAGGTGGAGATTGGAGAAGTGAACGAGGACCTCTCTAGACCTACTGTACTGCACATATAGACAGAGCTGCTACCTTTAAACGCATTTTAAAATCTGAGGCTTTTTTTGTACACTATTTAAATCGTTTTGAGAAAAAATGCTACTGATTGCCCCAAAGTGACTGCAAAAGATTGCTGCTATTTGTTTAAAAAAAAGCTTCATACTGTGAATATGACACAATGTGTCATAACTCTGTTTAACTGTTTTTATTATATTTTGACACTTGCTTTGGTAATGTAAACGTATGTTTTCTCGTGCTAATGAAGCTCCTTTGAATTGAAAAAATGTAATGGGGTGGGGAGGAGTGGAGACTGGAGAGATATTTGCCTCCGAGGTGGAAAGACTGGTGATGTGAGGTTAGGAGAGATAGGGGGGTGGAGGGCGGGACAACGCACGCCCACCACCATCAGACCAGTGGTGGAGCGTGAGATAGGCTATCTTCTCAAATTAATGGTCTTTGCCGCAGTGTTGCGCTGACTGATGCGCAGGAAGTGTCTTCTTCTACTAAATGCCTCGGGGTCTTTTGGTGTTACCAGAGCCACTGCCAAACGTGCTGCCTCCATGGCTGCCTCCTATATGCGTGCCTTGACTGGATGTAGGATATTGCAAGTTTGTGCTTGTTTGAGAATGCTTCAATGCCAGTGTGTATAATGCCCCTCAAAGTGACAATAACCGTCAATGTGATGTACAAAGACAGTTTATTTTATATTAGTTTGATACTTATTTGGTGGAAAGACGTTCATTGCAATATGGACCTTCTGGCTTGATTTAACAAATGCCACCTCATTATTAAGAATATATGTTGGTGCGCTATTACTAGCCTTGGTTCACATGACGCTCGTCTGTCACAAGCGTCATGGAACCACTTGTTCCTGGTTTTTGAATGGTCTCCATTTACAACCCGGCCGTACATCTACATAAACGTTCGTTCATCTCCCAAATTTTCCCAAAAATGTGCACACCAGCTCTTTGAGGTCATTGAAGGACACAATATTTAAAAAAAAAAAATCTAATCTGGCTGGCTTTTGTACATACTGTAGCACAGAAGCAGCACTAATAAGAGTGGCAAATGTCATCCTCATGCAGTGACTATGGTGAACATTCTATCCTGGTCCTGCTTGATTTAACAGCTGTTTTTGATACTATTGAGCTTTAAATAGGTGGGTAGGGTATCTCACGCTCTGCTTTCAATTGGCTAGTGATCTGTCAAACAGGATGTTTCTGGTTGTCACTACTTTGTATCTGCCATTGTCCATAGAGTTCCAGACGGTTCAATCATTGATACTATCCTTTTCTCACTTTACATGTTACTTCTAGGCTATCTGGTTAGCCAGTTCAATTGCATCTTGAATCATATGGATGACATGTAACTGATTTTTCAGTTAAGCCAAACTATATGGGTAATTGGTACCCTCCATGATTACCTGGCTGTTTTTAAAGAATGGATGCCACTCAATGTACTTTAGCTAAATTCAAAACTGAGGTTCTTCTTTGGCCCTTTGTCTCTGAAGTTAAACCCTGTATCAGCATTCTGGGCCTCCAATGTTAAGCACTCCTTCTTTGGTTCATGAAACCTGCTATTTACAACTCTGGAACATCCTAAAATGTAATCAATGCAATCAACTACAGATCTATAATTAATAATCCATACACTCATTTCTTACTACTGCAATCCTCAGTCTTTTCTCTAAGCAGGCCTGGCTTGTCTGCAGCTTGTGCAAAATATTGCAGCCAGATTGTTAACTGTAACCATAGATCATACCATATAACCATAGCTTCATTGGCATTAAAGGCACTGTAGGCCCTACAGTGTAGGGCATATTATTAAGTATAATTAATTATTAAGGCACCCTGTGTGCATCCTTTGTAAATATTTTTTATTTCAGTATTTCTAAGTAAAAGACAAATAATTAAACATACACAATATTGTATTACAAGTATAATTATAATTATAACACATAACACACATATCGCATAAAGTAGAAGTGTCCACAAATGAGAGTATAAACAGGTAACTAAACAAGCTTCCTATTGGCACAATTGTTTTTGTTTGTTTCATAATCTGATTAACTCTGATATGGCACTACTGGGGCTTGATATCAACATGAAAACAGAGAAATCCCCTCTTTATGTCTGCCACCCTTTCAAGTTATCATGTAATACAATGTATTGTGTACATAGGAGTGTTACAGTCTCGGATAAGAAACAAATAATAGCAGCGTGCCTAAACCTTGTAAATTACAATTACAAAGAAATGCATGTCAAGTACGAATGCTTTAAGAAAGGCTTCAAGCAATCATAATGTGATCTAACCTTCATCAGTTGTGGGTTGTGTGATTGTACAACATAGACTATCTTTGTTTGACTCCTCAGAAGTTTTTATCCTCAGAGGGTAAAATGATCATGACCTCTCTGCTCTTAAAGTCCCACAAAGCTGTTAGATGAAACGCCATGTTGGACAGGACAACCAAATATTCAAACAGGGCAAAAAAGGTATAGCCTGTAAAAGGTAGGGAAGAGAAAATAGCATAATGTAATGAGTACCTCAATACAGGTTTGGTACATGTAAATATACATTTGACTTTGTGATACTTTAACATAAATCAGATCATAGAGAATTTGGCTTGCACCATATTCATTGCTTAACATTGGGTAAGAACACGAATGTAACTACATAATATACAGTTTACTCACTTCCTGGTTCACAGTACATGTTGTGTTTCCAGAAAAAGAAAGCAGCAAAAGCACAGAAGGATATGTAGAGGACTAAGAAACGTACTTTCCAGTGGTAAGACTTAGTATCCTGAAGGGGAAATATTTTCATAAACAGTTGCTGTTTTATTATGCCACTTAACAGTTGTTAAGTGGCATAAAATACATAGAGTACAGACAATGCAGCATGTAGTAATGGTGAACAATAACTAAAATGTTCAGCAATTCTTGCGTAAGCAGTGAGCACACTTAATGAAACACTTTACAGGAGTAGTCACTGAAAGTCAATCAACTGCATGTCAATGTGGTCCTTTACCACAGTGCCACCTTGTGGTGGCTCTTAACTTCACATGTAATACAATGTATTATGTACTTTAGGGTAGTTACTCAGATAAGAAAAACGTAATGGCAGCAGAGATTCCTTAAACCTAGCTGTAATTTACAATTAGAAAGACATGCATGTCAAGTACAATGACAAAAGCGTCAAGCAAACACAACGAGATAATGTGTAGCTAACATTCAGTAGCATGAGAGATTTTTGTGTGAGAGGGAGTTCCTTACCTCAGGACTTAGTGAGTACCTCTTGATAGTGTTCCACAACCAGCAGGTTATTAACATGTGGATAAGAGCGCTGATAAGGAACAGGACAAAGCCTTCCTTATGTACAACTAAACATGGGGCGAAAGGATGCCAAGAGAGAAGGAGACAATTTATTTATGTGATCCTGTAAATAAAGCAAAAATGCATTTTCCTGAATACTAATATATCTCTGCTGTCCGGCAGAAACCAGCTAACTCCAATTTTTTTCAGGAAATGACAAAAACAAAACAAAAAGTGGAGTTAGGAGGTTTTGTTCATCATTGATAAGAACAGCTAAATGGACCTCAAAGCTCACAATGAGGTTGGAGGTCAAAAGGGGGTGGAGCCTGGAGTCAGCAAAAGCAGCTAACTCCACCCCCTTTGGTGGACTTAGCTGATTTAGCAGAAAGTTTGAGGATCCAATGGAGTTAGCTGGTTTTGACAGAAGCGCTTTTTAATAATTTTCATTGGTTCAATATTTTTTTAATCAACACACAGACGTAAAGGGTGTTCAATAGCACTGTTTATGGAAAAAAATGCAAAAGCGGAAAAATTGAGTCAGCTGGTTTCTGCCGGACAGCAACGTTCCCCCCAGGAAGTTCATATGTGTATTTGAAAAAAGCCCAGCAAATCAATTTAGGGACAAAAATGTCTTCAACCCAATATAGCCTACATGAATTAATGATATGTCGTGAAAACGAACAAAGAAATTAAGAGTTGTGTATTTTGTCCTCCTTTTTATGACACAAATAACCCACAAATCCAATATTTCTGAGATGACTGCAACCAAACTACTCATTATTTCTGTGGACTGTTGGAGAGCACGGTGACTAAACTTGCTTTACTGTTACGAACATGAACAAAACCAGCTGTGGGGTAACATTTCAAGGGCTAAAACACAATGCAATTAAATCAACCATTCATTCAGCTTGAAAATATATTGATTACTCACAGTATGTCTCACTGGATGACACATACGTAAGGAGCAAGAGACCCAAGTTTTCAAAGAAGGCAAAAACAAGATTCAGGAAGCTGAGTAAACTCTCAGGGAACCTTGATGTGAACTTGCGTCCTTTATAATACTCAAAGTATGTCAGGGCTACAAGAAACCTTGGTGCTGAGTGTAGTCCAATACAGAATCTCCAGATGTGGCATTCAGGGCTTAGGCTTATTGAGGCACTAATAGATGGCAGATAATTAGGAACCTAAGAGAAATGATAGACTAGGGTCAGGTGACTAATGCTGTAAATTGAGGTGAACATTTTCAAAAGCAAGGACCCTCCAGGGGTCCTCGAGGGGGTTCCCAGCAAAATGTATTAATATAGCATCAAAGTCAGTTCAACCAATTTAACCCTATATACATCAGCTAGTTGAAAATAGCTGATACTTGTAGATCTGCTATTTTTAAAGAAAACTTTAAAAAAAGAAAGAATTTGATTTGAGTGAATGTGAATGTGGGAATGTAAAATAAATACAAAATATTTTCTGATGGGGGGTCCACAGGCCAAATGCATTAATTTGAGGGTCCTTGACATGAAAACGTGTGAGAACCACTGTATTGTATTAGCCTACCTGACAATGCGTTCCAGTAGAATCTTCGAAATGGAAAGCAGAAGATATGAAGACACAACTTATTAAGCCAAGCAGTGGCAGGAAGACAGCACCCAAAACACAGGTGGAGAATGATATGCTGACGATCAGGGGTCTCTCATACCCCAAGGTATTTGGACTGTGTAGCATCCTAAACTGGGTTAGAAAACATTTAAAAAAAATGTTGCATGTTTATAGTGATAATCATGTGTCCTTCTGATTTCGTGCAGTTGGATTAGTAAAATTGTAAATTGTAAAAATAGAACCATAGAGTAGTAGACCATGCAGTAGGAGGCTAACCTACCTCTGCTCTGTGCAGTGACAAATACATATTAAACATAAACCTAGCCCTGAAACATTTTGCATCCATGTCTGTCATATATTATATGACAGTCATGGATGAACTTAAACCTGGTGTTTGCACTTTTTTCCTTTTTGGTCCGCACATCTACATAAACGTTAAAATTTCAAATATAAAGTGCTTACCCTATGGCCACGGATGTTACAGTTATGTACGGGCTCTCAAAAGTACCCGTATCTTCCGTATTGTTCAATAAAAAGCATTTTAATCCGATTGGTGGCCATTTTTTTGGTATGTTCTCCATTGCTTTCAACTACGCAACCCTATTGGTTGGGAGATGTATTGCACTCTGATAAATTATATGAGAAAATGGCTACCAATAGGATTAAAATGCTTTTTATTGAACAATACGGAAGATAGGAGTACTTCTGAGGGTCCGTACATAATTGTTACATTTATGGCCATAGGGTAAGCACTTTATATTTGACATTTTTACGTTTATGTAGATGTATGGGCCGTTAATGGAGAACACCAGGTTGAAGTTCATACATGATGGTCGTGACAGACGACCGTTGTGTGATCCATGCGGCTAACACAAACCTAGAATTCGGCTACCATTAGAGGTGTGAAATTCTTAAACAAACCCTCGTTTTCCCCCGCAAATAGATCGAAATGCCCATGCCTAACATAGCCAAGGTAAGGTGTTGGATGAAAATAAAATATGAATAGCCTACCCGGAAGAGAAAGCAAACCAAGCGGCCGCATTACAATGATAAAGATGGATGACGCAGCCTATATCAAAAACATGCACAGACCTTGACCATAGTAAGTGATATAGCCTATATCTGATATGAATGTTTATCCTTAAAAGTCAAAACAAACTACAAAAGCAATCAATTCACCAATAGCAGCCTAGAGGACGCGGTGCGTCGGGAACTGTCCTTGGTGCTGATTAATGATTACTGTCAGCAATGGTTGCCTATAACAAAGAAAACATTTTTTGTTTTTCATTATTATTTATCTATATTCATTATTAGCCTACAGTTCAGGCTTTTCTTGCGGGAAAAGCGTAGGTATAAACCAGTGGTTCTCACCATGTGGATCGGGAGCCCAGTGGGGTCCCCACATGATTTTGGGGTGGTCCCACGAATTTTAAGACCTTTTTAAAACCTAAAGAAAACAAGGAAAGAAAATAAAAAGACCATTACCGCATCAAAACAAAATATACTAAAAAGACTGGTCAAACATCGGCCAAATTGTCAAATATTAATATAAGAAAGAGGCAATATTTGTGCATTGTGAGCTTGTAGATCTGCTATTTTCACAATACTTTATACTTATCCGTGGAACCGATTTTAACAAAATGGAATGCCCCAGCCCTTACATTCCAAGTGCTTATCAGGGTGGGGGGTGCCCAGTTCAAATTAAAAAAAAATTGGGGGGGGGGGGTCACTAAAAAGGTTGAGAACCACTGATAAAAACTATTGTATCTTAACCTTTTACCAAATAATACGGGTATGTGTGCCATTGTGTGGGATTAAGCTTTGTCTGTCAATCCACTGCCCCGCCTCTATGTTCAAGCACTGTCTGTCTGAACTGTCCACAAACTGTACACATGCCATTACTCCATGAGCAGCCCATATCTGAAGTAAACTGCTGGTAGGCTACTGCATTGTCTTCATAGACGTGCTCAAATGATCACTGGATCGAGTTAACCTGTTTTGCAAGATGAGAGTCCAAACATTAGGCCTACTTCTGTTAGCTATAAGTATCAATATTTTTCCTGGTAAGTTTTTTTTCCCTTCTTTTCTTTCAAGAAAATTATGCCACACGCACAATAATTTGTCGATCTTTAGTCTACCAAAGACTGCAAGGCTGCAAAGTCTGTAATGACAATTATAAAGAAAACGACAAATGATACGTATCTTTACCATCTACATAAATTGTAGTCTATAAACCTATTGACGTACATTTAGCCCATCCTATGTGTCTTAGCCAATAATCTATCTCTAAAATTGTGATTGTGATTCTGATTTCTCATAATTCAAAACTTCGAGCAAGTTAGTGTATGTATTTCACTCAAAATGCTTTATTGAAATAGCAATACATAGTTGTCATATGGATTACCCAAATCCAGAGTGGACATTGTAAACAGGCAGCATTTTGAGCCAAGTTGTATTTGCAATTAATCCTTTTTTTCGAGTGTATTTTTAAAAAATGCTGGAAAATCGGTTTTTACAGAAGCATTCTTCCTTAAATTATAAATTATGGGATTGTTTTTAAAGTATCATAACCATGACCATTTCAATTATTATAGCCCATACGCTATGTTTAAGTTTATTTTAATTTTAATTTTCTCACTGATTCAGTATGTGTGCCATGGATTAAGGGGTCGCCCCAACGCATATTCACTAAGGGTTAACAGAGGAATCCACAGTCTCTGCATGCTTCATGAGATTTGCCTTATCTCTAGAGTGTTATGGGACAATCCAACCTGAAATCCATTCTGTCCCCCTTACACCATCTGTCATGTGTCAACATGTTCTCTGATACTCTTTTTCCAAACAGAGCATCCATAATGGTTTCACTCAGAATGTTAAGAGACAACATGCTTTATCAGCCAACTCATCAGCATTCACTGCTTTGAATTAATTTAGTCTGTGTGGTCAGATTGGCTTATGTTCCATTATTTTCATGTATTTATTTTAGCAGGGACGATACACATTAATTAACATCACTATTCTGTATAAATGAGTCAGATGTATCCAAAAGGGTAATTTGTATCTGCTGCCCCTTGGTAGTATGATGTCAAAAGGTAAAAAAGAAAGAAAGAAGAAGAAGAAAACATTTAGTACACAATACAAAATTAGAATGTAGAATTAGAAATTAGACATTTAACTGGCATGCAAAACAGGCACATACTGTATAGATCACATAAAACAAGTACATACTATTAACCATCACTTTGAAGTGGTACACAACACCATACAGCCAGGAAAGACCACACTACACACAGCATGCATACAGCAACCTCACAAACCTGACTATTGCCAACAACCAGCTATACTGAATGCATCCAACCGTGTGATGCCCTAAATGAAAAGGCTGAATGACTAGAAGCCCTTTTTCTTGTTGGTATAATGTAATAACCTCTGGAGACTACAGAGTGTATGTACTTAATTGTTGTTAAAGCGTGGAAGGGAAAGTGCATTATGTATTTTTAAAACAAATAATGCATCATTAAACTTCAGCAGATTTTCTCTTAGCTACAATGATACAGTCACGGTATATCCATTTAACCTTTTTTCGAAGACCCTTTATCCTGTCTATAAATAGTGTCTTTCTGAAAAAATGTAGGACATAGAACATAATCATTTTGTCAGTTCAGTCAAATACAGCAGCAAGCCTTAATCCTGAGCTGTACTTTGTCGTATGATGGTGTCACTTGTTGAATAGAACTGATTTTCAACTGCGACACAGTGACACCATCATATGACAAAGTATAAATTAGGTTTTAGAGAGATTTACTGAAATGTTTCCTCTCTCCTGTCCCAGTGTGTTGGTGTGCTAAGGCAAAATATGCACAGAAGCTTCTGAAAGATTTATTCGCCAATTACAGCAGTGCATTGAGGCCTGTGGAAGACACTGATACCATTCTGAATGTCACCCTGCAAATTACTCTGTCACAAATCATCGATATGGTAAAACAAAGCACTGCTTCCCAATAAGCAGAAAACAACACAACTAGCTAATACACATTATCTGTCAAAAATGAGCATTTTGTATAACTAATGCTTTTATACTTATGTTCTGTTAAATTTCTTTTTTGATACCTTGTTTGGTGTGGTCATTGTTAATTACCTCAAATTTCTTACAGGATGAGCGTAACCAGATTTTGACAGCATATTTATGGATACGGCAGGTGTGGATTGATGCACTCCTCACGTGGGATAAAGATGATTATGACGGACTCGATACCATCCGCATACCTAGTAGTTATATATGGAGACCTGATATAGTCCTATATAACAAGTAGGTCGGAGTGGTGTTGGGTTTACCAGGCTGTAGCTGTTCTTTTGTCGGTGTAAAGGCACAAGCTGAACATTCCTTGAAGCTGTTATTCATGGGAGTGTTCAGGTTCTTATCTGCTTTTTGTACACCAGTTAATCCACTTAAAAAAATGTGAATCTGAATGTCCCAGTATTATAATTGCGTTGACATCACGGCAAATAAACAGAGTGTATGATGCAGATATTCAGAGCATACCAGGCTGAGGCATGAGTGCAAGTCAACTCCTCCCTCAGTGTCTGTACTTGTGCCTTATATCATTAAATAACATTCCTCCTGTAGTCCAGCCATTAGACCTATAGTTTTTTTTTCTTTTTCTGTTACTGCCCTATGGGAACTACAGTATGAAAGGAGATATTGCCTACAATTAAATAACTTTAAAAATAAAAATAAAAGAAAACTACTATAGTAGTGTTGTGAAAGTCATGGCATTACAGTTGTCTCTGTATTTCAGTGCTGATGACCATTTCACTGGTTCCATGGACACCAACGTGGTGATCCGGCATGATGGACAGATAATGTGGGACTCCCCAGCTATCACCAAGAGCTCCTGCAAAGTAGATGTGGCATTCTTTCCGTTTGATGCCCAGCAGTGTAGGTTCACCTATGGCTCCTGGACCTACAATGGTAACCAGCTGGACATCCTGAACGCCATGGACAATGCAGACCTGGCTGACCTTGTGGATAATGTTGAGTGGGAGGTGCAAGGTATGTCCGCTATAAAGAATGTCATCTTGTATGGCTGCTGTGCTGAGCCATACCCCGATGTGACATACACACTGAAATTGAAGAGGAGGGCTACCTTTTACATATTTAATTTGCTCATTCCGTGTGTGATGATCTCTTTCCTGGCCCCGCTTGGTTTCTACCTGCCTGCTGACTCTGGAGAGAAAGTGTCTCTTGGTGTCACAGTGATGCTGGCCCTCACAGTCTTTCAGCTGTTGGTTGCAGAGATCATGCCACCTTCTGAGAGTGTACCTCTTATTGGTATGTACAATAAAATGCACTCAAAATGCATACTTAAGAGATCTTTGTGGAAATTAATTTCACTCTATGGTTGAGGTGTTGATTTTTCTTTCAATTTCCATTCACAGGCAAGTATTATATTGCTACCATGACCATGATAACAGCATCTACTGCCCTCACCATCTTCATCATGAACATACACCATTGTGGTCCAGATGCCAAGCCTGTGCCCAAGTGGGCCAAGACAGTCATTCTGCAGTATCTGGCCAGAATGTGCTTTGTGTATGAAGTAGGGGAGAACTGCATGTCACCGCAATCAGAGAAACAAGAGCCGGGCCCTGTAAAGAACACAAACTGTACCATGAATGGCCAAGCTGGCCCTCCTGGCCGAGAGGACTATGTTTTCAAGGTGGAGGGAGAACAAGAAGGTTTGGTTTACAAGTTCCCAGAAGAGAAAGAGGACGTGATGGAGCAGACAATGAGTCCAGTAGGCTCAATTGGGAAGAATCCTACCAGTAATTACAGTTCCTGGAAGAATGGTATTTTCATGAGCATGGACTGTGGAGACACACAGACATCCACAGGCAGGTGCAGGAAGGAGGGAGTGAGTGATGGAGAAAACAATGGAAGAGAAATTAACTGCATGACCCAGTGGCAGGAACAGCAGCTCCTACGAAACATTGAGTACATTGCCAACTGTTACAGAGATCAGAGGGCCACACAGAAAAGAACTGGGGAGTGGAAGAAGGTAGCCAAGGTCTTGGATCGCTTTTTCATGTGGCTATTTTTTATTATGGTTTTCTTCATGAGTCTCCTTATCATGGGTAAAGCCATCTAGATGTAGAACTTTTTAGTGATTTCTGTCATTATCGTGTTAACACATGTCTGCATAGTTTAGTGCCAGATTCTTTGCTCATTCATCATCATGTAGATATTGAAAAGAAGATGTACGGTAAAGAGTTCAACCCTACTTCTAGAACACAGCCTACCTTTACGTATGGAAGTTTAGAAGTCTAAAAACAATAGTATAGGAAATTGTACCATACAGTACAGGTTCCACCCTGGGCACTGTTCAATAGTTCCCCACTGCTCCCAGTAGTTAGGATGGGTTCAATGCAGAGGTAGAATTCCAGGTATGTGCTAATGTACTTGGCAAATACCTCAACAACATCAATAGCAACAATAAACAAATCATCAACTGTGGATTTATATTTCATTCAATGGCGATAGTAGTCTTACTGGTGTGTTCTGCATCAAAGATGAAAAGCCAAGTTGAAGTATACTATGATAACATATCCTGTTAATGTTGCGATAAAATATAGATAGCTTTGAATACTCTGAGTGCCTGCTCAACTCAGCAAACAAGAGCAATTCTATAGTCTATAGTAACACTGTGGTTTCAAAGAGAAATAGTACTAGGGTAGGGAGGGTTTCCACCAAATGTTGACCTAATTTTACATTCCCAGAATTAATCCTTGTAGATGTACTGTACATCAATTGAACTGCTTTGTTTGTTTGTTCTCCCACAGTCTTAACTTAAATACACTTTTTAAAACAAGGTTACAAAGGGCTTATGCTGCACACCAGATTATACTGTAAGTAATACTTCATAACCTACTGGAAAGCAAAGTGAATTGTTAGGATAGTTAGTGAATTATTATAATATTTTGTTTTGAAATAAAAAGTGATTGATGAAAATTGTGTTTAGGTTTGAAGGTCTGTTCATGGTGTATAGATATCAACATTTAAGTGCTGAAATGAGCAGTCAAATAAATATATCTAATCTTTCAGAAACAGCATGCACAGAATGTGACAGCTGATATGATATCATTAAGATGTGTTCAGGGCCAGTGGAATGAAATCTTGTGACATCCAGTCCTTGACCTCAGCGGCATCATGGTCAACCACTGATACTGGCAGAAGAATTTAGCCTTGTGACACAGAATATACAACCAAGGAAGCAAGTTAAACAATCACAAAGGTTGGAAATAACATTTTTGAAGGTACAGCAAAGTGAGAACCGGCCCTGGGTATTCTTGTCAAGCCAAGTCTGGATGAGTTATAGAGTGCCTTGATTGTGAATTACAAATGTGTAAAAATGTTCAAATATATCCCAGTCAGCAGTAGTTGAGGCACAGACATTAATATAATGTATGCTGATGCACAGAAGCAAAAGAAAACTTGTATTTAACTATGAAGAGTTCAGGAGGCTCAGACAACATAAAGATGTTAATGCTATTCTATTACCAATGCACTGGATGTCAGTAAAGAGCCTCCATTTGACACTGAGTTCCTGCGCACAATAATCATAGATTCACAGGTCACTTATTCAGGAATCTCCTTGCGTCTTGTGCAATCAACGCCTGTAGGCTAATATGATACTAAATTCCTTCCAGGTTTTTACATTGTAAACCTTAAGGAAGATTGGTCTACTGAAGATCCAGTATCCTATACAATAACTGGGACGAGTAATGAACCCTATAGTCATCGTCCACAGCCACCATGCTTCACAAACATATGGGTCATTAATTTATACTAATTTGCTAATTAACCACTTTCAACCCAGCATCTTTATTTTAGGCAATTTTTTTTTACAAGCATCCGGATGTGCCTTGTGAGCTTGTAGGTCATCTATTTTCACCATGTGTATATGATAAAGAATAAAATAGGGTTTGGTTATTTCCACTGAATTAAGTCTTACAACACATATTGCACAATAGCACTTGATGGACCATTTATGAACCTGATACATTTACAAAGGGTGACATTGAGTCAAAATAATCCCAAACATATCTTCCAATCGATTGACAAGATCTGCACAGGCACCACAGTTTGGATCAACTGGGTGTTCAAACATTCCTCTTGGTTTAGACATGCAGAAATCTCTCTCTCCCCCCCCTTTTTTTTAACTGAAGGGGTTCAGGCAGAGGCTAATGAAAACGTACCCCTAGAATATTGATGTATGTACCTATCATAGACTTGAAAATATAACCACACACTAGAAACTCCCATGTAGAATGGATCTTTACCAATATAAAGATTTTGTGTTGCCTCCAACAGGTTACACAAACTGTTAAACTTAAACAAATGTTGCAGGGAAGTATAGATACTGTAGACAGACATTTATTTATCCCTGTGTGAAAATTGTTGTAGCAGAAACAGCAACAAATAGTTAACAGAATAGCTAAGTACAGATATTTATATTCAATATATACAGTGTCAGCCGGCCTACAACAGTGCCTATCTTGATTATATGTACAGTCTATCAACAGTGAATATGATGAGTAAATAGTACAGTCTATTAAGAAACATTTAAGAGTTATCCTTAACAGGTGTCTGTTGTGGTTCTGTAATGTACTTCCCAGAAAGCTATGTGCAAATATATACATATATATATACTGTAGCAATCCTGCTGGTCAAATAATCACCTTTCTTTCAAGCCTTGATTTAGTATTAGGATTGAGTCACTTTTCTGTTTAGAATTTGCATGATTTTATCTCGTAATGTCTTTGTTTGCATTCCATAGATAACTGGATTTAAATTAGCAGGCACAACATGAAATAAAATATATGCAATTTTCCTTAGATCTGGATAATTTTGGAAGCGATGTAGAATGATGGTTAAAAACCCAGACCAGAGCATAATAAGATAAAGGACAAGATGACTAGCACAAGTTTGCAATGCTTTGCTATTCAAGTCTTTGTTTTTCTTAGTCCAGCAGATGACAGCAATCCTAAAATAGGTGATAGCTATGCTTCCCATTGAAGAACCAAACAGCATTACAGTAAAAATCAGACCATATACATTGTTGATAGACACGTCCTCACAAGACAGCTTAAACAATGATGCATTGTCACAGTATGCATTTTGTATAACAGACCTACAGCGGGACAACCTGACTGTGAGCCCTATCAGAATAGATACTAACATTACTGAAGCTCCCCATGCAGATGCTGACAGTGCAACCACAGCTCTAGTAGTCATAATTGACCCGTACCTCAGTGGGTGAACTATTGCCACATATCTATCAACAGCCATAATGATCAGTATCATATGTGAGGCTGAGCCAAATGTGTGACTATAAAATGCTTGAGCGACGCATTGGTTGTACGTGATGAACCTCTCTGTTGATATGATGTCGGTCATGAGCCGTGGCAGTAAGACTGTGTTGCCTATTAGATCATTAATAGACAGGTTGCAAAAAAGGAGATACATTGGTTGGTGCAAACTCTTCTCAGTGATAATGAGAGTGAGCACTGTAATATTGGAGACGAGGAGACTAAAATAAACAAACAGTAGTAAGAAAAACAAGGGGTATGTGAACTCTGGAGAAATGTCAAAGCCCTGGATTTCCAGGACACCACTTGGAACTGTAATGTTGCCGTCCATTCTGTTTAATGCTGAATATAAACCTGTAAAAAAGTTATTGTTATGGTTGAGGCAGGTATTAGAAGAAAAATTCAGCTATATAAGAAAACAACAACAACAACAACAACAACAACAACAACAAACAAAAAAAAACAAAAAAGATAACTTTTAAACCATAGCATTAGTGAAATAAAAGTGTGAAGCATCCTCTCAGCACAGCTATTTCCTGGTATTATACAGTAGGTACTAGGTAGACTACAATTACATTATGAAGTGCAATTCAATAATAAATAATATATATATATATTCAATGTATAGTTTTTTTGTTTTTTACCATAACAATTTGTTGTTGAATGTTGTATTATTGTTGTATATTGTATCAAGCAATACGCAAAGAAAATACTCTAAGCCTAAAATGTATTGATTATTTAAATTCAATTAAATTAAAATGATTAAATAATGAACGTAAAACAGTTGTTCCATGTGGATGCATTACCTTGTGTTTGAATGCAGGAGCTCAGGCTCAGGAGCAAAGCTGACCCCTTTTATCCTGGACGTATCCTATCGTTTTCCATCATCAAACAATTATCAAATCAACACTGAGGTCAAAACATGTGTCACATGTTCATGTTTCCTGTCATCCCTAGGCTGAATAACACAGGAATTCATCAGATAACAGTATAATGTAGGAGTTAAAGGTAGAGAGACCTGAAAAGCTTGAATGAGCACTTAAGGTCAAAAAGGTGTTTTTCAGTGTCAGTATAGGGTTGCAGAATTTGTCTAAAAGAGGAGTGTGCGTCAACATAGAAAAGTCAAGTATGTAATCACTGTTGCAACACAATGTTTGAGGGCATGCTTAGGATAATTACTGTAAGTTAAAGGGCTTAGTATTAGTCTAACAAGCCCTAACTAACAAATAACAACAGCCAAGAGTCTAATTAAGGTTATATGATAAAGTCAGTTTAATATGTTTTTTTCTCAGATTCACATACTGTAGATCAGGGGTTTTCAACTGATTTTGACCCAGGGACCACCATCCTGACTAAGAGCAACCTGGGGACCACCACTATTGTGCGTGGTGGGTCCATCATAGACCCACCCCACACAATAGTGGTGGGGGGTTCATGCACCACAGGGAGCTGGAGAAAATAGCTATAATATCAATATAATATCTAATAAAATACAGTGATTTTGTTTGAATATGATGGAATATGATTAAGGATTACTGTGATTATGGTAAGCTCACATTTCATATCACACACACACACACACGCACACACACACACACACGCACACGCACACGCACGCACACACACACACACACACACACACACACACACACACACACACACACACACACACACACACACACATACCATACAGTAAGAACTCCTGTAAGTTATTAAAAGTAAAAAAAATAAAAAAAATAAATAAAGTTTTAAAAATGTTTTAATGCATGGCCAGGGACCACCTGCAATACCTCCGCGGACACCGGTTGGTGAATGATCTACAGTGTAGATCATTCAGCCATATGCAAACATTCACAGAATCAAATCAATGAACTCAGGGTCTTTTGTGTCCATTTCTCGGGGGAGAGATGATTAGTCTGTCCTGACTGCCCTTTTTAGTTCACTTCCTTTGTTCAGAAAGCCCTGATGTGACCATTTAAGTCACATGTTTAGTTTGGCCTTGCTGCCTTAGTTCTCTTGGGATACAATTATGAAAATTGATACATTTAGCTGTGTATTTTTGTGATTGTGAAACATTCTAATGTTATTTATTATATAACATTTAATAATAATAATAATGATGATGATGATGATGATGATGATGGTGGTGGTGATGATGATTATTATTACTATTATTATTATACTTTCACTGTTTGTGGACCTGCAGTTTATGGACAACATGTCAACATTTGTTAAGAACTGTGCTCTTGTACTCTAGGAAAGTAAACTAAAATAAAGACATTAATACATGTATTTTAGCCGCTGTTTTGAACTGCAGTACTATTGAATTGTAACAAGATTACCTCATATTGAATGTTAGAGTCTCCCATTGAGTGTTATGAGAAACAAAAGCACCCTCCATTAGCAAACAACAAGGAATGTCATCGTCAACAAGAGGCCACCAAATTATCAAGGGATTAATTACAAAGTGAGACAGTTAATAACACATCATTTAATCATGTCTCAAAGGGGATCATTAATAAATGTTTTTTTTACAGAATAATGATGCACACGTTGCTAGCTGATGTAATCATGTCAATAATCAAATCATATTTATCTTTTTGGTCCGGTGGCGGAGATTATGTTTTTGTAATGCAGCCTCTAGCCATAGAAAAGTATATGCCTCACTTTTTTATTACTAGACTGGTGCCTGAGCACTAGCTTAGTCGGGAATGATGCAAGTCGGGAATGCATGCCCCACCCGTCCCTTTTATGCCCATAAATGCAGATTTTTGTATCTGTCTGTCTGTGTCCCTTTCATGCCCATACATGGAGTTCCGAGTCAGGCATGCCCAAATATGGAGTCCAAGAGTCTTGTGACGTCAGTACTATGACAGGGTACTCCAGTCCATATAAAGAGATTTGTGGTTTTATAGTTTTTTTTTTAGATGCGCTGATCCGACTGACCGACCGACCTCGGTGCCTCAGAGATGCGCGCGCCGAGTTTGAAGTTTTAATCACAATAAGATATTGCGGTAGTTCTTTATTAATTTGGTGAAAATAAAGAAAAACATCACATGGAAGCACCTGGGACGTATCATCAGTGTTGTAGCCTGGGGTCAACGGGTGTTTCGGGTCTCGCAACATACACCCTCGCCCAGGTGACCCAGCCGGGGTTGATCAAGCCCCCGACTTACGTCCCAGTATCTACCCGCGGTCAGTCCTCTTAGGGCAAGACAGGGCCACTCAATCCGCTTCTCCGGAACTACTCTGCCGAGGCTCTGAGAGGCTCAGGCACGTGGAGGGACTAGGCTGTGTGGATGGCCTCCTGGCCGGGCTCCTCCTTCGTCTCACCAAGTCCAGGACCTGAGCGTTGCACCAGACTCCCCGGTTCCAAACATTTCATTCTGGCGTGATGGTTTCTTGGGCCGTGGTGGTACTGCAGACTCCACTTGCGGCTTGCTCTAATGGCCCTCCTTAAAGGCCTCACGTGGATTTGTTGGGCTTCTTCCTCACGGAAGACACAGGCTGGGGCACTAACCCATACTGCTCCCGGATGCCGTCTACATTCCGGCTGTCAACACAGCGTCTTCTGCTGCGCACCTACTGTACCAAACACTCAGAAGTGCAAAAACATCACTTTTTATTAGAACACACCAAAATACAATTGTTTTCGTGGCTTTTCATGTGGGCTAATGATAGCGATGTACAGTAACAGCATAGAAATTGTCAAAACACTACTAATCTTTTACATAAAAGCTATTTCAACAGCTATTAATATTAATACCTAGAGCAAAAAAAAGAAAAAGGTGATAACCCGAAAGCAGTTTCAGCTATTATCTTTAAACTTGTGCTAAAGGAAATTAGGGCGAACTCTGATGACCTCAAGGGATACGGAGGTTGAGTAAACAAGCCTGGTGGTGATATTTAAGACGGTAAGATGCCCAGTTCTCAACATCAGAAGTTGCAGCACTTTGCGACAAGTCACGTTTTAACTGGAAGATGCATTTCAAGCCTATACTTTGTAAATTTTGGTTTAGTGTATTGTGATTTCATGACAAATTTTCCTTGTAGATTTTAAGTCACACAGTTAAGCTAATATGGAAAACAGATCCGTCTGGTTCAGTACTGAGTTAAGTCTGGACCCATTCTTTATTCCGCACAGAGGAAAGTATGCCATATTTTTTCTAGGCCTTGCAATTTATTTCATTGGCATTTTCTGTAACCTCACCTTGTTGACATTAATTATCTTGCAAAGGAACCTTCACAAACCCATGTATTTCATTCTCTTTAGCCTTCCGCTCAATGATCTGATAGGTATCACTGCAATGCTTCCAAAGGTACTTTCTGATATAGTAATGGGGACAAACAAGGTTTCGTATCCTGTCTGCGTCTTACAGGCATTCTTGCTTCATATGTATGGAGGTGGAGTTCTGTTCATTCTGGCAGCAATGGCCTTTGACCGATATGTTGCCATCTGCATGCCACTACGATACAGCTCTCTTATGACGCCGAGAGGTGTCATTTGTATCATCTCTCTTGTTTGGGGTCTTGACTTTGTTTTGATTGTATCATTGTTCTCTTTGCAGACAAGGCTTCCCAGGTGCAAATTTGCCATTATGAATGTATTCTGTGATAACCCATCTCTTCTAAAGCTCACTTGTGGCGGCAACACCACAATCAACAATGTCATAGGTTTATTTAACACAGCTGTCATGCAACTTGTCAGTGTGACTGTTCAGGTATTTTCTTATGTGAAGATTCTTATTGCTTGCTTGGTTACAAGGAAATCTGAGGCAAAGAGTAAAGCTATTAACACATGTGTTGCACAGTTGGTTATATTCTTCATATTTGAAATTGTGGGGACTTTCACCATTTTATCTCACAGATTCAAAAATGTCTCTTCTGACTTGCAAAAGATAATGGGAATGCTCATATTTCTTGTGCCTCCACTGCTGAATCCAATTGTATATGGGCTGAACACAAGTGAAATACGAAACACACTCCTTAGAGTCTTTAAAAATGAAGTGTCAGCCTAAATCCTTTGTATCATTTCTAAATTAATCAAATTAGCCTTATCTTAGCGTTATTATAAATAATAACACAAAATATTTGTACTGTACTGTACCATTGTTTATTTTGGTAATGCTCTTCTGATATCATGTAGAACAAAGAATCACAATGTGTTGAAAAGAAATATCTCAGTACCAAATGATTTACTCTTGGAAATGTAAACAGAATCACTAAAAACTCTTTTGGGCAATACAGTACAGTATGTGAAAATGGAATGTGGCATTGTGTCATTTGGCAATGAAGGGTTTTTATTTTTATGTTATTGTAATGGAAGTAATGAAGAATCCTTATCCTTCAAACAACCTCTGAAGTTAACTTTCCTGCTCTGTTGAATGAAACTCATAATTCTAGTATACGCAGCCTGTATCCAATACAACACGAAAGAGAAAAATTGAGAAGGCTTGGCTGAAAGCATTACAACGAGTGTGTGAATTTTAATGGTAAATAGGGAATTAGCTTACACTTAGTAATCTGTGATTGATTTTACATTTTAATAGTCATTGAAATGATAAATGTATGTATGTAGTGTTGTTTATGCTTTTGTAAAATTAAGCTGTATATTCAAGGAATATGATTGAGAGAATGGTTGGTCACTTTATTAGCTTAGATTAAAACATTATTGTGATCAGAATCATATGCTTCTATTTGCAGGTCAATGTTCATATTTGATGAAAATAGGCAAAACAGTATCACCTGTTGCAGACATCACAATAAAAGTGGAGGATTTTTGACTTGAGAAATGAAATGTTTTAATTTTTTTTTTTTTTTGGGGGGCTTTTCTGCCTTTAATTGGATCCGATAGTACAGTGGAGAGTGACAGGAAACAGGGAGAGAGAGACTGGGAGTGATACACAGCAAAGGTCATCAGGCTCGGGAACAGGATCTGGAACAGGACTCGATGCGCCTTAACCATCGACGCCCCTTGTTTTGATTGTATTTTGTTGTTTGTTTGTAGTTATGCATAACAATATCAACCATTTTCTTTATAATTAAGGAAGTGATTAATTTGCTTCATTACACTGTATTCTTGTAAACTGTGAAATAAAGACATTGCTTCACCAGCCTGCTGGGTTTCCAAATTAATGTTGTTTTTCATATCTCAGAATAGGATTGGTATTGGGATTCTCCTGCATGCGTCAGACATTGATTCAACCTGGCTATTCTCTCACGTTGCGTGTTGACGAGGACGGATGATTCACGATTCCAAGCCTATCGGTACAGGGCTCAAGTCCGCTTCTGTTGGTGCACCTATCTTGTTTTAAATGTTTTTAGAGGATGCAGCAATTTATTATAAGTTGGAAGTGAAAACAGTACTTCCGCCTTCCAGTGGGCGGGACTCCTGGTAAAGTTGAAACCAGAAGTCGAGTGAGAATATGTTGAGAAAATGAGAAATGTAAAATAATTTTTTTTAATGTGATTTCAAATGGTTCCCATACTACTGTATATTGACAGAAATAGATAGATTCAGTGTGAGTTAAAAAGTGCAAAAAAGAGTGCACTTATTGCATTTATTTTAAATAACTAATTAACCTAATCTGAGACAGGACATAAAATAAATATGATGCAGTATTCTAGATCAGGCCTTATTCAACACCAATAGGCCTATCAATGCTATACCAGCTGAGTCAGTAAGCACACATAGGCCTATAACGCCATAGATTAGTGTAAAATTACTTTTCTCTACATTATTAGACTAAACACAAAATACAGGCTGGAAAAGGAAGGATAGGATAGATAGCCTAGAGACACCAATGTGTCCTATCTGCATTTAACCCTTCCTAATTGCTCTAAGACAAGAGTGTGTAGCCCAATGGTTCCCTTTCATCAAGGACGCCCAAATGAATATACCCCATACAAGATTTGTGTTGTTATTAAAATATCTTTTTCAAGATATTTTGAAAATAGCCGATCTACAAGCTCACAATGTGTGAATGTTATCGGTGCCCCAGTGGGGCTGCAGAGTTTGTTTGATTAACCCAGAACACAAGCAGATTGCTGTAATTTAACGTTCTCTATAACCAGCAATGTGTGAGTGATAATTCTGTGTATGAAATATAATTTTATTACAAGGCAACGCCGCTATTCAATAGAGGGAGAGAGCGTAAGATTGCATTGGGGATAATGGCTTGCACAGTCTTCTCTTAAAGGCAATGGCATCTGGCACATGATTGGTTTTATTATTGTAACGCCCAAACCACACCTAATCATCTATGCATAATGTAACGGGTAGTGCAAGTGTTTTAGGGATAAGGCTGGTGTCCGAAGATAGCAACTTCTGCACGGGAACGCCCCTTGCGCAATGCTAAATCCCCAAATAGTGGGTTTAGCCACTCTTGTGGCTAAAATAGGGCCCGAGCCCTATTTTTGTCCGAAGATCCTATAGCCAGTATTTGGGGATTTAGCATTGTGCAAGGGGCGTTCCCTTGCAAGAGAAGACTGAGCAAGCCATTATCCCCAGTGCAATAGCTCTCTCCCTCTCTGCCCAATGTGCCATGACCATGGAAGAGCGACGTTGCCTTGGAATAAAATTATATTTGATACACAGAAGTATTATTCACACATTGCTGGTTATAGAGAACTTTAAATTACAGCAATCTGCTTGTGTTCTGGATTAATCAGACAAACTCTGGAGCCGCACTGGGGTGCCGAAACATTGGACACTATACCCGCCGTTTGCTTTATACGCTGTAGCCTTTGATTGCCTTTGAACAAAACCACATTTGATCGATATAGGCTAATTATCACCCACATGTTGCTGATTATAGAGAATTTTGTATTATTGTAATCCGTTCATTATTTCCTGGGCGATGGATTAATGAAACTGAACGGAACGAATGGCATCGTGTGACGCGCGGCACAAATCATTGTCTGCTTTGAATCATCTGAAACACAATTGACATAAGGAATTGACACTCTCACTTCTGCTGATTATAGGAACATTTGAATCACAGAGATACGTGGAGAATTAGGAGAGAAGGAGACCTCTGAATGTTGTGCTGTTGTGCACCCAGCTCGACTCCCCCGACATGTACATTGCAGGCGCGCTCTAATAAACAAATTTGGTTTTAGAATCCACTATGGTCTTTCCCAAACGTGTTTGGGCAAGATAGCAATTTTAGGGAGAGCCCAACAACAACCTCCAGGCGCAAATAACGGAGTCGGCATAATGAATAGCGGGTATAGCGGCCGCAAGATACCGTTTAGGGACAGTGCCAGCTCCCTTGTGCGTAATTCACGGGTAGCGGGTAGTGCCAGCGGGTAAGGCACCGGCGAAAATAGAGCCCCTAGTGTTAAAGTGGTCAAACAGATTTTGGGCACGGTGGCACAGTCGGTAGCGCTGTCGCCTCACAGCTAGAAGGTCCTGGGTTTTAAAATTATAATCATTTTGCTGGGGACCCCCTGGAATCCCCTCAAGGACCCTTGGCGGTAGCCTGGGATCCAGCCTGCTTCGCTACGTTCGGCGGACTTTTTTTTCTCTCTTCGCTTCTCAGTCTGGAAAGCCTCCCATTGGGAGGTTTTGCAGAACTACACTGGAACTACATATGTTACGTTGGGCAACGTCGTTGCTGATTGGATGTTGTTCAAACGAATGACGAATCACAACGATCACACTGTTTTTTTGGTCCCGCCCCGCACCACAGACCAATCAGAAGCCCCAGGTTCGATTCGAAGCTTGTGGCATGTCCCGCCTCCCTTGGAGATAGGAGGCTTTCCAGACTGAGAAGCGAAGAGAGAAAAAAAAGTCTGCCGAACGTAGCGAAGCAGGCTGGATACCAGGCTACCTTGGCGGTTCCCAGACCCAACTTTGAGAACCACTGGTATAACCTACCTGTAACATGCATGTCATTTGTTGGGAGGAGGAGGACCTGGAGGAAACTCATGTGAACTGTGACTCCTCTGTGACTCCTCACAGAAAAGGCCCCAGTCGGCCCACAGTGGGATTCAATCCGAGGGAGGCAACAGTGCTAACCACCAAACCACCATAACACCCATGTTTAGTGTGAACCACTTTGAATTGCCTTGTCGTTGAAATGTGCTATCCAAATCAACTTTGCCTTGTCTTATAACATATACAATGCAACATATTGTAAAAGGGAAAGCTTTTAATAAATATTTAACCTGGGGTTGTATTATCCAAATATTGTCAATCATATTTTTCTGTTGCTTCTGTAGGCTAGTGAATGAGCAACTGGAAGTAGTGATTATCGCAAAACAGGACTCAAAAGCACATAAACAAGTGTGAACAAAACAGAGTCTGCCAATAAATAATGAAAAGAGTCTTGATACATTCTTTATTTCTGCCTATTTTCCCACTGGCAGAAGTAGCAGCACATACCGTTGGTGACCTAATGATTTCTGTTGTGGTAATATACAGTAACATAAAGTACCAGGACTCTTTTTTTCCCGGCTGAATCCGCTTTGTTCATGTTCATTTATGTTCTACAGCATGATTTTGAGAAGCCATACAATAAATAAATAAAATACATCACGTGGATGCACCTGGGAGGTATCATCAGTGTTGTAGCCTGGGGTCATCGGGTGTTTCGGGTCTCGCAACATACACCCTCTCCCAGGTGACCCAGCTGGGGTTGATCAAGCCCCGACTTACGTTGCAGTAGCTACCCACGGTCAGTCCTCAAGACAGGGCAAGGCAGGGCCCCTCAGTCCGCTTCTCCAGAACTACTCTGCCGGGACCGGGGGAGGCTCTGGCACTTGGAGGGACTAGGCTCTGTGGATGGCCTCCTGGCCGGGCTCCTCCTTTGTGTCACCAGGTCCAGGGCCTGAACGTTGCACCCGACTCCCCCGCTCCAAACATTTCACTCCGGCGTGATGGTGTCTTGGGCTGTGGTGGTACTGCAGGCTCCACTTGCGGCTTGCCTGAAAGGCCCTCCTTAAAGGCCTCACTGTGGGTTTGTTGGGCTTCTTCCTCACGGAAGACACAGGCTGGGGCGCCAACCCATACCCAAACAAATTAAATAGAATCTGCCCTCAGCCTGGCAGAGATAATAAAGTGGCATAATTAAAAAGCATACATTTTGGCATAAGGGTGGGACTAAAGGAAAGACCATGATGTCGTCAAAATCAGGGTTCATCCTGTAATATACTATATTGTGTTCAAAGCTTAAATGTTTATCCTGAGAGTGGCACTAGAGGAAAGGTTATGGGGTCACTCAAATGGCTTGGGCTCCTCCTCCAGGTAGAATGAAAGTGCACAGCGAAGTGTTGGATGGACGGACAGACCAACCAACCGACTGACCTACAATACAAAGTTGTTGAATGCTTTCTGATCAAACATCACAGGACCACAATGGAAATAAGCCCATTTTTGCTTTATTGTTTTTTAATTTGTATTTATTTTCTATCCTCAGTTATTTATGCATGTAATGGGTAATGACAGCAGTGCAGTATTTTTTTTATTTTATTGTCTAATCAAATGATTCATTCATTCAGCTCAATTTGATATAATGAATAAGCTTTATCCTGGGGGACTCCGGTCAACTAAGTATATTGTATACTTAGGAGAATAATATAGTATGACAGACCTGCACTCTTGGGCAATCTAATGGGTTGTCCTACTAAATCCCAATAAAAGAGCCTGTGCTATACATCTAATGACACGTCTCCACTGTGGTGGAGGAATAGGTAGGATAACTTATTGTGATCTTATCATCATTCTATTATGAAATAACTGTCTGTATTTGTTAATGGTAATATTGTTTTAGTTAGAGATGTGCTTAAATATTAACTTTTTTCTTTTATTATCAATTAACAGCATGATATAATCATGGTGACTAACACCTCGCTCATTAATGGAACATTACTGACAATGATACCATTAGACCTATCTCCTGCAATGATTTATCCAGCATTCATTTTTGGGACTCTTACATATCTATTCATTCTCTTTTGTAATTTGCTGTTATTAACAACCATTGCCATGAAAAGAACTCTGCATAAGCCAATGTTTATCCTGCTCTTCAACTTACCTATATGTGACATTATGGGTGCTACAGCTTTTTTCCCTCAGCTTGTGCTCAGCATCATATTACAGAACAGATCTATTTCCTTTCCTGCATGTTTTATCCAGGCTTTGCTCCTTCATCTTTACGGTACAGGAAATTTACTGTTCTTGACTGCCATGGCATATGATCGGTATGTTGCTATATGCTGGCCCTTGAGATATAACTCTGTCATGACTCAAAATACCCTGGTAAGAATTATTGTAATTGTATGGCTCATAGATTTCACCTTGATCTTATTGCTGCTTGGTCTGGTCACACGGTTAAAAATCTGCAGGAGGACTGTTGTGGATATGTACTGCAATAATCCATCTTTGGTGAAACTCCTTTGTGGAGACACTTCTGTGAATAACTACTATGGGTTGTTTATTACAGCTCTTATCCAAGGGGGATCATTGCTAGTGATCACTTTCACCTACATCCAGATTTTGATTACCTGCATAAAGAATAACCAGTCAGATGCCAGGGTGAAAGCCATCCACACATGTGGTACACATCTGGTAGTGTTCTTATTGCTAGAATTAAACACTGCCTGTACTCTGATTGCTCATCGTTTTGAAGAGGCATCACCTTACCTGAGAAGGGCATTAGGTGTGTCTATTTTGGTTTTCCCGCCTCTTGTGAATCCTCTTATATATGGACTACGAACAAAAGAAATTAAGAGAAATATGATGACCATGTTAAAAGAGAAATCTAAATGTATTTATAAAGGGAAATCCACCTGACAGTGATCAGAAACACAGACCTGGATGTTGGCTTTCATACTGCGTTACGCTGTACCTAACTTCAAATACATCCAAAATGCAGTGATCGAGCTCTTATATGCATGCATGTATCATGTTATCAGCTTAACCAGGACAAAACGAAGGTATTGGTCATTGGTGAGAAAGAGCAGAGAGAGGTGCTTTAGGTGTCTGCACACCTAAAAAAACTCGCTCTTAACATTGAAAGCCAGGCCAGAAATCTAGGGGTCATACTTGACTCAGATTAAAATTTTGAGATTCATATAGAAAATATAACCAAAAGCTCTTTTTTTTATCACCTCAGAAACATTGTTAAGGTGCAGCAGTTTCTCTCTCTGGCTGATACTGAAAAGCTGATGCATGACTTTATTACTAGTAACAGGTTATAGACTACTGTAACACTCTTTTAGCTGGTCTGCCAAAGAAAGCAATTGCAAAATGACAAACAATACAGAATGCTGCAGCACATGTCCTCATCAGGACTAAGCGCAGAGCACACATCACACCGGTAAGATCTCTGCATTGGCTACCTGTTACTTCTAGAATAGATTTTAAAATGATTTTATAAATCACTTAAAGACTGTGCACCAGTATACATGTCAGGTATGATCAAGAGGTATGAACCTAGCATAGGTCGCTGAGATCCTCTGGCACTGAATGTTTAGAAGTTCTAACTGTCAAGAGACATGGAGAGGCAGCTCTAGTTTGTATGCCCCCAAACTTTGGAACTCCCTGCCAGTCAATCTGAGAATGGCTGAATCAGTAGATATTTTTAAGTGTAATCTTAAAACATATATATTTTGCCTCGCTTATCGCAATGATTAATCTGATATTCTGTGGGTATTTTGCTCTTTCTTTTTTTGTGTAAAGCACTTCTATGTATGCCGGGTGCTATATAAATAAAGATCATAATCATAATTATGTCAATGTAACCCCATAATGTGTTATGTAGACATGGCTTATTGCAGTTTTAACACCGATGTTAAATACATGGCTGAATTAGACCCCCTTTATAAATGTGCTATAACACTGTAATTATACTGAAAAGCCTGTGATTTAATTCAGCGTTGTAATCAAAAGCACTGTATATTAATTAATGTATCTAATGTGAACCATAAATAGGAGATATTATGAAGGGCACCTTATGTATGCGATAAAGAAAATGGTGATCGGCTTAGGCACTGATATAAAGATATAAACGATCAATATTGATGCTTAAATGATTTAAGCATGTTCACATCATTCTACTGAGGTAAAAGTACTGAAATGTGTTAATATATATACTGCTGAATAAATACCACTGTTTAAAACACCTTTATAATTCATGCAATTAAAGGAAATTCAAACAGCAGATTATTTGTTGATTGTTTATTAAGGTGATTTTTAACACTTGCAGATAGATGGTCTGGTCCATACGTGTCAGCATTATAATAATATGCAGTTCATATCGATATGAAACTTCAATAGACATTCTGTATAATGACATATTAATTGACATTTTTTGGTTTAGCTTTTGGCAGGGTGTTATTCTTTGTATTAAATCAAATTATAACATTTTTGCTTGATGTTTTAGGTTGAATTTTCACTTGACATTTGTAACATTGAGTTACTTCAGCAGGCTGCACAGTTGTAAACTGTTAAACACAGGGTCAGTTCTCCCCTACATGTTCAGGTACATGAAGCTGTAATTTCATCGCAAGCTCGTTCAAAGATCAGCAGCGAATTAAAGTATATGCATCAGACACACAATCTGCCAATCACACTATACCTGTAAGTTAAAACTAATACAAAAGGGAGAGAAAAGTAAAACAAACAAACAAACAAACAAAAAGCAGGCTCATAATATGCCTACACTATGACCATTTTAAATATGAGGACCAAAGGTTTTCTAGAATAAAAGTAGGATTTTTGCTCCAAAGGAAGCGGGCTATAACATAAAAGTAGATTGTTTTGTGTATGGTATGCAGGCTTTAGGAATTACATTTTAAGTGTTTTTGGAGACTTTGTGCAGAGCAAAAACATAGAACTAAAAGTCAAGTCAATTTATTTATAAAGCACATTTAAAAGCAAATGTTGACCAAAGCAGTGCACAATGATTGATAACAAACTAAAAAGTGATGCTCCACAGAGCATAACTCTGCTAGGCCAGGTGGTCTACCCAGGGATATGTTTGTTCAATAAACCTTGAACTAAATATTTGATACTAATGTTAGTACTGAGGAACTGTTTTACATTTTCAACTTAATCTGTCCCTGGAAGGCAATTGGTTTTGTAGCAACACATACAGGTACTGTAGATACAAGACAACAAAATACACAAAGCCTACATACAGTAGGGTACATCAAATGGTGAACTCGTTGCAGGTTCGGTGTAAACAACAGTGGTCTCAGGTTGACCTTCCCAATCTTAGAATCACATAAAAAACTATTATCAGTGAAGAGAGGCTTCAAGAGAGGCAATATAGGGAGCTTAGTAAAAGGTACAGAAAAACAGCATGTTCAACATCGATAAAAGTTCTAGAACTGCGAACACCTGGATCTTACACTTTGTGACTGCCGGACCCCAGGTTGGATGGACACACCTCAGTCACCATCGCCCTCAACAACAGAGCACCCCCAAGGTTCATGATTTGCGGCATTTTGTTCAAAACGGGCCACTCCTGCAAACTTTAGATGTCAATCTTAGCCAATCAGGATGGAATATGAAAAATCAAACAGATCCGTCTTGATCACATGACTATAGAGATCATGTGTACCGATTTGCGTGAAATTTGGATAACATTTGAAGGAGTAACATATATATATTCTTTTACATAAGTCGGCCTCCTGGTGGCGCTATAAAAGGCAGATGTGAAAAATGCAGGGCAAAGGTGTTTCCTTGACTTCTAGGGAGTGCGCATTGTGACCACTGATTGACCAAGGTGTGATTAAGGTTATGTAATTTTGCTGTCATTAACCTTCCATTTCTCTGAAACAGGTCATGGGTTGCAGAAGAGAAGTGTACAATTTTGTACAGCCCGAGGATAATGTCAATTGACCTGTGCATAAAGCACAGGAAAGTTGTTTTGTTGTGTTTCCAATTACATTTTGTGTATGGTATGTGTTGTTGTGTATGTCAAAAAGGGTAAAGGAGGGTGGCACCCTGGCCTCTGCACATTCCTATGCTGTGTGCCCTGCCGGGTGTCAGGTCAAGGAGGGAAATAATATAATAGCAGATTGATATTGAGATACATAGTATAATGTTAAGTGACTTGTAGAAACTTTCATGTCGAAGTGTTGTAATGTTGCCGTTAATTTTTGTTAAATGGATATGCTTAGACTTATGGCAGAGTGACCAATACAGAGACACTTAAGTGTAAGGAAGGAGAGACAGTGACACGCACACACTCTCATACACAAGCACGCCACAAATTAGATAGTATAATAGTACAAATACAGTCGATAGTCCAGATAGTATAATTAAAGTCCAAAGCATAATACGGGCCAAAGACCTAAGTGAAAGACTTGCCACTAGACAATATTTACTACACAATTTTTTTTTTTTTTTATATCAAGGAGGGTGACTACACAATAAATTTGACTAGTACCCATATCACTCTCAGCCAGACAGGAACATACCATTGTTTCATGGGGTTTAATCAGAGTGATTCTTTAAAGACAGATGTAGTATTGAGAGACCAAACAGAGAGATTTTTACACGGCCCGACATCTATGCTGCCCAAGGCCACTGAACGACCCCAGAATACATAATAAGTTTGATAATTTAGATAATAAATGTTGATTTTGATAGTAATGTTGGGGGATGTAATCTGATCGTAGCGATCTCCCTGGCAGCTTTAGGCACATTAAATATGGGCTATCCCAATACACACCACAGAAACATTATATTGCCACCTGGGCCCCAATGCTGAACTTGACGAAGAACACCCCTGCACGATATCTACGCCCGACCTTTGACCTCAAGGAGGGTACGGATCTGACTGGCGCTTGGGGGTTGGGGCCCCTGTGTATAATACGGGGGGCTCCGGTCTCAGGCCCCAGGAGGGTACGGACCCGGGGGGCTCGGGAGTGGGACCTCCGCCTCTTAGCTCATTCAGTGCCAAGTACATTCGTTAATGGCACTGGATGGGTTGGGGGGGGGGCCTAGTCTTGGGCTCTGTCGGAACCTCCTCCTCCGGGCTCGGAAAAGTGACCACCTCAACCAGAGGAATTGGAGAAGAAACCAAACATGCACACAGAGAAATAGATAAATGATTTTTTTTTAAAATATATATATATTACACATGTTAGAATAGTTGCTTGTAAAGGAAAACTCAGTGGGAATGCCCCACTGAGGGACCCTAAGTTTAGCAATGCAATATGGAATCAAATGATGTAATTGTCCCCAATAAGAGCTCATGTCCAGATGGTAGGTTTGGGACTGCCCCAGCCTAGTTCAGAGTTTCCCCTTCAAAGAAAAGGGTTTTCCTCGGCTCACATGACTCAAAAAGAGAATAATGGGACCTGATTTTTTAAACATGAAATATGTTATGCAAGTGGATAATTTCTATAAAGTACTGTTTAAGTGTTTAATCTTGTGTTGTTGTGGGTACTAAATTCGTACCCAAGGAGGGCTTGATGGTCCATTGTGGAACCTTGGGCCGTCAACCTTTACTTTATAGAGTGCAGTCAGAAGACAGGCCTTGATAGCCACAGCGTTGATATACTGAATGTAATAGATAAGAACTTCAGAATTCTCCAGGCGCTCAACCGAACGCTTGTTTGCATGCAGACTTAGATGTGGAGCGAATTGCCTTCGTGATATATCAGGTCGTATTGTTTTAATATCATTAATTTGCTGTTCTTTTATTCACATAGTATAGAGGGAATCTCCCTTGTTTGTCAATAAAGATGCCTTGCGCATGTAAAAGGTAATTTCTGTGTATGTCGTCTATAAACTGGACTTTAGGGTTTATTGAACCAAGAGTGACAGGTCTGTCACGGCACATCAGCATACAAAGTTTTACACAGATCGGTGGAGTTATAGGTAAAAACACAAATCGGCCTGTTATAGCGCTAACATGAGGCTGATTTGAAAATGTTCAAGTTCTCGGCCTAGTGGGAATGTGCGTGCAAAATTTCACGGAAATTGCACGCTGTGTTCATGATCTGAGGCATTTTGTTCAAAACGGAGCACTCCTGCAAACTTTGGAAGCCAATCTTAGCCAATCAGGATGGAATATAAAAAATCTGAAAAATCCATTTAGTTTAATGACTATAGATACAGTGTACCGATGTGTGTGATGTTTGGACAAAATCTGTTGGAGTACTGTAAAGAAAATCATCCAAGAATCGGCCTCCTGGTGGCGGGCAGAGGTTCTGCTCTGACATCCAGGGAGTGTGAGTGTATGCTCAGTTTCGCTTCCAGACGGCCAGACGGCCGGCCGGACGGACAGGGTGCAAAACATAGTCTCGGCCATGCCATCGGCCTGGCAAAGACAATACCTCAAGGGGATACAAAATAAAGTACACCTCCACTGTACTCACTGTCGTTGTGACCTGGAATAGCTATAACTCCATCATGAAAGTTTGCTGATGACACAGTCGTGGTACAATCAGTGACGAGAAGGCCGCAGAGGAGCCACACCTGTCACAAAGCCACTACAGAGAGACACATAAATAGCTTTTTCCGTCAGAGCCCATCTACAGTATTTCATTGGCAGTATCTATTACATTTCTTTATTCGGCATAGGATATCTATTTCACCAACATCTCTTGTTCTAGTACATCTTTCAAGATCGTTGCCTTGTGCTTTGAGGTTTTGACCCAGTTTGATGGAAATCTGACCATTCCGTTATGAGGATCTGCCTAGGATAAGGATAATTCCTTTTAACAGGACGTTCATGAAAGTCCTTGCGGGCTTGTTTCCTAACAAACAAACACTGACAGGAACCATTAAAATATCCTGACATGCAAGCAAAACCCAAGCACATTGCTCTAAGTGTCAGGGTAGAACCAAGGTTACCCAAATGTCACTTAATATACGTACAGTAAATGTATTTTTTTGCCCCATATAAACAAATGCAAAATTCATGCAAGCTGGCTATACTGACTTATATTTTTCAAACCATGGTCTCTTGTGACAAACTCTTGATTAATGTTCTTCAGACAACAATCTCTAGATCCACTTTTCTTCTCAACACCTCATTGGACCCAAGAGAGCTTTGTGTGGTGGCATAACTTCTAGTGTAGCACTGTTATAAAGCCACAAGTACAGAGCTGCTGGAGGAGCAACAATACAGCGATTTTATTTTTGTCTTCAACACAGTAGCATTGACGTTTTGGTGCAAAACTGTTATTTCCGTAAATGATCATTTAGGAACAGACTTTCATGTCGGAGTTAAATGAAATGATAATGTTATAAAGTGGAGACAGTGAGAGAAGTGAAGAAATCTGACATACTTTATTCTAGAAATCATTTGGTGAGATATCTTGCAAGAATATAATTATGTATGGGTTCCCAATGTCAACAGCAGTGATTCATTTATGTAACTGATTTTGTAATATTATCTACATCAATCACTCCACATCTGTTTCCTAAAATTGTGATGTATTAACTGTTAACATGTTGTGACAATATACTGTATATATATATTTTTTTAATTTTAGGCTGGAATAATGGTGGACTACTACAACACATCATTTTCTTTGACACTGCAAGGCTTCGAACTCTCCCCTGAAGGTGTATTTCCTGCATTTCTTTTTGCAACTCTAAGTTACATGGTTATACTTTTCTGTAACCTTGTTCTAATCCTGACCATTGTCCTTAACAAGAGCCTTCACCAGCCCATGTATCTTCTATTGCTGAATCTTCCCATCAATGATCTCATAGGCTCAACAGCCCTCTTTCCTCAGGTCATCAAAGAAATACTCTTGGACACCAAGACCATGCATTTCTCTGCCTGTGTGGCCCAAGCTTTTTTCATTCACATTTATGGGGTAGGTGCTGTGTTCATTTTGACTGCTATGGCCTATGATAGATATATTGCCATATGTTTGCCATTGAAATATACCACTATTATGACAAATTCCTACATGATGAAAATAATCACCATAGTATGGCTCCTGAATTTGCTTTTGATGGGCGTGCTCTTTATCCTTCTGTTGCGTTTACCGCGCTGTAGATCTGCGATAACACACCCTTACTGTGACAACCCGTCCTTGTTGACTCTGGTATGTGCAAACACAACCATCAATAACATTTATGGTCTTTTTTTACTTGCTGTGTTACAGGTGATAAGCAATGGGACAATTCTGTATACATATCTTCAGATCCTTATTGCATGTTTTAGAAGCAAACGGCCTGATACAAGGGCCAAAGCACTGCAGACCTGCGCGACACATTTAATTGTCTTCCTTCTCTTGGAGTGTCTGGGCCTTTTTACAATTATATCATACAGACTGAAGAATATTTCACCACATGTGAGGAGGTTCATAGGGGTCTCGACATTAATTTTCCCTCCAACATTAAATCCAATCATTTATGGTCTGAAAACAAAAGATATCAGGAATAAAGTAGTCCACTTTTTTAGCAAAACCATATTTTCCCTCTAGTGTATAGAGTACATTCATATATTGTTGTATTTTACACTGCCTGAAGGAACAGGTATTAGTGGCAGAAAACTGAATGTATATAGTATATGTAGTGATACCTGTACATATTGTGTTCTTGTCTTGTATTATTCACTTATGCCAATTGTGAGCTTGCACTTATGTACGTGTTGACGTGAGATGTGATACTGCATGATATCACCAAAACAAATTAATATATGCACACTGTATTGTGATTAAAAATATTGACCAAGCTGATACGTCACTAGTTTATTTTCCCTCTCTTTTCTTTTCTTCACTCCCCTATTTTGTTTGTGCTCTTTTCATCATGAATTCTGATTCCATATTGATTACTTACTTTGCAGCAATACACAATTGATTTACTTGAGCTTTCTATGAGGCTATGATGAATTATTTCATTGTTTATTTTCTGATAAACTACTTATAAATAAGTGCATGTTATGGAGTGCTGCACACGGAGTGCTCTTTATTTATTTATTTTTAAATTTTTATCCCACGATTTTGTGACCCCTATTTTTTCACCCTAGTGCCAATGCCTAAGCGTGTAATACTGTTCACCCTCAGTGTTAAATAATCTGATTCTTCTACAAAGTGAAGGTACTTTTAAGGTCTGTTGTGATATTTTATTTTCATGTATTATTCTTATTCTTATTATTAATTTAGTTATTTTTTTGTTTGTTTGTTTTAGGATACCCTTAATAAATGTCTTGTACCACTGTAATGCTTAAAACGATTTGTTGATCTTCTGAAAAGATGGGAAAATAGCAACACTCAAAGAACAAGAAAAACAAAGAGAGAAATCACCTAATTTCTTCTTTTCTTTTTTTGTACAGTAAAAAAACATACGGCGATGCATTTTAGCACATTTAGCTTTCATCTGAGCATCTCTCTGAGGTCTTCTTTTCCTCCCATGATAAAATAAAACAAAAGAATTGGTGTCAAAATGTTCTGGTCTGGTGACAAATAAATAACCATTTCATACAGTGTTGTTAGTGTCAGTCATTTTGAAGGGGAAAATAAGGGATGACACAGGATTCAACTTGATCAAAGTCCGGTTTGGTGCGAGGACATCATATACTGCAGGTCACTGAGCACAGTATCATGCCAGGCCAACAACATCCACCCTGGTATCTCAGCCAGTAACCCCTTGTTCCCTATTTCATACATTCATTCATCATGTGACGCCGACAGTCGTGGAAAAAGTACTGATTTGTATACTTAAGTAAAAGTAGCAATACCACAACACTCTGTTACAAGTAAAATGCCTATCAAAACCTTACCTAAGTAAAAGTACAAAAGTATTACCATCAAAATGTTAATTTACCAAATTCCTGTCTTGAATATAAAACTCTGAAACCAAGCTATATTCAACTGCCGATAAGTAAAAAACAGCACATGCTAGAAACTAACTCTCTTTTGAGATATTTCGTGTAATTTTAGTCAAAACACAACATAGAGTCTTCAAAGATAGGGCAAAATGCTCAATCTCTGGCACTGGGCTGACACTTCACAACTGATCTTTGAATGTAAAACTCTGTAAAAAAAAATACTTTCTGAGGTGTTTGTTTGCGTGTTTTTTTTGTAATTAGTTTGATAACAACTATGGTTCACATATCTGATACCACGGAGGAGAAAAATAAAAGGCTACAGAGAGTTTTCTGCTCCAGAGAGCATCTTTCACTAAAAGCCTGTTTTCTCAGGTTTCCATTTGAAAAGGGCTGATTTAGCTGAAACCAAGCTATATTCAACTGCCGATAAGTAAAGAACGGCATATGCTAGCAACTCACTTTTAAAGTAGACAGCCACACCTCTCTTTTGAGATGTTTTGTGTAATTTTTGTCAAAACACAACATATTCTGTGAGTCTTCAAAGATGGGGAAAAAATGTTCAGAATCTCTGGCACTGGGCTGACACTTTACTGAAAAACTCTGGCAGTCAAAGAGTTAACTAGTCCGGAATATTTGTGCAATGTATTAGTCCACGTTTTTCTATAAAGAAGTGTTATAATCCCGTCTGTGGCCGAACACCATTTCCCCCCCTCGTTTACTTCCTGTACATTGAGTGTAATTCCGGCTTTCACCGGATGTGCCCCGTCACTACCGCCCATTGGGAACTTCCGACAGAATCGGCCACAGACGGGATTAAAACACTTCTTAATTGAAAATATGGACTAATACATTGCACAAATACTCCGGACACCTAGTTAACATAAATGGGCCACCTTATATTTTGCATTTGTAAATTTTTCGAGAAATACGGGCTTTACTGGTGACATTCCAGGGCAAACAGGGGGGTTGTCGCTGGTTGCTGTCTTTCGTTCTATTGACAGGTGAAAGCATGGCAACAAAGGTGATCAAAAGAGTAAACCAGAGAACCAGATTTATGGGCAGAGTTTCCTCTTCTCTCAACAAGGGTGACCTCAGGACCCTTTCAGGGGCACTGATTCAGACCCTTTTTGACTATGCTTGCACCTCTTGGTATATACTCCAACATCTCAATGTCACTCTTCAGTGTCGTATATTGGCCTTTATTTGCTTATATTTTATGAACAGTATGCAAGTCAAAAGCAGATGAAACCTTGCTAAAAGTTAAGAAGAATAATGCGTTGATTCCGACCCAGCCTGGCGTCTGCTAATCAAGGGACTCTGCTAGGTCTTTTGTTAACCTGAGAGACAACAGGCCTGGCCTTTGTCTTCTCTTCCTGAACACACCTCGACGGCAGGATGACACTGATCAAAGGAGTTGATCTTCTAGGTGGGGGGATTCTCACTGACCACCACCCACATGTGAACCTACAGTATAAAGAGTTGACTGAATTGTGACTTGTGAGTGAGTGCTGTCTCCACACGCCGTGAGGCTGGGGGAGGACAGGGGCTCCCTGCCCCTGGAAGCTGTTGCTATGTTGATGCTGAATAAATGAATGATTCTGAATCTGGACGTCTTCTTCTACACTTTCTTTTAAGCAGCTAGGCCTGGTAACCCGCAGTCTAGTTAAGCCTTAATTGACCACATCAGCTTCAAACCTCCGAAAACAAACTGATTCGACTACTTCTCGGACTGGGGCCCATGACCCACCTTTCTCCCACTCATTTTGCCAGCCTAGGCTGGCTCAGGATAGAAACAACAAGTTAAACAACTAAAAATGGGATTGGTCTTCAAAATTGTAAATGCAAATTTGCCCGAAATGCCCCCTATACGCACATATCTGACCTCCAAAAAGCTAGCGACACCCACAGTCACAAAACTAGAGGGAGTGTTTGTACATAGTGTTATTTTTTCTGTATTTTTGTGTTGATATTTTGGTGCTACTATATATGACTAGGAATTGAATACCAAGGACCTCAATGGAAACAAGACCGCAACAACCTTTTTGGACAGACCTTTTAGTCAAAGTATTTTAAATGTAATTGTGCCGTTTTACATTTTGCCTAATAAAATATTCAATCAAATAGCCCTGTGATTAGATCTTTAGCACATGGTCGCCACGGGTGGACGCACTGTAGGCCAAGTCAGGCACGTGCCTTACCTCGAATACACTGAACCTTCCCTCCGCCAGACAGCTTTTTGTGTATAGTCACTATTATGAATCTCGCCCCCTATACTTAAGGCCGACAAACAGCTTATACACATCCATTCTCTCTCTACGTCCTGCGTGTCTGGAGGATGTTGAGTCTTTTGAGCCAATGTGTATTCTCAGAATCCCTTTTCACACTCGAGTGTGAAATGTACGTGTCTGTCTGTCTGTGTCCCTCATTCACAGAACCGGTTTTCTACGTCATGACATAAGCCCACAATATAAACACCACACACACAATGTCCAGGCTGGACTCGTTCTCTTGATTCATTTTTGATTCTTGAGACAGCAGAGAGACAGCAATGGCACCGGCGTAAAAAAAAAAGTTCGTCCGGAGCAAACTCATCGACGCGAGGACGCCTAAACGCTACACGGCCGCCACCGCCTAAACCGCATTCAGGACGAGCTGCTTGAGGCTGCAGCATCAGTCCTGCTTGGTAAAATAAAAGCTGAACTCAGTGGACAATATTTTGCAATAGGCCTACTCGCGGATGAGTATAAAGATCTTTCCAAACGGGAACTAGTTGCAGTTTGTATTCGATTCATGGATGGAGGACTCATCAAAGAGCGGGCAGTATAGGATTTATTGACACCGCGGATTTGACTGCACGGGGCTGGGGCATCACAAAAAAGTGAATTTTGGAAATTATTGAACCCCCTCGAGTTGGATCAAAAACTGTGTTGGGCTTTGCTGCTATACTGTGATGGAGAATCTATCATGTCGGGGTACAAGTGCACAAGCGCTCCTAAAAGAAACCTTTCCGAGCGCAGTTTATGTACAATGCAATTCTCACTGACTAAATGTAGTGCTTTGCACAGTAGCCAAAGCATCCCTGGATAGCAATACATTGCCAGCTTTGTTTTTGTGTATCAAGTGTCCCCCCCCCCTTTTCTCTCTCATGTACATTATATCTGACTGGTGGTCGCATTAGGCCTACACTGCAACCACACTGTCAGCTGCGGCCCGTCAATAAAGGGCGCTAGTGCGCCGCACCACCTCTCCTAAACCTAGATTTCCTTGAATAAATATTACTGTTGAGTTATGCTCTCATTTGTAATAATTATTTGTTTTATAAGAGGCAAACTTAATGATGACTTTTCTTTATGTTGTATACTTATGTTGTATACTTTATGTTGTTTGATTATTGACACTGACACGATTGATTGAACGATGCCATCTGTGATGGGCGTGTATTATGGAGCTGATTTGGGTGTGGTGTGTGTTCAATAACAAGGAAGTATGACATAAGATGTCATGTGTAGACGGGTGACAGTGTGAAGCAGGTCAGTCCCTGTACGTCTGTGGGAGTTTTTTTTTGCGAGGTCAGGCATGTAGTGGGTATAGTGGGATGTGTGATGCTTGTGTTTTCTGCCATGTAGTTGATTGATTTGGCCAGCATTGGTAATGCAAGACATGAGTTACAAGAATATGTAGTTGTTACCTGATAAGAAGTTGTTTAGAATTTGTTATTACATTTGTAATGTTTAAATTACAATTGATTGGGATTCTATTGCAATATTTAACTATTAAGAATTGGTACAGTAAAACATCTTGGTAATAAGCACAGATGGACCTGAGGAGGTGTGGTACAAGAATCAATATATCAACCAATAACAGTTATTGGTTGATATATTGATTCTTGTGTTTCTCAACCTTTTTGGTGCCAAGGCACACCTGGCATAGCCAAAAGATCCCAGGGCACACCTAGATATACGGTGTGTGTTTGTGTGTGTGTGTGTGTGTGTGTGTGTGTGTGTATATTAGGGCTGACCCAAATAACTTGAATATTCGAAGCTTCGTTCGATGGCACAAGATTAGAACTTTTTTTTTTTAATCGAGTAATTGGCCGTTTTTTAAATTTGATATTTTTTTCTCCAAACATGTACAAATGCAAAATATAAGGTGCTTACCCGCTTGCCCCAAATGTTAACTAGGTGTCCGGAGTATTTGTGCAATGTATTAGTCCATATTTCTCAATAAAGAAGTGTTTTAATCCCGTCTGTGGACGAACGCCATTTCCCCCCCTCGTTTAATTCCTGTTTACATTGAGTGTAATTCCGGCTTTCACCGGATGCGCACCGTCAGTACTGCCCATTGGGAACCATTTGAACCAACGTTTTGACCAAACAATTGGTCGAAACATTGTGTTTGTGTGTATGCAGAACATATTTTCGGAGCTTTCAGCTGTTGTGCGTTCTTTTTTGTCTTTTTTCTTCTTTGTCTTCTTTACGCTTTTACTTAGCCTACTTTGTCCTGCACCAGCTTTTTCTATGAACTACTTAACCACAACAAACCCATGGGAAATGTTACTGTCTCTAACCTATTGGCACAACATGACCAGGGAATGTACTGGCACATAGGAAACAGAACTATGTGTAAGAACCTTTACAGAGGCCAGTCTCACTTTCTAGTTTGTGTTTTCCTCCATCTGCTTTAAAACTCCAATGAGAGAGCCTCATTATCAGTTACTCTGATACTATTAAAACTAACTCTACATACTAGGATACAGACTTGTATGCAGGCACACACTAGCAGGCATGCACAGTGTGCAGGCGTGCGCGAGCGCGCGCGCGCACACACACACACACACACACACACACACACACACACACACACACACACACACACACACACACACACACACACAGTGATGAGCTGTGGATTTTTGAACTAGGGGGGCTATATTTTCTGACGTCACGTGCACGCGCACGTGCACGCATGTGCACATAGCCAATCAGCTCAGTGCTAGTTGAAATACTGTATTCAACATGTGATTTTTAATGTAATTATATCTTATTATTTAGTTGCATTGTTAATTTGTTGTTTTTATTTTTGTTTCAATTAATTAATTATTTTATTTTCCTTTTAGTTTCATATAAAAGCCCTTTACATAGACTCACCCAGACACCCACACATAAGTACTTAAAATAATCAGACAACTTGTCTTTGTCTTGTCTCAGAGAACTGGGTCCTCTTCTAAGCGATCCCCTTCACACTCTGCAGTGCAGAGACTGTTGTCTCTCATTGTGAGAGGAATGTACACATTCAATTCAAGTCCATGGCTTTTTTCGAGTAGCCTATGCAAAGCAGCCAGGTAGACGCTATTGAGAACGGCTCGCCGCTGACGGCGCGAACCTTGAGAGGCTATTGTTTAAACTTTAAGGTGTTAAGACCGCAGCTGACGGTGCGTGCTCGCGCGTGCATGTGGAGCTCCCAGCCCCCCAGCCAGCGCCAGAACTAAGGGGTCGCCCCCCCATAGCACCCCCTACAGCACACACACCTGTGGATGGTCATGTTAGGTGCCGGTGTTGGCAAGGGCAGAGAAATGTTGACTTCTGTTCAGCTGTCCTAGGAGAGCTGTACGTCGTACCAAAGCCAATCGGCACCCAGGACACCTTTGAATCAATCACAAAGTCTACCAATCACCACACAACCAGGCTGCATCAGACACACAATCTGCCAATCACACTATACCTGTAAGTTGCAACTAAGACAAAAGGGAGAGAAAAGAAAAACAAACAAACAAACAAACAAAAAACAGGCTCATAATATGCCTACACTATGACCATTTTAAATATGAGGACCAAAGGTTTTCTAGAATAAAAGTAGGATTTTTGCTCCAAAGGATAACATCAAAGTAGATTGTTTTGTGTATGGTATGCAGGGGTTAGGAATTCAATTTTAAGTGTTTTTGGAGACTTTGTGCAGAGCAAAAACATAGAACTAGAAGTCAAGTCAATTTATTTATAAAGCACATTTAAAAGCAAATGTTGACCAAAGCAGTGCACAATGATAACAAACTAAAAAGTGATGCTCCACAGAGCACATCTCTGCTAGGCCAGGTGGTCTACCCAGGGATATGTTTGTTCAATAAACCTTGAACTAAATATTTGATACTAATGTTAGTACTGGGGAACTGTTTTATATTTTCAACTTAATCTGTCCCTGGAAGGCAATTGGTTTTGTAGCAACACATACAGGTACTGTAGATACAAGACAACAAAATACACAAAGCCTACATACAGTAGGGTACATCAAATGGTGAACTCGTTGCAGGTTCGGTGTAAACAACAGTGGTCTCAGGTTGACCTTCCCAATCTTAGAATCACATAAAAAACAATTGTCAGTGAAGAGAGGCTTCAAGAGAGGCAATATAGGGAGCTTAGTAAAAGGTACAGAAAAACAGCATGTTCAACATCGATAAAAGTTCTAGAACTGCGAACACCTCGCAGATCTTACACTTTGTGACTGCCGGACCCCAGGTTGGATGGACACACATCAGTCACCATCGCCCTCAACAACAGAGCACCCCAAGGCTGAGTGCAGAGCCCTGCAGCATGGCCGTGCAGTGGTTAGTATGTTGCCTCACAGCAAGAGGGTCTTAGGTTTGGCCTTTCTGTGTGGAGTTTGCACGTACTCCCCATGTTTGCGTTGAGTTTCACTCCGGATACTCCGGTTTCCTCCCACACCAAAAGACATGCATGTTGTTACTCATAATCCTGCCAGTGCCCGCTGCACAGTGGGTGCTCACTGCTCCTTACCAGTTAGGATGTGTCAAATGCAGAGGACAAACTTAAAAAAGTGCTGCTCGGAGCACAGGTCTCCGCCAGGTCAGGTAGGTTATTGTGGGCCAATATGCGTAAAAAATTTGGATAACATTTGAAGGAGTAACATATATATTTTTTTTACGTAAGTCGGCCTCCTGGTGGCGCTATAAAAGGCAGATGTGGAAAATGCAGGACAAAGGTATTTCCTTGACTTCTAGGGAGTGCGCATACAAAGTTTTACACAGATCGGTGGAGTTATAGGTAAAAACGCAAATCGGCCTGTTATAGCGCGAACATGAGGCTGATTTGAAAATGTTCAAGTGGCATTTCTTTCTCCGCCTAGTGGGAATGTGCGTGCAGAATTTCACGGAAATTGCACGCTGTGTTCATGATCTGAGGCATTTTGTTCAAAACGGGGCACTCCTGCAAACTTTGGAAGCCAATCTTAGCCAATCAGGATGGAATATAAAAAATCTGAAAAATCCATTTAGTTTAATGACTATAGATATTGTGTACCGATATGTGTGATGTTTGGACAAAATCTGTAGGAGTACTGTAAAAAAAACAAGAATCGGCCTCCTGGTGGCGGGCAGAGGTTCTGCTCTGACATCCAGGGAGTGTGAGTGTATGCAGAGTTTCGCTTCCATCATGCCAACTGTGCCGGAGATGGCTGGCCGGACGGACGGCCGGACGGCCAGACGGACAGGGTGCAAAACATAGTCTCGGCCATGCCATCGGCCTGGCAAAGACAATACCTCAAGGGGATACAAAATAAAGTACACCTCCACTGTACTCACTGTCGTTGTGACCTGGAATAGCTATAACTCCATCATGAAAGTTTGCTGATGACACAGTCGTGGTACAATTAGTGACGAGAAGGCCTTCCTGGAGGTGGCAGATCTGTTGCTATGGTGCCAGGCCAACAGCTACTTATTGAAGATCAGCAAAATCAAAGAAACGATCATAGATTCTTGTACAGCAGAGGAGCCACACCTGTCACAAAGCCACTACAGAGAGACACATAAATAGCTTTTTCCGTCAGGCTATCAGAGCCCATCTACAGTATCTCATTGGCAGTATCTATTACATTTCTTTAATCGGCAGTATAGGATATCTATTTAACCAACATCTCTTGTTCTAGTACATCTTTCAAGATCGTTGCCTTGTGCTTTGAGGTTTTGACCCAGAACATCTCTTTGCGTGATCATTTCCATCAAGTTTGATGGAAATCTGCCCATTCCGTTGTGAGGATCTGCCTAGCCTCAATTTATCGTGCTAACAAACAAACACTGACAGGAACCATTAAAATATCCTGACATGCAAGCAAAACCCAAGCACGTTGCTCTAAGTGTCAGGGTAGAACCAAGGTTACCCATATGTCACTTAATATACGTACAGTAAATGATTTTTTTCCCCCCATATAAACAAATGCAAAATTCATGCAAGCTGGCTATACTGACTTATATTTTTCAAACCATGGTCTCTTGTGACAAACTCTTGATTAATGTTCTTTAGACAACAATCTCTAGATCCACTTTTCTTCACAACACCTCATTGGACCCAAGAGAGCTTTGTGTGGTGGCATAACCTCTAGTGTAGCACTGTTATAAAGCCACAAGTACAGAGCTGCTGGAGGAGCAACAATACAGCGATTTCATTTTTGTCTTCAACACAGTAGCTTTGACGTTTTGGTGCAAAACTTTTATTTCCGTAAATGATCATTTAGGAACAGACTGTCATGTGAGTTAAATGAAATGATAATGTTATAAAGTGGAGACAGTGAGAGAAGTGAAGAAATCTGACATACTTTATTCTGGAAATCCTTTGGTGAGATATTTTTTCCAACCATCTTGCAAGAATATAATTATGTATGGGTTCTCAATGTCATCAGCAGTGATTCATTTATGTAACTGATTTTTTATATTATCTACATCAATCATTCCACATCTGTTTCCTAAAATTGTGATGTATCAACTGTTAACATATTGTGACAATATACTGTATATATATTTCTTTTAAATTTTAGGCTGGAATAATGGTGGACTACTACAACACATCATTTTCTTTGACACTGCAAGGCTTCGAACTCTCCCCTGAAAGTGTATTTCCTGCATTTCTTTTTGCAACTCTAAGTTACATGGTTATACTTTTCTGTAACCTTGTTCTAATCCTGACCATTGTCCTTAACAAGAGCCTTCACCAGCCCATGTATCTTCTATTGCTGAATCTTCCCATCAATGATCTCATAGGCTCAACAGCCCTCTTTCCTCAGGTCATCAAAGAAATACTGCTGGACACCAAGACCATGCATTTCTCTGCCTGTGTGGCCCAAGCTTTTTTCATTCACATTTATGGGGTAGGTGCTGTGTTCATTTTGACTGCTATGGCCTATGATAGATATATTGCCATATGTTTGCCATTGAAATATACCACTATTATGACAAATTCCTACATGATGAAAATAATCACCATAGTATGGCTCCTGAATTTGCTTTTGATGGGCGTGCTCTTTATCCTTCTGTTGCGTTTACCGCGCTGTAGATCTGCGATAACACACCCTTACTGTGACAACCCGTCCTTGTTGACTCTGGTATGTGCAAACACAACCATCAATAACATTTATGGTCTTTTTACAGTTGCTGTTTCACAGGTGATAAGCAATGGGACAATTCTGTATACATATCTTCAGATCCTTATTGCATGTTTTAGAAGCAAACGGCCTGATACAAGGGCCAAAGCACTGCAGACCTGCGCGACACATTTAATTGTCTTCCTTCTCTTGGAGTGTCTGGGCCTTTTTACAATTATATCATATAGACTGAAGAATATTTCACCACATGTGAGGAGGTTCATAGGGGTCTCGACATTAATTTTCCCTCCAACATTGAATCCAATTATTTATGGTCTGAAAACAAAAGATATCAGAAATAAAGTAGTCCACTTTTTTAGCAAAACCATATTTCCTCTCTAGTGTATGGAGTACATTCATACATTGTTGTATTTTACACTGCCTGAAGGAACAGGTATTAGTGGCAGAAAACTGAATGTATATAGTATATGTAGTGATACCTGTACATATTGTGTTCTTGTCTTGTATTATTCACTTATGCCAATTGTGAGCTTGCACTTATGTACGTGTTGACGTGAGATGTGATACTGCATGATATCACCAAAACAAATTAATATATGCACACCGTATTTGTGATTGCAAATATTGACCAAGCTGATACGTCACTAGTTTATTTTCCCTCTCTTTTCTTCACTCCCCTATTTTGTTTGAGATGTAATTGTTTTTGTTTGTGCTCTTTTCATCATGAATTCTGATTCCATATTGATTACTTACTTTGCAGCAATACTTGAGCTTTCTATGAGGCTGTGATGAATTATTTTATTGTTTATTTTCTGATAAACTACTTAGAAATAAGTGCATGTTATGGAGTGCTGCACACGGGGTGCTCTAGTTTAGTCTACCTCAGTGTTAAATAATCTGATTCTTCTACAAAGTGAAGGTACTTTTAAGGTCTGTTGTGATATTTTATTTTCATGTATTATTCTTATTGTTATTATTAATTTAGTTATTTGTTCGTTTGTTTGTTTTAGGATAGCCTTAATAAATGTCTTGTACCAACCACTGTAATGCTTAAAACGGTTTGTTGTATGGAGATCTTCTGAAAAAGATGGGAAAATAGCAACACTCAAGGAACAAGAAAAACAAAGAGAGAAATCACCTAATTTCTTCTTTTCTTTTCTTTACAGTAAAAAACATACGGCGATGCATTTTAGCACATTTAGCTTTCATCTGAGCATCTCTCTGAGGTCTTCTTCTCCTCCCATGATAAAATAAAACAAAATAATTGGTGTCAAAATGTTCTGTTCTGGTGACAAAATAAATAACCATTTCATACAGTGTTGTTAGTGTCAGTCATTTTGAAGGGGAAAATAAGGGATGACACAGGATTCAACTTGATCAAAGTCTGGTTTGGCGCGAGGACATCATAGGTCACTGAGCACAGTATCATGCCAGGCCAACAACATCCACCCTGGTATCTCAGCCATTAACCCCTTGTTCCCTATTTCATACATTCATTCATCATGTGACGCCGACAGTCGTGGAAAAAGTACTCTGATTTGTATACTTAAGTAAAAGTAGCAATACCACAACACTCTGTTACAAGTAAAATGCCTGTATTCAAAACTTTACCTAAGTAAAAGTACAAAAGTATTTCCATAAAAATGTTAATTTACCAAATCTATGTCTGTCTAGCTGTCTCACTGTCTGTGACTCTGTCGTTCAAACGTTTTGAAAATAGTCGATATATACAAGCTCACGACGTGATGAATTGTGAGCTTTAAGATCAACTATTCAAATATCCCAAGTATGACATAGGGCTTAAAGGGTAAGACCACTTTGGTAGAGGTTTGGGTTGTGTAGTTACCTTGCCATGATGTAACCCCAAAGGTGGTTAAGAAATAAAGAATAATTGCTCCATTGATTAGAAATTGATAATTCAAAATATGCTCCTCATTGACTTACATTGTACGGTAAAACAGCTCTCAAAGTCACTCTTTTAGCACATAAATTGCCTGAATCATAGCTGATTCAGGCAATATAGAGCATCACCAAACCCAGTACTGTTTGTTTTTTTTATAAAAATGTCAACTTCCTGTTGATTTTACAATTTGAAGATCTGGATCCGGATCCGCGGATCCAGTCCAGGTTTTCTACTTATTAAAAATGGCAAAATCAACAGGAAGTTGACATTTTTATTTAAAAAAAAAACAGTACTGGGTTTGGTGATGTTCTATATTGTCTGAATCAACTTTGTTTGCGTTCGTTTATGTGCTAAAAGAGTGACTTTGAGAGCTGTTTTACCGTACAATGTAAGTCAATGAGGAGCATATTTTGAATTATCAATTTCTAATCAATGGAGCAATATTTTTTTATTTCTTGCCCACCTTTGGAGTTACATCATGGCAAGGTAACTACACAACCCAAACCTCTACCAAAGTGGTCTTGCCCTTTAAATGGTTAATGTATTGTAATGATTATCAAAATCTCCAAAGTAACTAGTGACTAGTTTTCAAATAATTGTATTAGAGTAAAAAAGAACAACATTTGCCTCTGAGATGTAGTGGAGTAGCTAGTCATCATAACTACTGCTGTTGCTATTGCTTGTATTATTGTCTCCGCCAGGCGGCAGCCGAAAGCATGGCCGAGACTTTGTTTTGCACCCTGTCTGTCTGTCCGTCTGTGTGTCCGTCCGTCCGGGTGTCTGTCAGTGGACAGCTAATCTCCAGCACCGTTGGCCCGATTGACGTGAAACAGTGCACACACACTCCCTGGATGCCAGAGCAGAACCTCTGACCCAAAATGTTCACATGGGCCTGTTATAGCGCCACCATGAGGCCAATTTTTTTATAGTACTCCTACAGATTTTGTCCAAACATCATGCAAATCGGTACACAGCATCTCTATTGTCATTAAACAAAAATAATATAGATTTTTCATATTCCATCCTGATTGGCTAAGATTGGCTTCCAAAGTTTGCAGGAGTTCTACGTTTTGAACAAAATGCCTCAAATCATGAACACAGCATGCAATTTCCGTGAAATTAGCCTCATGGTGGCACTAAAACGGGCCGATTCACGTTTTTACCTCTGACTGCACCGAACTGTGTAAAATGCGCACTCCCTTGTATGCACACTCCCTGGAGGCCAAGGAAAAACCTTTGCCCTGCATTTTTCACATCTGCCTTTTACAGTGCCACCAGGAGGCTGACTTATGTAAAACTAATTTCTTGATATTACTCCTTCAGATTTCGGTACACATGATCTCTATAGTCATGTGATCAAGACGGATGTAATACACTGTAATAGAATAGAATTCAATTCAATTCAATTTGAAAATGACAAATATCTTTCCGGGAATCAGTTAACACAATTGAGTAACAATTGCAAAGCATTAATGGATCTATTGCCATCCCAGTCATTAGAAACAATTGAGTCTGTTTAGTACAGAATATTACACAATTATATTTTGCTGCCCCCTTCTGTCTGTTATCGTTATTAGAAAGGAGAAGATACCAATGTGCTCATCAGCAGAGCATGGTTAATAAGTCAAACAAAACTAAAGCAAAATTAGGCAATTAGGTAAATGAGATGCACTCAAGGTATGCACTTTTCCCATCAAACCACTTCTCACTTTGAGGCCCAGAAAGGGCCAGTCAGGGTTATAGACCATATTCACACGGCGGCCATATTGGAATTTAACATTGAAAGTGCCGCCACCCGGGGTAGCTACTTTCATTGACTTCATAGAAACATGGCCGCCGTGTGAATATGGTCTATGGCTATGTTTCTGGTGGTTACAATCAACATTTTCAGTTTGGGCCAAGTTCAATGTATCAATGACTTCTGTTTTGAACTTCCTTACAATAGGCTACTCTATTGGCAGCACAATCAGATTTTTTGTTGTTGTTGCATACAGTTATACTTACAGTGATGATGGCCATGGATTTTTGTCCGGCATAGCACAAACCATCCCTAAGTGACATCTGCTATTTATTTGTATGGATTCTACCTGTACGTTGTTGGGTAAATGTGTTAGTGTTAGGCCCAAATAAATAAACAATTGGACAATGCAGAAAACAAGAGTGTGTGACAAAGATGTATAAACTGACAAGTGACAACCCAGTGCACTTCATTTGAATGATATGTAATGATTTGGAAAGTGTTGCTGACATTTAGACAATGTTATACTGCCCTCTGGTGGTTGAAACGAAACTAACAGGAAAACGCTCAACTCCAGAAGAAATTTGACACTGTTTGAGTGTTTGTTCATAATTAATTAAAACTGTTTTACATTTATTTTGAATATGATTTTCCTGTTAATAAATATTGTATAGCTCCTTGCGATAAAACCTGCAAGGAGGGATTAAAAATCCATCAAGGTGATTGTGCCCAGGGCCAGGCCCAGCAGCAACGACAACACAACGCACAGAAGAAGGCCACCCTACCTCTGGTCCGTAGCGTCACACCTCATCCGCACTGCCAGCGATGCGACGCGACGCGACGCGAGCGGGCGATGAAATCTCATTAAAATACATGTTTTTCAATGAGACCGTCCTGACCTACCGCGAGCGACAACGAACCGTGCAGCGACGTCGTCCACCCCTCCTATTTTCGCTCGCAGGGTCTCTATTTGAGCGAGGTTTCGCGGCTGTGCCCCGCCCCCAAACACTTTTTATTGTTTTTTATTTATTGATTAAATACTTTATTAACAGATTTGTAAACAGTACAGAGGTAGGATTTTACTATGGTTGTTAAAAGGATAACACAAAAAACCCTAAAGGAACTTATTTCCATTGTGGACCTGGTTGAGATCTGCACACTGCTTTGTCATAGAGTGAAAAAAAATGTGCTTTGTGCCTGTTTGATATGCATATACATCTATAGTATAGGCTATTATTTTTTATTGTCAGACGTTTTATACCGTCCACAGACGTCAAATACCTATAGTGGACGGACAACACATCAGCTACTGCACATCACTTTCTTCATATTTGAGGATTGTTCTAAACACAGTAGGCTAGGCCTATAGTGAGACCCTCATTAGGACCTACTTCATATTTTATTTATAGCCTATAAAGTTCAAACGACCACCATCAAACAGTAGGCTACAGTGAGTGAAAAAATATCCGCTATTCAGTGGTGGAAGAAGTAGTCAGATATCATATTTTACTTAAGTAAAAGTAGCAAACAATCTGAAGAAATAGGCTACTCTGTTACAACAAGTAAAAGGCCAATGTTCAGTAAAAGTAGGCTACAAAAGTATTGGCATCAAAATATACTTAAAGTACCTAAAGTAAAAGTACTAAAATGTTTGAAAATAGGTAGCAGATCTACAAGCTCACAATGCATGGGTGATGCATTGTGAGCTTGTAGATCGGCTATTTTCAAATATCCTATGTATATAATTGGGCTAAAGTGGTTAATGTATGTTTTATAATTGAATAATGTATATCTGCAAAGTAACTAACTAAAGTTTTCAAATAATTGTGTAGTGGAGTAAAAGTAGGAATATTTGCCTGAATTGCCTCTGAGATGTAGTGGAGAAGTAAAAGTATTGAAATTTGGAAATACTCCAGTAAAGTAAAAAATAACTCAAAATTGTATTTAAGTACAGTAGGCCAACTACAGTACTTGAGTACATGTACCAGTTACTTTCCACTTCCACCACAGCCGCTATTTATTTATTTATTGCTTCTTCGGGAATTGTATTGAAAACTTGGGATCTATACGCTACAGTAGGCCTACATTTCCTAGCTGTAGAATACAACTCTCGTAGACGTATTTATGATTCTGACGTTTTCAATCTACGAGAGTTGTAGGGTTCACGCCCCATGGACACAGGGACTTTTAGCACTATACCCCGTAGACACTCCAAACATGTACAAATTGAAAAAATGGTGCTTATCCCCACGCCATGTTAACTCTCGCTACGGGGTAGTAGTTTAATGTAATAATTCATATCTTTCAACAAATAAGTGTTTTAATGCCGTCTGTGGCCGAACGCCATTTTTTCACCCTCGTTTACTTTCTGTTTACATTGAGTGTAATTCCGGGTTTCACCAGATGGGCGCGTCGCTACCACCCATTGGGAACTTACGACAGAATCGGCCACAGACGGCATTAAAACACTTCTTTGTTGAAAGATATGGATTATTACATTAAACTACTACCCCGTAGCGAGACTTAACATTTTGGATGTGGGGGTGAGCACCGTTTTTTTTTCCCCAATTTGTACATGTTTGGAGTGTCTACGGGGGTATAGTGCTGAAAGTCCCTGTGTCCATGGGGGGTGAACCCATAGAGTTAAAAATAAGGGTGAACCCTACAACTCTCGTAGATTGAAAACGTCAGAATCATAAATACGTCTACGAGAGTTGTATTCTAAAGCTACATGTTTCCTAATGAAAATGTAAAATTCCTGATGAACTTCTAACTGATCGAAACGTTGACAGCAATACATACCAGTGTGCACTTATTTTTTCTATTTGATGAACTATTGTTTGTCCTGCACCTGCGGGTGCGGGACTTGAGTGGATGATGGATCATATGCATGCACTATGTATCTTTTCATACAGTGAGTGAGACCCTCACTTCAGGCCACGTTTATTTCAGTCAAACAGGCAAACATATGCCATAGCGGTTGTTTAAGAAGAATTTAAGTGGTGTGTTTGTGCATGATGCGTAGGCCTACTTGCGTAGAGTAGACTATCATGTGCAGCATATGGAGAAAATAATATCTGAAGGAGAGTGTGCGTGTGTGCGTGTGTGTGTGTGTGTGTGTGTGTGTGTGTGTGTGTGTGTGTGTGTGTCCTTTCCACAAGTCCGCTCCTATTATTTATTAATTTAATAGCAGTGGTGGAAAGTAACATGTACTCAAGTACAATTATGAGGTATTTGTGCTTTACTTGAGTTTTTACAATTTCCAATACTTTTACTCCACTACATCTTAGAGGCAAATATTGTAGCCTACTTTTGCTCCACTATACAATTATTTGAAAACTTTAGTTACTAGTTACTTTGTAGATTTGATTATCATTACAAAACATACATTAACCACTTCAGCCCTATATACATTTCAGCCATTTGAAAATAGCAGATCTACAAGTGATGCAAGGCATTGTGAGCTTGTAGATCTGCTATTGTTTATAGATTTAGTATAAGATTTGTATACATTTGTAAACTTGAAATGGGACATTCTGCACCATGAGTAGCTACTTTCTACTTTTGGTAGCCTACTTTAACCTACATTTTGATACCAATACTTTTGTACTTTTACTCAAGTAAATTTTTTATTCCGGACTTTTGCTTGTAACAGAGTATTTCTACATCGCAGTATTGATACTTTTACTTAAGTCCAAAAATATTTAAGTACTTTTCCCACTATTAATATGATTGGTTAATGCTACGTCGCAACGCGATGGCCGACGCTCCATATCGCCCCAAATGAGGACAGTTTTTCGCGCGACGTCGCCGTCAGAACGCTCGCTCGCTGGCAGTGCGGAGGAAGGAGTTCTCCTTAACGCTATGGTGCTTTTAATTCTTTCCCCTCTCGCACCGCGGTAGCGCAGCCTTTCGTCTGTAGTAAAAATTTAAAAATACACTTTTGCTACTGATGGGTCTGATTGTGTACCATTTTCCATTTGTATGTGTTAATATGGTTAAAAGTGTCAGTGCCTCTCAGGCAGCCTGCAACATTGTTTTGGTCTGATGGGCCCCTTCAGCTATGTCAACAATATTAGATAGCAGGCTAACCTTGTTGCCACACGGATTTGTTGTTATAAACTCTATGCATAAATGTTACCCCAACCTTGGTTGCCCCGGAAACGGAGCCATTTGAGAGTCTCCTGGTTTTTGACCACGTCTACTGACACTCTCTGACACTCTCTGACACTCTTGACACTCTTGACACCGTTAATTACCCAATTATGATCGATAAGCTTAAAGCAATAGGTTTTGATGATACGTCGGTGAGCTGGATGAGATCCTACCTGGAAGGGAGGGAGCAAGTGGTGGAAGTAAACGGCACCCAGTCCCCTCCCCTCCCAGTGACTTGTGGTGTTCTGCAAGGAAGTATACTAGGACCTTTACTGTTCCTGATATATATATATATATATATATATATATATATATATATATATATATATATATATATGTGAACGATATCTCTTCAGCTTGCGACTGCAAACTGTTCCTGTTCGCAGATGACTCGGCTCTGCTGGTCTCGGACAGGGACAGGCTGCAGGTTGAGAAAACACTCAGCTCTGAACTCAACAAGATCTGTATCTGGCTCGCCGACAACAAACTATCAAAGAGGGTGATGATGTTATCACAAGAAAGGAGGAAATTACCTACCTGGGTTCCATCTTGGAGGCAAACCTCTCCGGTAACAAAAACGCCGAAAGAGTGATCAAAAAGGTCAACCAAAGAATACGCTTTTTGTATAGGATTGGACGTCTAGTCAGTAAGAATACTCTGAAGATTCTTGCAGGGGCCCTCATTCATGGTTATTACGATTATGCATGCTCCTCATGGTATCACTTTCACAACACCTCCAAGGCCTTAAAAACAAGGCTCCAAACATCCCAAAACAAACTAGTAAGGCTACTTCTTGGCCTCAATCACAAAACCCATCTAACCCCTGCTCATTTTGCTAGGATTGGATGGCTTAGGGTTGAGGACAGAGTACAGCAACTTGCTATGGGCCTGGTCTTCAAGATACACCACAACATTGGGATCCCCCTGTATTTGTCAAAATACTTCCAAAACGTTAAAGGTAGGGTAAGTGATATTTTTGGGTTAAAACAAAAAGTATTTTTTTTAAAGGTTAAAGCACTATATTCTGATAGTAATCATTGCTATAGAGTGTTTGTTCAGTAACAGGAGTCTCCCCGTCTCTCCGGCTCTTTAATAAACAGAAAATTCATTTTTTGGTAGTTGTCAAAATCTCAGCCAATCAGGAGAAAGTACCCATTTTTAAGCTTCATTTTTATAGTGTTCCAGTTCTAATTTTGCCTGCTCATTTCTTAGTGTCATCACTTCCAATTTCACTTGTTTAATCTATATCCTGATTGAGTTCTCTATCCTGATTGGATAAAATTGGAAATGAAACTGAAACGAAAATGCATTTTCTGTTTTATGAAGAGCTGGAGAGACATGGAGACTCCTTATATGGACAGGACACTCTATAGTAACGAGCACTATCAGAACATAGACCCATTTTGCAATTATTTTAATAATTGCAAATCACTTACCCTACCTTTAATGAAGTCCACGATCATAACACCAGAGGCAGCTCCACGAATCATGTTCAACCCAGATTTGGCTCAACAAAGGGAATGAACTCGTTCTCATGCTATTCATCAAAAATGTGGAATGCCCTACCAAAAGGGTGTAAGAGTGTAAAACCCTACTCACTTTCAAAACTGCCCTAAAGATACACCTTCAGGAGGCTGCAATTCGAAAATGGCCCCTGTCTAAGTCTTAACCTACCCCCCCCCCCCTGGACATAACTGATGGCTGACGTGATGACGAAAGGCGTAACCCCACGTTATGTGTATATAACTTTGTATCTCTGTTAGAACGTCAGAAGAATATATCTGGAACTATGCATGTCCAACGCTTGTAAGATCTCTTCTCTAGAATAAACCCAAATACTATTATAACACGTTTCCTTCCTCCATTTATTGATGTAATTAATTCATATCTGACCGATAGATATGGACCGGTATTTACTAGGAAAAATAAAGCTATCAGCTACTCACCAAAACAAAGACGGTTTTATGTAGTGGAAAACATATCTTACTATCTTATCTTACTATCTTACTACTATATAATTGACAAAAGCTCCGAAAGTTCGTCCGGGGTAAGCAAGCACAGGATCACTCCATTTGCCCCGAAACTTGCCACAGACTGTTGATCAGAGCTCTGGCTATTTTTTAGGCTCCTTACCCCACCTCGATCAGTGATCAGACTCTCGGCTTGATTGATTCTCTGATTTGCCTATCAGACCCTCCGCCTGATCTGGCAGGTTGCCATAGCAACCAGGTACAGGAAGTCTGACCTCTTTTTCACATGAGGGCTATTAGGGCCGCAAAGCAAAGCGGGGAGGGAAGAGGAGAGGAGAGGAGAGGAGAGGAGAGGAGAGGCCAGGGGGCCGGACTTCGCATGACGTGTGTGTATGAAGAGCTATAACTAAACCGACAAAAGGCTGCCATCCTTCATAATTAAACATGAGTTTAATTTTTTTCAGATTTACCTTATCATTTTAGATATTTGGTCAACTGCTCAAAAGCAGGGGAAGTAAAGATGGAAAGTACCATTCAACAAAAAGCCAAGGGAAAACACTTCAATGCAGAGGATTGTGGCAGTTTGGGGAGAAGTCCAGAAGGCACCGATCCTGACCAACATAACAGAACGAGGAGGAAATTGACTATTTAGAAGGGATGACAGTCGACATGTTTTGGGACGATGATGAGTTTTGGACTCTGTCTGGACCAACCTCGGATCGGGCCTAGTACTACTAAGTGGGAACACTCTGAGCCCCCCACCTCACGTCTAAAATACACTTTTTGGCCAGAAAAGAAAATATTTCACCATATGTTTTTGGTTACTCCACAGTGCCCTCTACAGATCTGGTCAATGGAATTTTCCTATTGACCAGATTCTTCCTTCTGGTGAAAACGTGATTTTTTTTCCTGGCCAAAAAGTGTATTTTAGACGTGAGGTGGGGGGCTCAGAGTGTTCCCACTTAGTAGAGTAGGCTTTCAACTCCATAAAACCGTCTTTGTTTTTGGTTTGTTTTAGCAAAGGTGTATTTTTTAATTTTTACTACAGACGAGAGGCTGCGCTACCGCAGTGCGAGGGGAAAGAATCATAGGAAAGAATCGAAAGTACCACATAGCGTAAAGGAGAACTCCTTCTATGACGCTATGAACCAAGGCCACCCTAAGCCCCCAAGAGACAGTGGGGACACGTAGCATGCCACTTGGACACAGGCCGGGGTCTGATCAGCCTCAGTTCAATTACTTTTTTTCATATTTTTTTTAGAAAATGAAAAAAAATATATAATAATAATACAATAAAATACAATAAATTAAAAAAGTAATTGAAAAAACACGGCCCCAGCCCGCACGCATTAGAAGGACTATCAGTCACCAGAACCAAGGACACGTGTTTTCAATTAATCTAATCTAAAAGGGAGTTTGGAGTTACATTAAATTGTATAGGAGGGCGTGTCTGATAAAAGGAATATCAAATATCTAAATACTGAAGCAAGCAACTTAAAAACTGTCTGGGTGCTCACAAAAGCCAGAGTAGACCATAAAATGACCCCAACATGTTTGAAAGTGAAATATCCCTTTAAACCCTCTAGACTTAACTGGACCTGAGTTGGTTAGGCCTACTTGGACCGTTTTTCTTTGATCTCTAAAAACAAAAATAACCAATCTACAAGCTCACAGTGGGTGTGAGCTCCCTGGTAATGCTGGCAATGCTCCACAAAGAATATGGATTATGCTGGCCTGGGGTTAAGATTTATTTTCTTTCTTACTTCATTATTAGGAAACAGAATAAATTGGAGGGGAAAAAAATATGCTAATGAGTTATTGTCGTTATATAATACCTCTATGGTTATAGTGCAGTGCCACTAGGCCAGTGCAGTGATTCTCAACCTTTTGCATTTCAAGGACCCCCAGTTTGATATGCATTAGGCCATGGACCCCCATTTGACACATTTTTTTCTCCTTTTTTTTTACACTATGAAATCTCAGTATTAATTAAACCCTGACAGAGTTAGTTACCAGACGTTTAAGGGTCCACATGGACCCCTGGTGGTCCCTGGACCTGATGTTGAGAATTAACCATTGACCTAGGCTACAAACATTCACATTTGCCAATGCAACTTAACCTCTAGCCTTCACTACAGTACAGACCCTGTCAGACCACCATGCAGAAGAACTCATGACTAAATGTATAATTTAGTCATTTTAGCAGACACTCTTATCCAGAGCAACTTACTATAGTGTAAGATGAAAATAAATAGCATGAACCCTGATCAACAAGGTTGATACCCTGATCAACAAGGTTGATGCCCTGTTCTTCAGCACCTGAAGCCAGCACTAGACCACACCGACATTTTGCTGCTTATACAGTACTATTTTAACTGAAAGAAGTAGAACAACAACATGATGATACTGCTAGTGACAAATAAACCCCTTTTGATTCTGTCTATACAACATAACCCCGCTAACCTATTAACAGGCAGGACTCTCAAGTAGAATAGAACAAATCTAAATCTTTATTTGGTACAAATAAAACTCTGTTTTATTCCAAATTAATTTTAAATACTGTTGCTGAGCAATGACATACAACATTAAAAACATCCCCTTATTGCACGGATGGACCAGTTGGCTTGTGCTCCACTCCTATTGGCTGCAGCCGTACAGAGGGGAATATAGGGGTGGTATCACACACTTTAACATAGCACCCTACACTTGGCATCCAAGCCAACACTACAACTCAACAGAGCAACGTAACAAATCACTACAAACCAAGTAATTATACACGGCAGTCCAAAGAGTGCAATCAAAAAGCCCCTCGGACTCACCTTCATGGCAGCCCAACACAAAGTGGAGCTCAAGCACAGTTGGGTTACCAGGTTGAACTATTATAGATGACCGTACCTTCTTTTTAATTACCTTGTTCTACACAAGGTAAATAAAAAGAAGGTAGAGCCATCTACGTAATTTTCGCTATGCAGCTATTCCAGCCGGCAGATTAGTCGCATTGGGACACTGGGAGGCAAACTGCAGCTGAGAGTTCAGTGGAATACATTGTCAATGAGAGCCAGGTGGACCAGCTTATGAACAAACACTATTTCTGAACAAAATGTAAAATACTCCACCCAGGAAAATAAAAGACATATCACACATTGTTTACAGCTGTGTTGCTTTTTGATGTGTACACTGTATAATTTTATTGAGGTATCTAAAGAGTACTTTTCTGAACATGCCAAAGTATCTGAGACTGTCGGTCACTGACAGCCTGACAACGAAATCTTGCGATACTGCCGAGCCAGAAACGATACATGGCGCTGTTTTAGTGCCTCAATAAAATTATACAGTGTGCACATCTAAAAACTAATCATTAGAAAACAACCTGTGATAGGTCTTCTTTTATATTCCTGAACCGACAAAGGTCCCAATCGTTCAGAAATACCATTTGTTCACAAGCTGGTCCTGTCGGTTCTCGTTGACTCCAATGAATTTCACCGAACTTCCGTGGCGCCTGCCTGGCCCGTGGACTGACTATACCTTCTTCTATCATAGCCTTGGTTCTACACCCGTCACAGCAGTCACCGCTCACCAGAAGTGTTCACTGCCTATCTGTTCTGTTATTGGATGGACAGTCTCTTCGGGCTATGGGATTCAAAACCATGACTGACTATGCTGTCTGGGAGATGGGGTCTAAAAAAACCTGTGCCATGGATTTCAAAGGGACGTTTTAGAGCTGACAAAACTTTTATCTGCGTGCTCATATCCTAAAATGTAAACATAATGTGCCTGCATGCTGTGTTGAACGTTGAACGGGTTGAGAGTTAGTGTGCCACTTGATTAAACTGCAGAGATGCTGAAGTTTATAAAGGCTTTGATCTAATAATAATAAATATAGCTGCAAGCAGCAACGAGAGAGAGAGAGAGAGAGAGAGAGAGAGAGAGAGAGAGAGAGAGAGAGAGAGAGAGAGAGAGAGAGGCGAGGGTGTTGTACTAATAATTAAATCTGCAAAGTAACAAGTAACAAGTAACTAAAGCTGTCATAGTATGCTGTAATCGTAGTAGAGTAGAAGTAACACAAATGAAAAGTAAAGTAAAAGTACCTCAAAATTGTACTGTGCATTGTAATCACTTGTATTGGTACTTGAGTAAATGTAAATAGTTACTTTTCAGCACCATTGAGGAGCCAATGACTGACAGGCTAGGTATCACCAGGTGCACTGATTGCTAGAGTGCAGAGGGACATGGGTTGATATTAATGGTCTTAACTCAAAATGTATATATCACACAGCTTAGATTTTTTTTTTATTAAATTGGAAAAAATCTGTAGTGTAAAAGTTGCACGTTCATATAATGTCAATGTATATTGTTTCTTGTGTCTGGGTAGCTCAGTTGGAAGAGCTCTTGACTCTGAACCGCAAGGTCATGGGATCGAATCCTGGCAAAAGAAACACAGCATATGAGTAATTTAGTTCCCTGGTGTATAGAGCATTGTAACGTGGCATCGGGCGCTTAAAGTTAAATATTTGAAAAACTACACAAAAGCCACCAGGCCACTAATGAGTTGTGAGTGAAGACAGGTGTGATTGGTGATGAGTGAGAGCAGGTGAGAGGGGTGGATCCAATCCATGGGAATAGGGGGAAGGTTGCTGACTAGATGACTCTTTTCTACACCCACCCTCACTAACCTTAACCTCAGTAAAACAACGACCTAACCTCAAGAAACACTATTTGTAAAACTAAGAATTCCAAATGATGATCACCTCAACGCATTGTTGGGGACAGGGATCGAAACAGCAACCTATGGATTCACAGGTTGCCTCTCATCTCATTGAGCTAGAGATAAGACCTCCCTGACGGTGTCTGTTGATATCTATAGTTTTTTCCGTCCTTTATGAACCAAGCCTCTGTTTCGCTGGTTCACAAAACATTGACCAATAAAGATTTTTTTTGTCTTCTCGGAATGGAAACTAATGAAAATAGTCGATCTACAAGCTCACAACGCGTTGCAAAGATCCCAGGAGGAGATAGATTTTTACTGATTTTCATATAATTCAAAATGGTGGGAGATCTAAAGGTCAGAGGTCAAAAGTCAGAACACAAAAGTTGTCGGGCATGAAGAGACGCATATGTGTATTGAAGTTTCATGGCTGTAGGTCAAACAGGGCATGAGTTGTACCTGTTCAAAGTTGGCATTTTTCAATTGATTGCTACAGCGCCACCCTTTGGCCGATGGTTGTGAGTTTCGGGCCTTGGCCGTTTGTCATTGCCCTCTACCATATTGCAGAGTTTCGTAAAAAGTGACCACACGGTTAGGCCAGGACTGCAAAAAGTGGCGGAAGAAGAATAGCGAAAGTATAGAGATGTAATAAGGCTTCGAGCCTGATAGGCCTCGAAACCTTAATAATCTAACATAATCCACACAGCTGTAGAAAACATTTAGCCTTCCGAAATACTGTTGACAAAGGCTGTAGTGTTAACTTTATGTAGGCTATTGTATCCTCCAACACTGTCTCAGTGGCAGGCTGTCTGCCTGCTTGGTTGGCTGCACACACACACACACACACACACACACACACACACACACACACACACACACACACACACACACACACACACACACACACACACACACACACACACACACACACACACACACACACACACACACACACACACACACACGGTAGGCTTCTGTCTGATGGCAGCTGCTCTTCAGTTGCTCCTGGATCTTAGTGTCCTAAGTTCGTAATGTAAAAGGCTATTAGGCTGCGCTGCAATTATATATATATATATATATATATATATACATATATATATATATATTTTTTTTTACTCCCTAAAAATCTGCCCCCCCACCCAAAAACAAAGTTAGGCACGCCTGCGACAGTGTCAGCCATGTATGATGAGTTCCTTCTGCAGCTACTGTAGGTCGCTCAGGGTGACAGTTCCTTCTGCAATCTGCCTATTTATGAGATCTCTATTTTGGTTTGAGGGTGGCACTAGCAGGGTTGTTCAAACTTTTTGAAAATATTTGAAAATATGAAAATACCTTAGAGCTGACTGCATCTCCTGTCGTACCTTTGGACCATAACAAAGTCACAGACAAATGCATCACATTACAATCATTTTCTTTACCTACAGTGCAATATCAAGTCTTTTCTTTGGCAGTGTAGCCAAATGTAACTCACTCATATATGCTGTGAACAAAACAGCACATATGTTCAATGTTTTCAGACTTTTTTCACATGCATGCACATTGCTTTTATATTTGTAGTCCAATAAATTGTCTTTCGTTCAAATGGCAGTGTAGCCAAAATATAACCAGGTGTGAAAAGGAGTTAGGAATCCTTACAAATTCTTATTCAATGAGAAATAGCCTATCTGCCCAGGTTAATTTCAAAACACTCAAAATACTTCAAGGTATGGATTTCACATGATTATACTGGCAGGACATAAATAATACACTTTACACAGGTCAGGCTAAACAACTAAATACAACAAAGGTGTTAATCATAATGCACTTGACCTTCCATGATTGGCCCCTGGGCCGGATTTTGGACATGTCTGCACTAGAGGGAAGCTCACGTGATCAGTCAAAATGCACTCAGCAGGTTTCATGACATCTGCCCATTTGATTGAGATATTGTGAATGCATTTGGACTGACATAATGCCTTTGACCTAAGGGTGGCACTATATAGGAAAGGCTGTGGGGTCAGGTCACCAAAGGAAGGCGCACAGCAAATTCCATGCCAATTTGGCCAGTTGTTTTTCAGATACAGTATGTGTTTTGAGTAAAACATGTGCAAGAGGAAATGTTGTTATGTTGTTTTGGATAGTGTTTAGCCACTGCAGGCTAAACACTAAATAATAATATTACAAATGTGTTCTTTATCCATAATGCACTTTAATGAAATTGAACATCCAAACACAGATCGCCCACAACATTTCATATCATCACTTAAACCTGCCTCTGATTGGCTAACACAAACACTGTCAATGTAATCATGATAACCTTTAACCTTGTTATTGAAGAAAGTCACTCTAGCAAACGGCTTGTGTAACAACCAGGAAATGTTTACTGTACTTTTTTTGTTTAGCTCATTAGGTTAATGACTCCTTTGTTTACAAAAGTGTTGCTATGAAGGATACAGCGTACACAGTCCTCCTGAGTGATTTTTCCTCTCTTCATGGATTCAGTAATGAACCTCAAAGGGGTTGATGACAAAGAACGCAATGTTTTGCAACAGCTCCTACTGTGAAAGACTGCACGCAAATTAAAGCTGTAACTAACTGTATGTGTCCTTTAGTTAAGATTTACACCTTGATATTATCTGAATAATACCCTCTTCCTATATTATTTATCCATGGAATTTATCAAGTATCAAACCTAAGCTCACAGAGCTAAATTAGAATCATAGAAACATGGACCAGTGTAGCCAATATTTTACGATCAAATAAGCTAACATGAAACAAAAGCTATGACCACAGATGTATTCGTTTTTTCTTAAGCTTCCATAAGGTGTTAATATATTTTTTTTCTGTCATTTGTGACATGGCAGTGGAACCGTGTCAGTTTAAGTGTAATTTTTGATGGAAAATGGAAAAGTTCATTGAATTAAACTGTTAAACTTTTAAGTGTTTCTGAGCACACATTTTTTTGGAGCTTGAGAACAGTGTGTGGACTTTCTTCTTCTTATCTCTGAACACACATGGCCAGTGCCACATTGTGCAGCTGTCCTGCACTGAAATAAATGAAAGAGAAGAAACTACTGTGCTCTCAGTGGTGGAAGAAATATTCACATTTCTTACTTAAGTAAAAGAATCAATACTGCAATGTTACAAGTAAAAGTCCGGAATTAAAAATTATAAGTGCAAAAGTATTGTCATTAAAATGTACTTAAAGTACCAAAAGTAGAAAGTACTCATTATGCAGAATGTCCTATTTCACAAGTTTTCTAAATGTATAAAACGTATAACAATCTTTTGAAATTAGCAGATCTACAAGCTCACAATGCGTTGCATTGCGATGCATTGTGAGCTTGTAGATCGGCTATATTCAAATGGCCGAAATGTATATGGGGCTGATGTGGTTAATGTATGTTTTTTAATAATAATCAAAATCTACAAAGTAACTTGTAACTAAAGTTTTCAAATAATTGTAGTGGAGTAAAAGTACAGTATTTGCCCCTGAGACGTACTCAGAGGCAAATAGTACTGAAAACCGTAAAAGTACTGAAAATTGGAAGTACTCCAGTAAAGTAAAAATACCTCAAAATTGTACTTGAGTACAGTACTTGAGTAAATGTACTAGTTATTCTCCACCACTAGTGAGTGTGGGCATGGACTTGTGCCAGTTGGAGGTGGCGAGGAAGTCGTCTGACCAGAGACTACTTAAAGGGATTCTAGGTAACTTTAAGCCTAAATTAAAAAATATTTATATATATGTATTTTGAATTTTTTCCCCTCTATCAGCCACTATATAATGATGCTGGGGTGTTTTCCTGCATTGAAACACTTTCTGAAATCTGTAGGCCTATTTTCCCTACTATTTATGTTTTGACATCCAGGTATCCAGCTCTGTCCGGGACGTAAATGAAACGCATGCATGTGCGCGTCCGTGTGAACTGTCCTATCAGCGTCCTCGCTCAATGTTCTGTGATTGACAGCGAAGGTTGGCCAATCAGGTGGCGAGTTCAAGTGAAACCGAATGGAACCGAGTCCAGCCTGAGTGCACCCGAGCAAAAACGAGCGGAAGCCATCTTGTCTATGCGCTATTTTTTGTTTCGGTTTTAAAACATTAAAACGCTCTCAAACGTATTTTTTGAGGCACGGAATTTACTTTTAAGATATCGTTTGGATAGAATTTAGTTGTTTAACTTCATATATGTGGTCAATTAATCTTTTTTTTTTTCTTTTTTTGATCTCTGAAGTTGCCTAGAATCCCTTTAACATCTCTGCATGTCTGCCATATGTCCCAGGCATAACTCGGGCGCCAACCGACTGAACGACCTCAAACCTGTCGCGTGACCTGGGGGTGTGCAGTGACAAGTGGCAAATAAATCGGACCAACAGTTTCCAAGAACCGAAAAACCACAAATGGCTGTATCTGTCTGTCTGTGGGTCTGCGGAGGACGGACACCGAAAGTGTGTTTGTGAGGGGTGTGGGCACCGGTTTCCCTGATTGGCCAACCCGACCCGTCAGCTTAACAGATTGGCAGAGCTTTGTGTCACCGTTTGTACCGCTTTGTCAATATAAGTGCTGACATGTGAGAAAATGTGAGAAAAGCCTGAGACTGGTGGCATTAATCAGGTTTAGCTGACTGATTTGTTTGCCCCTAATCTCTCAAGATAGATTGCTAACAGCAGAATCTGTCAAGACCACTGCCCTAAACATGTAGTGTTGTTCTTAGTAGGAATAAACACTGAAGCACCCGTGATGAAGTGGACTAAGAAAGGGGAGGAGCCAAACCAAATTCCTGTTTCTACACAAAAAACATTGTGGTGCCCCCAGTCGCAAAAACTAAGAAAATATGTGCTCCTCGGAGCACAGGTCTCCGCCAGGCGAGTACTGTTCCTGATTAATCCTGTCTTACCTATTTATTTTATTACATATTGTCACGTGTCACGTGAAGCTTGACCAATGTTAGCTTGGCTGAGACAGACACACACACAAAGGGTAAAACATACTCTCCACCAGGGCCGGCCCTAGGATTTGTGTGGCCTAAGCAAGATTTTTTTTGGTGGCCCTCCCCCCAAATTATAAAATCATTGTCATTTTTTATTGCATACTAAAATAATAACGCTAGTTGTTGGATAGGAGATACATGACATTGGTTTGCGCCTGATGACGACACATTTAGGTTAGACAACACACTCCATTTTTGGGCCTAGCTGCATTGGGAACTCCTTATATGGTTATGGCTGAGTCATAGTGACATGAGCGTGATGATGTGGTTGGCCAGCCCTTAAAGACGGGGTGCCGTGATTTTCAGTGATTCCCCCCCCCCCTAAAACATAATCATCAGGTATTATGGTTATACTAGGAGGAAGATTTTTTCAAAAAAGTGTACAGAAAGTGTTAAAATTATGTTTTTTTGTGGACACGCCTCCAGTTCATTAAGTATACCTGGTTCTCACCTTAGCACCTCTTCCACCACCTTAGCACCACCCACCTGTCCTATGACAGAATGGTTTCATTTGGTGCTTGCTTCACTCAGATGTATTTTGTCCATTCCCTAGGAGCCATTCATTCTCTGATTTTGCTGATGATGGCCATTGATCGCTTTATTGCCATATGTCTTCCTTTGCGATACACAGCTTTGGTTACGAATTCTATTATGATGATTGTTTGTGGGTCAAGTTGGATTGTGACATTCATTAGAATGTCTGTAGTTGTAGCTCAGGCTCTCACTTTACCATACTGTAACTCTAACATCATTGCACATTGCTATTGTGATCGCATTTCAATCATCAGACTGGCCTGCCGAAAGGAAAAATACATAGAAGATATTTCATTTGGATTTGCTGTATTTAGTTTGTTGGTCCCACTTGGATTTATAATTATTTCATATTTTGCTATTATCTTCTCTGTTCTGAAAATCTCAAAAAAAATATTGGAATTCAGATAAAGGTCTCCTTCTAAAAGCTATTAGGCTAATTAGGGGAATGCGCAGTCTAGTAATAGTAATTTACTGTCATTTGCTGCTGATATCAAAACATTTAATTTAATTTAGTTCAAACCTTGTAATTGTTTTCTGTTGAACAGAATATAATGAGTTTACAAATATAATCCCACAATGGTCAAATTACAGCTGCTGTATTTTCAGGTGTGAACCTCTCCTGTCCTTCTGTCCTATCATTCTTTAATTCCAAAATCAGTCTTTAATTCCAGAAGATTTATTTACAAATATAATAACAAAATCACAATGTACTTGACATTAAACTAAGAATGAAACTAATAATAGGCTACAATAAAATCAGCAACAGAATAAACTAGAAAATGTGCTCCTCGGAGCACAAGTCTCCGCCAGCAGACTATAGCAATTATATTATCATAGCAATAACTAATGAGATACAGTAGAGTAAAAGATATATACTGTAGTTAAATAAAAAGGTGTATGTTAAAGAAATATTTATTAAAAAAAAAATGATTTAAAAATCATATTTTGTCTTCTAATGTTTAAAAATATGTTTTGAACAGTTTCAGCAGTTGATTGGTGTGTTTGATCAGCTTTGGCCTTCTGCGCCTTTGTTTGACCAATGTTAGGTGTTCTCAGAGGGACACACACACGCACGGACGGGTGATTTGGACTAGAAGATACTGTTCCAATCAAGACTGATTGATCCTGTCTTACCTCGCTTCAAAAACGTAAACGGTTTTTTGAAGTGACACACCTATTTATAGAATTGTATTTCGTCATGCATTCCTCTAGCCAATCAAAGGCATTGGTGTCAACATATTAATACGTATTAAGATTTCGGTCTTGTTGTGGGATCAATTCAACTCTAGTCCTCTTCTGTGTTACTGTTGTAGATGAGTATGCTTTCTTAGCTTTGGCCTTCTGCGCCTTTGCTTGACCAATGTCAGGTGTTCTCAAAGGGACACACACACGCACGGACGGGTGATTTGGACTAGAAGATACTGTTCCAATCAAGACTGATTGATCCTGTCTTACCTCGCTTCAAAAACGTAAACGGCTTTTTGAAGTGACACACCTTTTTATTATAGGATTGTATTTCGTCATGCGTCCCTCTAGCCAATCAGAGACATTGATGTCAACATATTGACACGTATTAAGAGTTCGGCTTTGTTGTGGGATCATTTCAACTCTAGTCCTCTTCTACGTTACAATTGTAGATGAGTATGCTTTCTTAGCTTTGGCCTTCTGCGCCTTTGCTTGACCAATGTTAGGTGTTCTCAGAGGGAAACACACACGCACAGACGGGTGACTTGGACTTACTGAAGGTACTGTTCCAATCAAGTCTGATTGATCCTGTTTTACCTCACTTCAAAAAGTAGGGGCTTTTTGAAGTGACACACCTATTTATAGAATTTTATTTCGTCACGCGTCCCTCTAGCCAATCAGAGGCATTGGTGTCAACAAATTGACACGTGTCACGTGGAGCTTGCCCAATGTTAGCTTGGCTAACAATGTTTGCTCACACAAAGCGAAAACATATTCTCCACCTTCGGCGGAGACAATAAATAGTGATATAAAATATAATGTGTAATGAGAAATCAAAACATACATTTTCAAAAAAGAAATGATTATGGAAACGCCTTTTCATAAAAGTATGTTTTAAGAAGGGATTTTAAAGATCTAGGCCCATAATGACAAGTTTTTTCCATGTATGTTGGCCCTCTGCTTCTTTTGCACCTTTGGCGCACTGCTGCTAAAAATATATTAAGATATACTGTATAATGCCTCTGCTCTTGGGCATTTTTTGACACTGCTGCTAAATTATGTCAAAGTGATTTCAGAGCAATGTATTATGTATGTCCAATCCATGATGGGATTTCAAGTGTTTCATCTATGTTTTTGTCAACATGAATACGACATTTTGACCTTGTTTTGATTATAAAGAATTGTTGTTGGCTTCAAATCATGATCTGCATTCTCTCTCTTTCTTTATCTCTCTCTCCCCAACTGGTGAGGCAGAACAGTGTGTGTGTGTGTGTGTGTGTGTGTGTGTGTGTGTGTGTGTGTGTGTGTGTGTGTGTGTGTGTGTGTGTGTGTGTGTGTGTGTGTGTGTGTGTGTGTGTGTGTGAGTGTGTGCGTGCGTGTGTATATATATATATATATAGCCTATATATATATAGCTGTAGTATACAACCCTCGTAGACGTATTTATGATTCTGACGTTTTCAATCTACGAGAGTTGTAGGGTGCACTTCCCATAGTGACCTGGACTTTCTGCACTATGCCCCGTAGACACTCCAAACATTGTACAAAATGAAAATAAAGGCGCTTACCGCCAAGCCCCAAATGTTAACTGGGTCTACGGGGTAGTAGTGTAATGTAATAATCCATATCTTTCAATAAAGAAGTGTTTTAATGCCGTCTGTGGTCGAACGCCATTTTTTCACCCTCGTTTACTTCCTGTTTACATTTAGTGTAATTCCGGGTTTCACCGGATGCGCCCCCTCACTTCCCGTCACTACCGCCCATTGGGAACTTCCGACAGAATCGGCCTCAGACGGCATTAAAACACTTCTTTATTGAAAGATATGGATTATTACATTACACTACTACCCCGTAGACCCAGTTAACATTTGGGGCTCGGCGGTAAGCGCCTTTACTTTCCTTTTGTACAATGTTTGGAGTGTCTACGGGGCATAGTGCAGAAAGTCCAGGTCACTATGGGAAGTGCACCCTACAACTCTCGTAGATTGAAAACGTCAGAATCATAAATACGTCTACGAGGGTTGTATACTACAGCTAATATATATATATATATATATATATATATATATATATATATATATATATATATATATATATATATATAGAGAGAGAGAGAGAGAGAGAGAGAGAGAGAGAGAGAGAGAGAGAGAGAGAGATTGAGAGAGAGAGATAGTATTTAATAACAACAATTAGACCCAATGAAATACACAGTACTCGGCATTGCATAAATCTCAAGCCATGGTTCACATGACGCTCGTCTGTCACAAGCGTCATGGAACCGTTTGTTCCTGGGTTTCGATTTTTTTTATGTACATAAACGTTCAAATACAAAGTGCTGACCCCCATGCCACGGATGTAACAAGTTGAGCCGGCAAGCAAAGGTCGAAGTACCTGTATATTCCGTATTGTTAAATAAAAAACGTTTTAATCCGATTGCCAGCCATTTTCTCCGAATTTTCTCCGATGCTTTCAACTATGCGACACTACTGGTTGGGAGGTGTATTGCACTCTGATACATTAAAAATATATATAAATAAAGAATAGAAAATGGCCGCCAATCGGATTAAAATGCATTTTATTGAACAATACGGGAGATACGGGTACTTATAGTGGGCCGGCTCAACTTGTAACATCCGTGGCTCAGGGGTAAGCACTTTATATTTGAAATTTGAACGTTTATGTACATGTGAGAGTTGTAAATGTCAAAAAAATTGGAAACCAGGAACAATCGGTTCCATGATTGTCATCGTATGACAGTCATGTATATATATGTAACGTAATAATTGTCCAGTAGACGGAGCCAAATCATTACTAGTGTAACCTCTACACAGGCTAGGCTTTCTCTACACTGGAGAAATGTCAGGTATGAATGGATGCAAGTCTACACAAATCAGTTCTGATCTGTTGCAGTGGTTCTCAACCTGTGGGTCGGGACCCCCAGTGGGTGATTTTGGGGGGTCCCTAGCCCTGGTTCAGAGCGTAGGGAACTCACTAACGCTCTGAACCAGGGCTAGGGGGTCCCCAGATGACAGTGAAGTGACAATTCAAGGACTTTTAAGACCTTTTTAATAAATAAAAAAAGAAAGACCATTACTGCATCAAAAGTAATCAACAAACTATACTATAAAAACTGTTCAAACATTGGCCAAATCGTCAAATAATATAAGAAAGAGGCAAATATTTTGAAAATAGCAGATCTACAAGCTCAACGCCTCGCAACGCAAGGCGCTGTGAGCTTGCAGATCTGCTAATTTCACTATTTATCTGTGGAACCGAGTCAAACTAAATATGTCTCAACTCCTACAATTCCAAGTGCTTATCAGGGAGTGGGGTCCCCAGTTCGAATATGATTATTTTGGGGGGTCACAGCCTGAAAAGGTTGAGAACCACTTGGTTAGGCTATAGGATTCCAGTCTTCAACATCATGGATGTATTTTTACGTACAAGAAATTGCCCAAAACCCCACTTAAAAAAAGAAAAACACCAATATATGTGTCTACAAGTTCATGTGAAAACAGGCTGGGTATTTATTAGCATATATAAAACAATGACATGCAAATGCTTAGCATGACATGTTTATTAGTTATGGATATGACCATAGATGATCCAATGGAAGCCTATGGGTGCATAGAATATGAAGTAATAAATGAGCGAAAGCTGATATCCCAGGAAAAGATGGTCCTAAGTGGATGGACATACTTTATTAGCGGAAATCACCAAGTTAATATTTTTGTATTTTTTTTTTCATACACATCATTTGATTATCCCATCACTCCCCTAATGAATAAAAATACAAAATCTATACTTTTTCATTCACTACAGTGGTTATCTTTAACCGCATTTATATCTCGTTGCTGTCCGGCAGAAACCAGCTAACTCCATTTTTGCGCTTTTGCATTTTTTTCCATAAATGAGTGCTATTGAACACCCTTTACGTCTGTGTGTTGATTTAAAAATATTGAACCAATTGAAAGTATTAAAAAGTGCTTCTGACAAAACCAGCTAACTCCATTGGATCCTCAAATTTACTGCTAATCCAGTTTACTCCACCAAAGGGGGATGGAGTTAGCTGGTTTTGCTGACTCCAGGCTCCACCCCCTTTTGACCTCCAACCTCATTGTGAGCTTGGAGGTCCATTCAGCTGTTCTTATCAATGATGAACAAAACCTCCTAACTCCACTTTTAGTTTAGTTTTTGTCATTTTCTGAAAAATGTACATTTTGGAGTTAGCTGGTTTCTGCCGGACAGCAGAGATATATATATATATTTACAGAATATGCAGATACATTCTGAGAAAGCTAAAATCTTGTGGGGGGGGGGGGGGCATGTTGTGCCCCCTCAGATTGAATGAACAGATCGCTGTGCTGAGCCTTAACATAATGAACAATCAAACTCACTAAAATAATGGTAAACATTGACACATTCAGCACATTAAGTACCCACATCAAAAACTGAGTGTTAATTAAAATATACAGCAATTTCCCTTTTCAAATCCCACCTGTCATTACAAGATTTGTTCAATGACTAATCGTGATCAAAGTCCAACCAAAAATACAGATTCAACTTGACATATTGACATGATTAAATGTTCTAATGAGGCATACGGTACAAGCAATAATTATTACAGCTGTTGAACTAATTTCCATATCCGTAGTGCAATTAGCATAACTTTGCATAAGTACTTGCCTTTCTCTCACATATTACATTATTGACAAAGACACAACTGCAACTAGCAAATGATTTCTTCTAAGTCGCTCTGCACATCACATTTATGACTGGGTTCAATTGGCAGACACGCAATATCCTCAAACACTTCCGAAAAGGTGCTAAATCTCAGCTGCAGATTCAGCATTTTTTCCCATTGCTCAATTGCCCCAGAAGACATGTACTGAGCTTCAGTGTACTGGCAGTTGTCTTTGAAAGCTGCAGGGACAGAGAAGATTTTTCGTCCGAAGCTGAATGCAGACAGTGATGACCTGTCATGAGTAAATTCCTTGTCTCTGATAACAGACAATTGTCCACACTCATACTCTGAGCTGGTGAATATGCTGTCTGTTTCACTATCAGATGAGAGGTCGCTCATTGTGATGGAATTCACTGGCCAAGGCCTCAGTGTCATTTGACATGAGTGATACTTGCAGGAGTCAATTTGTTCTAGAGGAGAGTTCAACTGACGGATCTCATCGAAAGAGAGGCACTGTACAGGCTCCAGGAGCTCTGGGGTTGGAGACCTTCTCATAAAACATGGCGGTGTACGCTGTGACTCCTTAACCTGTCGCACTTCAGGTTCTAACTTTATTGACACCTGCCTTTTTGGAAGAGAAAGGGTGTTGAGATTCATAGGAGACTGTTTCTTCGGATCTAGTCTTGAGGGGTCTTTCTTTTGATCTACTAATAACATCTGACAGTCTCCACAGCTTTTAGGATCAGGTCCTGCACACTTTGTACTGTACTGTACATGCTCATGCCAACTGAGCCTCAGGGAGGTAACGTCTGAATGAGTTGCACTACAGATACTGCCAATTTCATAGTACTCCAGTTCACTGTTTGGGACAACGGGCTGAGCTCTGGACGCATTGGTTCCATAGTAAAACTCCATATTTGACAACTGTCTTTCGGGACAAATAATGTCAGGTGGCTTGTCTCCCTCTGCATATAAAGTCCCTGTCATTGTTCTGTTTTCATCTAAGTGAAACGCTTCATTGTCTCTCCCATGTTGTGTTCTCTGTGCTGAGCTATGACTCTGACACTTGGGAGCATTAGCCTTTGCACTCCGTTTCTTCAGGGCAATAAGCAGAGTTATAAAAATCATAATGGAAGCAACAGGAAGGATCACAGCTATAAGCCACAAAGGAAAACTGTCCTGTGACTGTGGATCGGCGCATCCATCATTTATGGAATTGCAGAGGTCACATGCCTGATCGGTGAAATTATGTACACAGATGCAGGAGCCATTCAGCAAGTCAGGTCCACACCGCCTCCCCATCATGGTTGTGTCATCTTCAGAACAAGGTGATGGGATGCAGAAACCCGCAGAGCCACAACTTGACTCGATTAGAGCCAAGCTAGGCCATACCTCCACCACTTCACTATATCCGCTGACAGGCAGAGTGTAACCTTTCATTTTGATATAAGCCACACATCCAGAGAGTCCTGTCATTTAGAGAGAGAAAATATGTTATGCATTAGTATTCATTTAAAGTGTTACCGTGAGGTGAGATGAAAAATAAGCATAACAGCAGTAGTCAAATGCCTCCTAGCAGTCAGCAACTACTCTGCCACAACTGCATATTATTTGATCCACCAGTACTAAATTCACAGTAAATACACATTTCCTGTAAAATATTAGTGGTCCATTTACAAAAGGAAGTAAACATTTGTGTTGTTCAATGCTGTGGTAATGCTTCTGGTGAATAATACTGCCATGTTACTGAATATCTATCTCTGTTATATATTGTCTGCTTTTTCTCATCCAGTGTAAGGAATGGTGGAATGATGCAGAATTGCAGTGAAAAGATTTATGGTCTGTAAGACTGTAAATCAAAACACAAAAAACAACCGTCATTGACACAGGTTTAAATATATCATACCTGAATGTTGCTTTGAAACCTTTGAAACCCCTGGTGGGCCTCCCCCAAGAACAACCTTATCCACGTTGACAGGTGTCAAATCAAGAGTTCCATTTGTGGTGTTCATGACTTGTTGTCCATCCAGAAGCAGAAGAGTGTTCTGTCCATTATTGACCAGGGAGATAAGGTGCCAGAGACCATCTGCTACCGGGGTGTTCACAGTCAATTGTGACATGTGTCTTGATGTGGTGTCTTTGGACACGTACATGGGTTTTCCATCCTTTATCTGAATGGTGGAGAGAAGATAAGGGCCCAGTGTTTCAGACCACAACCATAAATGAGACTAAATACACTTCCATAAAGTATATTTTCAGTGTGCATGCCCACCCAAATGATTGTATATCCTTTGCTTCTGTCAATAAACAAAAGCACTCCATTGTCACGAGTCTTGAACTTGATGTCAAAATCTAATAAATATTTGGCATTTGAATCTTTACTAATTTTGTCTTGCATCAGGTAGTCTCTCTTGAATCGCTCCTTAATGACATACTGAATGTTACCATTCCCACTGAGTCGCAATGCAGACTCCTCCGGTATTTCTGTTTAAAAACAAACATAGATATTCATTTTGAATTATTAGAACTCATTAAAACCCCAATACTCAAGGGGGGAATCTATATCAATCATCCTCGATGATTACTTTATCTTACCTGTGGCGCAGTGGCTACCACTGTACCGACTCTTGCAATTGCAAACATAGTGAGACCAAAGGTCATGGCACACACCACCATTCTTACATGGATTGCTGTGACAGGGTGGAACTACTGCACGAGAGCACCTGGGAGAAAAACAGAAGGAATACAGGGAAAATAACTAAATTGATATGCTGATTGATATCTTTGTATGTTACACAATGTTACACAACGTTACCTATGGTATGCATATATTTGGAATTTGGCAGGTCTACTGTACTGTACCTCTCAAAGATGTTGAATGCTGCCAAGGCCGTGGAAGGCCTCAAGACCACACCGTTCACATTTATATTTCTAACACACCCAACAAAGTCATGAGTTTTTATCTGAGCTGGATGCAGTAATATAGATTCAATTGACCTTATTCCTCCGAATGTCATATTGGTGCTGCCAACATCTAATCTCCTAAACGGAATGAAAGTCAGAAAAAAGAGTTGCAATAATACTGTGAACAATGCCAAATCATATGTTGAATAATGCAAAATTAATGATTCATTGCCACCTTTTTGAGTTAATTCCGTCACTATGAGAGAAACAAAATGTGTCCACATCTGCACAATTGTCCACAAGTAGAGAGCCAATCTGTTAAATTGCAAACAGAAAAAGAAAAGAAACATGACAATACCATAGGCAAAATATGTAAATCACCAGTCACATAGACCATTAGTGTGTGTGTGTGTGTGTGTGTGTGTGTGTGTGTGTGTGTGTGTGTGTGTGTGTGTGTGTGTGTGTGTGTGTGTGTGTGTGTGTGTGTGAGAGAGAGTGCGTGCGTGTGCATGCGTGTGTTTTTTAGAACTCACGTTGCCAATCCTTCTGGCAGTGATACTATGAAAATGGCCATCTGCCACTTGCTTTTCTGTGTCCAGCCTGACGGGTCCTGAGCCCAAGTCATATGAAACCACTGCTTTTCCATCCAGTATTTCTATTGCAAAGAATTCCTGGCTAGATACCCCTCCTGGATTGTAGAGGAGCAGGCAATTTTGCTGCAATGTTGCAAGTTCCAGAGAGATTATGTTGCTTCTAGGATCTAGTGGGGGGAACTCCATGAAAGACAACTCCTCAAAACCATAACTGTGCTCCTCACAGTGGATGCCGCTAAGTCCTAAAGATGAAGCAAGCAGTATGATGCGTTAAATGAGATAAACTGTTTGAAGGTGACTTAAAGGTGACTTGTATACAAACGTTTTAACTAAAAGATAATTCCTGCTTTGTATGTGTGGCTCTGATTCATTTCTGACCTCAAAGTCAGTGCGCATTAAGTGGCATGCATATCTGGTTCTCTACCAGACAAAGCACAATTTACCTGCCGCTCAATTTGAGGTAACATAATGTACCTGAAGGAATATTATCATATTCTATCAATTATCAATACAGTATAATTCTGTCCACCATATTAAGCAAACAGGAATTACCATTAACTTGATCAAAATTATAAATCAAAGAGAGTAATTCTTACCAAAAGGACAATGGCAAGAGAATCCCGTTAAAGAGTTAATGCATCTTCCATGGACACAGGGGGATGATGTACAGTGGTCCATCAACTGCTCACACTTTTTCCCTAAAAAATAATAAGGTATAGAGTACAGAATGATGATTCCTCTTATGTTTTAATACACAATAGAATTGTTGATCATGACAAGGTCTACCTTTATATCCAGGACCACAATGACACTGAAAACCCTCTGGCACGTGTACACAAGTTCCTCCATTTTGGCATTTGACCTGCAGGCATTCATCTACATCAGCAGAGCAAAAAGGACCAGAGAAGTCCCCCTGGCATTGGCAAAAGAATCCTCCAGGATTATTGACACATCTGCCTTTATTTTCACATGGATTCCCTTCACATTCATCGATGTCTGCTTCACACAGTCTTCCAGTAAAACCAGCAGAACAGGAGCAATTAAAGATCTCCACCTGTGGTGACACAAAGATGACCGCAAAGCTTTCCAGAACAGCAACTTGCTGGCCGATGTGAATGTTTTTATTGCACGTTGCCCCATTTTGACAAGGACTGACGAAACATGGGTCGCTGGTGATTCGAGATATTGTCACATTGCTTTGAATCTCAAGTGATTTCTTGTGGACTGCAGAGATATCGGTAGCAACCTCTTTACTGAGATATTGTCCGTTGTATCTTTTGACAGCAGCCAACAAAAGTATTTCAGTGCCAGTAACCTTCATTCCAAATACATGAGTTTTAGAGGCCTGTAGGTTAAAAAGGCTATCCAGAGCTTTTGTGAACCGCAAATACTTGTGAGATAAGAAGTCTTCCACTGAGGAGGAAGACACATAGAAGAGTATACAGCTGTCCATAGTAGCATTGGTGAAGCCTTTGTAGTTTACATGGACACTGTTGTTAACTGGGAAGTGAAGCTGGTCTGTTGCTTCAATTGTGATGTTGTATTTAGCTTCTCCTTGAAAAGGAAATGACCATAACTCACATGTGCTGTAGGGAATCGTGAACATATTCAAATTCCCACTTTTGATGCTGCAGTTAAATGTGTCAGACTCATCCTGATCTTTGGGACGGACATTACCTAGCATGCCTCCTTGAAAAGAATTGCCATAATATTTCACCTCAATGTAGATGTTTCTCTGAACTGGAGGGTTATCATTTTCATCCAGAACACTTATGTGGAACGTTGTTGTGGAAGACAATGGAGGGATCCCTGCATCCCTAACAGCAATGAGGACTTCATATAAAGGTTTTTTTTCCCGATCAAGGGCCCTTGTTGTAAACAAAACCCCGTCCGGCGTCAATGAAAAAGTATTCTCCAGTGTAGGCATCACAAGCCAGTAAGTAAAAGGTCCCTGGTTTGGAGGCAAATCAGAATCAGATGCATTTAATTTGGCCACAATGGTGCCTTGGGACTGATTTTCCTTTACATTAGCCTCAGTCAGCATCAATCTGGGGGCATTGTCATTAATATCCCCAATCGTCACAACTACATTAGTGGTCCCAGTGGCAGGTGGAGAGCCATTATCAGTGGCTGTAATGGTCAGATTGTAAAGAGGGCACAGCTCTCTGTCTAGTGGAGAGTTTACTGAAATAGTACCAGTAAATGGATCAATAGCAAAAGAGGAGTTACTGTTTCCACTTGCTATACTAAAGGTGAACTGATTCCAGTCCATGATAGTGTCCTGGTCCAAAGCATTCACTGTTATTACAGATGCACCCACCATACTGTCTTCACTAAAATTCGTTAGATAGAGAGCAGAGGTGAACTTGGGGGAATCATTTGTCTCTATAACACTGATCTGGACAGAGGCTTCATCTACATTCTTACCTGTGATAACACCCCAGTTTTTCACCAGAGTCTTTAAAACTGTATGACTATTGCCTTTATTTCTCAAACTGCTAGTTGTGTATATTTCTCCAGAATGTCCATCAATTTCATAGCCTATGTTTTTGTTTGGGCCAAATAGTAAGTAAAACACTTGTCCCTCTTTGCCATAGTCAAAATCTGTAGCTGTTACTTTTCCAATTCTAGTGCCAATAGGCACATTTGCGAATACCGAAAAACTATATTCTTTCGACTTGAAAGTAGGGATGAACTCGTTGACCCCCAAGATTTGGATAATTACATGTGCCACAGTAAATATAGGCTGAATTCCCATGTTGGATGCTTTGATTGTTATATCAAAGGTCTTCTCTTGTTCAAAATCAAAAATATCCATAGTGGTGATTGTGCCATTTCTTGGGTCAATTGCAAACTTTGCAACGTAACCTGCCACTAAAGAGTAGGTTATATGTGCGTTTGCACCCGAATCTGCATCAGTGGCCTTCTCTTGGAGGACAGTTGTTCCAATTCCGGAGTTTTCTGGCACTGAAGCGATGTACTCTAAAGCTGAAAACATTGGTAGATTGTCATTCACATCCATAACATTCACCGTAATATTTAACATCCCTGTTTTAGATAGCCAACCTGCATCCATAACACTGACTTGAAGATGATATATGTCTTCTTTTTCAAAGTCAAGTTCTCCTATCAGTGTGAGCAACCCAGAAGTTTCCCCTATGGAGAATGGTAAGTACTTATTTCCTGTTGGCATGGAATATGTTCTCAGCTCTCTGTTGGAACTGTTGCCCTCGTGACCCGACTCCGGATAAGCGGTTGAAGATGGATGGATGGAATATGTTAGGACACCATTGGCACCATAATCTTCATCTTCTGCTCGAATTCTTCCAATAACTGAACCCACTGGCAAGTCCTCCGATACAGAAAACATCACATCCAGCTCCGTAAAGTGTGGGGAAAATTGGTTTGTCTCAGTAATCTCAAAAGTAATGTTCGTCTGTGATGTCAGTGGAGGAAATCCTTGATCCTTCGCCATAACTATTAATGTTAAAAATCCATTGAGTCTTTGACTCAAGCTTTGATTCAATATTAGTTTTCCATTGTCAGCCTGGATCCAAAAGAAATCAGAAGCATTTCCTCCATTCAAAACATACTCAACATCAGCAGTGCTTTGATTAAATTCCCAATCGACAGCTGAAAACTGGACCACCTCACTTCCTAACTCCATGTCAAAGGGGATGGCCAATAGAGTCTGAAAGGGCAAAAACGTTGGTGGGTTGTAATTAAATGGTACTAATTTCACAGTGACAGTCGCGTTGTCATACAGGGTATTCCTGCCACAGTCAAATGCAAAAACTGCAAAGCTAAAAGTTTCAGAGTTTGAATTATGCAAAGTCATTGGCTGCTTGGTATAGATATCACCAGAGGAGCTATTCACCCAAAATGCATCATGTTGGGGTTCAATAACATATAGAATTTGACTGTTTGGTCCCATGTCTGCATCTGTAGCTAGAACTTGCATAACAAACACATCTTGTGCTTGGCTTTCAGGGAAGTCAGTGGTGTAGAAGTGATTGAAAAATATTGGTCCATTATCATTGATGTCAGTAATAACTATGGTGACATCTGTGCTAATGCTCCATGCCGAATCATTTGCATTTACTTTCACCACATAATGGTCCTGTGTCTCTCTATCCAGAGGTCTTATAACAGTTACATAACCACTGTAACTATCAATATTGAATGGTAGATTCTCAGTTTGGTCAATTATTGAATAGGCAATCTCAGCATTGGCATCAGCGTCATCATCATTTGAGATTATTTGTATGACAGTGTGTCCAATAGCTACATCTTCTGGTACCTCTGTGAAAAAAATGTGCACAAAAATTGGTGCGTGGTCATTTCTGTCTAAAACAACTACAATGACAGTTGCTCTGTCTATATGGAGAGGGTTATCTTGTTCTGTTGATTGAACTGTTAAATTGTATTCAGGTATATACTCTCTGTCTAAACTTATGGTAGTGCTCAATATGCCATTTTCAGAGTCAATAGTAAAAACACCATCAACATCTCCCTCTATAATGCTGTACTGCACCATACCATAACTTTCAAAATCTGCATCAATGGCAAGAACATCACAAAGCCACATTGGTGCAGAATTTTCAAACACTTCACACCTGTACTCTTTTTGAGTGAACTGAGGATAATTATCATTTATATCAGTGATATTTATGTGAACTTCAGCAAATGATGAGAATGGTGGGGCACCGGCATCTCTGGCTTCTATCAACAATAGAAAGTCCTTGTTGATCTCATAATCCAGAGGATTATCAATTGTTAGCTCGCCACTTGACTGATCCATGTGAAAAATGTCATCAAAATCTCCAGAGATCAGATAAAAAGAAACTGGTTCACTTCTGGTTGATTCTGCTGAAATCACTGCCACCAATGTTCCTACTGGCTCATCCTCAGAGAGTGAATATTTAAGAACATCCACATGTATCACCGGGAATTCTGAGGCATTTTGAAACCTGATGCTAATTGTTGTCATGTCAAATTTAGGATTTTCTCCACCATCTTCCACATGTACATTGATTGTAACATCTTCTGTCCCACTGAGACCAGTTGAAGTAAACAAAGTGCCACTTTGTGGATTTATGGAAAACATATCTGCAATGTGTCCATATAATGAAAACTGAAGTTCTGCATTCATGTCAGTATCTCCATCCGTGGCTCTGACGGCACAAACAACGGAGTCTGCAAAAGATACCAGAGTAAACAAATATTTGATCTGAATCAAATGTGTATAGTGTCATTAACCTATACAAACCTACAACAGTCAGAAGTGAATCCCCTTACCTGGAGCCACGTCTGTGGGCACATAGGCCACATAAGGGCTGTTTAGAAACTGAGGCCAATGGTCATTGACATCTCCAATGAGCACAGTAACAAGCACTGAGCTTGATAGAGGATGTGTAGGATGCTTATCACTGCCAAAGACTGTCAGTCTATAAAAGGCTACCGTCTCCCTGTCCAGAGCATCAGTTGTAAACAGCTCTCCAGATGATTCTTCAATGGAAAAGGGTGCATCGGTGTCCTCCATGTAATACCTTAAGTACAATCAAATAGAACAATATCGCTTTTTATCACACACATGCACACACATGCACACACACACACGGACATGCACATATAAGTATCCTCAGTGGCATTTCTCAGTGGCAGTGTTTTTCAATTTCTTCTTATATTTTAACTAATGATCCATTCTGATGTGTACTAGATAAGTTAACTATCCTTCTTGTCCACTGTAATTTGCTCAGCGTACTATAACACACATTGCTGGCACATAGAAGAGATTTGCAGAAAATGTTCTGTTCAGTTTACTGTAGGACATGATAGTACGGTACCTACCTAATTTCTCCACTTACGCCATCATCAATGTCAGATGCTGCTATCATAGCAAAAACAGTTCCTACAGGGCTGTCCTCTGATACTATAGTGTTATAGACATCCTCAGTAAATTCTGGTGGGTTATCATTCACATCATCCACTATGACATGTATCACTGCAGCTCCTGTTAGACGTGGCAATCCTTAAGATGAGAAAAAAAAAGATTGTGAAAAGCTTTTATGTTACACTAAACTATACTTTTATTTTAATTTATCTGCAACAATCCCTTAACACATTGACTGCCGGAGTTTATTCATAATTTATTCACCCACTGCCAGGGTTTTTAATCATTCTTTTACATTATTGAAGTGAATGGATTTTAATTTTTAGATTTTTTTATATCTCCTAATTCGTTAGGGTTAAGGTCCTTACACACCGGGGCGATTTTTTTCATGCGAATAATACGTTTTTTTTTTAAACCTTATGAAGTCAATGCAAGCTTCCACACCAGTTTCGCGGAGCGAAAAAAGCGTCTTTTAATTATTCGGAACGAGTCCGAATTTTGCGTATATTCGCATATTCGCCGGTGTGTAACCGCCTTTAGGGTTATAAATTTATACTCAAAAATTAGAGAAACATTTTAGGAATTCAAAAACAAAATTAAAAAAAATAATTAAAAGGGGAGAATTCTCCCCTTTGGCGGTCAACTTAATGGTAATTACCTGAATCAACAGCATTAATATGTATGATGTACAATGATTCCTTCTCCCTGTCAAGGTTGTGTACAATTTGAAATGTGCCATTGGGAGAGATGGAGAAAAACCCCATGTCATTTCCTTTGTGTATGGAATAGGTTAGCTGAGCATTGACATCTAAATCTTCATCCACCGCTGAAATCTTATCAAAGAAGAAAAACACAAAACACACACAAAAAAGATTATGGAGGCTTTAAGTACAAGTATTTCACTACCTGCAATGTTGCCACTGCTGTAGTGTAAGTGCATATGACAAATAAATACCATCAAAAAATATCATACAATATTAATAATAAAATATGATTGTACCAAATGTAGTTAGTTCTGTAGTTAGCCTGTAATACCTGATGTGTCAGCTGAGAGAGGTCATCTTCATTCTCTTGTACATGCATTACCAGCATTGCCGGGGAAAAGAGAGGCGTGAAGTCATTCACATCCAAGACAGTGACACTGACAACAGCAGTGGTAGATCTGGGTATGTTGCCCTGATCTACAGCCACTATAATTAATGTGTAGTTAGCATTCTTCTCCCTATCCAGTTTATCCATGACTCTGACCTCACCTTGGATAGTATCCACCACAAACGGAGTCATCAAAGTCAACTCGTACCGCAGCTGTCCATTAGGCCCGATGTCTAAATCGTGTGCTTCAGCCTGAAATATACTAGCTCCTCTGGGAACATCCTCTCGTACTGTCAGGTTGTAGACACCCTGAGAAAATTCAGGGTCATGATCATTTGTATCGTCAACATACACTGTGAGATTCATAGAGGATGACATCTGGGGTGATCCGTTATCCATGGCAGCTACGGTGATGGTCAGCATATCAATCCTTTCCCTGTCTAATGGCCCCCGAAGATATAGATTTCCACTGCTGTTATCTATACTAAATCCACCACCTGATATGTCCTTTAGATAATATAAAACTTCTCCATTGGAACCAAGGTCTGCATCCTCAGCATGTACAGTCATTACGACTGAATTAATAAAAGTGTCCTCTGGTATAGTGATACTCCTGGCTGACACAAAGGATGGAGCATTGTCGTTGACATCAACAACAAAAATCATTACACGTGCTGTGCTTGTGAGCTGCGTAGAATTTGGCTGGGCACAGTCATTGGCTGTAACAGTCAGATTGTATGATGATCTTCTCTCTCTGTCTAACTCTGTACTCAGGCATAAAACACCAATAGGGTTCATGAAGAACTTGTTCTCCTCATCTCCACTGATCACTCTCAGGTCCAAGTCACCATTTTCACCTAACAGAAAGGAAGATAAAATGCTTGTCTTGTACTATGTTACAAGTAAATAAATAAGTAAGGATTATGAGACATTATGATATATATATATATATATATATATATATATATATATATATATATATATATATATATATATATATATATATATATATATATATATATATATATATATATATATGCGGTTTTGTGAACCGCATATATATATATATATATATATATATATATATATATATATATATATATATATATATATATATATATATATATATATTGCACATTCTGTTCAAAGTGGGTTAAAAATAAAGCACTGTAGAACTTACTTACTTACTTACATTTGTTATATTTTTAAATAGCCTATGTAGGGTTAAAGTGGTTAAACAGATTTTGATGCTATATTAACACATTTGCTGGGGACCCCCTGGAACCCCCTCAAGGACCCCTGGGGGTCATTGAAATGTGACACCGAAATATCAAACGGAACTGTAAATTTTGTGAACCGCAGATATATATAATATATAATTATTATTTGTATTTTATTTGTTATTTTCTTTATCCCCCCCTGTTATCACATGCCAATTCTCGGTATTCAAATACTGTAGGAAGAGTTGAATACTGTAGGTGTTTCACTTACCGTCATCTTTATCTGACACATTAAGGGAGAGGAAACAAGTGTCAGTAACTGTGTCTTCCAGTAGTGACACAGAATAGGTATCCTGTCTGAAAACAGGTGGATTGTCATTCATGTCCAACACATTGAAGTAAACTCTGACACTTGATACCGCCAAATCCCCCAGCTGCACCACCACTGTGAGAATGTAGAATCTTTGTGCTTCAAAATCCAGAGTGCGGGATAATAGGAACTCCCCAGAGTGTGGACTGAGTAAGAACAGGTTTTCTCCATCATCCTCCTGCACCCAGTATGTGATAGTCGTGAGACCCTCGTACATGGCTTCCACCTTTCCCACGACTGTTCCTGTTCCATATTCAGAGGAAAATTCATTATTTCTGTTGCAATTCATAAGTTCGTAAGTTATGTTGTGTTTAAAGTCAAATTAAACAACACAATGCATAAGAGTATCCAACAACATGTGTTTTTTAATATAATGAACTTTCCTATTCTTAATAACGGAGGTGTGAAGAATATTTCCAGAACATGATAAACTTAATAATCATAATGAATCATATATTATTGTTGTCTAAGAATTAATTGTTATTGAGATGGTAATCTAAGGCTAAGCCCTAACTTGCAGGAATGTCTTTGTACATGACGTGAGGTGACGTGACTGTGGCTTACCTGGAACTGTGTCTTCTTTAACTTCAAATGAATAGACTGTTTCGGTGAAAGACAGCTGGGTGAGTTGTCTGTTATGAGGGCGCACACTGGCTGTGCCATACTCCACGGAATCACTAGATGTAGCATACCAAGGGGAAAGTGCATTCAGCCCCTGGATGGTATCAGGAAACTGTTTGTTGTTGCTTGTATTTACAATATTTGTAGATCCAGATCCCATAGAATACATAGTGTTTAGCACCTGTTGAATTACACCAAACCATACATTTATGTTATATGAAGAAGAAAACAATAAAAGCATTAAAATAAATAATAATAATAAATGTTAAATAATAACAGAACAATTATGTGTATGTATATATATATAAATTGTTGTCTATTCACATTCTGTCCCATATGACGAACTTCAGGATTGTCAAAACTTGGATGAGCAAAAACTAGGAAACACTAATAAGAAACCACACCATGAAGTTACAGGGATGTAATAATAATAGTGTTGATTTGTATTTTTATACTGTATTTGTGCACTTTATCTTGTTTTGACAATGGATTACATCTGGAATCAAAGTGAAAAAGCATTAACTGTATCCTTTATAAGAACACATTCTGGTAAACTCGTGTAGCCTACTTAAATAAGCAGAATACAAACATAAAGAGTGTGCAGTTCAGGCAACAACTGTAAGTGTTTTGTCTCACTTGTCAATCTCTGAGATTCTATGCTTAAAATACATGCCAAGGTACTGCCACAGTAATGATTGCAATGCAATTGCAATGATAGATGCAAGATAGGGAATGATTGGCGAACACAAAGATAGATTTTGTTCCATAAAATCCCATATACCCCAATTGCTGCTGAACACACACTTAAACATACACATCAACTTACCAGAAGATGAAATAGTAGTGCTCTGTATTTTTGCCATTGTCCAAAAATGTCCATTATCATGTTGATTTAGTAGATGCACTTTCTAATTGCTCATATTTATATATTCACATTTGAGAATGAAATCCTCTGCATAATATACTAAAACAAGACAATAAAGTGAAGTCCTGGGGACACCATATAGTACCAGTAGCAGTGTCCATGCAAGAAGGGAAAACTATAAAAGCTGTATCCATAGCAATTACTCAATGCCCTTGCCTGTAATCCTGAGTGGCACGCCCCTTTGACATCACTCGACACAGATCCTGTGTCACAAAACGTTCCTTCAGTGGCCCTAAATGAAGCAGTTGACTTGAAGAACAACCATTTGTCACTGTTCTAGACTCATTCATCTCCCTTACCATCAAACTGGCCACACAAATGTGCGGTTAAGAATATAAATCAGCATAAATTGCAAGTATCTGCTATCAAAATGAAAAGAATGATGTTGGTTGAAAATAGCAAAACATAACAATACTATTTTTTCCCTCCCTGGATTTTGCAACTTCAGCAAATGGGTATCCTAACATATAAAATAATTAAACATTTTTGTAAAGTAAGATAGCCATGGGTGATCCTTTCTTGCTGCATGTGAGCGAGGAGGTTCATTCAGAGCCTGCAAGGCATTCATTCGGTGGGTCAAAGGAGAGAGGATAGAACAAAGAAAACAACTGCCACACTGAAACTGCTCTGTGCAATGATCAACATATTCAGTGCTAGAACAAAACAGAGGTTTTAATAAGCCTGTGGTGTAGTTATCTTCTTGGAGCAAACTTAGAAACATAATACTTAATTGTTTTTTATAATAAACAATGAAAAACAGTAATTATAAACACATGCAAAGATGGAAACCATCATTATTGAGTACACCTTTTTGTCTTAAATGTTCATGAAGTTTGAGTTCATGAAAATACGCACAAGTATATTTATGAGCTGAAAAGCTTGAAGTAATTGCTCAGTCATATTTGCAAACACCTTTAGAAGTGAGTCATGTCTTTGTATAGCAAAGGGCAACGCTACTGGGGGGGAACTGATCAATGAATAGCCTATGTGAACACTCTTTATGTGATTGTGAGGCCACTCTGAGAGAATATTCAGTTACAGGGAGAAGAAACTCTATCCCATCAGTAGCTAAATAAAAGCACTCTACTCAGCAGAAGGCTTAGTAGACCAAAATGCTTCTCTCAACACTTTGGCAACATTTAATTGTTTCTTTGGTAAATGTCAGTAAGCTCCACCATAGCTTAATCACTGAACCAATGCATAAATACATTTAAAATACTTTGTGGTAAATGAAGTGTCTTCTAATAGTCATCTTCAATTATGGCGCCACCTTCTGGATTTTGATCGATCAAGCACCAATAAACAAAGTAGTAGTAGACCGGTTAGAGAGACGTGACGTCTCTCTAACCGGTCTAAGCAGCCCTCAACATTGTGGCAATGTAGTTCTTCTTACAGTAAGTTACCCAGCATAAGATAGACGGCAATGAGGAGATTAAACTAATAACGAAGTACAAAATGGGGTGTGAAAAACCTGCATTTATTACTTACAGGTAGACTGCTCCCCAGCACAATTGTATTGTCGACTACTATAGTGAGTTATCCCTAATCTAAGTACAACCCATTTTTGTGTTCTCAATATTTCTGATTAATAACTACAATAAAGTGTACCATCTGTAAAATAGTTAATTGCCAGTGTGCGCAACTGCTGTGCACATTTCTGAAAGCAATTATATACATACATCATTATACACATAGCTAGAGAGCAGAGCTCCAATTGAAAATAAAAGTAGAAAAATATAAATATCCACTGGTGCTGACCACACTTCAAAATATAAATTACCCAGCTCTCGATTACATCTCAAGTATGCCAACAGCAGGGCTGGTTGGTATACTTTTCTATTCAATGATGCAAACAATGGATTCAGACAACTCAAACTTCAGTTTCTTTAAAAAAAGGAAAAACAAAAAACTTTTATTGAACAGCTGCATCTGATATTAGAGTGGTATTCAAAGAACAATAAGAATACATTGACAACACATGAAAAAATATTCTTTAAAACAAAGAAAAATACACTACCAACTCAGAAATCTCGTGTTCGAGTTGTACACCCTAAAGTCTAGTTACTTCCATACTGATATTATAATCCTCCTAAATAGTTTAAGAGTATGGCAGGAATACAGAACTACCACTAGAAAAAATTCTTAACTTAAGATATGTAGTGTTAACTTTACAAAAAAGGAGGGTAACACTGTACATCTTAAAAACATTAAATATACACATGTTCTTGCTCAATCTGACTTTTGTTTCAAGAAAACTGTTGAACTGGATATAATAGGGTTATATGGCATCAACAAGAAACCAGGCCATGGCACCTCCACAATCTACTCATCATCCTCTTCGTCATCATCATCTTCCTCCTCGTCCTCTTCATCATCGTCATCTTCCTCTGCAGCAGCAGCAGCAGCAGCAGCAGCTGGTGGGGGAGCAGTACCCTTTGTACGGTAGGCAATGATTTCCTGATGAAGGTGAGAAATTTGTATTAATTTGTAGAGGCTGGTTGGGCTGTGCAATATGGCAACCCTAGGCATTCATCAAACTGGCCGTGAGTACATTCGTATTAATCATATCTACAAAAACCTTAAATATTACCCTCCATCTACCTTATCATATTTCTCCTTCAATTTAGCAGCGTTTTTCTCATATGGCTTCTTTTCATCAGCAGCCAACCTGTTCCACATCTCCCCCAACTTCTTTGCTGTGTCTCCAATAGACAGCCCAGGGGTGTCAGCCTTTACCTTGGAACGGAAGTCGGCACAGAACAAGAAGAACGCGGACCTGTAAAACAAACGGTATACTTTGCCCATACTTTTGACATTTTTTTGGTAAGCAGTAAGATAACAATGAGGATGGTTTAATTTTGTCACATACGGTGGTCTCTTGGGGGCATTAGGGTCCTTGAAGCGCTTCTTCTTTTGGCCCTTGGGAGGATCGTAGTGCGTCATTTCCCTCTCATAGCGGACCTTGTCTAGTTTTGCCATGTCTTCAAACTTTCCTTTCTCTTTAGGTGACATTGTCTGGAAATGAAGAAACAGGAAAAAAATGGCACATGGAGATTCCCACATTTCCTTAAAAAAAGAACACATAAATAACATCTTAGTAAACATGAACTTACCCTCCATCGCTCAGAGCATTTCTTGGAGAACGCTGCAAAGTTGACACTTTCTTCAGGATGTTTCTTCTTGTGCTCCTCCCGGCATGTTTGCACAAAGTAGGCATAGGAGGACATTTTGCCCCTCGGTTTCCTCGGATCTTTCACCATCTTTCCCATCATTACTGCATGGAAGGGGGGGAAAAATTATCTTTGAGTGAAACATATCCAAGTCTATTACTCAACAGCAATGGCTATGTCTAAATATCCCTCTGCCCAATTGTCTGGATCTGCTTTGTCAGTTCCATCTATTGTTTAGGCCGGTGGGAAGGAGCAGTTGGGAGGAGGAGGAGGGGGCAAGGAGGAGGAGGAGGAGGGGGCAAGGAGGAGGAGGGAGGGGGTTGACTGATGAGCTATTGTATGAAGAGACCATCATGGTGCCTAAAATAATTGTACTTGGCTCCCAACAACAGCCTTGGTTTGTTTCAGGTACAACATCTGTGCTGGACAGCGCCTAAAAGCTAGTTTAAGACATACTGCATTCACCACCGTCTTTCTGCATCTCATTAACATGCAACGTGACAGCATTGTGGATGCACAAGATTCACGTTAGCATTAGAGCTACAACCTACCATCTTTGCTGGCTAGCCGTCGTTAGCCATTAAGCAGTGTTGCCATGTCCGCTTATTATAAGCGACTTTGGGCTTCTTTTTTTATGTAAAGTTGCTTGTAAATATTGGTAGTTGCAGTTTTTTGGGGCTTGTTTCTTAAATCTAGCTGCTTATTTGGGCTCGTTTCCCAGTTTTAACTTATTTAAACCACTGGTTCTCAAACATTTTCATGATCAATGACCCCCAAATTAATATGCATCGTCTACGAACCCCCCCCACCTGAAAATATTATATTTTGTGCCAGGGACCCCCCCCCCCCAATACAAGAATTGTGCTAAAATGTCTCAAAAATATTCCAAGATTATCATCCCCCCCTTTTGGAAATAGCAGATCTACAAGCTAACAATCTACAAGCTAAAAATCGCGACGCGTTGTGAACTTGTAGATCGGCTGCTTTCAAATAGCCCTATGCCTAGTCGTTTCTTCTCTTGTTTTCATAAGACCTGGTTGCTTGTTTCTCTCGCGAAACCTGGCAACGCTGTCATTATGGCTTCTTGCTTTGTGTCTTCACTCGCGCTGCAGCTAGTCACGATTGCATTGAATAGCCCACTAGCAGCTAGCTGGCTAACGTTAGCGCGCCTGCACAGCACGTATTACAATGGGAGGGGGGCGGGGTGAGGGACTAGATGGGAAACACTGGTGTAGAACATGAAGTGGTCATTATGATAAAATCATACTGGTTAACGTTCCACGGGCCATTAAAAGGGTTAAATTAAGATTAGTTTATTAATACCAAGTAGGGCGACCCCTTTTCCCAGTGTGTCGACTAACACAAATATTTGTTTTGGTTTGGAAACACGTAGATTTTATTGTCAGACACGGTTGGTTGTTCGTCTTAAGTTTTGGTAGAAACATTGCTTTACGCCTTGGGCAGTGTTGTTGCCAGGTTGTGTGAGAGAAATAAGAAACCAGGTCTATGAAAACAAGCCGAAAAGGAGCGACTAGGCTACGGCTATTTGAAAATAGCAGATCTACAAGCGTTGTGAGCTTGTAGATCTTCTCTTTTCAAAAAAGAAATCTTGATAAATAAAAAAGTGTGTTTTTTTTTTTTTTTTTTACATTTTAACACAAATCTGGTGCAGGGGTCACAAAATAAATTTAGATGGGGAGGTCCGTGGACAAATACATATTAATTTGGGGGTCCTTGCCATGAAAATGTTAAAGAATCACTGGTTTAAACAACATTAGGAAACGAGCCCAAATAAGCAACTACACTTTAGAAACAAGCCCACAAATAAATACGCAACTAGCAATATTTTAAAGCAACGTCACAGAAAAACAAGACCAAAGTAGCTTATAATAAGCGGACATGGCAACCCTGGCCTTGATTTGGAAAGATGCTGCAGTATCTGCATCATTTCATTCACCGTTACATTACTAATTATTATAGACGTCGTGGTTTTTAATTTGCCATTAAACATTATCTGGCTAATTAAATGTACAATGACACTTTATAATGCGCATTACGCAAGGCCAAAAACGTTCTAAAGTGGCGTTTTGGAAGTGTTGCGCAGAACAGTCGTTAGCCTGAAGCTAACCCGCTAGCTGGCATCACAGGTATACGTGCTGTTTAACCTTAACATAGAATAACGCTTCATACCAATTTAACGACCCAAAAAAAAACATGTTTTGCTCACAGTTAAAAAATGCACGCTACCAAAAATCACACGATATGCATTTCGACGGTGTATTTCATTCATACATTGTGTGCAGTATTGATTTAATTCGCTGTCAGAGATAGATATGTGATGCTTAGCTTACCCCCAACCAGCTCAGTCTGAAACAATGGGATGAAAACCACCCTCGATGCGCGCTCTTTTGGCTGTGTGAAAAAAAAGCTCGCGCTGTATGTTTTGGGCTCCAGCTACCAAGGATTCGTCGGTGACGTCACCAAAAAGCGTCACCCAGCGGAAGTGCGCGCTTCAGACTCAAGTTATAATGGGACTTATCCTTCATCATGAGTCCCATTCTAGACACTCATCCATAGAGTTATGGACTCATCATGGCCCATATGGGACCCTCCTTGCACCAAACGCATTATTATTATTATTATTATTATTATTATTATTATTATTATTATTATTATTATTATTATTATTATTATTTATTTATTTTTTAAATATATTTTTGGGTCTTTTTCTGCCTTTATTTGATAATATGACTGACAGGAAATGGGATGAGAGAGATGCATAGATTTAAAGAGATGGAGATGCACACACTGTCAGGCATTAGCAGCCGCATCATCATCATCATCATCATCCTCATCATTATTATTATTATTATTATTATTATTATTATTATTATTATTATTATTATTATTACTACCACCGTATTATTATTATTATTTTCAGCCGTGTTGTCAGAACTTGTCACACTAAAGCCCCTTTCTTCTTCACATGTAACAGCAAGCAGCATGCTTTAACAGTACACTTTTAAGCAGATGTTTTAAGGATTTTTTTTAAATTATAAAAGCAGCAAAACTACTGCAATATTTTTTTTCGTGGGTGTTCATTTTGTTCCTGCAGCAAGAAGTTAAGAAGTTAAGAACTTAAACCCCAGCATCCGTAAACCCCAGCATCATCCGTATCGTGTGGAAAGCTTTCGCTGAAAATAGCAGAAAACAGAGGGGAACCTGGTTTGCCATTGTCACGACGTCACTGTTTTATCCTTGGTTATACTGGTATCTTTAGAGAGGAGACTCTGCGGTATCGTTACATGGAGGTATCTATCTTATCGTGCACGTATTTGCGCTCCAAGTTCAGCATGTTTTGTGATTGGTTGTCTTGGCTGTGAAGACACGATGGCGTTGATGATGGCGCAAAATTGCAAGACACACACACAGTAGAGAAAGAATCCTTCATTGAGGACTCATTTTAAGAAATGTTTTGCATTGAGGGGATATAATCTATATTTGTTTGCCTATAGCGTTAGTGGTGCACTCATTGCAATAATCCAACGTGACCTTACTGAAGGGTCGCTGTTTACTAGAGCTGTCCACGATTTATGGTAAACCTGGCTGGGCCTGTATGCATGATGCAGATGCAGCCAAAGTCTCTGTTATGATAGGCTATTGTCTCTGGTGAGAGCAAGGACACAATAATATCCTACAGCCATGTCAAGAACCCTGGACCAAAATGCCATACCATATTACTAGTATAGCCCCTTTCGGAACCCTGTATACCATTGGTTCTCAAAGTGGGGTCCGGGGACCCCCAGCGGTCCTTGAGGGAGTTCCAGGGGGTCCCCAGCTAAATGATGGATAGTTAGGAACCAAATGGACCCGTGGGTCTGTAACTCTGAGAGTGTACAAATGGAACAAAATGGACCCTTATGTGTCTGTAACTGAGAGTGTAAGCCTGTACACTCCCAGAGTTAAAGGTATAAGTGATATTTTTTTGTACATATATTCTTTTTTGTTAAAAAGGTTAAAGTACTATATTCTGATAGTAATCATTGCTACAGAGCGTTTGTTCGGTCACAGGGGTCTCTCCAGCTCTTTAGTAAACAGAATATAGTACATTTTCAGGTAGGTAACAACATTTAAGCCAATCAGGAGAGAGCACTGAAAATGCATTTTCTGTTTAATAAAGAGCTGGAGAGACATGGGAGACTCCTTTTACTGAACAAACACTTTATAGCAACGAGTAGCCTACTACCAGAATATAGAGCTATTTAACACTTATTTTAACCAAAGAAAATCACATACCCTACCTTCAAATTAACATTGATTTTACGTTATAAATTGGGGTCCAAGAGATTGAAATGCCATTAAATGGGGGCCCGTAGTCTAATGCATGTCAAACTGGGGGTCCTTGAAATTAAAATGGTTAAAAATCACTGCTAGAGCCTTAAAAATATTATTATGGGGGACCTTGGCATATCTTTTCAAATGAGGGTCCACGGGCTAATAAGTGTCGATTTGGGGGTCCATGACATGAAGAAATTTAAGAACCACTGATATATAGGCTATTGTCTCTGGTGAGAACAATATCCTACAGCCATGTTGAGAACCCTGGCCCAAAATGCCATACCATATTAATGTAGGACTAGGTAACCCCTTTCGGAACCCTGTACTTTTTTTGTATTTGGATGACGGTATCATCCCAAATAGTATACAAAATAGGTATATAGGGCTCCGAGAGGGGCCGTATAGCTTAGGCTGATGTCAGTGGCAGACAGTGCATCTATTCTTTCACACAAATTTAAAACAAATTTATTTTAGCGCGTTAGAAACTCAATTATTAGAAACATTAAATGTAAGTGGGGAGCAGCCACACTAGTGCTATCGCTTAAGCTTGCATGTAAAAACCCCCCTGCAGAGTGTTCACGTGACGGGGAACTGTTGTAGTAAGTTTCCATAACAACGTGTACCTATCATCTGACCATTATAATTTCTGCTTCTGCATGTGGTGTGTAGACAATGTATTGCTTTATGCTCATAGTGTAGACTGATTGTTAGGCAATCTCGTTGGGATCTTTCTTGTGAACAAAACACAAATTGGAAATGTTTCAGTAAAGTCTGTAGCAAGTCATTGAACCATGGCAGCCAGAGGTAATGTTAAAACTCCATGTCATATAGCACTCAATTTTATCTAACTAGCCTATGTCCTGTCTTTAGGCAAAGTTTGCACATTATAGACATTCTTTTTTCTTTCTTTCTTTTTACCACAGAGGTGATTCAACTAAATGCCTGTTTTTAAAGTTCTGTTATTATTGGCGATTAGCAATTTGGCATAAGATTATTCAAAAAGCAAGCTTGGACTGGTTTAGCCTATATGGATATTAGCTGTTTTCTGTGGTACTTCTCTTTGCTTATTGGTTTTGCTTTGCTGTGTTTGATATTTATACATGATTTATTAATTTGAATGGTCTGTTGGTTTGGCCAATATGATGTCACCCAATAGGTGAGGACTTGTTCTATTTTTCTAAAAAATATTCTATCGCTATTCAAAAATAGTCTATTTTTTTCAGATTTTTCAAAAAGTTAAGAAACAAAATGAGTGAGACTATAGCCAATCAACAAGCTTACACCGCATCCCACCGTGGCACATTTTGAGCTTGTAGATTGGTGTTTATTGTACAAGAAGTGCTTGCCTGCCTGCCTGCCTGCATGGCATATATACGTGTGACACACACACACACACACACACACACACACACACACACACACACACACACACACACACAACGAAAAAGGTTGGGAGCCACTGGCCTAGAGAGTGATGATTGTTTATTTTGTAGATAAGAAACCGTGGTGGGACCCATATGAAACATCTCAGAAGAGGGACTTCATCTACCGGCCAAACTCAACAACAGAGGTTCTACGGTATGTAAATATTATTAGACTTGCAGTAAAATATAGGGTGTTTCCATCATCTAATCTAAAATCTACGTGTGTGTGTGTGTGTGTGTGTGTGTGTGTGTGTGTGTGTGTGTGTGTGTGTGTGTGTGTGTGCGTGTGCGTGTGCGTGTTCTTCTTAGGCATGCAACATCACAGTCATATAGAAACTCATATTCAGTGTCTGGACCTGTGGGTTCAACTGCATACAATGAGGATTTTTGCTGGAAGCTGACTTCTAAACCCGAATGCATTCGAACAGGATCAGCTTCAGGACAAAGGAGAAACAACCCACATCCAAGTGAGGTTGGTATTTAAAGGTATCCTTAACTGATGATTTAACATAGTGGTTCTCAAAGTGGGGTCCAGGGACACTCAGGGCTCTTTGAGGGACTTCCAAATGGACCGTTACAGGTTACTCTGAGATTGCATGAATGGAATGGTTCCATTCGTGCACTCTCTGAGTTATGGGGGTCTTTCAAATTAAGAAGTTTGGGAACCCGTGATTTAACATTCACAGTGTACCAACTCACTTTGTACACTTTTAAGAGTTATGGGGGTCTTATTCAGCCTATCTTTCCTAAGTCTTTCATGGTGTGGAAACTGCCTAAGAGCTCCATAAGAAGCAGTGCAGATAGCAGGGCTCGACCATCTGAGGAGGAGATCCAAAAGGCTCTGACAGCACAGTACTGCTCCACCTACAGAACCGACTTCCTGGGAATACCTCAAGGTAGAGAAATCTGTTGAATGTGCCTGACTCAAAGGTAATGTGTCAGAAGAGCTTCACCTCTTAAACCCTGGCATCCCAATTTTGGGCATGTCATTATAGATGAATAATAATAATCGGATAACAATAATTCTGAAATCTTGAAAAAAAAAGTGGCAATGTCGTTAAGTAATGACATTCACACATTTATAACTGAATTCACAACTTTGGGACATGTTTTACAGGGTTTTATCACATTCACAATACCGAAGGGCTGCTTGCACCTTCACACAGCCGGCCTCAAGGGCCTCAAATGTTCACAGACACAGAGATGAGACACAGTTACCGCCGGGAACGGGAGCAAATACCTGAAATGCAAGGCAACAAGACCCGATGTGGGTGTATAATTGCAACCCATGTGGTACTGTAAACTTTAAAATTGCCTAAAAGCATTGTATGTGAACCATAAAACTCATTCATGAACACTACATTTCTTTCCTCTATTGCAGTAACCACTGGTCTTCAAAGTAACATTTGCAATCAGCGTGTCAAAAGGTTGGACGTGACTACCTACGACATGTTCTTTGGAAAGAAAACCTCAGATGTCACATCTGTGCTTGAGTCTCTGCAGCCCCAGAGGCTGCAGCAATTGTGCAGAACTTTACCTGAAAGGGGTCAGTATCTAATACTTTGAACTGGTGAACAGACCGCTTTATGATGTTTACTAACTGATAGTGTGCTCATTGATGTGTGTTTTGACATTGCAGGCAAAGAGCTTGTACAAGCACATTTGAGCAGAGCTGCTGATGTAAACCACGGGGAGAAAGGAAGGACTCTTCCTCCTATATACCCCATACACCACAGTGGATATCAAGTCCTCAGTGAGCAGTCAATGTAGCATCAGAGACCATTTTTGTGTTTGTGTTCAGGTATCGTTCTGTGTGTCATTAGATGAGCCATGTGAAGCGCTAGTCCACAACTAATGGTAGACTGTCTGTCTGACTGTGTATGTCACACTGTTTGCATTTTTGTCCACCAGGGGGGTGCTTAATATATAATGCAAAATGTGAAACCATTTAATTTCTGCTCCCATATTTAACACTATCCACCTCTTTTTATTTCTGAAGAGAGAAGTTACAGGAGTGATACTAGAAGGGCCTATCCCTCAAACCACCGGTGCTTATTAAAGGGAATAATATTCAGGAGAAAGGAAAAATTGTGACCAAAAGGGCATAACAAATCCAGATACCCTGGGTAGGTTTGATAAGTAAAAGACCTTTAATTCAATGGGTTTGAAATATTAAAATACACCAACATGTGTCAGCGCGTGCCTTCTTCAGGGTGTAGTGAAACAATAGAGACAGAGTAACCTGTAATTCACCCATAGTCACCTATAATTACTCTGTGTTTGTTTCACTATAGCCTGAAGAAGGCACAAGCCAACATGCATTGGTGTATTTTAATGTTTCAAGGCGTTTAACTTATCAATCATACCCTGAGTGCCTAGACGTGGATCTTTTATGCCTTTTTGGTTATAATTTTTTCATTTATCTTTTTTCTTTTTGGCATCAGATATCACCTGTAATGCGGGTTTGTCCTCCGTTGTTGAAACACTTTGTCAACATTTGTCTCAATGTGAAACCTATTACATTATATAATACTAATCGCTTTACTCAAGTGTGAATTTATTTGTTTTGAAAACAGATGCATGACTATCCCGCATTATCTTTCTGTGTGTGTGTGTGCGTGTGTGTGTGTGTGTGTGTGTGTGTGTGTGTGTGTGTGTGTGAGTGAGTGAATTTTTTTCTTTCTTTATTCTTTCTTTTTTCTTTCTTTTTTTCATTTTTAAATACAAAATGTCACATTATCTCTCTTTGTTTTATAGATTGAGCTGTTGTACACTGTCTCTTAGTTACCAGAGAGCCACCCTTCTTGCCCAGGTGTAACGTTAGTATCAGTGTCAGGTAGCCTAATATCACTCCTGACAGGTCAAGGTCTGAGGAGTTGCTCTTAGCTTCGTCCCATCTGTGTAGGTAGAGGAACACAGAAAATTAACAGAGATGTCATTGGGGGGAAAAGTTCGTCCTTCCTCAGCCTCAGGAAAAATAGAAACTCCTCCTGTTCCCAGGTACGCTGCTGCTTTACTTTACTGACGACTGTAGATTTGAAATTGCTTTCCAGATTTGAAGTTGAATCTCCTTTTTTTCTCCTTCTGATTTTTGAAGTGTATTTACAGACTGGTAACTTTAATCTTCTATAAAGGTGATGTCAAGCTGATTCAATTGAGATGTTTGCCTTTGTTTTTGTGTATCTGCCATAAGTCTATCCACAAGAGAACATCCTTATTGCTCAGAAATGTTTACTGTTGCCAAGGCGATGTAGAGTTGCCTTCAGTGGCAACACTGAGTAGTTAGTTACTATGAAACATTGGAAGTATAGTTATATGTAACTCAATATAATCATGTTAATTGAATAGATTTCCTTGCAGTTTTCTTCCAAACAAACAAAGAAAGGAGCGCACACTGGTATTGTGGAAGTGCTGACCAGTTGTCTGTGCTATATTCTAGTAGAATGAGTAGATAGTAGTATACAAGGATACATGGCAGTAACATATATGATGTTACATTGGGTTAATGGTGTCAAATTAACTGTATATCCTCACAGACAAATTAGCTATCATGGACTCTTGGCAGTTAAGCAAAGTATTGTATACCCATTGTCTATACCTAGACAATAATCTAAAAGCAACAATAATAATATAATATTACATTTGAGCCCAGTGTAGACAGCATGATTTGTCTAAATGAGTATAAGAACGTTTCTAATTCCATAGCATCCTGTCTGAGCTGCGGAGCAAGGGTGAGAGGAGAGGAAGTGCTTCTGGGCCTGAGTGTTGGGGGGAGATAGTCAGCAATGAGTTTCTGGCAGCAAGCAACTCTGAAGCTGGAAAACATCCACCTGAATGGTTGGAGCGCGAATTGTTGAACCTGGACAGACAACGACATTCTGTTACTCTTGGTGATAAAGCTAATAGTACAAGACGACACCACAGCGCTAATCCATCTCCCAACCTCCGCAACCTTAAGGTACAGTTAGAAAGAGATATGCCCCTGTAAGAAAGCACAAATGTCACTTCAACCCAACTAACACATCTCCTTAGTCTAGCTTTCAGCCATGTATCTCTTTTTATTATTGTGTATACAGTAACTATGTAGCACTATATGTAGCCTAATGTTTATTGTATTTGTTTATATGTATTGCCATGTGTAACTTTTGTTTAACTGCTTGTTTTCACCTCAAGGTGTCACTAGAGTGTCACCTGTAGTCTGGCCTTTTTAGACGTACCATTTTATTGACTCAGATTTACACTGCAATTGACACTCATCTCAAGCAGAGCCATAGTGAAATCATGCAAAAAAATATTAAATTAACTCATTACCTGGTGCACTAGAGTAGATACTGCATCGAGACAGCCCAGGCCATGTTTCATTTCAAATTAAAACAAATACAATTACTGGGCCATCTCCTTAAAAGGATTTACAAATTACAGCTTTTAAATTGACAGGAATAACACAGAAGGGTAGTGCACATCATTTATGCTGAACTTTAGGCATTCGGTTACAACAGTCAATGTTAATAATCACTACCTCTAATTGATTCTGAGCATAAAAATGGACCTATAGTAGCCCTAAATGGACAGGTCCATAATAGTCAAGTCTTACACTCAGAGTCAAATGAACACTGACGGTTTAAAGAAAGGGATTTGGAAGCTTGGGGTAATATGACCACTTTAAGGTTATTCATGATAACACACTACACTGATTAAGCAATTATCTCAACAATGCAGGAGATATCAAGGGAAAACCATGACTCCAGTTGCATCCTTGAGGGATTAGGCTGTTTATCCCTGTTATTTATTAGTGATAGATCAAATAGTCTCCATGGTTGAAAATGCTGTTGCTAGGAAACTATGTCAAGTTGAAGAGAGGCCATTAACAGATAGAGCATGGCATGTCATTTACCCTTGCATGCACTTCTCATGGACACTTTCATGCAGGGAGCCCTTTCATCCCCACAGGCCACAGCCTATCAAATCTGCCAATAATACTCAAAGGAGGCATAGCCATGGTGTGCATAGTTGATGTGGAGGGCATTGTTGGAGTCCATTCTTAATCCCCTCTCTCTAACCTTATTTTTAGCATTCAGAATGTATTAACTGGCTGGTAAGTGGACTTGCAATGGACAATGAACAATTGACTGGAGCAATTTAGCCTATCAAGCTTGTTATTCTCACACAATGTGTATTCATCCTTTCTCCCCATTAAGATCGACCAGAGGGTATCTCTTGACAACCTACAGAAAATGAAATTGGCATTTGAGGTACATAATATACAGTTTAAAATATTTGACACAATATGCTGTATGTATTTCATGGGCTGTGCAGCTGATTTATTGTGTTTCCCTTCATGGAGGAGTTTGAAATGGGTGGCTTGAGAACCCTTGATGAGACACATTTTGGACTAATAGTGAAGAAGTGTTTGGGGTTGAAAAACATGGTAAGAAATAATTTATATTTCTGAATCCCTGCCTTGCTCTTTTTTTGTGTCTCTTTCACTCACTCAGACTTGTGTATCTTTACAAAAGTTCAATTTGAATAATAATTATCTTACTTAAAGTGTTCATTTTTGAATTTTACAGAGCAATGCACATATTCAAGAGTTATTCATGAAGATTGATTATTCAAGCCAGGGAAGGATTGCATGGGTGAGGTTAAATTCATTATTATTTTCTATGGCATAATAGATTACTTTCATTTGGCAGTTGCCAAATGACTTGTAATTGCAGATTCTACAAGTGCTTTGAGAACCCACAAGTGAAAATGAAGAATCATAATAAAATGAAAGTGGATTGCTTGAACTAATTACGTTTTAAGGCTTTTTCCAGGCCTGGTACAGATCAAGGTCAAGTTAAACAAGCTGCACTGATTCAAATTACTTTTATTTCAATTTCAGTGCACAGGTTTTTTTTAAGTGTCATCCTTTTCTTTGTTTATTCTTCACTCCCAACTTTACTTGTAGCTGCTTGCAGCCAAGCTTTGGATTACGTCCCTTTCATGGCCATTTTGACTTATATCATATTGTGGAGACATTTTATATCCTCAAAACAATGGCTAAAAGGTTATATAATTCTATGTTATATATTATATAAAAGTTATATAATTCAGGGATTTGGAGCTTGAATTTTAATTGCTTCTTCATTATATGATGTAGGATGAGTTCTGCACATACATGCAGCTGGAGTACACAGAAAAGGAAGAGTCTGTAATACGCAGTAAGCAGGTGGCATTATCTCTGCCAGCCACCATTAAGACCATGTGTCATGGAGATCCAATTGTAAGAATACACTCCACTCCTGATGGTACCATCATAACGGTACGAGAAGGTGGGACAGTCTGCTACTGGAACCCTGAACTTCAAGTAAAGAGGACCAAAAGCGTGTTTGTATGTTTCATCTTGTGTATATCTACATACTTTGGTACACATGCGCGCCTAATGCTTTGTTCTGTATTCATGATGGTCATGCTCTTTTGTCTTCATGCATGCATGAAAAAAATAATAACTGACATTTCTTCTCATTGTGAAAAATGGCAGCTAGATAAATGTGCATTATTGCTGTCGTTCAGTCAAAACAATGTCATTATTTCAACTTGACCTGTGTAATCCTTAATCCTTATATGGTATCCTACTCATAACTGTCATATTAGTTGTGTAAGAACATCTAATACGGCTTTGAGTTTTATTGCATTAGTTACATATGTGTACAATTGAATTTAGTATTAATGTTAATTAGTATTCATTTAGATATGCATGTGGTAAGTTGAAGGAGAAAATAATGTTCAAATAAAGTAGATTTGACAACATAAGGTTGGTGGCACCAGTTATAGATGCTATCCTTAATAGATATTTAAGTATACCATTTATTTTTCATCTACCTTCTCGGATTTCCAAAACAGATGTTGAACATGGACTGGTTCCTGCTTTGTTATTTATTCATAAGCCATTTAAAAGTAACTGTCGATTTGCCTTGTTTTATATATTTTTTTGTAAATTGTGTTTGCTGTTTTGCAATACACTTGTCATTCATCAATGTTTTTATGTGTCCTGCAAAATGTCCTATTGCACTTGGAGGATGTGTTCCTTGTCTGGACTGTGACCTTTTATTATTTTATCACAGCATGAAAGACCTCTAAACCGGAAGCCAAAGTGGGCAACTGATTTTATTCCTATGATGCAGTACAACAAGCTAATCATTGGAACCGGGTAATACGTAAAGAAATTCAGAGCTAATTTGATCATGCAGACCACATCATTGAATCAATACATTCACCATAATTATTATAGACAGCAGTTGGTTTATAGCTATGATCCTCTCTTTGCAGGGAGAGAGAAATTCAACTTTATGAGCTTTCTTCTCTGGAGGCTTACTGCCAGATTAGTGCCCTGGACACGGTACCTCTGACGTTAGACTACTGGTAAGTATTGCTCTGTAGGCTACTGTAGGTTAACATTATCCTCCATACAAATCTGATGCTATACTCTTTCTGCAGTTACACTGGCCCTGATGAATGTTGCATTCTCTATGGTGATGCCCAGGTACAATGATCCTCTTGTTGACCACATTCATTTAGCAGACAGAACATAATTGATTGCATCCATCTCATTTTATTATTTGAGGGTTCATTTTTCTGTTTGTGATCCAGGGCTGCATAAATGTCATATTAATTTCCTGCGTTGGAGAAACACTGAGGTAATTTAGCCATGTTCAAAAACGTGGTTTACTTGATGTATGAACTGTCATTAGTTACACAATCTGGGTCATCATGACCTATAAAACAGATTTCACAGCAACAGTCCCAAATTAGGACTGTTATTATTAGTTGACTCTTATTTGTGCAGTAGGAGGCATCAAACGTGTATCAAAAGGTAACAACAAGCATTTGCTATATCCACTTCCCATTCATTACAAACATGTCAAAAAAGTCAAATAGTGATTATTGCATTTTCCCAGAAAGTATTCAATCTCTAAATTGTTTCCCAAATTGTTTGTATTTTAGCATGCAGTATCTTGATATAATATTTATGAAATCATGTTCATCATAATGAAGAAGACTGGCACTAATTATGAGAGGAATTACAATAAAGCACAAATATTAAATAAAAGGCAGCTGCCTGCAGCAATGGCTGTGGGTTTCAAGCACAACAGCCTTACTTGGGCAGCCTTTATGTTTGTTTGTGTTACTTTCTGATAGCACCTAAGGCATAAGTAATCTTTTGCATTAGGTGGCTTCCAATCTTTTTCATATGAGGACCTGTTTGGAAGCTCTACTCTCCCCACTGTCTTAGTGGATAAATGAAATTCTGCAATTAAATATGGGTTTAGATTCTGGCTTGCTTTGTATTGACAACAGAAGCTTATGGTCAATATGAATCCTAGTTTCCTTAGACTTTCATGATGGACACCATCAGAATAATTGAGAAACAGCTGGTTCATTTTATGCAGAGCAGCGTAACCAAAGACATCTCTGCCAATTTTGCATCATTCAGTGTCACTGCAGCATGACCACAGAGAGGCTTTTTGGGAGAGATATTGATCAGTGCATCATGTGCTTGTCTCACTGCCCATGTGAAAAAATAAACAGTTAGTCCTCATTCAGTGACTTCCCCATGAGCAAATTATTATTATTATTATTTATTTATCATGTTTTTGCGTCCACATACAATGTACAATACAAACTCCAGCATTCCTCTTGCATGCATGATAATATATTTCAACACATTTATTTGTAGAATATGGAAGAAATTACCAAAGATTGAAAATGTGCCCAACATAGCAATAGACAACGCAGTGCTTTCTCCAAATGTGAGTTTTACCCGATGGAAGGTCCATGAAGACTGGGTGACAAAGGTGAGGTTTTACCTTTACAACCATCTGTTTCCTCAATTTGTGCTGCAGTTACCTTAAAATGAGCCTGAATATATGTAAGCAAATAATGGTAATTCTAAAAAGGCAATGCAATATTTCTGCTCCACTTTTTTATTTTAGGTGAAGTATTTCCAAAACATTCGTGCCATTGTTTCCACCTCTAACCATGAAGCAACTGCTCTCGTCATAGGTAATTATTGTCCTGCTCATTCTTTTAGCCTTGGTTCGTGTTTTTATTATTTGAGATATATGTTTATATATGTAAATATAGATCCAAATGATCTCTATAAGAACACAAAATGAAAAAAAAAAGAAGAAATTCACATACATATATATATATACACAGTACAGTGCCCATTTTCTGCAAGGTGCAGAAATGCTTTTTGTGTTGATCTGATATGCATTAGCTGCAGCTTAGAAGGAGAGGAGACTCAAGCCTTATTTATACTTGGTTGCACATGTGTCTCTTGCTGAAAATAGCAGATCTACAAGCTCTCAATGTATCGCGCTGTGGTGCGTTTTTGAGTTTATAGCTTGGCTATTTTTGGTGCGAGACAACAGTGTGCAACTAAGTATAAATAAGGCGCCACAGTGACTCATCCATCATCATCTCTAATCTAAAGTCTACCAGTGTGTGTGTGTGTGCGTGTGTGTGTGTGTGTGTGTGTGTGTGTGTGTGTGTGTGTGTGTGTGTGTGTGTGTGTGTGTGTGTGTGTGTGTGTGTGTGTGTGTGTGTGTGTGTGTGTGTGTGTGTGTGTGTGTTGTTTATGTGCATTCAGGCATTTGCTTATGATTAATTAACACTAACAAACGGAAGTGCTGGCTTCAAAATGAAAAACATTTTTCCTTGCCAGGTAGTGTCCTACCTTCAACTAACATTGAGAGGCAAATGAAAGAGATCAAAGAAGTCTACCATGATGGCAAGTCCAAGAAGGTCCAATCGAACTGGACTCCACAACCGCGGGCATCATGTGACCAGACAGTCTTCCCCATCTACAAAGGTGTTAAGACGTTTGACCTTTGCAAGAAACACAACTTGTTGGTGACTGGAGGCATGGACAGACTCATACGCTTGTGGAACCCTTATGTTCCTGGGTGAGATACTCTGAGATATTCTTCTTATACAGTAGCTTAAGTATTGGGCTTTCTGATTTCCCATTGTTTTTGGGTTTGTTGGCCTTCCACAGAAAACCGACTGGATTCTTGGAGGGCCACTCTGCCCCCATATTCTACCTCTGTATTTCCTCAGAGGACAATCAGATCTTCTCTATCTCCATGGACAACACTGTTAAAGTGGGTCAGGTGTCATTCTATCATTCATCACTCATTAATTGCATCCTGTCCCAGTCAATATATGGTATGAAATACATTCTTATTACTGTAGTCATTTGAAACCATTTTATTGAATCTCCTTTCAGATCTGGCATATTCAAGATCAGTGTTGCTTGTTTACAGCACACCCAAAGGCCAGCCTGATTCGTGGTGACATATCTGCATGCTTCTATGCTCGCTCAATGAAGGCGCTTTACATTGCAGCAGACTCAATGGCTTTGCTCTCTCTTAAGATAAGGTTGGGTTTTTTTCTGACTTAGAATTAGTTAAGTTAATTTAAATTCAGCACATAATTAAATTTCAGATACTGTAGATAATTTTTAGATATGGCTATGTAATCTGACATAAACAGCAAGCCTTTGAAATGTTTCTCGAAAAGCAATTGAATGCACTGTAATTAATCAAAACATATACAATACGCTATGATATAAAAACAATTCAAGATTCATAGAAATTACAACATGTTAAAGTGGATCCTGTTATCAACTTTATCTTATCTCTTCAATTCAAGGCCACGGGCCCATGGCCGTCTGGTTGTTTCACACAATGAGCCCGTCATGTGTTGTGGCTTTAGCAAAGCCTTTCGTCAAGTCGTCAGTTGCTCTGAAGGATCTGTGAGTAAAACAAATGTATCACGCCATTGACTGTTATGACCAACTTGAGATCTTTTAAAAACGTTTCTACCCTCTAGCGTCCCTATTCTGGGGCGAACACTCTGTGAAAATAGCCATGTGAAATTGTAGTTCTTCTTCGTTTTGGGAGTGAGACACTCCCTATGGGAAACAGCGCCATCTGGCGATGTTTCCCATAGGGAGTGTCTCACTCCTAAACTAAAAGAACCTGGTTACCTACGTAACCTATAGATTTTGTTTTCATAGAAAAAGGTGGGGACCAAGTATAGACCCCCTTGGGTCCCCGGTCAACGATATGGGCTTTAAGTTGTTAAAGGAAGAATGTAGTCTACGTTAAAACAATACCTAAAATGGATAACTCAACTACTTTATGTCTGCAACAGTAATATCATTGTGCACTACTGTATTCTAAACAGTGTTTGGCCTTAGGTGGTAAAGGTCTGGGATTTCAATACCGGGCATCAGGTTTTCGAGTTTGGTGGTGCACACGGCTGGTCTGCCATTACGTGCATGACGTTTGACTCCAAAGGAACGAGGTATTGTACATGTGATATGCAGGATATCAAGTCTATATGAATTATATTTAGTTGCTACATTATATGACGGTGTCTCCACTTGCAGACTTTTCACTGGAGGAAGAGATGGCTGTCTGAAGGTCTGGAACTTTAACAATGGACAGTGCCTAAAGATACTAAAGAAAGGTCGGTATTTTCATCTCTTTGTCATAATACAGCGAGTGATGGAAATACTGTATATTCCCCATTCCTATGCGTTATAACGTGCACTATTTCTTGTAGATGGTAAATGTCATGAGGTGTGTGACTGCGTCTATCTGACAGTCCACAGGAATGCGTGAGTAATGATGTGGTATCTGTCAGTTGCTGACTCATTAGAAACTGTCGCTCATATTAATTGTGTTCACGTTGTCTTTTGAAGCTATGTGATATCTGTTGGCTGGGATCAGACGATTGACATTTACACTGTGAGTACAAAATAAAAGACAAAGATCTGTGGACCATGCAGATAATATTTTACTGTACTGTAAGAGCATTTTTGGTTCCATTTCATATATGATTTGACTGCCTCCCACTCTCCTTCCATTTTCATTAGCAGTTGGAACATCTTTCTCCAGATCACAGCATGCATAATGTACCCTTTACTTTAACTTTGTTAGGACACACCAGAGGTACCCCATCATGTCCAGAGGCCACAGCCTGCATGGCAGGATGATCAGGTAGTCACTGAGTACCAAACCTCAATGTTTACGGAAGGAATTTCATGACTAACAAATAAGGGGAAGTGATTTTATTTTTCCCTCCCAACTCATCTTTTGAAGTGTGATGTATTCAATTATCTCTGCACTTTCTCACATACTGTAGTGTACGGCTGCCTGTGGTGAGAATCATTATAGCAATGGAAATAGTTTTTGTTGTGAACTGACTGTGTGGTAAAGAACAAACACATACAGGTAATTTACAATATGAAGAGGTGAGAATATCTATCTTCCAATTATTCTCTCTGAATAGGTACTGCTAGGTGCCTCTGATGTGTACAGTAGTATCTCCATCATGGTACTGTACCTCCATCCCTGTCACCGTTTTAAAATAGGTCACTGGGACTATCTTTGATCAATACTGTTTCAATTAGAAAATGTATTATTTAGTTTTATCTTTTAAGCTATTCAGCTTCAGCAATTCCCATCATATAGAGTCAGACCTTACAACTTAAAGCTGATTCTCTCTCATGTTCTTTGATCTACTCCAGGAAGGGCCACACCACTGCTTGCATTGGTCCATTTCATTATGTTGACAGATAAGCCCACCTCTAAGTAGCCCTTCAAGAGAGCAGAAAATTACATTAGAGTGGACTAGAAGGAAACATAGTCACTTCTGATTAGTAGCAGTACCACTTCTTTAATTTGTTTCTCACTAATGGGCCTCAGAAAGATTCTCGGCTGAGAATCTTAGGAATGTTATTGACAGCCTGTTATTGCATTTCACAAAGGTTTTAGCTTCGCTCCCACTCATCTGTACAGCACTTTGTTAAGCTGCAGAATACAGCGTAAACTGTTCACTGATAGATTTCTGTAACCTTTGCAAAAATGTCACCATCTTCGCCTGCTCTGTTTCCTGTTGAGAATGGGTTCTTTCAGTGGAGGAACGTGTCTGAACAAACATCACAGCTGAGTTAAAAGTGAAACATCAGAGTAAATGTGCTAATTTGATTCATTCTACTACGTAGTAATTGTGATTAATTCACAATCATCAACAAAATGTAATAGTGGCAGTAGAATAGTTTATTTATTTATTGTATCCGCCAGGCCGAAAGGCATGGCGAGAGAGTATGTTTTGCACCCTGTCCGTCCATCCGTCCGTCTAATCTAATCTCCGGCACCGTTGGCCCGGTCACTGCGAAACTGTGCACACACACTCCCTGGATGCCAAACCTCTGCCCCGAATTTTTCAGATCAGCCTGTCATAGCGCTACCATAAGGCCGATTTTTGCAAAACACGTTTTTTATTGCGAAACTGCGTTCACACACTCCCTGGATGCCAAACCCGAACTCCTGCCCTGAATTTTTCAGATCAGTCTGTCATAGCGCCATCATGAGGCCGATTTTTGTAAAACAACTTTTTTTATATTACTCCGCAAATCGGTACACAGTATCTCTATAGTCATGTGATCAACACGGATCTGTCCGATTTTCCATATTCCATCCTGATTGGCTAAGATTGCCTTCCAAAGTTTGCAGGATTGGTCCGTTTTGAACAAAATGCCTCAAATCATGAACGCAGCTTGAGATTTCCGTGACATTTTGCATGCACATTCCCACTTGGCCGAGGAAGAAATGCCACTAGAAAATTTTCTAATCAGCCTCATGGTGGTGCTATAACAGGCCAATTGTTTTTAACTACAACTGCACCGATCTGCGTGAAACCTTGCACGCACACTCCCTAGAGGCCAAGGAAAAACATCTGCCCTGCATTTTTCACATCTGCTTTTTATAGTTTATTTAGCTTGCTCATAGCTTCAATAACAAGTCGATCAAAATCTAAACTTAAACACCCTGAAGGTCTTTGCTTAAACCTCTATCATCAGTTACAGTAGATATGGGGTAATGGGGTTAGGGTTATGCATGAATAGTATATAAAAAGATTATGCCAATTGAGAGACCAATTGGTGTGTTTTGCTGTTACTTCCTTTTTCTTCTATGGGTACAAAATGTTAATGTCAGATAAGGATTTGTCTATTTGATGATGTATTCATCAAATACCCCCCCCCCCTTGGGGGGATCATGAAAAGACTCTGAAGCAAAGACTGACTAACATAATATTATGATTATGATTGTGAGTCTTGGTGGGCCAGGTGCACTACCAAATCATTGTGTTAGATAACCTGTTAATAACCTTTAATTCTCCAGCTACTCAGAATAATCAATTGTGTTTCCAGAAAAAAGGCCATAAGGACGACATCCTGTGCATAGCTCAATGCCCTCCATCTCTTCTAGCCACCAGCAGCTATGATGGTGAGATCATCGTTTGGAATGTGGTATCTGGACATATACAGTGTCGATTTATGAGCCCCATTCCACCTGAATACCAACATGTTCAAGGTGATTGCACTTTTCAACACATATACATATGCAGAAAATGGCTGGTGAAACTAATGGTTTAATTCACAGCATATCTCCACAACCGGTAATAATAAGCTGCTTTATAAAAATTCATACTTCATCGCACGACTGCAAATGTGTTGTTTTCATTGAGTGACAAAGAATACTTTGGGTTAAAGGAACAACAGTTCCTATGATGTTTGCCTCTGATATTCAGGACTCAGTACAAGTGTTCCCAGCATCATCTTCCTGAAGAATCTCACATCACACACAGGTCTCCTGTCTTCTGGAATCAACGGTCAGGGCTAATAACCTACAGTATGCATCGATTACAGCATGCAGTCCTTGTGATAGAGTGATAATTATGACTTTTCTTTTGTTAAAGGTTACATCAATTTCTGGAATGTGCTCAGTGGAGGAAGATTTGTGAGCTGTTTTGAAGCAGTAAGATATTTCACTGCATCTATAACCATTTAAAGAAATTGATCACTTTTTTACATTCATTACAGCTGGTCAAATGATACTACTGTATCATCAGAGCTTTATCTCCTCTTCTAATTTATTTAAGGTGCTGGCTGGGTAACAATTAGCTTCCTTGCAGACACACACTGAGATAACATACAATATATCTTCATATAGTTCAATGGGTAATGATGAATGCAGTTTACTCTAAGGTTAGGTCTTTGATTCCTGCTGGGGCTTCAAATGCTAATGAAGTAAAATGGTACGGTAAAAAAAGAGCTTTAGATAACCGCACCAAGTGGCCTCCTGCTACTTGAGGTTGAATATTACTCCTGAGTCCTGTTACATAATGTTATACAGAAGCAGAAGACATTTCTTCATGGCAACATAATAAATTGACTGCCCCTTCCTCCAGAGGGAGAGCTTAGCTGGTGTATTCACATCAAGATGGAGGGTGGGGTGAGACAAAGCCTATGACCCAGAAATACCCAATTAATTCAGAGATGTTAGAAAGTAGGCTTGTATGTATTGTCCATATTTTCAACTTAATGTAACCTCAGCTTTGTTTATTTGCAATCATGAAATGATAATTTCTTCCAGTTTTTATTTGAGATAATACTTTACAACTTTATTAGCAGAGGGTGTGCTAGGTTGCATAGCTTCAGTTAGGTATTGTAACTGAAATGGATGGTTGAGGATAGTGAAGTGCCCTCTTAAGGCTGCACAAAAAAGTAAGAAATTATTCTTGTTGTTTTTATTTTTCAGTCTAGATTCCAACAACAGATAACAAAACTGGCAATAACAAAGTCCAACACATTACTATATGCAGCTGACCATGTTGGGTACATCTATATTTATGACATGGTGGCATTTGTTCTTGGTACAGAACTAAGGCCACAAAGAGGTAGGTTCCACATTCTCTTGATATGAACCAAAAGTAAGCTCTTCTTTGACATAGTTCACTGTTCCACAACAATGAAACACATCTTTCTTGTTTCAATAATTCCGCAGAAAACTATTGGCGTGCGCACACCAGCAGAATCACTGGGTATGTGTAGTAGTAAAGACACAGTTCTGCATTGTTTATTTACACAGTAAAATGTCATAGGCAAAGCCAACTTCCATCATATATTTAAACATTCATCATTGCAGTCAAATTGCCATTCACTTTTGCTGTATTCATTTTTGGTTGCACTGTGTTGCTACATTATAGAATAATGCATTCTAAGCATACATTATATTTCACCATGCAGGGAGCAGTAGGCTCCAAACTCCTGATGGGTACATATACTGAGTAGAACCAAATCCGTCTGAGGCTGAGATGGTAGTAGCAGGGAACAGTGTCACTTGCAGCTGCAAGGGCAGTAGCCAAATAAAACACACTACAGTACAGGGTGCGTAGGATGATCTGATATAGAGGGTCAAATCAGTACAGGTGAGATGCTGACTGAGGTGCATCTGCCAGTGAGTCAGGGAGCCCTACACCGTGGGTGAGTTAGGGTGTCTTGACATAAATGGCTTTTCCCATTCCATCATAATGTCTTTTTTTATTTTGGTGCAGCCTGCAGATTGTTGACAATGATGAAGTGGTGCTCACCTCGTCCACTGACTGCACTGTACGCCTCTGGAGTGCCTCTGGAGAGTTCATAGGTGTGTAAACATTTTCTGGTCATTACTTCTGCTGTTAACATTATTAATAGACCATATTCACATGGTGGCCATTTTGCTCCAACTTCATACACAGGGGATGGCAAACCATTCTCCTTCAGGGTGAATATGGGTACTGGCCAATGCAAATAAGATTAATCTTAAGAATAGAATCTGGTTACCCACACATGCTGTCCTGTCTCCATCCACAGGCACATTTGGCCAAACTGAGGATTGGAGCGTCCGTGTCTGTTCTTCCTGGAAGCATCCCGCTGTTCCATATGAGATTTTGATTGATCCTCTCAGTATGCCGGTTCATGACGTTCTGAATGGAGAAACAAGTTACTCTGAGGCTGAACAAGAGGAACTAAAGGTGGGTGTTACGTGTTGATTTTTCAAGTAGTTTTTTTGTTGTTTCTTCACAAATGATTGTCATTGTGCAGTTCCCTCTCCCTGCTTTGCATGTTAAACTTGACTGGTTTGTTCCTCTCTTGTCATGAGTGCAGTCCGACTCACATAGCAAGCTCAGATTTCATCCATCATCCATCACCGATACTGACATTGAGGAAGAGATTAAAAAAAATTTTTACCCAGACAATGGAAAACGGTGAGTAAACAATAGCTGATCAACAAGCTCACAATGCGTCGTCAATGTGAGCTTGTAGAGCTGCTATTTGCTATACATTTGGGGGGGTGGGGATTTTGAAAGTTGTTGAAACTTTTCACCTGCAATGACATGCCAAAAATAGGGATGCCAGGTTGAAAACTGTTACAACTGTATGTCATGCACCAGACTCGGTCATGAGAGCCCGAGGAGATTAATGTCTGTCTAAAAAGAGATTATGGCCTCTTTTGCATTTCAGCCTGCGTCACGAAATATTCAAGCACAGCAACAAGACACCAAATCATGGAGGTCCAAAGGCTTATCACAGTCTGAAGTACTTTGATATCGTTGATGCACCAACTACCTCCACAAGACCCGACCTCTCCTTGGCTGGGATTGATCCCTTCGTATCCAACGTTGTACAACTGGAATCTGATGAATACAATTAAGCACTGACATATGGTATTGTATATTGTGCCTTATTGTATGTACCTTAGTTTGCAGCTGGTCCGAAGGCAACAGAGTTCTTCTGGCCCCAGACAACGTGATCTAAAATGCTTTCAGGAGTGCAGCCAAAACCATGATTGCCAAAACCATAATTGACTTTGGCTGCTTCCCGTTGCAATTTGAAGGATGCAACTGTTCATGTTTGTCAGTTGGCAGGAAACATGGCACAAATAGAGAGATTTGTTGAAATATTGTTTAATATATTTCTAAATATTGCAATTTTATAAAAAATATAATAATCATTTGTTAAATAAAATCACCATGTAAAACGAGATAGCCTTTCACGATACAGTAGCAAGTATGAGCTGGATTCTGAAAATGTGCAAATAAAAACTTGATATTATATTTCAGTTTTGTAAACCATGAGGGGATGATTATTACTTTGTGCAATTTATTTATGCTAATATTTTGGTGCTCTGTGTGTTCTATGGCTTTTATTTTATTTATGGTACATTGTAAAATCCTGAGTGTTAATTTAACAAAAGTGTACAAATTGGCCCGTAAAGGTAACACTCTTGAGGTTTAATTAATACTCAGGATGTTACTGATTGTGGACACGCATGCACGCGCACTCGCACGCGCACGCACGCACGCACGCACGCACACGCACACACGCACACACACACACACACACACACACACACACACACACACACACACACACACACACACACACACACACAATGCCCTTAAATATAAATATATAATATAGGCCACTATAGTAGCTTGTACTGAGAATATACGATGTATACAGGTAAAGCACTGTAAAAAGGTGTCATCAACAATAGTTGGAAAATGCTATTTGAATCAATTGGGTGTTGCTGTGTGTGCATGTCTTGTGTGTGTTTCAGGGGGCCAAGTGGCTAAAGGTAAGGGGTGAATGGTTAATATAGAATACAATACAATAGAATAGAGCACCAATCATTACCACCACCACTGCCAAGCTGTTTGCCAATACAGGATGCATTCTAACCATCCTCAGTTCTATTAGGCAATATACCTGTGTAAATCTAGCTTATAATGAGGGGATGCTGTTAAATACATGAGTGGACAGAACAATTTGGATCAAAGTTAAAGGTAATTAATTGGGAAGATGCTATTAAAGCAGCACTTATTTCTTGATAAATATCGACATAGGACTTGGCTATAGCCCATAGCTCAATTATCCACAATGACTCAACACAGTGCCTGCTCAAGGCACTGGCTATATAAATTATTAACAAACCCTGGAGAATAAGCCTATACCTGCCCTTAGCAAAAATCATGCTTTTTTTTTCGGATTTGAAAAATGACGAATGTTTGTTCCAGAATATGGACGAATGAGCTTATGGACTAGCTCGAGTTGGTAAACAGGGGTCATTATCTGGCATGTAGCAGGAACCAACGTTCACAATTAAATAATGAAGTGCTTCAGCGCCTATTGTTAGCTATTCAATTAATCACCTAAAACAAACCGAATCCCTTTGTGACATTCTGTTCATGTACTGCAGTGTGCACAAACCTGATATACTCCAGATGGCACCTGAATAGCCAAGATAATTGACATTCTCAAAAATGTGGAAAAGGTTTTTTGTTTGTTTGTTTGTTTGTTTGTTTGTTTGTTTGTTTGTTTGTTTGTTTGTTTGTTTGCTTGTTTGTTTTTCACACTTACAGAGACATCAGTCACGTCACATCACATCACACTGATGTGCTTCAAAACTGAAATATTTTGGCTTGGGGCTGCTATCCAGAAATCTGCCAAGAAGGATCAAGGCTGCATAACAAATTCTCATCTCCAGAGCTTTGGCCTCAAAATACTTTACTCAGGAAACTTTATTACCTGACATCCTATTTGTGGCATGGAAATTACAGCCTGCAGCTATTGTGTCTCACCAGCTACGCCCAGGGCTGGCTCTGGGTGTTTTTCACTCAGGCGATAAAACAACAAAAGCTCCTTTTATAGAAGGACACAAACCATAAAATATTATATTATATTATAGGCTATTATTATGAAATATTATTGTTATAGTTGGGGTATTGGGCACTTAAATCAATATTACTGAACAATAATATGATTCACTTTCTAACACAACCACTGTTTAACTGACAAATGTATCAACCTCTTCGCTGAAATGGGACACTTTGGGATCAAGTCAACTTCAAGTGAGATATGCCTGGATGACCATAATATGTCTGTAACTCTGAGAGTGTGCAAATGGAACCAAATGGACCCTTACGGGTCCATTTGGTTCCATTTGTACACTCTCACAGTTAAGGGGGTCCTTGCAAATAAAACATTTGAGCAAAGCAAAGCAAAGTTTGTTGTTTACCCAGGGTGTTGGACTAAGTTAACACTTATTTACAGCCAGGCCCTGCATGGAAGCCTTGCTCAAGGGCTATTCAGCGGTGATTCATGATTGATGTGATGAATTGGGGAATCGAACTAGGGACCTTCCGGTATCAAGGCCACCCCTCTAACCACTAGGCCACCGCTGCCACTTGAGAACTAGTACCAGTGGACTCCTAATGTGCCATATAGTGTGTCATAGTAAATCAGTGTCATACATACATATTCTGAAGAAAACCTGGAGACTGACATTCAGTCATTGGGTCTTGGATCAAAATAAGAGCATCATAATGGTGTGTAAAAAAGAAAATCAAAACATTTGCCACAGTCAAGGCCAATAGTACGGACAAATGTGTTATGATGACCCTGGCCCTGCAACATGTGCAATTTGCATTGTGCACAATGATGGGTGCACACACTACACTACACTACAGTGGCCTCCATTTGGTGTCTCTTTCTAAACTCACGCCGTACATTCAGCCTGCAGAGGGCGCGCCAGCGCCTCGTAGAAAGTGCTCCCAGAATACACACTCCCCCGTTGTCCGTGAAATTGTGAAGAGAAAAAGCTTTCTCCAACAGTGTCAAAAAGGCTGATCGCACTGCAAGGCTGCAAGAAGCCTCCGCTATATCTCTCCTAGCAGGACTCTGTACACTCTTTAAGGATGCTGTGGAACAGTGCTGTCACCGGGCACAAATTGGCACGGTGTATGATTTTCCTGTCATTTTGTGAGTATTCAATCACTTTTACCCTCATAATGTAAACAGGACTGTTCTAGGACAGGCAGCAGCAATGTGGGACAGTCTTGTGTAGATCATATCATTGGATGAATGACGATCAGTGTTTAAAAGCGATTGTAGTTGACTGTTATGTTTGGAGATATCATATGGTGAGAAGCAGCGCTGTGTTTTCATAACTGTTGAGAAGTGGACAGTGGTGGAAAAAGTACTCACATTATATTTTTTTACTTAAGTAAAAGTATCAATACGGCAATGTTAGAAATACTCTGTTACAAGTAAAAGTCCGGAACATTTACTTGAGTAAAAGTACAAAAGTATTGGTTTAAAAATGTACTTAAAGTACCAAAAAGCGCATTGTGAGCTTGTAGATCGGCTATTTTTGAGCTTAATTGTAGATTGGCTTTTTTCAAATGGCCGAAATGTGTATATATAGGGCTGAAGTGGGTATATAATGTATGTTGTAATAACTATCAAAATCTACAAAGTAACTAGTGACTAAAGTTTTGAAATCATTGTAGTGGAGTAAAAAGTACAACATTTTCCTCTGAGAGGAGAGTGGAGTAGAAGTAAAAGTACTGAACATTGGAAATACTCCAGTAAAGTAAAAATACCTCAAAATTGTACTTAAGTACAGGAATACTTGAGTAAATGTACTTAGTTACTGTCCACCATTGAAGTGAAGCCATGATTCTTTTCAACTTCCTGATGAGTTGAAAGCGAGGCGAAGCCCAGTGGAAGAACAGAAGTGTAGGCTATTCTTCACGGACAGCATGCTGCTTAAAAGAACACTTGATTCATAATCTTCTTTATTATTATACCTTTCACTCTGACAACAACAGTAACCACGTCGATATGAAAATGAAGCCTGAGGGTTCGCGCACTAAATTCACAAACTATATCTTTCTGTTATTTTGACGGCCAACAAAAAGTAACCGATGAAATCCAAGTCTGTCATTTTTTACCAATACATAAATGTATTCACGTTTGTTCTAATCTAATACAAAACGCTTGCGGTCATATTCTTAATTCACGGACAGTGGATGAACGTTAATAATTGCTGTTTCTTGCACCGTATTTCAGCAGTGATTTATTTATTTTATTTTACTCACAGTCACAGCCCTCATCGGAATGGGGGGGGGGGGGGTAAATGCTAATCGAGGCACACTGTTCGAAGGACATTTTTGGAATAGGAATGACTTTAACTGCTACATTAGTTCCAGAATCGCAAATAATGAAACAACTGAGATAATGTGATTCAATGTGCTTCACAACATTGACACACGTGGAAATGCAAAACAACTGTAGGCCTACTGACTCTATTATGTTCAAGGCACAGTCATTAGGCCTATATTATACAGTAGAAATACAATATGTTTCTACAGTAGATAGTGCACCAAAACCACTGGTAGTGACCAACCATAGGAAACTAGTTGTGAATATAAAGATATTCATTATTTAATCAATGTCATTGTATTGAGAAAAAAAAGGGGGGTTGCAGGCAATAGATGATTAGATGTCTGGAAACTCACATGTTATTTGCAGGCCATGTAGGATAGCTTCCCACACAGAGTCATTAGTCATAATTATCTCATTCCTTTTGTACTTGTATGATCTGGTTAGAAAATGCATCTTACAATTGTTTGCTTATGATGTAAGAATATATGGTAGTGTATTGCAGTATTCATATTAAGTCATTTTTGGAACCACCTGGTTTCTTCCAAATGGGAAACAAAACATATAATGCTGCCAAAGGGAAATCCCCCCTGGATGATGGACTTCCTGGGGTTCTGGGCTATGGCCACGACTACTTAACTCTACTACTACCTTCACCTCCCTTTGACATTCCCCCACTGGGGAAACGTATCCTGGACGTACCCCCATATAACCATCTGGATTCAAACCTGTGTCTTGACTCTTGTGTGTGGGAAGTCATTCAAAAGCAAATCCCCCATGTCCAAGGGAGATAGTAGGCTGGGCAGGGCTACTCTGCTACATTAGTGTGTCTGTTAAATGTCAAAAATATAAATGTATTCAAAAGCCACAACATTTCAGTGATTTGATTATATCCAAAGTGTCACGTAGTTCTATTAATATCCCCTTCTCATTGTATTAACAATATCAGAGAAAACTCAAAAGTGAATTGAATTGAATTAAGAGCCAAGCAGAGACAAATTATTTTATTAAGAAATGAAAAAACTATCCAAAATGATAAAACACAATACAGTCAACAGACTGTTAAGTGAATGAACAACTTTGTAATGTTTGAACAGTAACAAACAAGGACAGCTAATAATTCATTAAGTTACAGTATACCACACATGTAGTAAGATGATTGTGTGTGTTGTATTGTAGTGCGATTCAATACGGCTAAAGAGCATGATTTGACCTAGACAGGTTATTCATTTCAGATTCTTTGCTAGAAATCTTTTGGAGTTGGACAATCTGATAAATGATTGGAAATAAAGGAATACAAATGTAAACTATCAGCATGTTTACCACACACACACACACACACACACACACACACACACACACACACACACACACACACACACACACTTGAATTATTGTCTCCGCCGGGCCGAAAGGCATGGCGAGAGAGTATGTTTTACCCCCTGTCCGTCCGTCCGCGTGTCCGTCCGTCCGTCCTGTCCGTCCGTTAGCAGCTAATCTCTGGCACCGTTGGCCCGGCCGCTGCGAAACTGTGCATGCACACTCCCTGGATGCCAATTCAGAACCTCTGGCCCACATTTTTCAGATTGGCAGGTTATAGCGCCACCAGGAGGCCGATATGTGCAAAACACATTTATTGATACTACTCCTACAGATTTTGTCCAAACATCACACAAATCGGTACACAGTATCTCTATAGTCATGTGATCAACACGGATTTATCCGATTTCCCATATTCCATCCTGATTGCCTAAGATTGGCTTCCAAAGTTTGCAGGATTGGTCCGTTTTGAACAAAATGCCTCAAATCATGAACGCAGCTTGCGATTTCCGGTCAAACCAGAACTGCTGCACATGCTTAACACAGAGGAAAAAAGATAACACATTGATGACATGATACTACTATATACAGAATTTCAACAGATGTTTTTTTCTTCTTTTTTCTTAGCTACTCAAGGATAAATGAAACATCGTCTTCTCCAGATAGACAGACTGCCCATAATAGCTGAGACAGAACAGTATTTAGCAAACTTCTTTGCATTTGTCTTTTGCAATCCTCCCATTTGCAGGGCACAAAGCACACGTTTGTGAACATGGCCCAGACTCCTAAACACAAGGATAATAAGTTGACAGTTATATCCTACAGTATATAGGCCATAATACGTTCCACCAATGGCTGATATTTCATAAGTTTGGATGTAAAAATATGTTGTGTCCATATGCAAATCAAATGGGCAGCCTATTTCAAAGATAGTAATGTTTTTTCTAATTTCATTAATGAACACAATATCTGGGGTATTTGGAATATCTTGCAGTGATCAAACCAGTCTAGTTTTACAGTGCTGTTTGTAATTTGTTGTTGTCCTTTCCTGTACTTCTATGATCTTGTCTGAGACCAGATCTACCAGACAGTCATGTCTGGCAATGTACAGTCCTTTTATAGTGGCTGCAGCCATTTAAAAGATGTGTGCGACTGTCTCTTTGTCATGTGGTACTGGGTGTAGGATACAGCGTGGGTCATGTTCTAATGGGTACCAGGTTGCCAGGTTGAACTTGGTCGGCAGCACTTGTAAACAAGCTTTAATGGTGAAAATAAGAATGTCCTCACCAATGGTACTATTTGAGTGACAGCGAGTGGTTTGCAAAGGGAAGAAAAGACAGTTTTCCTTGCAGCTTCAGACTGGTCCAGTGTTGTGCACTGTGTGATCGTTTCATTCCTAGAATGGAGGCTCTCGCCGTCGTGGATTTGATCGACAGCTCATGGTGCGTACCGTCTTGCTCATAAGTCGCGCATGAATGGACAGGCGGAACACACGCACGCACACACACACACACACACACACATTTGCACTCAGACTTTTCTCAAGATAAAGTGTCTGGATCATTTCTGTCAGTGAGTATTATTGTACACTGTTCAAAAGGTAAAATTAATCATGACACTACTGCATTTGTAGTGCATACAATGCAAAATAGGTAAATATTGTTTGAGTTCAATTAGCTCAAGACTTTGCACTCTACTAGACCTTCAAATATTTGTCCACTATTACTAGATGAACTAACTACTGTGAACAAAATTATTAGGGAACCATAGAAATTATGTTTATAAAGCAAGAAAGCAGTGCAACGTAGTCCTTGTAAAGCTAGAAAATGTAGGTTTGCTGCAAATCCTCTGTAACAGACACATCACAAGTAATCTATTCTCATCTGTAAACTTACCATCATTGTTGACACCTCCATTTATAAAACAATCCTCTCACCCCTCCCAACAATTTCATCTGCACAGTCAAATATGCAGTGTTAATTTACCTCTGAGAGTGTGAAAATCACAGATAAAAAAAAGACAAAACCCCATTCCAGAAGGGTATTATAGTAAGTGGCATGGCATTTACCTGAGTCCAGTTCTGGAATGGCTGTATTTGGAAAGAGACCTCATGTTGTCTTTATTATAATAGTCTTAACCCATTGAGACCTGAAGCCGATTCTACATGTCTCCTAAATCTCAACAGTTTTCTTAAAAACGTATGTTTCTATATCAGTGGTGCTCAATCTTTTTCATGTCAAGGACCCCCAAAATTATATGTATTTGGTCGCGGACCCCTATCAAAATATTTTGTTCCAGGGACCCCCAGAAGCAACGATTTGAGTTAAAAATGTTAGCTTTAAAAATATATATATTCAAAGATTTGCACACATTTTCACGATTTTTCAAAAATAGCAGATCTACAAGCTCAAAATATAGCCCAAAGTGTAAATTAATGCGTTTTAGCTCAAATCTAAAAATGCCACAGTTCCAGGTCTTTATATTAATAAGAATAATGTCTGTTAATACATTACTACTGTTTTGATTTTTGGGCGGTGAAACCGCCCCTATAAGTGAGGTTTGGAAATTTGTACAATTATCCTGCGCTGTGAAACCGCCCCTATAAGTGAGGTTTGGAAATTTGTACAATTATCCTGCGCTGTGATTGGCCAATCACAGTCTATTCAGGACTGTGATTGGCCAGTGTCACATGACACATGTGCATAGCGCTATATAAGAAACCATAACTTGAAAAAAAACATAAATTGGTTTTTTTCAAGTTATGGTTTCGTCCATCATAAAGAGTGTTTCAATAAATGTATTTATTATTTGTACATGATTGGTTGACTCCATTCAGTATTGTGATTAGCTAGCAAGACACCGCCCACTTCACACAGGGTGTGATTTTTTTAATTCAAACTAACTTTAATAATGAGTACTTTAATGAGTATAAAACAACTATCCATGTAAATAGAATGAACAAATGTAGAATTTTGATTATAATGAATAAAAGCTCAAGCAAGACATGCATTTGACAAGTGATGTTATTAATCCATGAAGACCGGGAACGCATCTCTCATTTTCGATTTTAACCACTTATAACCGTTATCTTATACTTTGGCTATTCAGAAATAGCAGATATACAAGCTCATAGCGCGGCACCGAGTGCCGCGCTATGGGCTTGTAGATCTGCATTTTTTTTTAAATCATGAAAATGTTTGCAAATCTTTGAATATATATATATATTTTTTAGAGCGAACATTTGTAACTCAAATCTTCTCTTCTGGTGATTCTACAAATGTCTTCTAAATCCTACGTTTAAAAAAACAAACTTATGTTGCTATAATATCAGTGGTTCTCAATTTTGGCCGCGGACCCCCATCTCAAAATATGTTGTTCCAGGGACCCCCATGAATCAAACATTTGAGTTACAAATGTTCCCTTTAAAAATATATATCTATTCAAATATTCGCACAAATACACAATACACAAACAAAATTGCATATCTACAAGCTCATAGCGTGGCACTCGGTGCCGCGCTATGAGCTTGTATATCTGCTATTTTTGAATAGCCCAAATTAATCTAAAATGACACAGATGCGTTCCCGGTCTTAATGGGTTAAAATATGACGTGTTAGTAGGCTGAGGATGGAGTGTCAGTTTGTGGTTGGTTGCTAAGGTTTTACATGATGTATTCTGTTACTAAGTTATACTTCAAGCTCTACATTAGATTATCTGAAATTCAACAATAACTTTACTGTAGCTGCGTATTGTTTCTGAAACGGCAAACCATAGCCTAGTGTCCCTGTTTAGAAGCAGATTAATGCTATTGAGAGCTATGAGCAATAACTCAGCTGGACTGTGTACTGCACAACTGCAGTAAAGTAATGTCAGACAGTATTTTGTAGTGGGTCCACTACATGTGTGTGTCTGAAGCAGAGGTTCTCAAACTATGGGTTGTGGGAAGGTGACGGTGGGTTACATTGAAAAACTAGAAAAAGTGCTCCTCGGAGCACAGGTCTCCGCCAGGTCAGGTAGATTATTGTGGCCTCCTGGTGGCGCTATAATAGGCCAATGTGAAAAGGGTGCCATTTCTTATTAGGCCTTGCACGACAATCGGACACTGCATTCATGATTTGAGGCATTTTGTTCCCAAAATGTGGTTTGCTAAATTAGACCTGCTGGTGGCGCTATAACAGGCCAATGTGAAAAGGGTGGCATTTCTTCCTGGGCCAAGTGGGAATCTCTGTGGAAAATTTCACGGAAATCGGATGCTGCGTTCATGATTTGAGGCATTTTGTTCAAAATGAACCAATCCTGCAAACTTTGGAAGCCAATCTTAACCAATCAGGATGGAATATGGTAAATCGGACAGATCCGTGATGATCACATGACTATAGAGATACTGTCTACCGATTTGCGTGTTTTTTGGAGAAAATCTGTAGGAGTACCGTATTTTCCGCACTATAAAGCGCATCTGAGTATAAGGCGCACCTTCAATAAATGTATTATTTTCATATATAGGGCGCACCGCATTATAAGGCGCATCCGCACTATAAGGCGCACTGACGGTGCGGCTTATAGTGCGGAAACCAAGGGAACCAATATTGATACATATATAAGGCGCATCGGATTATAAGGCGCATCCGCACTATAAGGCGCACTGACGGTGCGCCTTATAGTGCGGAAAATACGGTAATATCCAATAATGTGTTTTGCAAAAGTCGGCCTCATGGTGGCGCTATAAAAAGCAGATGTGAAAAATGCAGGGCAGATGTTTTTCCTTGGCCTCTGGGGAGTGTGCGTGCAAAGTTTCAGCAGATCGGTGCAGTTATAGGGAAAAACGTGAATCGGCCTATTATAGCGCCACCATGAGGCTGTTAGGAAAGTTTGCAAGTGGCATTTCTTCCTGGGCCAAGTGGGAATCTACGTGGAAAATGTCACGTAAATCGCATGCTTCGTTCATGATTTGAGGCATTGTGTTCAAAATGATCCAATCCTGCAAACTTTTGGAGCCAATCTTAGCCAATCAGGATGGAATCTGGTAAATCGGACAGATCCGTGATGATCACATGACTATAGAGATACTGTGTACTGATTTGCGGGTTTTTTTGGAGAAAATCTGTAGGAGTCATATCCAAAAATGTGTTTTGCAAAAGTCGGCCTCATGGTGGCGCTATGACAGCCTGATCTGAAAAATGTGGGGCAGAGGTTCTGCTGGGACATCCAGGGAGTGTGTGTGTGCAGTTTCACAGCGACCGGGCCAACGGTGGCAGAGATTAGCTGGTCGCAGACAAGGACGGACACACGGACACACGGACGGACGGGGGGTAAAACATACTCTCTCGCCATGCCTTTCGGCCTGGCGGAGACAATGAAGAAAGACTAATGTATCCTTTCCATTAAGTCTGATTTGTGTTTGAATAGCAGAGCCTGCGAATGCATTTTCTTTGTTTTTTGTTTTGTTTTTTACTTAAGGTTCTGGCAACAGATATATATGCTTCCATTTACAAATGTGTACAGAAGCACTTTTCAGAAGCTTTTAAACTATGGTGATGAGATACAAAATCAGCAGGAATCGCAGTGTTGTAAATGTATGCTTTACTTTGAAATGGCACTGCAAGATGCGGGGTCACCCAAAATGTCGCCATTGAAATGGGGTCCTTGTTTAAAAAAAGTTTCAGAACTAAAATGGCAGCCAGTCTCCGGTCTCTTTGGCCATTTTAGTTAACAATTACGCACCACACAAGTGAAAATAAATCGTATTGCTAGCCATAGGTGACAAATGTAAACAATAGCCAGGTACAATTGCAAACAGTTAGACTATTGTTGATGATGACATAATACATTTTATACTCTTAAGAGTTAACCTAACTATTAAGAGTGTAATAGGTATGTGTGTACCTATTACGCTTGATCTGCCCAAGCTCATATCTCTCCTGACGAGTCCTCATTCCAGTATGCAGCAGCTAGTTACTGGAATGAGCTACAAAAGTTCTGCTGGTTAACTACACATCATTATCCTCTATCAAGGACTCTTCCCCCTCCCAAAATAGTACCAGTACTTAATTGCCTCAGTCTGTGCCAGTTAATATTAAGTGTGTTTTCAACCATGTTTACAACTACATTGTTTAACCGCTTGCTGCCAAACCGGTGAACCCGAAATGCATGTCACTTGCTAACTGCTGGTTTTGTCCCCGATGGAAAATGGATGAGAAGCATACCAACTGCCACCAAATGTGCTGGGGCAGACTCACATGTGCAATCGTGGTGTGGCATCCCCGATGCCTCTTGTCAGCCCGTTATTGTAAATAAGAAATTGTTCTTAATTAGCAATTAATGGAAAAAGGGCCATTAGTACCCCCTTTCCACAAAGTGCTCCTCACACAAAACTACAGAAAAAAAGAGCATATGTTCAGTCTTTTGAGTAGCTAATGAAATGTGTTTTTCTTTGGTGCTGTTGAGAATTTAAGAGCTAAGAATTTATACTAAGGCCAATCAGGTGTTCCTTTCGTTATTGAGAAAACAGCTTTTTTTGCTACTTGAAAATAAATGACAGGAAAAAGCTTGTTCAAAATCTTTCAAAAAATTAAAAGTATTTTTGGTTTAATCATTTGGTATATTTTCCTGTTGTACTAAAATCAAAGCAGCTGAATTGTCCTCTGTGTGTAACTCATTTGGAGACACAGTAAGAAACAACACAGCTGGTTATGTAGAGCTTGGCGGTCGGTCACACATGAAGATCTCCCAACATCATGAAGACATCTCCCAACCCCCTCTTTTTTTTTTGTGTCTGTCTTCCTCCTTCTCCGGGGTCTTTCATGAAAAGACTAGAAGTTTGTGACACTGACAGATGTAGCAGATTGTGTTGTGACTTGTGAACGTGATTGTATTCCTGCAGGAAGCTTTGTTTCAAGCCAAATGTTGAATTTTTAATCTTTCCTGACGGAAGCAGTGAGACCTGACGAGACCACACTACATGCTCTGAAAGCAATTCAGCTCATTTCAGCTTCTGATCTTAAACCACTATGGAAAATGATGAAACATTTTTGAAATCCTACAAGTAGAAATGTCATATTGTGCTTGTATAATTCAGCAGCTTAAGTCTATTCCTTCGCCAATATGCACTATATTACTTAAGTTATTCTGTGCTGTAGGAGCCATATACTGCGGTACTCGGAGATACTCTGATCCTGTTTTTAGCCTAAGGTGGTTAATTGGGGGAAAAAATGTAACCGTAAGAATTTCTCATATGCCTAAATGCTTTAATTGGATACTCTCCATACATCTATCAGATTCATTACAGTACTTTGGTCTGACAGCTACATGGATTGCATCAGTTTTTGTAGGGGAGGGACATGGGGAAAATAGATTTGTACAACCTGGTTTGTAATTTTGGCCCCTGTGAAACAAGTGGCATGTTTCTCTGTTGTTTTGCTGATATTTTCCTTACAAACACAAGTACTTTAATCATATTGTTCAAAATATGTTTGCAGATTGAGTCATAATGGAAAAGGCTGATTATCAGGAATGTATGTTGTATGTAGATCTAAAATATAAAATATCTTAAATAGGACCATACCATGTGTGTCTTAGGTAATAGAGTTTTTCAACCATAAGCTGATTTCTGTCTGTGTATTTTCAGTTCAGTCAAAACTCTGTTGCCCACTGATGGCTATTTTTGTGTGATAGAAACAGAAATATGACTTCGCAATGATATTGCAGTTCATACTGTTCCAGCACAACTGCTTTTTTTCCCTTTTTCTTCCAAGCTAGTATATGAATTCACCCTAAAAAATGCTGCCGTTTTGATGTATTGATTTTAAACCCTGGGAATCCTTGTGTGAAGACTTTCCAGCCTCTAGAATCAATAGCAATATAATTGGATAGAGGCTCTCTAGGCTCCAATTACAAACTTGCATAGACAAATGGTGCTCAGTTTTCTCACAAACTTAACCTAGACACAGACAGAGGGAATGTGGCGCTTGAGGCATTTTGTAAATATCTCCCTAACTAGCTTTTTCCTAAAAAAAAAAGAAATTAAATAATGAAAGGTTGTTTTTTTCCCTCTCCCTGCAATGGCCCTATTTAGGACAAGCATGAACTAGCCCTAAAGCTGTATGTATTTCACCTCTATACAGCCATATTGCTATATTTGTATCATTGACTAAAATAACACGTTTTCTTCTACCCCATTTTTTCTACAGTTCACATCAACATAGGCAATGTCAACACAGAACAAGGCTCACAGGTAAGATTAGCTCAATGAAATGTGTGATTTCTAGGTTAATTGTGTTTTATTGTGAATTATGTATTGTGCTATAAATGTGGAGGATTTATTTTCTTTTTGTTTAATGAAAATCACTCCTACTCCTGTAATTTCAACAGCTATGGAATAAATCTGATCTCCCAAATAAAGATTAGAATAAGAATAGAATTTTGGAAATCAATTCATTTAAAGCTAGCTTTCCACCACACCGATTTTGAGCCGACTCGGCGTCGGGAAGCGTTGGATATCGTCGTTCAGTCGGTTAGGGGGTCCGCCGTGACCTAATCGGCCGACTCTGGGGCGACCGAACTTGTTCAGTCTTTGGTCGACTGGAATAGCCGTGGACTAGAGAATACGGGGGAGAGAGAGGGGTTACGGTGTTGCCAGATTCTGTAAGAGAAACAAGAGAACAGGTCTATGAAAACCTACATTCACTGTTTCCTGCCAATACTGGCAGGCCAGGCTTTCAGCTAAAATGCATTAGCACAACAATGGGCACATCTGCCGACAGTTTGTGCTGAACTAAATGCCAACTTTTGCCAACCGACTACCAGTCTGTTGTAGTCTGAAGTAGAAGTAGTCTGTTTGGTGGAGAGTCACCTTAAGAAGCTGTATTATGGAAGCAATTAAGAAATGAACAAACTTACTCGGAGCAAGTCACATTCCAGTGTGCAGACTCTGTTTCTTATTTTTACCTGCTATTTTCCTATATTCCTAGTGGATGTGTAAGCTCTTTTTTAGGCTAGCTGCCTCACACTGCAGCCTGTCGCATTGTGACTTTGTAGATTGCCTGTTTTAATTATGTTTGAAACGTGTTATAATGACATGCTAGTCTCTTGAGACAGACTGTTCGCTCACTATCCTATCATATCCTACCGCCTAACCCCGGACGGTCTTTGGGCCACCTCGGCAGAGCTCTCATTGCCTCGCCGAGTTTCATTTGAGTTCATTCATTCACCAATGTTTTCCCATCTTTGTGTGTTGGCTCACACAATTTTCAAATTCTCCCGCCGGTCTGTACATCGGAATGATTTGAAAATAAAACTGATGCCCCCCACTTTCGTTTAGCCTTTTTAGTTGCGTAAATAAGCCCTACTGTAAATCAATTTAGTCAAAGCCTATCCAGCTATACTTCGTAGCAGAAATGGAAATTAAAAAATATATCAACATAAAAAATATATTAACATTTTATGTTTATTAACATAAACATAAAATAAACAATTTAACATATATTTTTGGTGAAGGAAAATGACGAACTGTAACAGAGAGAGGTCCTCTGTAACTCATGTTTGCATATAACCCTTATTTATTGAATGATATTTGCACAGCACTTTTATTAATTTGCACAGTTCACCTTAGTGCAATATGGAGAGAATGCAATATGTTTGTAGTGTGAGGTTTTATTGTTGAGTTTGATAGATTTTGTTTAGCTCCTGGCAGCCATTATGGACATCATCTTTAAAATGATGCCTTTCCAGGAGTTCTATTTCCTAGATTTTTTGTATGTTCTCAAGCATGCGTAGAGGTACCAGAATCCATTGAAAACCCTTTTGTATCTATGTTTTGGGAGGTTAAGTGGTGTTTTTTCATATAGGCCTATTGACCTGCCATTAGACCTATGACCATGTCATAAAAAGTGCTTGTCAGAATCAGAATCAGAATCAGAATCAGTTTTATTGTCACATCACAGGTTTACAAGGTAAAAAAGTGGGTGAAATTCTTTTTTGTACATCGTTCCCATCGCAACGTTAGTTTCCATAGAAAGAAGAGGGGGGGGGGAGAAGAAGAGGGTGGGGGGTAAGTGGGAAGGAGATCAAAACAAGAGAGCAACAGAAGGCCAGACAAGTTATCTACATATTTACAAATTACCTGAGATAATAAAAACAAAAAAAAACTAAACAAAACTAAACTAAGGTGCCTGAGCATAGCAGCAATGTATTGTATACTGTGCATGTTATACTTATACTGTGCATGATAGACAATGGACGTTAAGGTGCTTAGAGGAAAAGGAGCACAATAAAAAAGACCAAAGAAAAAAGTCAGTGCGTTATACAAGGGATTAAGGTGCAAAAGGTCAGTGCTGTTTAATATAAGGCTGAAAATCTCCTCCTCAGAATGAAATAACATGAGTAAGGGCGTGCTCCCACCAAAACATGGTTGGCTGCTGTTAAACGCAGGTTGTGCGCGGCCACAGTTTTTTGCAGCCAACGGATTCTAAAAAATGCAGTGACGGACCTGTCACTCACTTTCAGGACCCTCCCCGTAGCCCGCACCGCCTTCTGCCTTGAGCACCATGGTGCTTCCTGAGTCTTGGGACGGTCCGCCTTCGACTCACCCGATTGGACAGAGGGGGAAAAGCAGCTCCTGCCTCCAGCAGTTATGCTTCAAATGGACAAGTCGTGTAGAGCGGATAAACGCAAGGTCTGCGCGATAAGCGGAAAGATGCGCTCTTGCGTGAATCCACACATTTACATTGACAAAGCATTGGCAGATTCCGCCCCATAAATTATACATATCCTGAATCCTTAGGGTCATGTCAGTATTCCAGTTATTGTGGTTTTTGTCTATGATGTTTCTTGATGCCACAGTACTCAAAGAAAATGGTTTAGGCGAAAATGGTGGGAAAATGTGTGCTATTAAAAGTTTGAAGAGATCCAGTGACCGCTGTACTTGTCATACATATTCACAAAAGGGCTGGAATGAAAGCTTAAAGTGGATACCAAATACTATAGTAATAAATATTGAAATATGCCCTGAACATGAGCCAATACCAAGATATGCACCCACGTGATGTCTAAAATTGCATTTTTCAATGGGGGAGGGTAACTTTAGCAGCTGATAACTCTAATTTAGCTGTGACTCAGGAAGGGTCATCATACCAAAATATTATCTTCAGACATAGAGCTTCTCAAAAAGTAAGTAACCTTTGCCACCTTTTGGTATACCGACATCTCGTCTGGCCCATGGACTAGAGGGAACCTTCAAAGGATGCATGGCAGGTTGTTAAAGGTAGGCTAGTTCATGATTCAAGATTGGAGAATTGTCTCAACTATAAAATTATTAATAATTTAGATCATATTGAAAAGAAATTGTGTTACATTCCCTTAAGCAGAATGGACTGAGACTTAAACTCTTGGGGCAGACAGACTCACACATGGACGACAGACAACGCCAGAATGATGACAGAGCGTCACGCATCCATTACCTATGTTGCCTTGCGGAGCACTGGTTTTGTGTAGTTCGTTTGACTTGCGTTAAGACTGTTGGCTCACTGAAAGAAAACTACTGTACAAGCCGAAATGGCTGCAAAGGAACCAACGCTTCACATGCGTGCTGCAGTGCCTACAACACGCCGCGATGGGACGCTCAGCCCCGTTTCCCCCATAGAATGGAAGTGGATGGGGATGCCGGCATGCCGCACAGCGGTCGCACATGGGGCACATGCCCCAGCACATTTGGTGGCAGTTTGTATGCTTCTCAAGTTCTCATCCATTTCCCTTACCTCTATTAAGGTCTTTATACCTGAACAACCCAAGTGAAGCCCTCTCCTTAGGGATCAATGGATCAATGGGTTCCAGAAAAGGCTTGTTTGCTCTGCGATATAAATCCGTGGCACTCAAGTAGTGGATGGTCCTTTAGCTGGTAGCTGGTATTCAATAAATAATTAACGTTTGTGGTTGCTCTACTTATTGGTGTATAGCTCTTGACAGCGGTGCTTAGTGTTACTGTAATGAGATATTACTTTCCCCTGTCTACTCATGTCAGCTGTTTCTGTCATCTCGGTGGGGGTTTCACACCTTCTATTGACACTTTTTCATCTTCCACATATCAGAGAAAAATGCTGTTAATATTGGGTGCCAGAGGTTTATTAAAATATTATACTTTGAGTGCCAGGATTTTTAACAAATTTTGAACCTTTTTCAAGTAGTCACAAAATATTTTCAGTGATCACCGTCCTCACGGTGATCCCCTCATTACACACATACAGGTCTCGTACAATCGGGGGAAAAAAATTAAAAACATTCCGTAATCCGTTCCATAGTTGCAGCCAGTTGAAAATAGTTAAATTAACATTGTAAAAAAAAAGTACACAGGAGCCGAGATACAGGTTTTTGAAGTCATAAGTTAACCAGGAAGTGGATTGGAGTCTAAATCTTGTGGGAGTGATATCTCCTGGTGCTGTGAAGTTTTTTTCAAAAACAGTATATATACGGTTTTGGCACTCAATGTTAGTATGGCCAAAACCGTATATATACGGTTTTGGCACCCAATGTGTTAAGCTGAAAATGTCATCTACACACACACACACACACACACACACACACACACACACACACACACACACACACACACACACACTTCCAGGATGGAATCTAAAGGAGCGGTGAGACACCAGCACTCACTTTCACTTTGCACTAAAAAACTGAATCGCAGAGAAAAGGCCTGGTCCGCTGATTTCAACTTCAGAGGTTTATAACGATGTAGATGTGTGAAGATAGATATATATAGACCTAGCGGGGGAAATTCAGTTGTCATGGCAGTACACCAGTTATGAAACATAGACAGCTAGACAGTTAGGAGAAACCAATACTACTACGAATAATAAAAGAGTAAGCAGTTAGTAATGCATGGGGGTTAGGAGAAGAGTACCCGAAACCAGGAGATTTAGGTACACTACAGAAACCTTGCTTGGCCCTCAGCACTTGGACTGCCTGGGAATTTGTGTGTTGAAAGAGCTATTAACAGGTGTACATATACGTGTAGTCAAAGTGCACTAATAGCCTCTACACACTGTACGATATTTGACCCGATTTGGCTCTCGGGGATATTTTTTGGTGATCGCCGAGAAAACCACCGATCTCAGTCCAGATCGGGCGTTCCTCGGCGAGGTGTTGATCGCGCAGTTTGTAAGGTACTCCGAGAAGAAACACCCCGATAAATTCCGCTCGGCGAGCGGTTCCCGATAATTTTTACTTTTCTAGCATGTTGGATATTTGGGTTTGTCGGATCCGATGAGAGCCGTGCTACAGCCAATGAGAGCACATTACAGTCAGCCACGCACCGGTCCGTGGCTAGTCCTCCCGCATAGAACCGCAATATTACCGTACAGACAGTCCAGTCCTGTATTAGATAAACATGATAAACAGAATGATAGAGTGAGCGAGTCTGCTCGACAATGGGGCTGTTTATTATAGAGGAATAGGGCTTGCAGACAGAGAGAGAGGGAGAGAGAGCTGTGTGTATGTGTGTGTGTTTGTGACGCAGGTATGCGTCTCTGAACAATATTGCCGGGTTTTGCGCGAGAAATAAGCAACCAGGTCTATGAAAACAAGCCCAACAAAAGCGACTATAGGCTGCATGAGCACTTTAAACCTATATACAAATAAAATAGCCGATCTACAAGCTCACAACGCGTCGCAGCTATTTTCAAAGAAAAAAAGCAACATTAAGAAATAAAGCCAAATAAGTACACTTTGGAAATAAGCTAAAAAGAAACGCAACCACCAATATTTTTTACAAGCAACTCGCTTATAATAAGCGGACACGGCAACACTGGTTGACTTTAGAAACGTTTGTTTCAGAGAGGGAGAGAGAGAGAAATACAGAGAAATTGAGAATTATTTAATGTCAATCATTAGCGTCTTGTCTCGGTCTCGCGCATATATCACGGGAGCCTTTCACGTTTTCGTGAGACGTTTGGAATAAAAACAAATGTATGTATTGGGTCGGGATCACATCGTGGTGAAATATCTTGTAATCAGTGAATCCCTGTCGCCGAGCAATCAATCGTGCGAGAATCACAACGATATATTTAGCCCGATTTCAAGAGAGAAACTCGTGCAATGTGAAATGCTTAACGATCTGTTCACTCGCCGACCATTTCAAATATCGTACAGTGCGTTGAGGTCTTAACAGTATATCAATCGTTTATTAACAGGTATAAAAATAGCCCAAGTGTACATAGACAATCTACCTCCAGTAGTGTGGGTAGAACAGAACAGTCAATCCACAGACCACAGTGGATAGTGCGAATAGTCTAGTTAGTGTGCCTTGTGTTGATGTAACCCCCCAGCAGGCAACTACAAAGAAAAGGACACGGGCCACTACAGACAGGAAAAACATCTGCAGCATCCTGTTGCACACATCGAAGGAACAGTTTACTGTTCATATTTTAGTTTTTAGTTTTTTAACTGTTTATATGATGTTTTGCATAGTAGTGTATATTTGTCTGTCATTAAATGTTTCGATTAATTGAGTACAAAGGACCCCAATGGAAACAAGCCATAGGCTTTCTTGGGTTTAAAATCCTCTTTGCAGACCTTGTATTGAACTATACTTTCCTGTGCTTTTCTTGCAAACTGCTAATAAAGTATTCAATCAATCAATCAAAACTGAGCCTCCTCAGCAAGAACAGCTTGCTCTGTCCTTTCCTGTAAAGGGCCTCTGTGTTGTCAGTCCAGTTCAGCTTGTTGTTCAAGTATACAGCTAGGAACATATAGGTGTCCACGATCTCCACTTATTCCCTGTGGATGGTGCTGGGAGCTAGGGGTAAGGGGTCTCCTGTTATTCTGATGGTAGTCTACCCCCAGCTCCTTGGTCTTGCCTGTGTTGAACCGAAGGTGATTGTTGTCACTCCCCCTCCACCTAGGAAGCTGTCCACGAGGGAATTGTGTTTGTCCGCGTTGTCATCCTTGATGCAGCTGACAATGGCGGTGTCATTGGAGAACTTCTGAAGGTGGCACATTTCTGAGTTGAAGCGGAAGTCGGAGTTATAAAGGGTGAACAGGATGGGTGGCAGCATGCTTCCCTGGGAGGCACCAAGGTATATAAAAAGAAGGTACGGATTTCATTGGCTGGGAGCCAAACTGCAGCCGTGGAATACTGTACATTGGAGTCTATGAGACCAGCTTAGAACAAACACTATTTCTGAACGACTGCGACCTTTGTGAAATACTCTGCCCAGGAAAATAAAAGAAGACATATCACACATCGTTTTCTGCTGTGTTGCTTTTCGATGTGTACACTGTATAAGTTTATTGAGCAATCTAAAGAGCACAAAGTCAATTTCTGAATGTGCCAAAGCAGAGCCAGAGCCAGAAACTAGTGTTGTCATGTCCGCTTATTACTGTATAAGCGACTTTGGGCTTATTTTTCTGTGAATTTTGGTGGTTGCTTATTTATTATTTTAACCAGTGGTTCTCAAATATTTGTCATGGACCCCCAAATGAATATGTATTTGTCCCTAACCCCTATCTGAAAATGTTTTGTGCCAGGGAGCCACGCACCACATTTGTGTTGTTAGAATGTTTCAAAAATATTCCAAATATTCCAAATTTTATTTCAAGATTTGAAAATAGGAGATCTACAAGCTCACTACTTGTAGATGTAGGCTATTTTCAATGTATACAGTATATAGGTTTAAAGTGCTCATAATGCATTTTGGAAGGATGTCATCAACATGATAGATAACATTTTGACAAAAAAATTGCCCCTTGACCCAAAAATTTGTATTCTGGGCTTATACCCGAAGATCCCTGTATTGAAAAAAGAAATTCATTGACGTGTATGTTACAAGCAAAGCGCATAATTGCTTTGGGTTGGAAAAATGTTAATGGACCGTGAATAGGTGCGTGGCTTAAGGAGATGTCCTCATCTCAGCCAGCCCTGCAGTCTGACGTATTGTGGCCTGCAGGTGAGGTAGTCTGTGATCCAGGCCACCAAGCCGTGGTCCACCTGCATCACGGAGAGCTTCTCGGCTAGCCATTGTGGTTGGATGGTGTTAACGATGGTGCTGGAGAAGACGGAAGAACATGACTCTCACAGTGTGAGTATAGGCTCTGTTTATCAGGTAGACGATGGCGTCTTGTATTGTCTGGAATTGAGGCACCCTTTCCAGCCTTAGGGAGAGGATGAAGTGGTGCCTGTATAGGGCTGCTTGCTGCTCAACGCACGCCTTCAGCACCCGGGGGTTGACATGGCCTTTCTCATGTTAGTCATGGCGAACTGACGCCTCACTAAGTTGGTTGTGAGGATCACGGGTGGAGGGCCTGCTGCTGCTACTGAAGGGCAGTCACCCAAGCCTGCCGTTGCGTGGTCGTCATGTACGTCACACTCATAGCAGCCGTCACTGTCGACCATTGCTACTGTTACATTGTCAATTAACATTTTAGATGTAAACATTCAGGTATTATTTTTGTTATTGGTCTCTTGTATGCTTCCTATGTTCTTGACCATGGACTGCTCTCCTGCCTGTTCCTATGCCGATGTGAGCCAGACAAGAAAGGCGTTGCCTGGTTACAATGGCTGGATGGATGAATGGATGACTCCACACTGTCATTCATACTGTGTGGAGTCGCATTTCTCCCCAATTGTTTCTTCAGAAATTTAAATGCAATAGCTGTAAGTAATTACATGCCCTGAGCAGCAGGTTAATTGTTGTTCATCCCACAGAGGATGAATCTTTGCTCTAAGAAGTTGTATAGCCTAAATTTTTACTACAACTATTTGATTACTGTAGTATTTTTTAATAGATTTTATATATATATATATATCTCACACACACACACACACACACACACACACACACACACACACACACACACACACACACACACACACACACACACACACACACACACACACACACAGCATATTTCCACACACTCAAATGAATGCTCCCTTTCTTTATTAGCAATGTATCAACCAAACTGGTCTTCCTCAGGCTAATGTTTTTTGTACTGATCCTTTTATCCAGCACCTGGCCTACTTAGGGTTTGGATGTGCATATGAATATTCCATAAGCATTACTACATAGATCAGACATTTTAACCGTTAATGGGGGAAACTGCCATGAAAAACTTGGAGCAGTTCCTATGGCCAAAACATTTTCCTCACAGATCGTTTCACTCATCATATTCATAAATAAGCTGTTTAATAATATGGGGCATATGATTTTAATATTTCTCAATGGGAACGTACATATTCTCATACTATGTTTGACAAAATAACCTGCGATTACTGAATAATTAGAAAATAGTAAGACATGGAGACATACTGCTGACTTAAGCCAGAGACATACTATTAGCCCAATTTCAGAGCCGACTTGGCCCTCCTGAGTGAGTTTTTGAAGATCAGGGCTGAGTCTGCATTGACGCAGCAGATTTTGGGGCAGTTAGCCCCAGCATGGTCAGCATAATCTTAAAGTGTGACAGGTTTAAGGACTGCCTCTTGAATGGTGATCTACCTGCACCAATTAGGTCCTTCATAGCTTGTGTTAAGTTCTAATGTGTGATTTGGAATTAGCTGCAGTAAGCAGAGGTGGGGTGAGTTTACCCTGAGGCAGAGAGAGGCGAGGCGGGTATCAGGAATGCCTGGGGACCGACAGACTAAAGCCTGTGTTTGTTTGTGAAGCAGTAGCCTGTTTGTGTCTGACCTTTAAAAGTGTCAGTGGTACTTAGTTTTAGCATATCAGTTTGAAAAACGAAATACATGTATCCTGCTATGTGTCCTTTCTGGGAAAGAACTGGGGCGGAAGTGGCTCAGGAGGTAGAGCCGTCTGGGAACCTGAAGGTTCCCAGTTCGATCCCTAGCTCCTCTTTGCTGTGTGTCGAAGTGTCCTTGTGTGATATGCGTGTACAGTAACACATAATGTGTTGTTGGGGTGTGGGTGGTGAATGTGAAGCAGGCTGTTACAGCGCTATAGGGGAAGGAGGGAGGCAACATATTTTTTTTTAACACATTGCCTGCCAAAGACAGACATGTCCGTCTTTTAAAAATGTTTTTTTTAAGAACCCAAGATAACGTGATCCAAAGATTTACTGCTCCATTCACTTCCTGGTTAACTTATTACTTTAAAATCCTGTATCTCGGCTCCTGTGTACTTTTTGTTTTTACTATGTATTTTTGGTGAAACATGCTATTTTCAACTGGCTGCAATAATGGAACGGATTACCGCGATCTGATCCCCCCCCCCCCCCCCGAATGGACAAGACTCCTGTGTGTGTGTGTATTGAGAAAATATAATTGGAAAATATTTTGTGACTACTTGAAAAAAACGCTGTCACTGGCTATTTTAAAAGACCATGGCAGGGGAAAATTCAATTTGATTGAGGAATCCACTTTTACAAATACTAAACAAAATAGTATACGGAGCCAACTCAAATAAATAAAATAAACCAACCTAAGCCTATTCTTGATTTTACATCTACTACCGTACCTAACCAACACAAAATAAAACTGCAGCAAAAACCTCCTTGCCTAACTACACTACGCTAATCTCCAAATGGTGTTCATATCTGAGTGACATACAATTTATAATCTGCTGTATACAAAAATGTTTCAAACAAATTATATCATGGAACATAAACCTAACCTTCCAACTCACACAAGAGTGAACGCTATAGTAGTGAATAACAGAACATGACGAGAGTATGGGCAGCCAGACAAACACTGCCGGGGCGACAGGTGTTGACAGCTCTTAAGTAGATGCATCTTGCCTCTGATTGGAAGCAATAAACCAATCCACGACAGCGCTTCTGCATATGAAAATAGGTAGCCAGAGAACAATAAAACGGACCCATACAATAACTAGAAAAAGCGCTCCTCGGAGCACAGGTCTCCGCCAGGTCAGGTAGGTTATTGTGGCCTCCTGGTGGCGCTATAATAGGCCAATGTGAATAGGGTGCCATTTCTTCTTAGGCCTTTCACGCAATCGGACACTGCATTCATGATTTGAGGGATTTTGTTCCAAAAATGTGTTTTGCTAAATTAGACCTGCTGGCGGCGCTATAACAGGCCAATGTGAAAAGGGTGGCATTTCTTCCTCGGCCTAGTGGGAATATGCGTGCAAAATTCACTTAAATTATATGCTTGTTCAAAACGAACCAATCCTTCAAACTTTGGAAGCCAGTCATAGGCAATCAGGATGGAATATGGAAATCGGACAGATCTGTGTTGATCACATGACTATAGAGATACTGTGTACTGATTTGTGTGATGTTAGTGTAACAGAGTGGTTCACTACCTCAGCCTGATGGCCTGAAAGTCTAATATCTCCCCCGAGCAATAGGGATATCCCTTTGGCTTAGCGGGTAAGATGTTGGCTTTCTACGTGGGAGACCCGGGTTCGAATGCCGAGCGTTACAATGGTGCCGTGACCCGGACTCGGGTTTCCCCGCGGGAGGAAGTCAAAATGGGGGTGAGTGTAACAGAGTGGTTCACTACCTCAGCCTGATGGCCTGAAAGTATAATATCTCCCCCGAGCAATAGAGATAACCCTTTGGCTTAGCGGTTAAGATGTTAGCTTTCCACGTGGGAGACCTGGGTTAGAATCCTGAGCGTTACATTTGGACTGTAGGAGTAATATAAAAAAAAGTGTTTTGCACAAATCGGACTCCTGGTGGCGCTATAACAGGCCAATCTGAAAAAAAAGGTTCTGAATTGGCATCCAGGGAGTGTGTCTGCACAGTTTTGCAGTGACCGGCCAACGGTGCCGGAGATTAGCTGCTCACAGACAGAAGGACACACACACACACCGACACACGGACACACGGACAGGGGGCAAAACATGCTCTCTCGCCATGCCTTTCGGCCTGCCGGAGACAATAAAACAGAAAGCGCATTTGAGTGGTCTTCTCTAAAAGACTAGACAAAGCAGAAGGCTATAAATGCAGTTCATTTACCTTTTAACTGTCTCATTGATGCTGAAAGCCTTCGATGGAAGGACACCAATTTAGGACAATGAAATAACCGCTGGGGAAGAACTTGCTAGCTGACTCACCTCAGGCTGACCTCTGGCTGTAATAGCATCTACAATGGGCCCTGCGAGAAATCATAAAGGAGCAGGCTATGGCCAGGGCAATACTAAGGAGATACTCTAAGTGAAGACTAATAATGCAAGATGTTTTTCCACTTATATGAATAGGAATTTGTTATTATACCTCAAACCAGCAAAAGGTTTCTGAACCCAAAATAATTATTTTAATCTGGTTTAGGCCTAACCCCCACAGTGCATGTTAAAGTTTTTTATTGTATGAATATGCTTGGCTCCAAATTACTTCAGGCCAGGGAAGTGTGGGTTAACTGGTAGAGGTGTTAAATGGTGGCTTGGAGTTCTCTATTTGCCTTAAGGTATAATGCAGTAGACAGGTGTTGACAATTAGCACTCCTGCTACAGTATATACACAACAATGCATCTGGTTCGTCCATTGTGATGTCCATGTCAAATACCTAAACATACATACAAACATATTCACCATACGCATTTAAATCGAGTGAACTACAGTAATTGCAGTCAGAGATGTACAGTATAGAAATGCAACCGACAGGAGGGTGATCTTAAAGGCATGGGCTGCAGACTTTCAAAGTCATTGCTCTTTGAGAATGTTTTATTACAAACAAAAAATGACTTAAATAAACTCTAAGTTTGACATCATGAAATGGGTGCAATATATAGGCTACACGGTACAGTAGCTCTTACAATGTTCATCCAATATGAATGCCATCTAAAACCATCCATCAATAAAGTTGTCATTGATTCTGCAAGTATGAAGTTATTGTTATTTTACTTCCAAAGAGTAGTATAATAACAGTAGCATGGAGAAAACATAATTTGTATTGTATATACAGTATGTGTTTGATTCAAGATTCGATAATGGATTACCATTTCAATGAAACATTGATTGGAATGTGTCTTCGTCTGTGCTCGGGGTATAGTAGACAGTGCCCCTATAGACAGCTCACTGCACATCTGTATTGTCTCTTTTCTCACAATGCGTTGTGAGATGTTTTACCAGAGAGGCCAAAGAATTCTGAATCTAAAGCTGACAAATGTTCTTTGGAAGCACAAATCAGATCTGTCTATAGGGGAGAAAATAAATAAATAAAATAAAGTACATTTTCTTTGTATCTAATCTTATTTGAGTGTAGTCTACTTACTGTACAGCATGTCACATATTGTCTACGCACCCCCCCCCCCCCCCCCAAATAATACAATTATTAATATTAATAAAATAATAATAATAACAATAGCAATAATAATATAATGATTTATACTACTACTACTACTACTACTACTACTACTACTACTACTACTACTACTACTACTACTACTACTACTACTACTACTACTACTACTACTAATGATAATTCAGGGAGTCTGACAACTTTGAATAATTACTGCCCTTACTGAAAGGAAAGGTACCGTGACATGATGGGTCACTGATATCAATAGACCATCAGGGCCTTCATGGAGTGAAAGATGTAGCAGACAGAGGGCAGCAAGCCAGATTTAAAACTGACAAGTCATAGGCAGGGGTCTAAGTGTTGTCTCCACAGGTGTCCTCACTTGCATACCAATTGTTATATAGACTCAGCATTGTTACTGATGAGTGTACTGTACACGCGTTTAAAGAACTCGCCATGGTGCACACCCTGTTGCGATGTTCCACGAGAGAGCTGTCAAACTTATTAAGATGTACTGTCTCTCTGTCCGTGTAGGCTATATCATTAGTGCAGTATCTCTTTCCTGCTCAGTTCTAAATCATTCAACTAGGAGAGTGAGACTAAAGCTCAAAATGGACAGAATAGGGGCTACACTCAGTGTAATTTATTTTTTAACACCAATGGGTTTCTAGACCTCACTGCAAATGGCTGACAGCTTGCTGTCAAATGGGATTAGGGAGAGCCCTGCATAGAAGTAGCACTACGTGGGTACAGAGGTGTATGTAGGGCAAAAAGAGACGGGAACAATTCATCTCTCACTAATGGTGAAAATGATGCCCAACTTGATCTGAGTACTCTCTGCCACTGACCATAAAATCATTTACAGAGAAAAGATTTATAGACTACCGTCTTGTCACGCAGCTGTGGGGATTTTATGATGTGTAAGGAATGTGAATTGAAATTGTGTGTGTGCATGTGCCAACATGAATCCATGCATACGTGTGAATTCTGTGCTAGCATTGTGTGGCTTTACGTTAGGCCCAAAGCAAGCATTGCAGATGGCCATATAGTGACTAGCTATGAAAGCCCTGAAATTCCATTTAATTGGCTACAGCTTCAAACCCAGTCAATACATCACAGTAGCCAACCACCTTGATTCATTCTGTTTGACAGCACATTTTGACAGTGCAATGTAGTCATCTATTTCTCCTCTGCCCGAGAGTCCAGTTTTGCGGGGAGAGACAGTGTGAAGGACTGCTGTCATCTCCTGAAGACCTGTTCCTGCATTTCTTCCTGTCACAGTTGCTGTCTTTATCTGTAGATAAATGGTCAACTAAAATATCTACCGATCACCTCAGTATACTGTAGTTTGGTAGTCATTTTCATCCTGTTATCACTGAATATTCTGTTAAATTAACACATTGCTTTAAAATGTGTCAGGCTATTTATATGATATACCGGGTACCCTATTCCTCCAAACAGCTGACATGTAATTTGCCTTTTGGTGCAATCTTTTTTTTCCATGATGGAAATGGTTTCAAAATAATTGATTATGAAAAAGAATTTACTGAAATCTATGCTCTCTCATGCTCTGTCCAATTACAGTGGGTTTAATACTACTCAGTGACCATGTTGACCCTTGCAAAGGCAGCTTGACATTTCCCCGCCAGGCCGGGTTGCCTACCCAGGGCTGTGTTGCGACCGGTTATAGCGCCACCATGAGGGCGATTTGAAACATTTGTGGTGGCCAGTTGGACACTGCATTCATTCATGACTCCTGCAGACTTTTAAAGTCAGTTGTAGCCAATTGGAATGGAATTTAAATAATTTGACCCATTCAACCTAATCATGTGACTACAGAGATGAGATGTACCAATTTGGGTGAGTATAGCAAACAAATGTGTTTTGCAAAAATTGGCCTCATGGTTGCGCTATAACAAGCCAATTTGTAAAAGTTGGGGTGGAGGTTCTTCCTTGGCCTACTGGGAGTGTGCTTGCAAAGTTTCACGCCGATTGGTCCAGAAGTCCGAGATTAGCTGTTCAGACAGACAGACTCACCGGACCGATAACATAATCCTCGCCTTTGGCCATTTTGCCATTTATTATTCCCTGGCAGGGATAATAAACTTTTGATCTAGAGTGTTCGGCAGTATTCATCTTTTTCTTTGGTAACCACTATACTACCCACGATTGTCATTATAGACTAAGGGCCCTATTCCCAGGGACATTTGAACAAACCACTAATTAGGGATTTCGGACTAGGCAAGAGGCGTTTCCCCGCAAAATTCGGTATTCTATGGCACCCCCCTCACCCGCCAAACACCTGAGCTACCCGTTACATTATGCATAGGTGTGGTTTGGGCGTTACAATGATAAAACCAATCACCGTGCCAGAAGCCATTGCCTTTAAGAGAAGACTGCGCTAGCCGTCATCCCGATCCAATATATGCTCTAGCCTATCTACCTGTCTGCACTGTTGCCTGGTCTGATTATTATAAGCCACATTGGGCTTGTTTTCCTTCTTTTTTTTTTTTTTATCCAAATACATTTTTATATTAATTTGTAGCCTATTGTGTTCACAATAAGCTTGTCATATTAGTCAGATCCGGAATAGTATATGAAAGCCATTTAAAATATGTATACTATTGGTACACACTGGCTGCTCCCAAATAATTAATTACATCATGTTGCGACAACGCTCCTACGTGGTACACAGACAAACAGTAGCACATGGGTATAATAAATTGGACAGTTTTAGGAAAGGTCTATAGCCTATGTACTCACGTTGGCTGTTATCGTTCTATTTCCACCGTTCTAATGGATTCCAGGGGTGTGTAAACATCTCTGAAGTTGCTCCATAGTTTCCTCTGAAGTGACGCAGTTAAAGTTAACTTACATCCATATTGTCCCCGTTATCTTTCATCATCCACCTTTGTTCAGTAATCCCGAACAGAGCTAAACTTTAAGTTTACATCAATCAAAGCCTCTCAAACCCAGACACATTGCTGCGATGCGTATGTGCGTCGCCTACCCAAAATAACAGACATACAAGCTATCAACGGCGCTGCGTCATGTCGTGTCGACAGCCTACAGATCTGTTATTTTGGACAGCATACAATGAGGCGCGCGCGCGCCACGGAGTAGCCTATCACTAAACCAAAAACATTACATTACGTGGTCAACAACATACTAGACATGTAACTTGCTTGGAGCTTTTAATGCAGTGGTTCTCAACCTGTGGGTCGAGACCACAATGGAGCACCCAACGCCTGGCGAGCTTGTAGATCTGCTATTTTCACAATATTTATCTATGGAACCGAGTCAAACAAAATGGGGGGGTCCCCAGTTCAAATATGGTTATTTTGGGGGGTCATGAACGTAGCGTTTACGCGGGGAATATAATAATAATATAGGCTAATATATATAATATAGGCTATAATATAATATTCACCCGTGACCCGCAGCATGGGTTTAATGAGACAGCAGCCAAAATGAAAATCACACTATGATCCGATCATCTTATAAAAAATGTAAGTGCTTAAGATTTTAGCCCAAACCCAACGGGACCCGACCCGGCCCGTCGGCACCGGCTGAGCCGGGTCTAAGTTTTTTTTACATCCAAATAAATTCACATATTAATTAATTTGTAGCGTAGGCTATTGTGTTCACAATAAGCAACTTGTCATATTAGTCAGATCCCCAAGAGTATATGAAAGCCATTTAAAATAGTTATATATTCCTACACAGCTGATGCCAAATAATTAATCAACAGGGCAGCGCAACGCTAAAGTAGCCTAGGTCAAATCAATCACTGTCTTGTCATGACGCAGCAGTAGAGAGCTCCCTTTAAAGTTTAAACCATAACATGACATAAATAATGGATCTTCAGAACTTTCTTCATGTCTTTTTCACCTCAAAATAAATGTTGGATTATTTCTTCAAATGAAAGCACAGGCAGCGGCCAGAAGGTAACATTTGATGTGATTTCTCCATTGCAAAAATGATTACGGTTATTCTATAGAATAACCATAATCATTTTTAAAATGGTTATGGGGCAGTGTATATATTTATATAGCCCTATTTGCTCCAAGCTGTTTTTTAAATAAAATATAGACTGTTAGGGTAGAATGACTCCTGTTCTTAACGAATTACCAAGATTTAATGAGAAATAAGGCTTCTTTAGAAAAATGACTGACGGGCTGGGCTGGGTCTAATTTGTCAATTATTAGTCGAGCCGGGCTGAAATATTTAGGGGATATGAAAGCTCTAGTTAGTAGTTTGAAGTGCTCATGTGGCCTTAGAGTTGCTTCTTTTTGTTTTCATAGACCTGCGGACTGCGGTTGCTTATTTCTCTCCAAGGCTGGCAACACGGCTCATGGTCCAACGCACAAAGCCATTGTAGTGTCTGTGTGCACTTGACGGGTGATTTTATAAACCAGCGGGTGCTTCTAGAATCCACTATCCCCCGTCCCCAAGCCGTACCCATGTGTGTCTGTGGAATTGCAATGTGGGGGATATAGCAACAACACGCCCACGGGCACACCTCCACGCGCAAATAACGGCGTCGGCATAATGGTGACGGGTAGAGCAGGTGCTAGAATAACCTATTGGGGCGGCGCAGGTCCATTATCCCGATTTAACGGGGAATTTTTGGCCTGAGAATGGGGCCCTAAATGAGTCTGATGGGATGTCTTTGTTGTCAGCTTATGCATACATTTGCTTCTAACTCTTGCCATCTACAAACTGACTACATAGAAAGCCTTTCTACTCATACAGATGTGAATTTCCCTACACGCAGTACTTTTATTCAAATGCCTCCAGCGGACACAGATTTAACTATTGAGGATTTAATGAATTGCAGAGCAAAGAAAAGTTGTGTAGCAACATGGACATAAAATAAATGTGTAAAGAGCGCTAGAAATTCAGTGGCAAGAAATTAGCTGAATTGATATGACTTTTTATATCGGCTGACCTTATATAGATATATAGACAGTATACTATTATTAGATGACCACCACCAAAGTACTGTGATGCTGCAACCACTGTTGGCAATACTCACATCCCACACCTGACTCAGTTTGAATTTATGGCTTGGTTAACTTCTCTCTAAGCTCTCTGAAGCTTTGGTGTGGAATGGTTGTTAGTCTAGAGAAAGTCATAAATCAAAACATGTTTCAGTTTGTCATTATCTATTAATACTCTGCAGCTCCTGCAATAGAGCTCTGGAAACCGTAGGAACTGGCATGCTTTCCCCTCTCCCCAAAGACTGAGAGACTTCCTCTGTAAGATGGAGGTGAAAAAGACAATGCTTCAAAGTTGCTTGGGTTGTGATTGAGTTACTCATCCCTCTATGGTCTGCTGCCTGCACTGACAGTGACAGCTGTGGAGGTGGAACTGTGCTCAATGCCTTAATTGAGCCGAGTGCTCGGAGCTTAAAAGCTGCAGGCACAAAAACCCACACAATTAGGACCGACTAATGACATGGAGTATTAACCATTCTTTTTTTCAAAATAACCCTGTGGGATTTTAGTTCCACTAAATGAGTGACTTGAAAAATGAAATGGGCCTAGATTTTCTATTTTATGATGTTTCATGCAAATCCATTTCAAAGCCAGCCATTGATACCAAGAGGTGGATGTATGTAACATATGTAGGCCATTCTGTGAACATGATTTTTTTTTGTTACTTTAATTGATACAAAATTATTCTGTCTGGCTTTTCAGAATCAAGACGATATGCATGCCATCTATGACAGTCAACTGGGTAAGTCTATTTTTGTATAATTTTTTTCATGTAAGAGTAAGGTTTTAACACATTGCTTATGATTAATTGACATTAAGCTCAGCCCTTAGACATGGTTTATTTTAATTGCATTAATTTAAGTGGGTATCTGTTACAGTACTATGTCTAATATTCACATGCACCTGAGCAAATTAGTCTAATCCAGCAGGATATCCCACACGAATAGGAATTACCTTACCATCAGTCGACCAAAAAATCTAAATCAAAACCAAAACTTTTGAAATGACACAGTTGCACTTTTCCCAATAACAATGATTTTCAGGAGCCTGCAGAGGAGTTTGAAGCAATACACTGTTCATTGAATTGGGTCACAAAGGCATATAAAAGCTTAATGCTCTCATTTGGCACCTCAACAAAGACAGGAAACAATCTGAGTAAATGGGGCTACACTACAATAGTTATGCCATATTAATTATTATTTTTCTTGGTGAAAAGGCTACAGTTGCTTATTCACAGCATGTTGCTTGTGGGGAGAAATTCTAAAGGTGAATAAATAAAAGCTCTACATCAATGCAGGACTTTCCTTTGTTATGACCAAGTTTGTGAACATCAAACACGCCAAACCAGCATGTTCATTTACTGTGTATATATATATATATTTAGAAAATATGTTAAACGTATATGGCTCAAACAATGGTTGCAGAATTTTAATTCTGTTATGCCCAATATATACTTATGTAATCATATGATGGGCATAAATTAAGCTTACTGAGATTGTTTTCTTCAGAGAGGATTAGAGTTGCACTGAGGAATACCACAGAAGACCCTTTTTGTAAAAGTTGTCATCCTAAATAATAATTATAATAATTATTATTATTAACAATAGCAATAATTATTATTATTATAACAATCTCCATATCGGGGGGAAAAAACAATTATGACAGTATATTTGAAAAAAGTATGATTCTTCTCTGAATTCATGTTGATATTTATTAAATCCATTAATTAGTATTAAGTCACCCTTCAGTAGCAGTTCTTTTGAATGACAATAAAGCTAAACACCCACTATTCATATTCATGTTGATGTGGACATCTTTAAAACCAGATCAAAAATGTTGAAATGTGCTCTGAAAGAATTCCCAGGGCTCTGTGTCCCATAATTGGTGTAAACCTCTCCCAAGGGCCTTGCAAAGCATTTAACAGAATACGTGCTTAGTTTAAATAATAGTTTCCCAGGAAATAAATTATATTTTTAAGCCTTTGTTGGAGCTTCATACTGTAGGAGCAGAGCAGACACATCAGGGCTCTTCTGGATGCAATTCCATTTAGATTTGTGGAAATAGATCTTTCCCCATAGACCATATCTGTTCTGAGATCTAATTATATTTGAAAGACTCTTGATATGATATCACTAACACAATTGATAAATAAACTAGAAAAAGTGCTCCTCGGAGCACAGGTCTCCGCCAGGTCAGGTACGTTATTGTGGCCTCCTGGTGGCGCTATAATAGGCCAATGTGAAAAGGGTGTCATTTCTTCTTAGGCCTTTCACGGCAATCAGACACTGCATTCATGATTTGAGGCTTTTGTTCCAAAAATGTGTTTTGCTAAATTAGACCTGCTGGTGGCGCTATAACAGGCCAATGTGCAAAAGGTGCCATTTCTTCCTCGGCCTAGTGGGAATGTGCGTGTGAAATTTCACGGAAATCGCAAGCTGCGTTCATGATTTGAGGCATTTTGTTCAAAACGGACCAATCCTGCAAACTTTGGAAGCCAACCTTAGCCAATGAGGATGGAATATGGAAAATGGGACAGATCCGTGTTGATCACATGACTATAGAGATACTGTGTACCGATTTGCATGACGTTTGGATAAAATCTGTAGGAGTAAATGGGTTTTGCACAAATCGGCCTCCTGGTGGCGCTATAGCAGGGCTATGTGAAATTTCAGAGGTTCTGAATTGGCATCCAGGGAGTGTGTGTGCACAGTTTCGGAGCGAGCGGGCCAACGGTGCCGGAGATTAGCTGTTCACAGACGGACACACACACACACGGACACACACACGGACGGACGGACAGGGGGCAAAACATACTCTCTCGCCATGCCTTTCGGCCTGGCGGAGACAATAATGATGGCACTAAATGTAGATAAGAGGTTATTCAAAATTGTTTATGGAAATGGAGGTTAATACTTAATTCCAGGGCTAAAACCTTTTAGCAAGATTGTTTACACATTTGAATATACGAAAAACACTACTGTAGATGATCTTCTTATTAGTTACATACTGTAAAAAAGAAAACGGGAAGAACCCCAAATCTTGGCAAGCAAGGCTGCTTGCCAATCCCTGCTTTTCAAAGATAAGCATTTCGATGAGGCAGCCTTGATTAGGATCAAGCTGGCTATTCACCCAGGCGACAAAATCAGTAATGTAAATTGCCACTGAAGAGCATGATTGCAGAATGAGATATCGTCACCTTCTCCAACAAAATGAAAGGCATTAAAGTACACTGGCTTTATTACTGGCATTAAAGCAATAGAACACTTTGATAGAGGTTTGGGTTGTGTACCTTGACATGATGTAACTAGTCCAATTGGTGTATCACTTTGTTGTACAGTAGAAAATTAATTGTTATATATTGTCAGAATCAGCTTTGTTTGCGTTTCTTTATTTGCTAAAAGAGTGACATTGAGAGCTGTTTCATCGTACAATGGAAGTCAATGAGATGCTATTGTTGTATTGTAACTACTACACAACCCAAACCTCTACCAAAGTGTCCTATTGCTTTAAAGGGCTAGGTATTATTATTTCTTTATATATTTCTTTATTTTATTTTATGCAACAAGCTCAGGCAGTGAGTCTTGTATTAGGAAATCTTGGCAAATGGGGTCAGCAAACAAAGACATTTGTGACAACACAACAAGCATGTAACCGTCTACAACAGAATGCACCAATGTTCTCAATCTCATATTACAGATGCTCTTTCTCCTCACCAACTGATGCTGACTTAGAATTATTATGTTTGTAGACGAATGCCAGTGTATCACTACGCACTGGAAACACTGGTATCGCTCAACACATTTTTTTTCAAAATAAAGAGTGACAAAATATTATTATATAGTTCCATTTAATTGGTCATTGCAGATTTGTCAAGTTGGAACGCAAGACAGTACAGCATTGTTTTGGTGCTAGTATCCAGTGAGCGCTAAGGATCATGCTAATGAGTCCACATGCCTTGCAGAGGCATGCATTTGTAGTCAAGCAATGGGAGTAAGCATTTGGAATCTGTTAAAACTTGATTACCTCTGGGCCAGTGAATTATTGATGCAAAGCAGGGGTTTAAGGCTGCCTTCAACTCTCATTAGTCTTTACCAGAGTTGTCCACAGAGTCATGAACTCCAGCCTCCATAATGAGTGTCATTAAACTTCTTTCTGAACTTCAGGTAGTGAATCTAGTGTGTGAATGTGCAGTTGTGTGTGTGTGTGTGTGTGTGTGTGGGGTGTGCTTACTTGGATAGAATTGTGATGAGGTAATTTTTTACAAGAGAGAGCCATCTCTCTGATGGCCTTCTCCACCTCCCCCAGTCCCCCCCCCCCTCCCCCCATTCTCTGTCTTCCTTTGGCTCTCTTGTGCCCTCGCCCCTGAGTCTCTCTTTCTTGTATTCTCGTTCTCCATTCTGAGTACATCTCTCTGCCTCTCTTCTCTTGATTTACCTCCTCGCTTCGCTCCCCCTATCCGTCCTGTTCCTCTGCTAGTTCTTACTGAGATAAATTTATGATGCTGACCTTTCCAGCAATAAGCTGCAAGTTAAACATACCATGCTTTCTATTGATACTCACGAGGGTAATTAAAACTACGCTGTAAAATCCTAAGTGTCCGTTGAACTCTTAGTGGACCCTTACGGGTCCAATTCATATTCTCCGAGTTAAATTAACACTAGGGATTTTACAGTGTATTCTTATGAGAAGGAAGCTGATAGGAAATATTTCCACTCGCTGTATCACAGAAAGGAGATTGCCTACAGAGAATATAAATTATTTCTATTTCACTACGTAAAAATCTTCAAAGCCCTAAACAGGTTACATTCAACTTGTGCTTTCAGATGGAATATCATCTTTATTTCTGCACATTGGTTATTGAATTCTGGCGCTGTCTGGTGTGACGGTCATGGTTAGTTTTGTCAGGACACTGCATCCCAATTCTCTCCACCTCTGAGATACAATGTTTGGACGGGGAAGGGAGAGATGGAGTGGATTTTTATGGAAAAGGATGATTGTAGGCCAGCTTGTCTGCGGGAGCCAGTTGAAATTGAGTCATCGAAGCGTCACAGGTTTTAGACCAACGCAATCAGCTGCGAGACGAGGATGCAGGTCGCCTATGGAAATGTGCTATTTACATGTTCCCGTCTCTTCCTTTTTTTCCCTCTTTTTTTCATTTACCCCCCCCCAATTTAGTAATTGGGGGGGGGTACTGTGTTGGCACTGCTGTTACATCCTACTGACTCACCTGCCAGTGAGGAGCCCCCACCAGGAGGACGTAGAGTCTTCGTCCTACTCATCCCGCCCAACACTCCCCACTGACAGGTGCCGCCCCAATCCGTAGGAGTATATGCAATGACCAATATCACTGTCCCCGCCCGACACTCCCCCGAACACGGGACAATTGTGTTCGCATAGACGCCCAACAAAGCCGGTTGCACCACGGTGGATTCGAACCCACAACCTCCGTGGAAGCAGGGACTTTACCACTGCACCACCCGAGCGCCTCCCTCCCGTTTCTTCCTGATTCTTCATGGAAATGAAAAGCTCGGGATCTGTCATGACAGTTTCATTGTTCCCCACAACAATTTGTGGGTGGCTCAAATGTTTATTATTCTTTTTTGTATTATTACTAGAAAGGCCTTTTCGCCATACATGTCGGGAACGATGCAAGTAATTTACACTGCTATGTGGCACAAATGTTAGGCAAAGCTCGTCCAATCAGTTAAGCCGAGTTAGTCGGGTTAGCCAATCAGGGGCTTATACTGGCTTAGTGGCACAAACGTGACATGATGCTCCACCAATCCATGAAGCCGACGGTTTGGGTTGGCCAATCAGGGAAGCCGATGCATACAATCTCCCGAACACTGATAATTTCTGCCTCTTTCTCAGATCAGATAAGATATTCAGCAAAGTTTTCCGTTCTGAATTGCTGTTCGGCTCTGCACACCTCAGAGTCATATGAGACACACACACACACACACACACCAAGTTTGGGACTGAGTGGTCGGACGCTGTCCGAGTTAAGCCAGACGACACACAGATTCCGTGAATTATAGTATAGATATTATTATTAGAGCTGCAGATTTTTTAGCATCTGAAGATGTTACCTGTGTCATGTTCCGTTTAAAATCTGAATTTTCCACCAGACTCAAGCTGCCTCTGTCACCCAGGGAGTTATACCCTTTTTTATTGCAATTATTTTCACCCCGGTTGTGTTACTATATATATGTCTGTTTATCTAACTAGTGGGATATAAATTCCCCAGGCTGAAATGAAAAATTCTGTGACCATTATAGCGAATCCACGCACCTGCTCTGGCGACACTAATGGAGATGATGGAGCTGCAGGTGTGCCCATAGGTCAGTGGGCCTTTATGCCGCTCTGCCACTCGGCAATGTCTGCAACCCTGCTTTAAGGAACTGTCATCATTGATTTGGGTCAATTAGGTGACAGCACTGCAGGGCCAGGCTACCTCATTCACTGACAAAGACTGTACCACATCCATGTGGAATATCCATTCCACATACTGTATTGTACACAAATGTATTGCTTGCTTTAAAACATTTATTTTATTTGCTGAGCAGAAATGCTCTTTTTCAGCAACGCCCTGCTTCACAACAAACACACATTAAAATGTGGGATCTACCCAGTACAACCACAGTCTACTGTGTTGGTCTCTGAGCGGAGGGGGGGGAGTGTTTGTCATTCACTTACCCACCCAGATGTAATCTGCTGGTCTGGGGAATCGAACCAGGAACCATGTTCCTCTAATCTTTCATATTGGTTCTCCCCCTTCTCTCTAGGGTTAGAGACATGTAACCGTCTCGATTCAAACCCAGGACTTTTACATGGGAGCCCAAACATCTGCCGCCTAGCTAAATGGCTCCATGCGCTGAGAAAAGCATCAGAACGGAGAGCGCCAAAAATTCTCCAGTCTCTCATTTTATCCAATATATTTCAAGGCTGATGCAGTCTTTTTATCTATGGAGCGGCTCCGGTTGAATACTGAATGTGTGAGAGGAGATAAACGAACACTAGGCTCATGCTTTGTAGCTCCATGATCAGACAACAGGCCAGCAAAATAAATCATGCACTGCCGGGTTGACCAGAACCAGGCCTCTGGGATTATCTCTCCCCAGCCACCTTTCATTTCTTTCACTCTGCTTACAGGCGTCTCAGCCAAGAGACGTCATGGGGCTAATCTCCATTTGTCATTGAAAGGTGCTTTGCAGCATTTTTGGCACCAGAGGTGCTGTTTCAATTCTTTGCTCTATAATTCAATAGATATATTGATTTCATACTTTCAATGGGAGCGCCAGCACTGAGTGGTGATGCAATGTACAAAAGTGATTGTGACTGGAAAGGAGATAGGACACAGGAATGATGGAGATGAGAGAACACAGACTGTAACAGGATTCCTCCGTTTCCTCTCTTCTTTCCATCGTCTGATGATTAATCGAAACCCATTAATGGGATCCGAGGCCAGTGAATTCAGTCTTAATTAGTTTCTTTTTTTACCCCTCGCTCTCCTTTGCTTTGACGGAGAGTATGCATTATCTCTACACAATGAGTGATTGGCAAACTGCTTATCTGATTCTTCCGCTGGTCACAAGTGCTTGTTATTATTATTGCTGCACTTTGCAGGATCAGGAGGCTTGAACCTCACCTGGGACTTGAAAACACACTGCTTTATGTCAGACAAAATGCACACTCACGTATCCGTTCACTCCCAAGCACATTCAGCAGATTCAGCAGCAGGACATTTAGAGGTGATATAGGGGTATGAGAGACATACCTTCTGGTCCTTCTCAAAGCTCTGCGTCTTCAGTTGAGGTTAATCTGTTGGGAGACGGGTATGTTGGGGTTTAGTGAGTAAATCCCCTTTCACCAAGGCATCAGGATCAGTGGGAGCTTTGTAATGTGGGGAGCAAGGCAGAGAAACATACCAGCACTAAATTAAAATGATATGACACCGATACAGTGTTTACCCCTGACCTCAGTGCTAATAATTCAACCGGGGGTGGAGATGAGTTCAAGTACTGTAATGGAAGAGCAGGCAATGCATCTCATCGTGTCATTGTCAGCACTCCCCTTTCGTCTCCTTGTACAGTATTGGTTTAGCACAACTATTCCAAAGGGAACATTATAGACCTGTCAGCAGGGGCCGGTTCTTATTTATATTTTTTTGAAATACTGAGAAAAAAAATCTTGGTCAGCAGAATTTTAAAAGCTTCCACAGAACAAAAAAAAAAGCATCTTCTGGTCATCATAATTTATGACAAGCAGTATATTCTTTATGACTACATTCTGTGCAAATACTTAAGCAGGCTAATTAAAATGTCTGGAGCTTGTGAGAATGTGAGAATGGCTTGGCAGTTGGCACCATGCCCTTGTGTTTGTTTGAGCCCAGATTAATGGGGGAGTATATACAAGATGAAGACGGCTTGCACAACTCATTAGAGGGAGTGTTTTAGTCACTTATCATAGCAGGGAAACTTTGGCTTCAGTTCCACTTAATCCTCAACTTACTTCAAACACGTATGACCTGCCACCTTTCTGCTTCAAAGTCTTGCCTAAAAAGAGATCTTTGCTGTCACAATCATCCCAGCTACAGTAACTGTATCTACCGTAGACTTTATTTTAGTGTGGACAACTTAAAACTTTTGAAGATGCTGTGAGATGTAATTCTATTTAGCAGAGAGGGACAAAAATTTTTGGGGTATGCCAACATTGCTATCATGTATTTTACAGGATTTCCCAAGAACTGCATTAGCAAGGCCTGTAATATTGGTCTATAAAGATGATTAAATAATTGTATGTAAACATGTTGCTAACACTTTGGCAGCTTCACTGCGAAATGGACACTTAAACTGACAGTGTTGAGCTACCTCACCACACGAGCAAGTGGCTTCCTGTTAACCTTAGTCTCAATATGTAGTAAGGGTACTCAGTAATATTTACAGCGCAATAATACTGTTGCTGAGCCAAAAGTGGACAGCTGGGCTATTTGCTATGTAAACATTTTGAGGGTGTTCGATTGCCACTGTACCCGACTATAATCATTTAATTAAGTAACACAGTCTGGGTTGCGACATTTACACAACCTGTCCCAATACCAATTAAGCTCTTTATGTGCTAGTAATTATCACCAAACCAGTGACAGAGATCAGAAGAATAATCTGTACAGCAGTGACTTCATTTATACACACTGTTCTTCTTATCTAGTCTTGTTCAGAGAAGGTCATCGATTGCCATGATCCCTTTTCACACTACTGTGTGTGAGTGTGGTCTCTGATCTCTGTCCTTTGTGTTCTGTCAGACCTGCGGGAGATAGTGTTTGTCATCCAGAGCCAAAGCAACTCCTTCCATACGACACAGGCAGAAAGGCGGAGAGCAGAATTGCTCAAGCAGGCAGAGAGTCTTACAAAGGTAAGTAACACACACACTTGCGTGCGGACACACACTCTCTCTCTCTCTCTCTCTCTCTCTCTCGCTCTCTCTCTCTCTCTCTCTCTCTCTCTCACACACATAATATACCTGTTGTACAAGAGAATGTAAAAAAATACTCATCCATATACAATCTTTAGCTATACATAATAATGTAGTGTGTGCAGTTTATGAACAGAGTTGCACAAATCACAATGTGGTGTTCTGTGGTGAAGCTGCATACAAGAACATTGGTATAGCGTCTTCTCCGCTTTGCCAAACTTCTTGGGGGCATGTCAACTAATGTTGGGAAGGTCTGGGTCTCCTTTGGCCAAATAGAAATGTCAATCATTATAATTACTTCAACCATAAGTTTACATGCATGGATTATCAATTACTTTCACCTACAGTATGTCCAGAGGTGGCTCTGTTTCATGTCATTGCACAATCAACTTTTGAGGGGACAGGCATACTTATGGTATGAGAAATGTGTTTCTTAATAACATAAATACATGATTGCATTATTTCCATTTTATTATTGCATTACATCATTATAAATTAATGTTTTACTTTTTAGCAATTCAGATTCATTTTACATAATGATCTGCATACTGTAAGTTTAAGTGCAAAGCAATACTGAGCTATATAACAAGGCTGTAGCAACCTATGGCTGTTTGACCTAGGCAATCGGTGGGATGAAACATCTTCAAAAGTAAATAAAATCCACATAAACAACCCTGAACCCACCCAACACAACCCACATAATAGCCTATTATATTTTCTGATTGAAGGGCTGAGCCACACTTCAGATTGTGCAATCAAATTGGCATCCAGACACAGCTGACACCAGAATGTCACAGAGCATGAACTATGCAGGCAACCAATGATCACATTTAACCAATATACATGATGTTAGAGAGAGAGAGAGAGCACTTGACTGGATCATTAAACTATTGTCCTCCTTTGGAAGCCCTGTCGAATCTATGCAGTCTAATAAAGGTCTCAAGTCAAGTCATTGGGTTAAATAGCATTGCAAATCTAACTTGCAGTACACATCATAAGGAGGTCAAGTTTTAAAACAACAAGACAACTAACAAGACAGGACTATAGTTTGAGGTCGGTAGACTGGTGCACTCAGTCGTTAGTTACTTGCACAGTGTTTTATCAGAGTTCCATGCAGGCACCAACGAACTATGCCATCAGCGCTGAGATTCATAATGTTTGTGAAATGTTTTTAAAAGAAAATGCATTTTATCTTCGAGGTCAAGGTATTTGGCAAATATTTTTGAAGATATTTCTCCTCCTGCTTGGGGGCCCATTCCAATCTGCCCATGTGGCCCAGGTTTTCTTTTTTGCTCTCAGTGGTTCGGCAGGGGTCATCAATCATGTCAAAGCCTTTATTCTGTAAAACCTCAAATATGGAAACGTTTTCAGCAGGAAACTAAATTCTACGCTGGTGGGCAGTGTGATGTAGCCAATAGCCAAGTCAAGAGTTTCTTCATAAATTGGCATGTTGATTTGAAATGTACTCAAAAGACCTGGCAGAATCAATATTCTGTTGTTGTCTCTGCCAGGCCGAAATGCATGGCAAGAGAGTATGTTTTACCCCCTGTCTGTCCGTCCGTCCATCCGTGTGTCCGTGTGTCCGTCTGTGACCAGCTAATCTCCGCCACCGTTGCCTTGATCGCAGCGAAACTGAGCACACACACTCCCTGGATACCAATTTCGAACTTCTGCCCCATATTTTTCACATGGGCCTTTTATAGCGCCACCAGGAGGCCAATTTGTGCAAAACATATTTTTTGACAGTACTCCTACAGATTTTGTCCAAAAATCCCGCAAATCGGTACACAGTATCTCTATAGTCATTAAACGAAACGGGTCTTTCAGATTTTTCATATTCCATCCTGATTGGCTAAAAATGGCTTCCGAAGTTTGCAGGAGTACTCCGTTTTGAACAAAATGCCTCAAATCATGAACACAGCATGCAATTTCCGTGACATTTTGCACGCATATTTCCACTATGCCGAGGAAGAAATGGCACTTGAAAATTTTCAAATCAGCCTCATGGTGGCGCTATAACAGGCGGATTCATGTTTGTACCTATAACTGCACCGATCTGTGTAAAACTTTGTATGCGCACTCCCTAGAGGTCAAGGAAAAACCTTAGCCCTGCATTTTTCACATCTGCCTTTTATAGCGCCACCAGGAGGCCGACTTACGTAAAACATTTTTTTTATATTACATATATATATATTACATATATATTACTATATATTATATTCCTTCCGATTTTATCCAAATTTCACGCAAATCGGTACACATGATCTCCATAGTCATGTGATCAAGACGGATGTGTTTGATTTTTCATATTCCATTCTCATTGGCTAAGATTTACATCTAAAGTTTGCAGTAGTGACTTGTTTTCAACAAAACTCTGCAAATCATGAACGCACCGTCCGATTGCGGTCAAACTTTGCACACACCTTCACACTATGTTGAGGAACAAATGCCACCCTTTTAACATTGGCCTGTTATAGCGCCACCAGCAGGTCTAATTTAGCAAAACAAATTTTTTGCACAAAATGCCTCAAGCCATGAATGCAGTGTCCGATTGCCGTGCAAGGCCTAATAAGAAATGGCACCCTTTTCACATTGGCCTATTATAGCGCCACCAGGAGGCCACAATAATCTACCTGACCTGGCGGAGACCTATGCTCCGAGGAGCACTTTTTCTAGTTGTTTTTGTTTTGCTTAAATTTTCAGTTTATCTGGTCAAGTCACAGCATTTTTATAAACTCTTGTATAAAGTCCCATTCAATAAAACTAATTATTAGGCCTACTATTGCCATCAACATTATTCTTGTCATTAGGAGCACACACCCCTCAGTTCCTCTGTCTTTTTCATCCACTGTGTACACCAGACAAGAGGAGAAGTGCCAGTGTGTTGCGTGCACTTGTACCAGTCTGCTGGTGTGTCATCCGGTGCATCGTAGCTTGGTGCATTTGGCCTAGCAGATGAAACAGGATGCCAAGCCACTGAGGTGGGAAGAAAATATTTTTGCAGTCTTTAATCTTGGCAGTTCTCTGTGACATGACAAGATTGAGACTGTGTGCATAGCAGTGAAGTAAAGTGCCTGAGGAGTGTTCTCGTTTACATTTGCTTGCACGCCAATCAATCACAACGATACCACTGTGTGTGTGTGTGTGTGTGTGTGTGTGTGCAGCCACACTCCTCTGAAAACCAAAGGACATGGCTATCATTTGCATCCTCATACCTTAAAAATTCAAACAAAAAAACTTTTGCACTCTATCCTCTATAATGTAGTGCAGCACATATGTACATCTTTTGGGGTAACATTGCTGATTTCCGTTATCTTGTTGATGCTGACAGATGCAATGGGTCTCACCTCATCCTTCATTGTCATCCATTATTGTGGGTATGACCGTGTTGGTTAGGTCATTTGGGATTTTGTTGGATGCATCAACTATCACCAACATTTCTTTCACCAACAAGGTGAACATGTAAATCATGTAATTTGCTGATAAAAAAAGTGGTTTAACTGGGTGGAGTGATGTAGCCAATAGCCATCAGCACTGTGAAGAGTTTCCGCTTAGTACTGATGGCATCAAGGCCGCCGAATGACAACACAGTGTATTAAGTGCTTCCAAATCTCCAGTCCCTCTTTTACCTGACTTTGTTGTTTGGCAAGAGTGCGAGTGTCCTGGCGCTGCTGCAAAATTGTCAACTGTTCTTTGATGTAGTGTATTTCTTTCTTTTGATGGTGCTGGACTGATTTGGACTAACTTGCGGTGCCACTCTTTAATAGCTTCTTTCCATTAGACAATTGTGCACGCACAATAAGGTTGAACAACAGAGACTCACAGCGGTACACTACAGCCTCTGGCTTTTGGCACTTCCTGTCATCCATGGGTATCACTGGTAATTGCTCTCCTGGAAATGCTTTTCAAAACCTTTGCCCCTTTGTACCAAACAAGGCAGTGCTGGCACTGGTCTCCCATTCTCTTTAGCATTCATCTTCTCATCAAGTTGTTTGAAGGCAATGCCATCAAATTAGCAACAATACCCCCCATTCTGAAACACAGCACAGTGACTATGACATGGAAATCCTTACTAAATGGTTTATGGATTTTCAGTCTTCATTATTTGTAGCAGAAATTAAGACAAATTTTCACTCTGAAACATAGCAGTCAGTGACTGCCAGTCACCATCCTCAAACTTTCCCACAAGCTAGCAGATAAAATGCAGTATGTATTACTGTACTGACAGGGACGAGGACTACTAGTCTTTTTGGAAGTGGAAAGAGCGTTTGCTCAGAATAACAGTGGTTCAAATTGTGATTGTGGCAATCAAATTCTTGACTGGTTTGAACGTACAGCAAAGTAAGGAATTATATGACTGTAGTCCTTTTATAATGACAAAGGCCAACAGTTCACACTGTATTTTTTTGATGTCCCAACCAACCTGTTGGTTTGATATTTGTTAGGGATTTTACACTGTTTTCAGTGGTTTCGTATTTTGTTTGTTCACGTGACATGCTGCGTGGAGTGCGTGCTATGTAATTTACTGGTGCTATGTAATTTATTGGTGCTATGTAAGTTTATTGGACTATTTAGTGTGGTTGCCTGAAAGGGCAACACACGAATATTACTTGGGCGACTTTATTAGTGTGGTTGCCCGAAAGGGCGCCTTTCTTTATTCTACCTTTCTAGAGCAACCAAAATTTTGGCACGCTACTCCTCCCACAGTTTTTGCGGCACACACTCGAGCCATATGTCAATATGCCGGCTTCATTGGTAATCCTGTGCTTCCCTAAGAGATATGTTGTATAGTTTAATTTATATTAATTTATTTGTGAATAAATGTTCTCTATTGACTTGAAAAATGTGAAAACTCATATTCAAGTATTTTTCTCTCAGAAACAGTAATGGCTACAGTTACAACACTTGGAGGGGTGTAGTCCAGTTCATAGTCCAGTGGCCTACATAAGAAAAAATTATTACACCAGTCAGTCTCATGCTGGCGCTATAACAGCCCACTTTACGTTTTGGCCTATAACAGTTGTATGTTGTAGAATTAAAATGTATTTTCCCTGGATTCCTTGGGTCATGATGCAACTCCCCATATAGGCCACGCCCATTTGCGTCTGTACAGATTTTCCACCATTTTGAACATTCTTCAAAACTCACTTGTTGCTCCTCCTCCTACAGATTTTGTCCAAATATCACAAAGGTTGGTACACATGATCTCTGGACCTATGTGATAAACATACATAAGCGGTATGTCCCTACCCTACCGTTCGTCCCATAGACTGTAAAAAAGAATGGACAAAGCGACGCCATTGGTTTCTACAGACCATAAATGAAGCCGATTGTTCAGGAATTTCAAATCTTTCTATATCGCGTCATATCGTGTCATATCCTGCGCAATGCAACCAGACCAATATTGGTTGGGTAGCTTGTCAATCAAGAGCGGGGGCAGGGAATGAATGCTATTGGCTGTGTAGCTTGTCAATCAAATTATCCCGCCCCTGGTAGAGCATACCCTACTTTATCGTCAATTTTAAAATAAATGGGACCATAATTTACCAAAACGCATATCATGATGATTGAAAGAAGACTTTAAACTAGCGACTCGAAGCATATCGTCGGTGTCCAGGACAAACCAGCTAACCCCATTTTCAGCTTTTAAATTTTTTTCATAAATCAACGCTATTGAACACCCTTTACGTCTGTGTAAAAAGAAAATGTTTGAACCAATGAAAGGTATTAAAAAGCGGCTCTGACAAAACCTAACAACTCCATTGGATCCTCAAACTGTCCGTCAACACCATGCAACTCCCCCCCTCTCCTCTCCTACAGGCAGAGCGCGCTGGCGCAGTGAGAGAGGAGGAGCACGCAACACATAAACAAACTAAACGGCAGGGTTTTTCTCCCCGTAGTCTGTTAAAGCTTTGCAGTGTACCTGTTTACCAAACTTAGCACTGACGCTAATGTTATGAAAACAAGTAATAATATTTCTAAAATCTATGAAGTGTTTAATGAGGAGAGCAATGTGACAAGAAGAAAGGAGTTCATAGCATTTCTGTCGCGCTTGTTCTACTCCAACTCAACTCTGTGAACCCCTCTTTGCAGAAGTTATTGTAATAGTTAAAGTCCTGTTTATTATTGTAGGCCTATATAATAAGTGTCATGAAGCATCAGGGCATTAATTCACACGTTGTTGTGATGCATTGTGAGCTTGGAGATCCATTGTTAGCTTTTGGGAATTTATACCCTTTTGAAACCTCCCTCAGTGGAGCTATTGTTGTTCGGACTCCTAACTCCATTTCAGCTGGATTTCTGCTCGTATGAAACTACTAACTCCACTTGCGCTGGATTTGGGTAAATTGTTGATAATATAATGACACATGCAAGTATCTGACAATATATAAAGTCACTATACCAACTTTGATGAGGCAGTATTGCTTTGTTTTAAAAATATAAGGTTTCTTCATTTCCTGAAAAACGTATATTTTGTTTTTTCGTTTCCTGAACAATGAGCGTTTTGGAGTTAGCAGGTTCGCGCTGGACAGCAGAGATATAGTATTTATGACAATATTTATTAAGGTAAGAAAATCAAGTCTAAAGTTCGTCAAAAACCTACCCACTTGCATTGAGAGAAATTCTTTCTGACACCAGCAGGGGTTAAACAGCGAAACTACAGGCCATTCATATGAACTGTCACTTGAACTCACTTCCTATATAGACTCAATTTCAAAGGCCAATGCTGGGCCCTTGGTTCGTCCGTAATAGGCTTCCAAAGTTAGTGGGAGGGGCCTATTTTACAAAAAATGCCAACAATCATGAAGAAAATGTGCAATCAACCCCAAATTTGAATCACATGTTGAGGGTCGTGTACTCAACGAATCGCCAAAAGCATTTCCACTTTGACCCATAGGGGGGCCCCACAAATGCACAAAATGTAACCGTTTGAGGCAAATTAAAACAAGATTTTTGGGGGGATCAGTCCTCTCAAAAGGAAAGGTCAGTCCTCTCAAATGTCAATCGCACGTTGCATGGGCGCCTTTCTATTTATATTTACTTTTATGTGTTTATCCTGGGTTTAAGTTATATTGTGATTACTTGTATTTCTTTTTCCAAAATCAAATATGAGTCACTAGTGCACTAGCCTCGATCTCCAGACTTTAATTGTTTAGTTTTGCTAAAAAATAAAAGCCTGGAGGAACGCGTCGGTGTACCCGGTATAGGAAGTGTTTCATTTCCCCAACCAACCAGAGTGCAGTGGGCGTCGCTCGTAATGTTGTGTTAACGGGGCGGGGGTTGACGGCAGATCGGTGAACCAATGAGATCAGGCGCAGTCTCTCTGCGCCTCTATACACCCGCCCCTCTATACACGAAATCAGGAACGTTGGTGCAGCCTACTAGTGCACTGACAACTTCCCACCTATAAACTGTTCGTTGGATCCCCGGCCAAGCCGGGAAACAAAATCCTAGTCTGTACTAGTAGATCCTAGTCTGCACAATAGTGGGCAGGAACTTTACCCCTGTGCCACCTAAAGGCCTTCAGGACAATTTTCCGAAAACATGCAAACAGGGTTTTTAAAACCTGAAATAATTGATGTATATCACATATTTCACGAAAACCTATTTTGCAAAACCTATTTTTTTAATAATACTCCTATACATTTTGTCCAAACATCATGCAAATCGGTACATATTATCTCTATAGTCAAGTGATCAAGACGGTTCCGTTTGATTTTTCATATTCCATCCTGATTGACGAATTCCGAACATTGCTGGCCCACAATAACCTACCTGACCTGGCGGAGACCTGTGCTCCAAGGAGCACTTTTTCTAGTTTCTGTCTCTCCTTCAGTCACCGTCACAACCCCTAGCACTCATTTATCTAAATTATAACTAATCATAACTAATCAGAAACTATCTGAGGAGCACAAGAGGACAGAGTAGACTGAGTGGATTGACTATGTCATCAATTGAAAATGATTGGGTGAAGAAGTGGGACATATACATATGGGGCACATACTACGTATCAGTCGTAAGGATCTGTTCCGTTCGTTGCCCTGCAAGAATGCAAGCAATTAGTCTCTTCAACTCCATGACCAGCCGCTAGGCCTATGAACTGGACTAATGGTCTTAGTTTTAGTTATTTATGGGTCTATGTGCAACGACAAAGGATTATCGTTATTCCCAGAGACACCTTTTTAATGCTTTTTATGCTTATTCATAATATATTCTTTATATTTGTCTTCTCTCAGTTTTAACCTGTACCCCCTCTCTTTTTGTGATGTGTTTTTAACTATCCTTGCTGTATGCCTGTATGAGCTATGGGATATCTCAATTTCCCCTCGGGATTAATAAAGTATCTATCTATCTATCTATCTATCTATCTATCTATCTATCTATCTATCTATCTATCTATATCTATCTATATCTATCTATATCTATTCTATCTATTCTATCTATTCTATCTTATCTATCTTGTGGATGACTTTGCAGAGCACACAGCTCGCCAAATGCATTTCAAATAGTGGTGAGTACTTGATGAACTGACAGGCCGCTGTGCCAATTTTTCTATTTACATTAGGTATTGCTCATTAGTCAAAGGCAAGTGGGTTCCAAAATTACATTATCGCTGCAGTGGTGTTGAACTCTGTGCTTGTGATGTGTGCCTTTTTGTGCAGGCAGGCATGCACTGTACTGTTGTTTGGTTTCTCAATTGTCTATTGTAACTAATCAATCATCAACATTAAAGTAATACAAGGCAGGTCCACAAATAACGATTTTTAGCAACCTCTGCTGGTCACTACCGTCACTGCATGTATTTAGCATAGTCCTGCATTACCCGGAATTCCATTTGTTTTCACCGGAAGGCGTAAGCGTTTCAAAAAGCGTTATTTTAATTGTTTTATACAATCTGCGGATCGTTTCTCTTAGCCAGTGGAGCATCAGTTACCGTGGGCTGTGTTTTCTTTTGCTGTTGTTTTTCCATCTTCAAATCCTATAATGTCTTAAAAACAGCCTGAGATTCCTTTTTGTTTGTAGTTTGTAGTTCATGGCCAAACAGGAAACCGGTGCGGTAGTTCCTGGCCAAACAGGAAACCGGTGCATTTCCGTTTCCGTTTTCCGGCCGGATGACGTCATTTTCGCAGGAAACACGCCCCTGTCCACTTTCAATAGAAAATATGTTTATAAAAGGCTTTCGAGGGTGAAATTCATGGAGTGGGTGTTGTGAAACATTTGCCACTCACAAAAGATATACAATTTAACTTTAGTTATTATTTTTTTAAAGTTACCTAGTATTACTTTAAGTAAGACATATTAATAGGCAATCCAAAATGGTCTAAATAGGGAGATTACTTAACTTAGCTTTAGGTGTCCTGTCAGCCCCCCTGCTGTGCAGTGGTCATCTACATGTTTTTGCCATGATTTCTTTAAGGATTTGATGGTAAGACTTAATGTGCACATTCATACATGTAATTAAGGCTTAGTTAAGGCTTTATTTATCAATTTATCATTAATTCATCATTAATTACTGATAATGAATGAGGAAGTCACTATCTATAAAAAAAAAACATCACATGGATGCACCTAGGACGTATCATCAGTGTTGTAGCCTGCGGTCATCGGGTGTTTCGGGTCTCCCAACAACATACACCCTCGCCCAGGTGACCCAGCCGGGGTTTATCAAGCCCCGACTTACGTCCCAGTAGCTCCCCACGGTCAGTCCTCTTCGGGAAAGACAGGGCCACTCAGTCCGCTTCTCCGGAACTACTCTGCCGGGACTGGGGGAGGCTCTGGCACGTGGGGGGACTAGGCTCAGTGGGTGGCCTCCTGGTCGGGCTCCTCCTTCGTCTCTCCAGGACCTGAGTGATCCAAACATTTCCTTCTGGCGTGATGGTTTCTTGGGCCGTGGTGGTACTGCAGGCTCCACTTGCGGCTTGCTTGAATGGCCCTCCTAAAGGCCTCATCGTGGATTTGTTGGGCTTCTTCCTCCCGGAAGACACAGGCTGGGGCGCCAACCCATACTGCTCCCGGGATGCCGTCTACATTCCGGCTGTCACCCGTCTCTCAGGATAATTAGCTAATTAACTATTGATTAGACAAAGTTAATATATCATTAGTTAAGGGCCACACGTGGTGGTTTGTAGATCAGCTTTTTTCGGTGGCTCCTATGCCTAGGATGAGTGCTCATAGGCGAGTAGGAGTAGCAAGGAGAGTCGAACTATGGTATTTGTTCCAAAGCTTTCATGTGGTGCATTGCTGTGTGTTAGGCTGACGGGGGTCTCCCAAGTTGGACTGGCTCACTGGATACTGATGGTCCCCCCAGGTGGGTCATGGTTTTCATCATATAATCATTACTTAAAGGGATAGTGCACCCCCAAAATGACTTTTTTTCTATCGATTAGTCACCCCATGGAGACTTGAATTCATGGATATTTTTTGTTTTTTGTCGCATTCCTAAGCCAGTAATTTTGATGACCGGCAGCGATTCCGGTAGGAGACACAAAGAGTGTCCTTTGTGTGTCCTACCGGAACCGCTGCCTACCGGTCCGCTGGTCATCAAATTATTGGCTTAGGAGTGTGACAAAAAATATCCATGAATTCAAGTCTCCATGGGGTGACTAATCGATAAAAAAAAAGTATTGTTTTGGGTGAACTATCCCTTTAAGCCTCACCCTCAAATGTCCGGTAAATTGTAATCATGCTGGTCTTTCTGACCGGTAGTTTAAAATCCTACCTCGACCTCTGATATACATATATAGTATATACATATATATATAGTATATACATATATATAATATATACATACACACACACACACACACACACACACACACACACACACACACACACACACACTACTTTTTTTTTGTTGGGAGAGGGACAGGGGGCATCGGTTAAAGATTTAATACAATTTGTAAAGCTTCAGTGAACATATCAGCATCATGTTATGGCAAGACCACATTTACAGGTCAATATGTCTTCCGTCCTGCCTCTAGTCATTAACTTCTATTATATGACAGTTTAAATCTGGTGTAAACCATTATTATTTTCCATCTGGTTGAATAGTGAATGTACCATATCTAATTGTGATACTGTTGGACATGAAATAAGGAAAAACCTTTCTTTCTTAATTTAACTCCATGAGTGAACGAACACTCAGGCTCTTGCTCTGTATGTATCCCCTTTTATGTGCTATACTGTCCACTTAAAATCTTTTCATGTGATATGTTTTGTACCTTCACTTGAATACAAGTTAATGATTGATAAGTATTTTGATTTGTATTTTGATATTTTGTTAAGTTTGTGTTGTATGCCGCGATACAGTATGTTTGACTGCATCAGGGCTGTACTGTACTAGTTTTATATTCAAGGCCTCAGTCTTGAGAAATGTCTCATTGCAAGATTTCTATGGTCTCTGTCTGACCTTGCCACATCTGTTTTGACTTGGTGTTGTCTGTCTCCATTCCAACCACTGTGAGCATATTCAATTCAATTCAGTCTTTATTAGCGGCCTCGGGTCCATAGAATACATTAAATAAATAAATAAATAAAAACAGGACATAAAATACAATATTGAAAAAGGTAAATACATAAGACTTAACCCACAGGCAGAACACACAGGTACTTCAGCCAGTGCACTCTTATTCTGTCTGTATAGCGTGAACAGCTCATTATGGGGCTTGTGAGTGCTACAATGATGCTGTTTGCAGATACATCCAGTCGTTGCATGAACTTCTACATTCTCATTGCATCATTATATGCAACTTGCAACCTTTGCATACTAGATTCTTTCTAGTAGTATTATTTTATTTTATCCCAAACCCACCATCCAGTACTCAATGACACTGTCAACCTTGACACATGGTTATCTTGAATTATGTCAAACCTCTCTGGGAGATGGGATCCAAAACACAGACTACGAAAGGATGAGCCAACCTGTTTTAATAATGTAGATGTTTATTTTAAGTCGATTGATAAATGGCCTAGAAGTAAGGGTAAAGGCTTACGCTTTTTACTGAGCGGAATCTCCCCCGATGTGACGAATGTCACTGTCAGCAGTCTGATACAATAGAGTGAAAGTGTCCAATTTGATGAAATTTTAAGAGAGATATCGAAATTCGCTATAATATCAAAAAAAAACTAAGCGGACAATCTGGGAACATTCTCAGTCAAATCATGTGATGTTAACGCCGAAGTACAACGACGTTCTATATGCTCACAACACTGTAAGTCTGCTGTGGAAAGCCAAAAGAATTTAATTTAACTTGCCCTGGGCGATGAAGCGGGTCCATTTGGTTACATTTGTACACTCTGAATTAAATTACTGTGTACTCTGAAGTGTCCTTGTCTTACAGCTGTTAAAACCTTAGTTTTGTATAGGCAGCACCGTTGTAAAGTTGTAATGCACTGCAGAAGGAATTCCTTTTCGTTTTTCAGGACTGAACATTCTCATAATCGGTAGGCTAGGACTGTAACGTTAATTTATTTTGGTTTAAACATTAAAAAATGTCAAGACTTCATAATGTTTGAAGTAGAGTGATTATATACACCTCACGGTAAAGGACTTTATAAATAAAAATTGTTCATAATATGTATTTGACCGCTTTTTATTAACTGATGAAAATTGAGATGCATCATAGAATCGAATCGTTAACAGTTGAATCAGAATTGGATTAAATCGTACTTACTCGGGGGAAATATAGTTTTGACCTTCAGGCACTACTACTTGTCAACCAGTAGTGGCCACCACAGGATCTAAATTTGTCAATTGAAGAGCAGCGACTATAACCACCATAGTTTGTGTTAGTTATACAGTATCTATCTATAAATGCACAGAAATTATGTGTCTGCCTTTCTCACGCATAACCAGCTTCAAACTTTACGTGTATATCGCTGAGGATCCAAGGCCGGTGTTGTGCCTAGTGGGAATTCAATTGGATCAGTGGTTGTCAAATGTCCATACATAAAAAAAATTACCTTCAAAATCACTCTTGATAATTCTTGAGTTGAGTTCTCTCTGCATGTTCTGAGCCTTTTCTAGCTGCAATGATAAATGACCTGTTCTGGCAGCTGGGGGAGCTGTTGAGGGAATTTTCAATGAAGGCGCATGTTGTGTTTGAAAGGGCAACTCCGGACATTCTCCAGACATTCTCTGGACATTGTCTGGAGTTCATACGGGAGAACAGCTACTGGATAGTGGATATTACGTTTTTCTTTCTTTATTTAGGATTGTTCAAATACCACTCACACCCTTTAGCCTCTAATTCCACAATTTTAGATGGCTTTGCGCTATTTGCTATTGCACAAATAATTGGTATGGCATCTGTAAATAATACAAGGTAGCTTGAATCAATTCCACTTCAAGGTACCTTGTATTATTTACAGATTCTTCTTCTTGGTAGTATTTACAAGGTAGCTTGACGCTGAATCAATCGTATTCCCCTATGCCGATTTATTTCATTTGTGGATCTACCACATGGATTTTTGCCAGACCCAGGGGGTCGGCCTACAGGAGGCTACTGTTTGTCTGTCGGTCTGTCGGTCGGTCTGTCCCTCTTTTCCTCCCCAGCCATTCAGGAACGCTTCAGATTTCAACCACCAGGGGCAACAGAGCAGGTCTGGACTTGCTACCATTTGAAGCAGCCGTGAATGGGGCCACTAACAAACATTGAATTACCTTTAATTCAACTGGTTTAAACATGTTCCGTGTAACTTTAGGCAATTTTGTTGTTCTACATAACTTATTTCAGAGGTGTATTACTACATAAGCAGCATAGTAAATTACCTAAACTTATGAAATGCTGGATTCAAAGCCCTTCTGCCCATATTCTGTGCACTGACTGACAAGGGACAAGGTGAATGCAATCAGACTGGAAGGTTTGCCGGTCTAGCCTATACACAAATCTACAACCAAATACCGCTATACACAAAATGCTACACACACACAAAATGCCTAAAATGATTTATACTTTTAACTTATAAAGTGGTTTGTAGGTGTTTGCCTACTAGGAATTTGTTCCTTCTGGGTCTGGCAGAACCAGGTCTCCTGGTCTTGTTTGCTGAAGTTGTGCCTTATGTGGAGTGGACTACCTTCCTATGTGGACCTAGTCTGGGAGGCATTGCGTCGGAGCTTGGACAGCAGGGGCGCGGCCACTGCGTTGTGGTTCAAATCAACAGCCAATGAAGAAAAGGGGGCGGGATCCACATGCACTGGGTGTTGCATCTAAATGGGATCGACGGGAAGCAATTTACCCTTGAGAAATTGCGGCCGCCATTGTTGTGTACTGCTGTTTGCCTCTCGTCGGACTTTTTAGACGAGTTGCACAGCTCTCAGACCGGTAAGAGGCGTGTCCGCTCAGATTCTGAGCGTAAGTTACATCCCGCCCACAAATACCAGGGCTCTGGCCCAGAAGTTCCTCGCCGAGCTGGCGAAAACTTCTGGGAACTCAGATTAATGTGGACCTGCTGATGGTGTGGCCACTTTTTGCACCTTATTTCTAACCTCATATACCTGCTGCTTTTTTATGTTATGTGTATGTAGATATCTTTATCTTTTTCTCCTTACTCTCCATCTCTATGCCCTCCCCCCTTTTCTTTCCTGACAACTAGAAATGATGGAGGTTGTACACAATCAAACTTCATCCACTTTACACCTGTAAACCTGCAGATGTCTGATTCTGACTCGCATTGTTTCAAAATTACAATGCAAAAATGTATATATAAATAGTCAATAGCCTAAGCAAGCAAGCAACGTAGTCCGCAGGGATAATTCAAGGTAACAGTCAAGGATATACCAATCTGGGAACCCATCGCCAACTGAAAATGAAAAACAGCGCCCTCTGCTGTTTGTTCTATGTCTGTTGGCTCTGGGCCGAAGAAAACGTAGAGCCAGAGCGCAAAGGAAACCGGTGTTTTGTATGCCTTCAACGCGTCACTTCCGGTTGGTGCGACTATGTTTTCATTCCCACTAACAATATTTCTACACGGAACACTAACACCACTTCTCCCAGAGAACATCGATCGTTTTGGTTATAAGCCCACTTGTTTCTATGATGAAAGAGTAAGTTAAAATGTGAATATCTTTCCGTGGTTTTGTCTGCTCCGCGGACGTTATTGTTAAATTAGTTTCGGTTTGTTTCGAGGGGGGAAGGATGGACGGACACGTGAATCCCGCCCACTACATTTGATTGGGTAAAGCGCGGCCCGCTTCCTGATCTGAAGGCACGCCCATGCGCACTTGTTATGACGAACCTCCCCGACAGATTCCAACGCAGTGCAGAATCTGTTCTTGAGAGATTAAGGATATACTGAGCACACAGTTTAGCTAAGACATTGTATGGATGGAATTATACTACTCAAAATGTGCATAACTAACTGTAATAATTGTGCATAAAATGTGCACAACACATGGCAAGTAAGGTGATGAGGTTGTGCTGTGGTAACAGTTCCAATGATACCATAATTTAATTACCAGGAATTTGACTCATTGGGGATAAGTCCAGCAGCAGGAAGTAAGGAGTGGTAAGAGTGAAGAACCGTGTTCACATAATATTTTTATGGCCATCGTAAGCAGATCTTAGATTATTGATTAATGCAGCACACCCCTGTGTTGTTTATATGCATATGCATATAAACAACCTACTGTACTGTACGTCTGGGGAAATAAAAGGGATCCAAATATGGTAAATAATTAATTCAGTGATAAATTTAATCAACAGACTTGTAGAAGAGTGTTTTAAACCGGGAGGGGGAGGTTGACAATGAGTGTGGGGGAAGGGCGGTTGATAACCACAGAACCACTAGTTATCAACTCCAACCCCTTCAGAGAACCTTTGTACAACATTATGACTGCACACTAGTGTTATTAACTGCGTTAAGGATGGACATGGCAGTCCGTCCACCACTACTCCAAAACAATAATACATGAAAACTCCTGACTGGATTACCAATTTTCTATGCACCCTCATATGCCACAGAGGACGAACCCTACGGATTTTGATGACCCCATGGCCTTTGCTCGAGTGCCATCCTTTGGCCAACTAGCTCTGACTCTTGTTGTCTTGTTGAAACCAGCAGGCTGGCTGGTAAAAGCAATGTAGATAGCCTCTGTAGTAGATCCATTATGTCTCTCTCTGTTAGAGAAACATGCAGGTTGAGAAAAGTACTTAAAGGAGTAGTTCACCCAAAAAAATACTTATTTTCTATCAATTACACACCTTCATTTTTTAGTTTGTCGCATTCCTAAGCCAATAATTTGATGAATGGCGGTCTCTCCGGTAGGAGATTCAAAGGAGAGACTGCCGTTCTTCAAATTATTGGCCTAGGAATGTGACAAAAACTAAAAAATCTCCATGAATTCAATGCTTCATGGGGTGTGTAATTGATAGAAAATAAGTAATTGTGTGGGTGAACTACTCCTTTAATGCTAATAATGTTTAAATAACAATGTTGTTTAATAGTTTAACTTGGACCTAAACTATATTTGTTAGTTTAGGTCCAATGTAGTTATTATTGACTATAGTTATCAAATTAGTAGCTCATATTATAGGAACTAAGTATTACAATTATTAAATGCAATTCTCAGGGCTTTCAGGTGTGAACAGTACAGAAATCACTATTTGCCAGTTAACTCAAGGTTATTTTCAAAGCAAGTACTACTGCAGTCTCTTTGAATTCCGTAAGGGTTCAAGCTTTGACTAATCGCATAAAGAGAAGTTAAAATGCCAGATCAGTGAGATTATGAATGGAAACACAAATAGTAGGTGGTATGTATGGTACTGTATAAAGACTGTTAATATATGGTAAATGTCTTGTTAGCATAGCTACAATAAACCTGTCTCTAAGGACAGGTTGGCTTCACTACAGTATGAATTGCACGACCCTTAAAAAGTGTGAGTAAAAGGTTTCAACAGAGAGACACACACTGCTGCAAGCATAAATTGGGCCTGGCCTTGTATTGACTTTTCTTTTCTCTCTGGCTCATTATTTGAGTGGTTTTGACAGTTTGTTGTTGGATCTACAGTAGCAGTTTTGATGATGAAAAACTCTCTTTCCATTATAATAAAGTCTCTGTGACCGCAGTCTTCTGTTGAGTCATTTGGCAATCAGTATCCCATTTGTTTCTACTGTATCCACCGAAGAACAGCCTGCTTTCTCTTAGATCAGGAGCAGACAGTGCTCACCTCATGACTATGAAAGTGTCCCAGATGAATTAACCCAGTGCATATGACATTAATTATCCGAACAATCAGTACTAATTTCTAGGATTTTGGCTATATCGCACTTGGCAGTGAACACGGTCAGAACTCTTTAACTGTGCTATAGTTAGCACATCAGATACAGGTATAGAATGTAAAACGTGGGCGAAGTGACAGTTTCTCATACTGTAGCATCACTGGCACCCAAGCTCTTCTGTTCGCCATCTTTCGTGGGTGACTTGATGTGATACTGCCTTCACTCTTTAGGATAATTCATGGTTTTCCTATGCTACGTTAGCCGTCTCAAACAGTCCTGTGGTCTTGTTGGCCCCACTAAGTGATCAGCCGGCTGCCTTCAATGCCCTTTCCCCCCATGGCGTTAGTCAGGCAGCCCATGTGACCTTGTCTGATCCGCCAACTAACCACCAAGAAAGGAATTTTCTAATTTGGCTGTGACATAATTACATCTCCCCTTAATTAAATTGTGATGTTCAACCTAGAACGTAACAAAAGAATAATTCAATCAGTCTTTATTCTCTCTCATTTCAGGGCTGTTGCAAGTAGTATTTCTGAAGCAGTTTTGTTTTATGTAAAGATCTCTTGAGTTTTTCTTTAGAGATGGTGTAACCAAGAGTTTATATAAATGAAGAAAAACATCCACGGTGTCCCCATGTCATTAGCTTTTAGATAAAGCTCATCTGAGATGAGTGCTAGCAAACCCCAGGTGATTAATAGTGTTTTCAAATTGCATGCAGGCTCAGGCCCATTGATTAAATCAATGTTGCAGTAGACCTGTTTCAATGAAAAATGTTCCCCCTGGCTTCCAGCATGATGAGTGAATCATGTACTGTAATAATGAACCACATGGTCTTGCACTCTACTGCTTTGTTTTCATCACAGTGTGAAACATCCGCTTTTCAACGAAACCCCTCACATGCCTTCTGCATTCCTCACTGTGTAAGGAAATTGGAAATTTTATGAAGATATTGTGTTTTGCCTGTTGTTAACTTCTGTGCGCTGGACTAATTATTTGTCTCAAGAATCTCAACTGGGTTGCACAAGTTTCAAGAAGAATGTTGTAATGTTTTCTTTTGTCCCTTTCAGAATCCACCTCTGGTATTGCTTCTTCACAGTCTGTCAAATAATGAGGGAGACTGGAGTATTCTTCCTCTGCTGCCTTAGTAAGTGCTCCAAAACGCAGAGGTGTGAATGAGTTCATATTAGTCAGATTCACAACACCATGGACAGAATAACAGAAACACCCACAAATAGTCTTCCGACAATGTTGGGTGTGGGGTTTCTTTCATCAGTGAAGGGTGCATTTTAAGTCCATGGATCAATACTAAGTCACTAGAACAGATCATTACTAACAATGCAAATCCTTCTTCCCATGATGCATGACTGCCCTGATGTGAGAGTGAGCCTATTGGTTAAGATCACCCAGTTTGTAACCCAGTAGTCCAAGCACGTAGATTATGTTCATTATAGGCCAAGGTCTTAAATAAACAAGTCTGCATCCAATTAATCATTTTGATCTGATTCCAAATGGCATCTGAAACAGTTTTCCATCACTTTATGAAGATGGGAGCCACAGGTGATTAAAAAACACACACCAAAGCATTAAAGAGAAACACTCTGAGGCTATACGTACATAGGCTTTGAGCTACTGTTATGGATCATTTATTTATTGTTAATCTAATATTTGATATCTGTTATTTGATATATTGCAAAAGAGACAGCAGAACACAGTCACATACTTAATGTATATTTGATATAGTTTTTGATATTTGATGTTCGCTCTTATTTTTATCTCCACCAGACCGAAGGCAAGGTCGAAGATCATGTTTTTGCGTGTGTTTGTCTGACTGCAGCTAGTCTCGCAAACTACTACCCCGGTCGGCATCACATTTCTGGTGCATGATGCCAGCTAAGGAACTTAAAGAAGTTAAAGCACTTCTGGGGTCATTTTAGCGTCCACTTATGCTTTTGTGTGCAAGTTGCTTGATTCAGTATTTAGATATTTGATATTCCTTTTATCAGACACATCTCCTTTCTATATAAACCCATTCCAATTTAACCATGTTAGACTCAGAAAACACACGTCCCTGGTTCTGGTGACTGATAGTGTCCTTCTAATGTGTGAGGTGGCCGTGTTTTTTCAATTAATCTTTTCATTTATTTTAATTAATTATTTGTTATTTATTTTTGGGGCTAAGGCTACTATCAAGTGCGGCAAGAGCTGCGGGGAGGATGGAGTGACACTCGAGGTTCTGAAGTACGTGTCCATAGATAAGGAAGTGTTGGATTTTTATCAATCAAGCATACACGTCTGGCGAGCTGCCGGAGCTGTGGCACACAATGATCATCGTTCAGTACCAAAGTCAGGCGACCTCACCACTACCGTGGCATCAGCCTAAGCTCGCCAAGTCGTCAAGACAGCTAACCTGATGATCCTCAACCATCTTAGACTCGTGTTAGACCCTCTACTGAGAAATTCACAGGATAGTGAGGATACCTTTTGCCCTGAGCGAACAACATGCGGGCAGATAGTGACTCTGACGAGGGTACTGGAAGGTGTCAGGGAGCGGCACCTGTCAGCGGTGATCACCTTCATTGACTTCCAAAAAGCTTTTGACACCATACACCGGGGGAAACTCATGAACATTCTCCAGGCCAATGGAGTTCCTGAGAAGATGGTTGAAATGATCGAGCCAAGCTATAGCCAGACTCAAGCCAAGGTTCAGACCCACGATGGTTACACTTGGCGAGTAATCCCATCATGATTAACTATGCAGATGACATTGCAATGAAGATAACGACTACTGGCAGTAGAAATGGAGTACAGGCAGATTGGCCTCAAGCTCAATGCCAGGAAAACAAAAGTATTGGCATTTAACACGGAGGACAAAACCATTACCACTGCCGACGGCACAGTGCTCGAGGTAGTCGAGGACTTGAATATCTAGGGGCCTGGATTGTGAGACTTCTGTGAGTTCATCTATGTTCCATTAGAGATTAATTGATATTTGTTGTTACCTCTGTTCTCCCCCAGCTTTTCTAAATCCTTTGGGCAAAACTCCTCCTGGATCATATTTCTTGAGGAAGAAACCAATGTGAACATGTCCAAACTGGTTGAGGTCCTCACAAAGTTTGACTGGAGAAAAGTGAGTATGCTCCAGCCATCTCTCTCTCTCTCTCTCTCTCTCTCTCTCTCTCTCTCTCTCTCTCTCTCTCTCTCTCTCTCTCTCTCTCTCTCTCTCTCTCTCTCTCTCTCTCTTTTTCTCTCAGACTTTCTTCTGACTTTCACAGTTCAATCAATTAATTGAGGAAAATATTCAGACATATAAATCATTCCAATAATTACTTCCTAAAATCCCCATTTCATCAGAACTTATTTCAGTGCTCTAGGCAAAGGTTGTGGGGGGCAGTGCTCTCAGCATGCTCCCCCAGCATTTCATGCAGCACTTGTAATCTAGGGATGTCCCGTTGTCATGGGGACAATAAAAAATAGCAACTGAGATACAAAGATATGGTGTCTGGGACAATTCTGGGACAGTAGAAATGTATCAGAGACGAATTATGTTATGTTGTATTGTATGCGTCATGATTGACAGATGTTCAAATTAGAAATATGTGAGGGGGCAAAGGCCCCTTCCTCTACACTACTGTATGTCACGTGAGTACTACATCAAACTGTGTGTAGCCTACGCACAAAGACAGAAATATGCAGACGCATATGTTTTTGTAAATCATAATGGTACTGACACCACCTGCACAGACTCAATTTCCACTGCATGGGTCGCCATGAATTGATATAGAATCACCCTTAAACATCATTTTCTATTCTACGGCAAAAGAGTGCAATATATCAGTATTTAATGATATCAGATTTCACAGATTTTGTTGCATTGGAGTTCTGCTGCTCTGGATTCTTTGAACTTTATCTCTGCGTTAAAGCACAGCCGCCTTTTTCCTGCACATGGATGTTGCACTGACAGCGCGACTCCAGTCAACCCCAGTCTGTCCAGGGCCTCGGTTGGAGAAAACGTTCTCTGTGACATAATTGAGTGGCCTTTGGTGTACAATTCAATAAGACAATATGAATAAAGTGCTAATTGAATCAAATGTTGTGATGTTGATCAGACAAATTGTGTGCATGATCAAATCCAGTAAAGTCACCATCTCATTTGGTCTATACTTCCCTATTAAATAAAGCATAAACACTTAAATAAATAATAAATAAATAATAATCACGTTGAGGAAAAACTATATACACAATTTAAAGAAGTTAACGAAGCTTGAATGCTCAGTACTGACATTTAGATATGATTTTCTTTCTTTGTTTTATTTGTTTGTTTGTTTCTTCTTTTTACTGTGTACTGTATGTAATATCAACCATTAAAGCTCCACTCTGGGATTATTCTGCATTAATAAATAGTTATTTTATCTACCATGGTTGGAGGCACTCCATATTCCGGTTAGGAAAAAGCGGGTGAATAGAAGTATGGAATTTTCTGGATTTCAACTTTCAGGTTATGCTCCATAGCCATTTTCTACTATTTATCTGCACATTTGTATTTCCTTTCTGGGTGCTTTGGATGCAGAACTTGACCAATCCACAAGTTATAATATAGTAATGACATTGGTTCTCAAAGTGGGTTCCCTCCCTATATATATATATATATATATATATATATATTCCATATGTATATAGATTACAAGCTTGTTACAATGCGTTGTGAGCTCAAAAGCAACACAAATCTTGAATTGGGGTCCCTGGCACATATTTTAAGATGGGGGTAAATACTGTACATAATTTAGGGGTCTTTGACGTGAAAAAGTTGCACTGATAACAACACTATTTCCATTTATTAGGAGTGGTTTCTTGGGAAGCCCCTCCATGATGAGGAGTCAACAATCATCCATCACTATGCCTTTGCAGAGAATCCCTCTGTCTTCAAATATCCAGATTTTTCTGCTGGTTGGGCCTTAAGTATCCGCCTTGTTCAACGGTGAGTACATAATCTCTCCATATTTTGGGTTGTGTTTAGTTTTGTTCATCTCCTAACGGTCATTGTTTGCTTTAGATTTGCTGTACATACGCATAATTTAATCAGGAATTGGTGCCAATCAGTGATTTGCTATTTCAGGCTTGCAAACAAAGTGCGTGATGAGCCTCTTAAATCTGACTTTACCATTGACCTGAAACATGAGGTAAGATAATATGTGCGTGAAGTGATTACCTCTAGGCCCTGCCTTGTTTTGAACATCTTGATAAAGCTTCAAGCTCTTCAATCATTTTCTCACGCTATTTTCCCATTTGTCACGTTTAAGCCAACACCGGTCTTAATTTATTCGTTCATCAACAAGAGTATGTTATTCATCCAACCTTGACAAAAAATCTCATTACTTCCTTCAATGGCAGCGTTGCTGCGTACACTGTAGATGTTTTCATTTCTTAAAAGGGAACACCACTAATTTGGGGTTTTACATAAAATGCACTCAACAGGCTTTGTCCTGTCTACTAGACTTCAGATTCCCAGAGGAAGAGAATTACTGTTATATTTACAAAGACGTGTGTGTCCAGCTGAGCTTGTTATCATGGCATCATCAATTTCCATCCCCACAGGTTGCATTGTATATTTGGGACAATGGGAAAGGGCCACATCTTACTGCTGTCCCGGAACTGTGCACTGAGCCAGAGGACTCTTCTAAAGCCCAGCACTGTGCTACAACTCTCAGCAGCCTTCCTCCACTGTGTGTGGGTACCATAATGCTTTTTGCGCTGTCAATGGATTGGGCTTGTCATTCATTATAGGTGAACATTTCCCAAAATGTCTAAAACATTTCTAAAAGCTCAACATGTTGCAATAGCTTATAGAATGGCAAAATTTGCTATTTTAGAAAATAGTATAACATAGAGCTTATAAGTGGCAAGGTTTCTTGCTTTGAATATATCCTGACATTTCTTGAGAGCATTATCAGCAGGGTGCATGTGTTTCCCATTGACAGCACTGTTGCTGATTTCTTCTCACATTTTAGGTAGCAAACCTCGTGCAGTGTTTTCTTCTTATGTTTTAGTCTCCCTCTGCTTTTTCATGAAGGGAGCCCCTGTTAATAAAGAAGATATTTTTGTGGCTGTGAAAACATGCAAGAAATTTCACAGTGACAGAGGTGAGTTTATAGACCCACTTTCACCGATGAAAAAATATTTGATTCCCACATAGTGTTTGTTATTGTACAGGTCAATTTGGGTAATTTGTTAATTGTTAAAGTAACACTGAGGATTCTATTGTGCATACGTTAGTCTTTTTCTTGTTCTTGTGGCTCTCTACTCTTATAATGGGTTGTCAAATTTTTGTTGTACGTTGTATGCTTTTGTAGCATGACAGACTAAAAAGAATGATTTAAGAAAATATGGTGATTTCACGCCAGCAGCAATCTAGCGCAGCCGCATACTGAGAAAGCTGCAAGTTTCAAAGCATTAAGAGCTTTCCCCACTGTGGTGGGGAAAGTGGATACCACTTGCGCTCAGGGCCATGTGATTGACAAGCGCTGATTGGCTCTTCCACTTTTTGGTTTCTGCAAAACGCCCACCTCATGGCGTGGGGCCAGACCGGTCTGCAGACACATGATAATGTGAATTCACGCGACCCAGATTTTTTTTACCAGGCTAGGAAGACATGGGGGTCGCTGTCATTTACATTCCTGCCCTCATTTGTGTTCCCAGTCTGGCCCAGTACAAACATAATTGATACAAGGCATTACCGATGCATCCTTTATCATAGCCTTTCCCCACAACATTAAAACATGTCATCACATGCACCACACAGACATGGAGGGAGAATTGCGCTCCACTGAGCGCCCCTTTCTAGTTAATCTGACCTATGACAAATACATTTGATCAATCACGATGCAAATATACTTAAGATATAAAATGTACAATATTCTTAACATATCAAAGCATCCTTTTTTGCCATAAGCAAAAAAAAAAATTATTACCATTATTTATAATTAGGAAATTATTCTAATTGATTCTTCTCTTTTGGGAGCTCTGGATAATACGTTTCTGCTAAATGAGAAAAGATATTGCACGCTGAGCTCAGAGGAATGTAAAATGATCATCAAATGCACATTTTATGTTGTTTATAACTAATGCCAGTGATTACGGTATCTGGTATTCTAGATTTTAATCTAGAACTGTCATCTTGAACATTCATTGGTGTGGTAATATGTAGTGTTAAACATCATTCCCATTAATTGTACTCTAGCATTCCAACTAATTTATATCCATTAATGATCCTTTTATGTACTCACTGATTAATACATCTAGTTTGCGCTGACTCTTTGGTTTGTCCGTTTTTTTGCTGTGCTGTAGTCCCAGTGGTAAAGAAGACCTGGGAGAAAGATGCCACTTTTTTGGAGTACTACAGTGACCATTCTGATGCCTCTATACCCACCATAAACTTGGGAATACCTAATACAGAAAGAGGTAATTGATCTCATTGTCTCACCCTACCCATACATGGGTAGGGTACTGTACATGCCATGTTTCACTGAACAGGCATGATGGTTATTATTGAGAAATAAACCCCTTCAGGGTGATAAAGACCCCTCCACTTCACGTCGGGGTCTAAGCCAGCCTGTCTGGGTTTATTTCTCAATAATGACCAGCTGCCTTTTGATTATCCCGCTTATTACACAGCTACTTAATAAATAAATTAATACATTAAAAATGATTTGATAGATATTAAAAGGATTGCTTACGGTAACAAATGAAAGCAGTCCATTCATTTATGGCAGGTGCGTCCAATCCAACGCGGTTGGCTCGGAAAACACTGGTAGGAAGTGTTGATCAAATATGTTTTGACTTTGTCAAAGCAGCATATTCATGTGAATGTGTACAGGTTTCTTGGTCATTTTAGAATAGCTGCTGAATTTACATTTTAAACATAACAGTGCTTTTGAGTTCAATAAAGGATTTGGATTCTACCGGCATCAGTCTTGTTGCTGCTCTTTTTCAGTGCCGTCAATATAATGGCCTATCATTGCACCCCTCTCGTCCAACCTGTGTATGCTCCCAAAAATACAGTAGATATCATTTAAAACTGTGTCACTGTTTGCCATTGCTGTTTGACTCTGAACACTGTGACAAGTGACAAGTATATATACATGTATACTCCAATAGTGGCTTACTTGAATCATCTAATGTATTTGAGACATACAAGCATGAATCATGAGGGTCTTGCCGTCATCCCACAGGTGGGGTCATGGGGTCATGATATTGTCAGTCTTCAAACCAAACAAATATGTGGTCTAAGAAAATAATTATGAAACTAGAAAAAGTGCTCCTCGGAGCACAGGTCTCCGCCAGGTCAGGTTTATTGTGGGCCAGCAATGTTGGGAATGCGCCAATCAGGATGGAATATGAAAAATCAGACGGAGCCGTCTTGATCACTCGACTATAAAGATAATGTGTACCGATTTGCGTGATGTTTGGACAACATTTGTAGGAGTAATATTAAAAAAATGTTTTGCACCTCCTGGTGTGCGTGCAAAGTTTCAACACAATCGGACGCTGCCTTCATGATTTGCGGCATTTTGTTCAAAACAGGCCACTCCCACAAACTTTAGATGTCAATCTCAGCCAATCAGGATGGAATATGACGAATCAAACATATTCGTCTTGATTACATGACTATAGAGATCATGTGTACCGATAAAATTTGGATAAGATCTGAAGGTGTTTTACATAAGTCAGCCTCCTGGTGGTGCTATAAAAGGCAGATGTGAAAAATGCAGGGCAGAGGTTTTTCCTTGGCCTTTAGGGAGTGTGCATACAAAGTTTTACACAGATCAGTGCAGTTATGGGTAAGAACACAAATCGGCCTGTTATAGCGCCACCATGAGGCTGATTTGAACATTTTCAAGTGGCATGTCTTTCTCGTTATAGTGGCCTCGTTATAGTGGCCTTAATTGTCTCCACCAGGCCTTTCGGCCTGGTGGAGACAATTAAGGAGAATAACAACATAATGGCACTCTTCTAATCACTGTCATATCTGACAACATGTATTGTGATTAAGTTGTAATGGATTTAACATTTGGGTGTCATGATCATCATTTATCATTTTAAGCTCATCTTTTCTATCCCCATAGACAATTGTAGTGCTAAATGATTGTATTGTTTATAGCCGAGGCTTGCTCTAGATATCAGGAACAATATATCAATGGGGCGGCAGTTGCTCAGTAAGGAGAATCAGAATGTCTGGGAATAAGAAGGTCCCCAGTTCGTTGCTCGGCTCATCCAGGATTTGGATCGAAATATCCCTGAGCAAGACACTTAAGCCCTAACGGCTCCCCTGTGCGCTCACATGAGCAGCATACTGCTTGGTCAAACACTGAAAAAATAATTTCCCCCTCGGAGTATCAGTAAATAGACTAGAGAGCGAACAGCCCTGCCCCGACCTATTCCTTTCAATGAAAGTTGCTCACCAGGGCATGAAGCCACGGAAATACACTCTACTTTTGCATTTGGACACCACATTTTGGTGCCCAAATACGGAAGATTCGAGCACGAGCATGCGCACTAGTGTTTCAGACAATTGAAGCAGGCAGCACAGTAGCGTTCTAAATGCAGAAGTCTTGCACTACCAGATTTGGCCACCAGAACACGGCAGCTTCAATAGTCCTGGGGGCTTGGTAAATACTCTTTATTTTACACTTTATTAGCTGCCTCATGGAGCTTCAATCATCTGTCTTCATAAAAAAAAAGTCAACATGTGGATCTCAAGATGGGCTTCAAGTGGCCAGTCTGTGATGTCTGTTGTCTATGTCGTTCGTATCTATGACATACAGTAGGACTCCAGATTTGGTCAAGGTTTCAGTGTGATCACAGCCCCATTGACTTCCATAATCAATGAAACGTGGGGGAAATGCATGGAGTTACTTCTTTGGCCTACTGGCAGCATGCACAGGAAATTTGGCCTAATCAGTCCAGTGGTTACCAAGGTTACCTCTGGGCAAACACGCAGAGAAGACGGACGGACACACACACACAGCCACTTAGACCTTATATTTTCAGAGCCTAATTAAAAAATCCTACTTTTAATGAATTTACATTACTGTAGATCTAGCTACTGTAATATAATTTCTGTGTTTTAGGAGATTGATACATTTTTCAAACAGCCTATTTAATTTAATCACAAACTGAAAATATGTTCAGTCCTCAAAAGCAGTACTTGGAGAGCAAATAACCTCACCATTGAAATGTGAAACGATTATTGCAATTGATTGATTGAATACTTTATTAACAGTTTGCAGCAAAAAAAAAAGGCACGGTGGCACATATTTATACAAAAGAATGCTAAAAGGATAACCCAAACTAGAAAAAGTGCTCCTCGGAGCACAGGTCTCCGCCAGATCAGGTAGGTTAATGTGGGCCAGCAATGTTCAGGCTGGAATGTGAAAAATCTGACGGATCATTTGACTTAAGAGATGATATGTAAATCGGTACATATCATGACCTATATGATAATATATCGATTATATCACAATTTGCGTGATGTTTGGACAACATTTGTAGGAGTAATATGAAAAGAAATGTTTTGCAAAAATCCGCCTCCTGGTGGCGCTATAATAGGGCAATGCTGCGTTCATGATTTGCGGCATTTTGTTCCAAACGGGCCACTCCTGCAAACTTAAAGGGATATTTCACTTTCAAAAACATGTTTGGTCATTTTATCATCTACTCTTTTGTGAGCCCCCAGACAGTTTTTAAGTTGCTTGATTCAGTATTTAGATATTTAATATTCATTTTATTAGACACGCCCCCTTCCAATACAAACACATTATAACTTCATCAAAAACACCCGTCCTTGCTTCTGGTGACTCATCCTGCCCTCCTAATACGTGAGGGGGCTGTGTTTTTTCATTTATTTTATTTTATTGTATTTTATTGTATTTAATTGTTTTCATTTTCCAAAAGAAACATAAAAAATAAATGGAAAAAGTAATTGAAAAAAAAACACAGTCTCCTCACGTATTAGAAGGACAATATCAGTCACCAGAACCAAGGACGGGTGTTTCCGATTAATCTAACATGGTTAAAATGGATCGAGTTTGAAGTTACAATGGGTTTGTATAGGAAGGGGGCGTGTCTGATAAAATGAATATCAAACATCTAAATATTGAATCAAGCAACTTAAGAACTGTCCGGGGGCTCACAATCACAAAAGCCTGAGTAGACGATGAAATGACCCAACGTTTTTTGAAAGTGAAATATCCCTTTAAGATGTCAATCTTAGCCAATCAGGATGGAATATGAAAAATCAAACAGATCCGTCTTGATCACATGACTATAGAGATCATGTGTACCGATTTGCGTGAAATTTGGATAAGATCTGAAGGAGTAATATCCCAAAATTTGTTTTACATAAGTCGGCCTCCTGGTGGCGCTATAAAAGGTAGGTGTGAAAAATGAAGGGCAAAGGTTTTTCCTTGGCCTCAGGGGAGTGCACATGCAAAACTTTACACATATCGGTGCAGTTATAGGTAAAAACACGAATAGGCCTGTTATAGCGCCACCATGAAGCTGATTTGATATTTTTCAAGTGCCATTTCTTCCTCTGCCTAGTGAGAATGCGCGTGCAAAATGTCACGGAAATTGCATGCTGTGTTCATGATTTGAGGCATTTTGTGCAAAACGGAGCACATGTGCAAACTGTGGAAGCCATTCAGCCAATCATGATGGAATATGAAAGATCTGAAAGACCCATTTGGTTTAATGACTTTAATGACTTGCGTGACGTTTGGATAAAATCTGTGGGAGTACAGATTTTGCAAAAAGCGGCCTCCTGGTGGCGCTATAACAGGCCCATGTGAAAAATTTGGGCCAGAATTTCTGAACTGGCATCCAGGGAGTGTGTGCACAGTTTTGCTGCGATCAAGCCAACGGTCCCTGAGATTAGCTGATCACAGACGGACGGACACACACGGATACACACACGGACGGACAGACAGACAGGGTGCAAAACATACTCTCTCGCCATGCCTTTCCGCCTGGCGGGGTCAATAAGCCCTCAGGGCTTGTTGCCATTAAAGGAGAATTCCGGACATTTTAAGTGTTATCTTTGATGTGTCGAGCTAACGCTAGTTGCTTGTTTCTCTCCCAGAACCTGGCAACTTGGTGTTGCCATGTTGAGAAACAAGCAACTAGCGTTAGCTCGTTCGTCATTAGCGGTAGCCTCTCAGGAACTTTCACTGCATGTTTGACTATCATCAGACTCCACAATGAGTAGTAGTAGAGAAAAAAATAACTTTGCATCGGTTATAATAGACGAATTTCCCTATGACACGCGCTCCCATTATGACAACGGAGGAGGTTGAAAATATGACGACAGGGGAATATCTGGAAATAAACAATGCCACTGTTTACGTCGGTAGGTGAGTAACGACACATCAAAGATAACACTTAAAATGTCCGGAATTCTCCTTTAAGGTCCTGCATATTCAATTTATCGAGACAGTTAAAGACAAACAATAAAAAAAACATAATATTTACGAGTAGTAATAAGAAAGAAGCATTATGTACAGTAAACAGTTGGTGGGGGGGAGGAGGGGTCATTTTCGGTGATGAGTGATAAGTTTAGTGATGAGACAGGATAATAAAATGAATACGCTTTGAATTGTATAGTGAAAATGAAAAGCAAAACCTCAGAACTAGAATAATGTAGACATTTTAAGGAAGGGTGATGCAAGAACTGGAAATGGGATGCCAGCAGGTGTTTTATACCGTAATGTTAAATGGATCTATCTATTAGTTGATTTGGTGATATATAAGAAATACATTTATTGATTAACCTTCATGAGCAAGATTAAGTCTGTTATTGGTTCTAAATATAGGTTTCAATATATTTTTGGTTAATAGCCCAGCCCTAGAATAGAAATTATGAATTTATTGGCCTGAGTTCTACATTACGTATCATGAGTTATACATCACTTACAGTATATCTATCATAATGTGGAAGGTCCCAAGTCCCATCATTTAGTCAAAAGTTTCCCCAGCCAAAAGCTTTCAGTCATTTGGACGAGAGATGCTGTTTTTGAGTTGGCTGGTGCTGACTCGTCCCATCCTATTAACATCCCCCAGTAACCTACAGTATTGCAATTCGAAATAAGCGTGCAGAACTAGTCTGATGTGCCTCTAAAAGTATGTTTATTTTTTATTCCTGTCAGCATTTCAATGTGTCCTAAGTTATTTTGTATTCACATTCTGAGAAAAACACCTTGAGGTGCCTTATAAATAAAACAGTAAGCCTCAGCATTCTTTGTGATGGTTGCCACCAGGGATTTCCATGTCTTAGCTCCTAGCTGAGTGGTGTCTAGATATTTGGATTCTGATGGGTACCTTTCTCTCCGTTCCTTGTACTTGTTGAGGAGTTTCCACCCTACTGCTGTTCATTTCAGGCTGGTGGCGGAACATTTTGTTCCGTCTGGCCCAGCATGCCACACATACTTTAATAGTTCTTTGCTCTTCCCGGGCCCAGCATGCCGTACATACCTTATTAGTTCCTCAAGATGTCATATCAAGGGTGGTGCCTGATGGCTCAGCCAGTCAGTGCAGAGACTACATAACATGGTCCTAGTGAGCAAGAGGACCCGGGTTCAAACCCGACCCCGATCTAGTCTCCAATGTCTCTCCTCTCCGCCTGTTTCTCTTTACTCCCCTGTCTGAAGTAAAGCATAAAAAAGATGTCATACAGTACGTTACAAAGCCATTCCACTTGTCAAAACAAATTTGTCATTCTGTCTTTACTTTGCATGTCTTGAATTTTTTGTTTGTTTGATTTGATCTATTTGACGTTGGTTTAAATGAAAACACATCACAGACATGCATCTCAAAGGAAGGAACTTCAAGGATAGAAACACAATAAAGTCAAAGACTTATTATACCTTGGTCTCAGACAATAGGCATTGTTGGTACATAACATTTAACATTTTAAAAACAAAAAAAAAGTTTACTGCATAAATAAATACATAATAAATGTATTATACAAGCAAAGCGGCCATGCTACTTTGCAACATTTTCTAAAAGACAGGAATTTACCTTTTTCTTTAAAAGATGTTAACTAGTACTCTTTATCATCAGGGGTAACGTTTTCCAGTTTGCTGCTCGATCATAGCTTCATCATTTTTGGGTGAAGGCCAGTTTGGCCTTTGTTGTTATCAATTTCTTGAGGGTACAAAGACCAAATGCAAGGCCATAAATTGTTTAATACATATTGTACCTATCAGTAAAATAAACAAAGAAATAGATAAATAAATAAATGATAAATTAGCTGCTTATTTCATAAAATGATATATTACTGTTTACAATTTACCAATATTTGATTACTCAAGGACTGAAATTTTGTCTGATGAGTTACTGGACTCGTTTGAAGATGGGGATGGGGAGTCAGGGGTAGTTAAGAATTCAGAATCTCAACAAAAGACCATGCGGGGGGAAATGGGGCAATGCAGGGGGGTCCTCAGTGCATATCATTTTCTGAGGGACATATGGCCAAACTGAGGGGGCACGGCAGCCATGGCATTTATGGCCTCCATGAAATTCCTGTCCTGATATATAACACAGATACTCTCCTCTTAAGAAAAGCTTTAGCTTCTCTAATTTTCTCAATGAAGCTATTACAGCAGCTCATATATCAGCAAAGTCCTTGATGTTCAGTGCAGGATTCAAGTGTAATTGATGAGTAAATTGCTTGTTTTCCCTGTTTCAAAACACATCATTTAGAGGTGTGCCTTGTACTTTTCTGATTTTGACTCTGAGCCATTATGAATGCTTTCATGTTATTTCACTTATTGATATTAGCGTTAGAGTTTTTGGTCGTGCATAGTGCATACTGTATGTGCAGTGTGTGTGAGATTTTACATATCAATACTTTGTGCAAGGTCTGCTAGTATTTTACTTGCAGGATCATTTATCTTCATAAAATACAATGCATGATTTGGTCAATATGTGTTTCATTCCAACAAGGCATTCTGTTGAGATCCTATCTCCTTTTGCAGGACACTGTGGGAAAACCTTTGCAATCCTAAAGCGATATGTTACCGATGCTGTCCCAAAGACCAGCTGGCTTCTTATTGTGGATGATGACACACTCATCAGGTATCTTACATGCCCTAATACTGTATATGACCAGTTTGCCACAGCATTTTGTAGTTTAAGCTAAGTGGTGCTTACCAACTATCCTCATGTAGTTTTCTTCCACATTTTTCTTGACAATTTTCCATTGTTTTTGGCTTCCTGCTAACAATACTTGTTAAGTCAAACAACGAACCATTTGGACAGAACATGTTTTTTGGCAACATTTTACTCTGTAAAATATGTGAAATCCGAGGGATATAGATTTATTGGATGTTTCACATTATCTAACATCTCTAGCAGATTGCTTTTCCATGTGACAGTGGATTTGCGATAGTGCCAGAGGGATTGTCATTGTGTCGCTGTATGTGTACTGTACAGTATGTGTGCACATATGAAAGAGTGTGTGTGTGCGTGCGTGCGTGCGTACACGTTTGTTCCTCTGTGTCTGTACAGGCATCACTGAATGATGAGTTTATGATGAGTTTGATCTGTGCTTCTTGCAGCCTTCCCAGACTACGAGTCCTGCTAAGCTGTTATGAACCCTCAGAGCCTGTGTGTCTAGGGGAAAAATACGGCTATGGGCTGAGCCAGGGGGGCTACAGTTACATCACAGGAGGTGGAGGGTGAGTTACACGGCTCAGCCACTCTGGGATTATATCAATGAAAGAGGCGGATCCTCAGCAGAGGGACTGCAAGGCTTGTAATGAAATGCCCTGTGAATGAAAGTTAATTAATAATTGCCAGGACTAGATTAAGATACACGCTCCAAAATGTGTAATTTAAATGTCAGAATGTACATGTCAAAGCAATATTGGACCAGGCTTCCAGACAGGAAGTATTGCTGAATGTCTGTCATTTTAAGTGCGTCTGTAGGCTGCAGATTCTTTTTTGAATACCTTTTGAGAGTAACATCAATTACTCTTGACATTTTACACCACTTCAGGTTTCCATTTTTATTAAAGCATTCTCTTGTGGAAAAAGGGTGTCCTTTCACTTTGAGTGACAAGTACAGTATTTTCTGCCAGCCCGAAGATTGTCTTCTCTAGCGTAATTACCTCCCTTCCCTACGAGATGCTCCGCATCAACATGCATCCAGGTGCAAAACTGCTCTGTATTAATAGACTGAAACGACGCTTTCCTCTCAGCTTGACTTCTGTCTTTTCACTCCTTGTTTTGTTTCCTCCCCAGTGGTTCCCTGAAAATCAATAGCCAATAAAAACAACATAGAAGAATACCTACAGCAAAATACATAAAATAAGACAGTGGTTCTCAAATGCTTTGTGCCAAAGGCACACCAATGGGGAACTAAAGATCTCAAGGCCTGTATTCATTGCAAAAATAGCCGATCAACAATCTCACAATGCGTTGCAACATGTGAACTTCTCGATCTGCTATTTTTGCTATTATGTTTGTTTGTTTGTCATGCCATAGGGACACCAGGAATAGGGACAGCAGGTTGAAAGTGATTTAATTATTATTAATTTGTTTTGGGGTTTAGAATTAGCCTCTGTATTGGGAAATGAGTGTGCACAGTGTACTCAAATAGTAAATAAAAAAATTATTCATAACTTTTCGTATACAGTAGTTGTATATATTGCAAAAATAATGTGTGGTTTTAACAAGATTTCCCAGGACTTGTCTCATGGCACACCGTTTGGGAATCACAGCAGTGTGACACACAATACATACTGGGGCAGCAGTAGCTCAGGAGGTGCAGCAGCTGCCTGGGAGCCGGAAAGTTCCTGGTTCAATCCCTGCCTCCTCCTGGCCATGTGTCGAAGTGTCCTTGAAGAAGACACTGATCTTGCCTTGTGTTTCATTGTGTCATCCTCATCCGCCATCAGTTTGTGAATGTGTGCCGCATGAGTTAGTATATCATTTGTAACAGTCTATCTCTACCTTTGCAGTGTGTGAGAATGGGTGAATGAGTAGTATGGTAAAGCGCTTTGAATGGTTGGAAAGGCTAGAAAGACGCTATATAAATGCAGTCAGAGATACTTTACAACACAATAAAGTGCATCCCCAAAAATCCATACAAAAATATATGAATTAAAGAAGATATTGTTTTCGGTTCACTATAAAGCCTGCTCCCAAGATGACGATGAAAAGTAAATCCCCTGACTTTTCATCTATATTTAAATGTATAATGTCATTCCCTCTATTCTTGCAGCATGGTGTTCAGCAGGGAGGCGGCGGTCCGACTACTAAATAGTGGCTGTAAGTGCTATAGCAATGATGCTCCTGATGACATGGTGTTGGGAATGTGCCTCAATGCCCTTGGACTTCCTGTCACACACAGCCCCCTCTTTCACCAGGTTATTATGCCGTCGGTCTTCAGATCTACACTCTGTCTGTGTCTATCTCTGTGGCATGCATGTCTGTTTCATCCCGGTTAAGTTGACCACATTAGAGTTGGCAGTGCTCAGCTTAAAACAATTAAGTGTAAACACTACAGAAAATAATACTCCTCCATGAGTGTTTCGTTATATTGCGCTGTCTCACTGTGCAACACACCTGCTTGTGATTGATTGCAATTAAAAACGTTTTCTTACTTTCCAGGCACGACCAGAGGATTATGCCAGAGACTTCTTAGCTCACCAGGTGCCAATCTCCTTCCATAAGCACTGGAATATTGACCCTATTGCTGTTTTCAACAAATGGCTAAAGAACGACTTGAAAGCAACAGGTTCTGATGGACTTGATAAGAGCACTAAGACAGAGTTATAATCATGTAAGCAACGTGTGTGTGTGTGTGTGTGTGTGTGTGTGTGTGTGTGTGTGTGTGTGTGTGTGTGTGTGTGTGTGTGTGTGTGTGTGTGTGTGTGTGTGTGTGTGTGTGTGTGTGTGTGTGTGTGTGTGTGTGTGTGTGTGTGTGTGTGTGTGTGTGTGTGCGCGCGCGTGCGTGCATTGATGAACATTTTTTTTGTATTGTGAATCTTCAAGAATGATAAAATAAGGACCGTTCAAGTGTGTGTCCATGACTTGATATTTGAGTACATTCATGACTGTGAGACTTCATTCAGTTGCATGTTGAGGTTATTGGTATGTTTGGAAATATGAATCTCATATATTTATATCGAAATGTTCGTCTACAGTAATGCTTATTGTGTTGAATTTAGGAGCTCCTCTTCTGAAGGATGTAACTTTCAACTGTTACTAATGCTGTATATTGTGCTATACTGTACGTATTTTGACATAAAAGTATCCAAATTTGGGAATGTGTTGTCTCGTGGAGTGTAATACGAGTCCTATTTTAGATTTTGTTTTGTTCACTAGCCATAAAAAGCATCAATCGGAGACAGACCGACCCGCTGAGTTCGATTGTACATGTTACCCCTTATATTCCTGCAACGGCACATGATGCAAAGATCGACCAATCGAATTGTGGTACAACTTTACCTTCTAGGTGCATGGAATTAGTACAGGTGCACAAATGGAGTCAAGGGATTCCAGCCACACATGCAGTAGGAACAGTGCTCTAATTATTGGTTGAGTAAGTAAGAGCGCCAGAAAACAAGGTCATACTTATTTTCTTAACACTCTGATTACTCGACCACTTACCCTGTTGATTGATTAGTGTTCATGCTGTCTACTCCAACTTTACACTTTCACTCCATATAATGTAGGAGCATCTGCTACTAAATTGTAATACTAATAATGTATCTTATTTTTTATAGCTCACAAATTAACTAGGATAGCAGATAGACATCAACACCTAACACAGAATCTGTGAACAAGTAAAATGTAAAGTAAATTGAGAATCTGTCATAAGATATTAGTAAACGGCATGCATAATGTATGATAATAACTAGCATATGTTGTAAATTGTCAACAAGTGCAGATGCATAAATAAGGAGTTCTAGGCCCTGGGATGAGGTGGAGTCTGAAGAGATGAGTTTTCAGACTACAGTGGAAAATAAGGAGCGAGTATCGACTTGGTGGTCTGGATTGTTGGACAGGAAGTCGTGGTGATGGGAGGGACAGATAAACTGTGTTTGCTAATCGAAGTGTGCCGGAGAGGTTGTAGGCTAGTTAGGGACCAGGTTTCATTTGTGGGGGGGAAAAGACAAATAGATAGCAGATCTACAAGCTTATGAGCCTGTGCAATTAAGTTATTACGTTATTTTTGACCAAACAATTATTTAAATATGAGCATTTCAGACAGAGTTTCTCTAGTTTTCTCAACAGAGGGACACCAGAGTTAGTGTAGTTGACTTACATTTTAAATTAAATTGTAAAATTGTGATATAATCAAAGAAATACTAAACAATCTCTGATCAGAAACTGGGATAAACCACCCCCACCGGCCATAAAAAGGAATGACCAGAGGGGGATGTATCAAAAGCAGAGGCATGGATTTCCTCCCATACTTCCCAGCCAATCGAACCATCGTTATGAAGTTGCCGTGATTTTGGTCACCTTATAGGTTATCAACAGACCAGTGTTTTAGATTGGATGTGAGCAGCAACCGGGAACCAGTGGAGTGAGCAGAGAGATGTGAACATTTAGGGAGGTTGAAGACCAGCCGTGTTGTGGCATTCTGGATCAGTTGTAGAGGTTTGAGAGAGTAGTTGTCGGGCCTGGAGATGACTGAAACTTTTAAGAGCTGGGCAGAGCGACTCCTTGTCAAGGAAGGGACTGATCCCACTGATGTTGTAAAATACAAAGCTACAGGAGCAAACGTGATCACTGCAATGTGTGCCTTGAAGGACATGCGACTGTCCAGGATCACTACAGGTTCTTGGCAGTTTGAGGAAGAGTCACCACCAGGGTGTTTATGGAAATGAAAAGATCCTGCAGGGGGCAAGACTTCCCAGGCAAGAAGAGAGGCTCTGTTCTGTCTATGTTGAGCTTGAGGGGGTGGGAAGTGTGAACTGGGAAGACATCCACTGTGAGACGTCATTCAGACATGCAGCGATGTGCAGTGATAGAGCAGAGTTGACAGAAACAAGGCATCCGGTGTAGAATGAAAAGAGGAGAGGACAATGCACTGATTACTAATTTATATCTTGCTAGCGTTAGCAAAAATGTACAGTAGAAGACAGACACTGTCTCACTGGGGCTATTAAAGTTGTCTGAAAAGACCACATATTTGACTAGGATCATTAGTAGTTTCCTACCTGACCCAACCTTTATAGCATACATCAACTTTGGCTTCGGAGGTGGGAGCATTGTCGGCAAACATGCAAGAACAACAGTATGTTCCTTTAAAAAAAAAAATTGGGCTATTTGCTTATCTTTATTGGGCTGCTATAGCCTACCTGTTTCCTACGTACTCCTTCAAAATATCTACCTGTAGACTGCCAAAATACTATGAACAAAAAAAAGCATAAGCAGCTAAGCAGAGAGACTAGAAAACATGGCAAGGAGTTACAATTAGTTGAAAATGCAGTATGATTAAATACATTAATTAAATGTTCACAAAATGTGCATTCTCAATCGTTCTCAGAGGATTCAGATAAAAAAAATTTTTTTACTGCTAATGAGCTCAAATAAACATTGTAAGCTCATAAAAAGTATCAAAGAAACGGCTCTAGCTTCTGCGTTTTGATGACATCAGCAAGCAATGGTGATGTAGCCTAGTAGTGCTGGGCTCTGGTATGGAATTGATATTCTTCAACATAATCAGCTCTAAGAACTCAAAGAATTTCTAAATGTTCTGTACATGTATGTAAAACAACCATTGAAGAATCTCAAACTGCCTGCGCCACTCCTCAGATTTTCAGTGTAAGTAGGCCTATTATAAGGACCTATTGAAAAGGAATTATGAAGACAAAAGAATAACATTTTATGAGACCTAGTAAAACATTGAATTTATGAATTGACTGTACGGAGAGGTGAGAGAAAAAAAAGAAAAAGTTCAACAGATTTAAATTGATTGGAACAAACCATGTAGAGCATGTCTCTAAACCAAGGATTTCAAAGCTAATGATTTAAAGAGCTCTCCCCACATTAATATTTTTTTTCATATAAGAAAGTACGCTTCTGTGAGCGCAGGTCTCTGCCAGGTCGGGTTGACTACCCAGGGGTTGCAAACTTTCAATCATAGGCAATTGGAATGGAATATGACAAATCTGACTGGTATCTCGGTCACATGACTCCAGAGTTTTGGATAAAAGTTGTATGAGTAGTTGCAAAAAAGCGTGTTTTATAGCTGAAAAACAACATAATAGCTGAAAATCTAATCTAGCACAAATGGCCACGCCCTATGAAAGATTTCTTTCCCTGGATTCCTTGGATCACGATCCAAGGAATCCAGGGAAAAAATCTTTTGATTGTGTGACCTACGGTTTAAGAGTTCCCACCACCGTAAGGCTGATTTGACTTGGCATAGTGGGAATGTGCGTGAACAGCAATCGAACACTGCATTCATGATTTGTAGCATTTTGTGCAAAGGTGGCCAGACTGGCCACACTTGAGATTAGCTGCTCACGGACAGAATCATGGCTGGACCGACAGACAGACAGACAGACAGACAGACTCACAGGACTGCAAACATAGTCTCTGGCCTTCGGTCATCCGGCCTGGTGGAGACAGCACATCAGTGACACACTTCTCTGCATCTGTAAGGAAATGAAGAACATTCATCTTTACTGTAAAGTAATATTTCACTTTGAGCATTTCCATATTAGGGTTATTAATTAACAGTTGGAAACAAAAGGAGAGGACTGATGTACAAAGTTCATGATTTATTCTCAAATCCATAAAAATTCAAGATTGAATAATGTATTACCATTTCTTTGAGTGATTGATTAAAATTTGTTCTGGTGTGTGCTCGGGGTAGACAATACAATACAAATATGCAATAGCATTGATAAAATAAAAAAGCAAATAAAATACAAGTGACTGCTGCATTAAAAAGAAAACCCAGCTAGAGCTAATGGTCTGCATTGATAATGAAGAGTTAACTTAACTACCTCAGGATATGTGCTGTTATGGAATATTAAGTAAAGACTGTGCATACAGTTTACTCATCAAGGCACAATAAGGATGTCCAAAACATGTTATTGTCTCACAAAAACCTGCATTTGATGATGGTTGTTATTTTACATTTGACAATTAAAATATGCAAATTATTGCATTTCAATACTGGTGCAATAATTTATGTTTAATACATTTTGTCCCCACTCCTTTGGGGTACTTTCTGTCATACATTAAATTTGGCCTCTGCATTTACCCATCCTAGCTATTAGGAGCAGTCACAAGCACTACAGCGCCCAGGGAGCAGTTAGGGGTTAAGTGTCTTGCTCAGGGACACTTTCACACATACACATATTGAATTTTTATTTTTATCTTAACTTTTTCACAAAAGTACACATACAACCCCCCCACATCCCTCCCCCCTCCCCACGAATAGACATTAAGTAGCTTCAAGAAATAATAGATCTAGACCGAGATAGCTGTACTGTAGATAACAACCTATAACATCTCTGATACAGGTAGGGTCAACGTTTCCATATAATCCAAATAAGGTTGCCAACCTTCAAAAATGTGTCAAACCGATTTCTTAAAAGATAAGTAGGTAATCTTCTCAAGAGGAACACAACTGTTCAATTCTGAGAACCATCTCGCAATGAAGAGGGGGAAGTCAGACTTCCATGTTATTGCAATACATTTCCTAGCAACTCCAAGTGCCACCACTTTTCCCACCCATCCAGTGTGTCTTCTGCCTGGAGAAAAGACTGTTTCAATCTTTCTCCCATGCCCTCCCTTTTTTACCAGGTCAGTGAAAATTGGTTTCAGCCACCTCTCGTGAACTCTGAATTTATTGTTTTTTTATGAACCACCACCTGATTACTGTATATTTGGGCAGCCAAATAACATTGTACTGCAAGTTGTAAATAATCAAAGAGATCGTTCATCAAATTCTTATCTACACTTCCCTAAGCTTCCTCACTTCACACAATTTATTGTGATTCTCTTCCCTTCTGACTTTTATTGTATTTGGTTAGTCACTGCAGCTGCACAACCTACGTTGGGAGTTAAATTAATTGTTTAATTATGTTGGTAGTTCAGTTCCCAGTGTGTTCACCAAATGTCTTAGGCGATCAGATTACCATGCTGTCCTTTTGGAGTCCAGGCTGATGATTGTTTTAGTGCTGAATCTTTCAACATGTCAGCACAAAAAGTGGACGGAGGTAATCAAGCATGCTAGTTGAATAAAGCTTCATTGTTCTATCTTTGTACAGAGACTTTGATGGTAGTGAGATCCAGACTGTCTCATATGGCAGAATATGCATTGTAATGCTCAGCAATGTATCTGATATCAAAGTTAAATTTGCTCATGTATTTGCATTCTACCAGCTGTTCAGACCAAGTACAATGACAAAGGAGTTTCCTTAAATTCCTGGAGTTTAATTTTATGATATCACATCTTCTATATTGCTTGTGTTAACCTTCCCACCCAAACATGATTGCTTTTGCAATGCTGTAATTAGCTTTCATTCATTGTATTGCAGTTGTATCTGTAAAAAGAAAGCATTGATTCCTTTTTTAATGATGACTCTCATCATCACCAGTTAGTGTATCTGAGGTGCAAAGCAAGCATCACATATTTAATTAGCAATTAAGATTATACTGTTAAGGGAACAGAAAATGGGTTGTTAATGAGACAACAGATTTTACATGGGTGCGGATAAAAAGCAAGTCTTTTGTCACACCTACAAAGGTGACAGGTGCGTAGGAGAAGACCAGACGAGGGCCCCAACGTACTAAAAGAAAAACCTCCCGCACACTGTCTTCAAATTCCCCAAAAATGTTTAATGGGAATAACAACGTTTCGGTCTATTAGACCTTCATCACCTTCATCATCAACTGATGTAGGTTATTCCCATTAAACTTTTTTCTTGCATTTGAAGACAGTGTATGAGAGTTTTTTCTTTTAGTACATTGGTGCAGAAAAAGTATTTTTCATGCTGGATATACTAAAATGGAATTTCACACAATGTTTATGAGAAATTGTAGTACTCTCAACTGTGTAAAAATATACTGTACCAATATTGCCTGCATTTGCTTTTTGCAGAACCATATGGCGTAGCTCAATCTCTTCATTCATTTTGTTACAGCTTTTATTGAATTTGCCATCCATACGAGATTTAATGTAACTGATAACATCTTTGATTGAACTTGACAAATATAGTTATGTGAGGGAAGATGTATAAAAGACAAGAGCCTATACATATCCCCATGGTAAGTGGTTTGATTTCAATATCCTCCATCCTTGTTTCCTCAGATCACAGCATGTCAATAAAATTAAAAGACTTTCCATTCCTTCCACATTTTAAGAGAGCTGACCAGCTTTAGACCGCAGTTTACAATCTCAAAGACTTATTCTAGTGATGAATGATACTGAAAATGAAAATTGTGTCCTCCTTTCAGTAATCTGCAAGTCAGTAAAATCACTCTGTACTTCTGTTGATGTCCTCATGATGCAAACTTATACTGAAAGTATTTTTTAAGGGATACACATGTGTTTCATTCTTCACTTGTCTGTTTGTGTGGTATCTCACATCATATAGGGAGGTGGTAATTTAACCCAAGCCCATTGGATCCCCTACAGCTTCAATCTGTGAGTAGATTCGAAGTCTCCATTATTAGTTAGTCCATGCCCAACAATAGCCCTCATGCCCAGTACCTTTGATTGGCCCATCTGTCGGCCCTATTTGCATATGTGCAATTTTAAGAGGTATTCTTTACACAAGCCTTGTGACATGAATTATAGTGTTGTCCTGTGGTGGTGTGTTATTATTTCTGGGGGAAACAGATTGTTGATAAAGGCTAAGGCAAACAAACAAACAGCCATCTTGCACGAATCTGTGCCAAGTCCAGCTTTCTAGCCCTCTGAGGGGAGATTAGAAGGTAAGAGAGATTGAAACAAGACAGAGAGGAATGATGAATTGGTGCATCAGTTCCAAGATAATGACACGCAGTGCTTAACTTTGGTTTCCCTTAGGGTCCTGGCACTGAGACTACTGATACTGTGCAGATGTTCCATCCAGACACATTCTGGCGGTCATATCCTTGTCCCCTCATTCCATTCTCTGCACTTGTGTACTCCATACAATAGCCTACATAGTTCCAAATATATATTGTTCCTCAAGGATAACAGAAGGTAACGTTGTAACCCAGGTTCTCTGAGTGGAGAGGCTATCTCTCCACCATATGGATTATGTAGGGTGGGGAAATAGTCTTGCCATGATAGAGAACAATTGTTCAGAGGTGAAAATTGTTATAACAAAAAAAGATTTTGAAAAAAGTTCATCTACAAGCTCACCACACGTCACAATATGAGCTTGTAGATCAGCTATTTTCACCATGCGACACTGAGGTATAAATATGGCTTAAGTGATTAAAAACTATGCTGCACAAAGAGATCAAGTTCAAGAATCATACTGTAAATAGTCTAGACTCTACAGAGATGTCCTTATTGTATCATGGATTTTATTTTTGGCAACTTACTGTAACAGTTGCAGAAAGTGACATGCAAACAATAGCTCAATCTCCTTGAGGAGGGGTTGTCAAGGCAGCATACAGAAGGCATTCCTGATCGCTTGCTTTCCTGCTGAAAATGTGCACTGAGCCGTACCCACCCTACTGACATTACTAGCCACTTTGACAAGCCTGCCCAGGCTGTTCTTGTTAAAGTCTGGGATTCCCAAATCCATCCACCAAAAACTTTAAAGTAATATTAAATGAAATTTATTGTAGAACAGAGTCAGCAATTGATTTACACATATGAGAGGAATTAATCATCATCTTGAGGACTAGCCTTGCGTTACCTCCTTTTGCATATGGCATCGATATTGGCAGAAAACAGATTATTATGAGTGACAGTAACTGATTCAACCTCCTCCTCTGAATGATTATCTTACCCACTGATGAAATCATGCACCATATGCTCATACAGTCTTCTCCATCCCCAGTAGAATGCCAACAATAGCAGTGTCATCATTACAGCTACGTCAACATCCGCTGTTATGATATTCCAATTTGCATAATTGTAAAGATAGTTTGCTCGCAAGATATGAAGAAGAGCAGAAATAACATGTCCCTAGGCGCTGCCACTGTGATGCTAGTGTAAAACACCACTTAATCCCACATGCGTCCTATCAGTCAACAATTCCGGTATTTAACAAGATACTGAAACTAAGTTGATTAAAATGTTTAAGAAAACAAAGGAAAAAAGCAATGACTATCCTTCAAATTATCCTTCCAATTACAAAAGATCGATACACTTAACAAGTGTCCACCAGTTGCATAAACCATAGTTTGTTTGAGGTAAACCCTCCAGGATAACTTCTGTCACCACACTATTCTTTATAAATTCCATGTCATTACAAACAGCTTCATGTTTTTTCTTCCCAAAGTCAATATACAGTAATACAACTCCTCATACATTAACATTGACATAGATGCAGTATTTCTCATGTTTCGTAATATTTCTGCCTTCATTTCTAGGTCCCCCTCACTGCAATAATAATACCATCACCTAATCATTTTACACTGCAGCCATCTTACATTTTATGTGGATGCATCATTAGATTGTTGGAAGGAACTAAGATCTAGTTAAAATAAAATATGATACCAGGAATATCATTAATATTTGCACATTGACAGTTTCTTCCCTTGGTTACATGGTGTTTTTTTCCTTACAGGCCAGGGTGATATGAAATGATGATTCATGGATCCAAAGAGGAGCCCAAATATATTATATAATATATTCAGATTCAGATTATACTCATAAAGTATAATGATTTGAGACTCCAACTCATTCTATCATTTATGCATCCAATGCAATGTCTGTTGAACCAAAACATCAGACGATTTGACCTTGGTCGAATGCTAATTGGGCCCACAGCACAGTTGCCGTGTTCTACATCTGTGAGTTCATCAATACTAATGGAGGATTCCTGGAACAAAACTAGATGTGTTTAGTTGAAGTCATCCTGCAAGGCACTGAGAACAACTATTGATCCGGTGTCTGACCCCGACCCCTGCTTTGTTGCTGCTTCAGTGGGTGGCCGTTACACTGTGCTGTTGGTCAAGTTACCAGAACGGAGCTGTAAGTTCGTTCAGTGGGTAGGTTCTGGGTCCTGCATCATGGGTCCTGCGTCATGTCTTGAACTGCATGGGTTACACATTGAGGGAAACTGTGTTATAATTAGCCCGATTGATTGTTAGATGGATAGATGGATGGATGGATGGATAGATGGATAGATGGATAGATGGATAGATGGATAGATGGATAGATGGATAGATGGATAGATGGATTCCCATTGCTGGGGAGGGGGTCCATGCCTCTAATATTTATATCCCCCCTCTGGTCATTAATTTTAATCACCGGTGCAGATGTCTTATCCCTGCTTCTGGTCAGACTGAATTAAGTACATGAATTTCTTTTGGGGAAATGTAGACTGTCTGATCTGTTTTTGATAATCACAATTTAACAATGGAATTAAAAGAATACATGTTAACCACGCTAACCCTGGTGTCCCTGTCCCTAGTTTGGGACGGGGACATTTAAAATGTGTCAAAATTTGAACATTTTTCTTTTAAATACAACTCTTCAAGCTCGCGTGTGAGCTCTGAGCTTGTACAGTAGATCAGCTATTTTCTATATTTGTTGTACGAAGAAGAAGCTATAGGGCTTAAGTGGGTAAGTACATTTCATTTTTTTTTTTTTTTTTTACAAAATAAATCCTAAAAGTGAAGAGAAAAAAAACTAACTGCTCCAGGCACTGACCATACCTGTCTGTTTGGGCCATGGCACTCAAACCCTGCTTTGAGAATCTCTTTAATAGATTTATAATATTACATTTAATCCAAGCTGAAAACCACTTACGTACATATCCTATCTGCTTCGAGCACTTCATTGACATGCATGAGTGGCACTCAAGCCATTTTAACCACACCTAATGTTTGTGCATTTTCAGGAATTATGATGTTTAGTTACACAACCACTTTAATATGCTTGTCTGCTCTGACACTGCCATCTTATTCCCTTTAGTAGCAACATATATTATCACCCTGTAATAAACAACGCAACTAATTCTGTATGGATTTATGGAATATATATATTCACAGAAGTATTTCTGTGAACCAGATGGGGTAAAGGGTAAAGGAACCCAATGTCCTTAAATCTCCGGCTGTTTTTGTTTTTATCTAATAGAGTAAAGATATTTCACCCACATGCCTGAATGTTTATTTCTTAGGCATTTAAGATGTGTGATGTGACCGTTGTTCTGTTTTATAATTATCTCTTTACTGCACCTGGTAGTCTATAAATTGCCACTGCGGTACAGCTCTACTGACACTGTGAAGAGCCTTGGTGTGCACGTGCAGTTGACAAAGCAATTTGCTCTAGAGCAAGCAAGCATCTCGAAAGAGTACTATGTCATCCTGAGTGGTAAAATATTGTCTGATAGGTTGATGGCTGGCTATTGAACACTGTCAACTCGGGTCAAGATATCCGTGCTCCTGCCAACATTGGCTGCATCTCTGTACTGTCTAGGGAAATGCAAGCCGTCTGAATCTTTTAAGTGGTATTACCAACACTGTTGTCCCCTATAGGACAGTGGTTCTCAAACATTTTCACATCAAGGATATGTATTTGGCTGCGGACCCCCATCTCAAATATATTCTGTGCCAGGGATCTCCAGAAGCAAAGATTTGAGTAAAAAAATGTGCTTTTAAGAAAATATATAGGCTTACTGGTATTTCAAAGATTTGCCCAAATCTTGTCATGAAGTGACGCACTATGAGCTTGTATGTCTGCTATTTATGAATAACCAAAGTATAAAATATGGTTAAAGTGGTTAAAATGATTGTGACGCTATTTTAACTTATTTTGTGAACCCCTGGGGTTCCCCAGACCTCACTTTGAGAACCAATGCCCATGGCACATGATACGCCTACAGAAATGATGTCTGCTTCAAGTAGAAGCCTATTCCACATAATTCCTTTACTCAAAGTTGTCAAAATGTAAATGACAATAATTACAGGGCTGCAAAAATCCTGAAATTCTGTGTTCAATTAATAATTCAAAAGAATGTAATTTTTTCCCTGCTGCACCTCATTCATTGTGCTGTCTGCATGATTGCCAGACTTCACAGCTGTACACAAATGTAACTTTCATCAGCCATTCCTTCTTTAACATAATTCTCTGATGCCCTCTGCTGGATCCCCATTATTCTTGATCAAATTCCTTGCTCTGGAAGTTTAAATTATGCCACTTAGTCAGTCTAAATAGGGTCAATTTAGTTTTGTTTGTTTGGTCTCAATCTTAAAATACAAATTTACCATGCTTTAGGATTAGGGGTTAAGAAAGATCTGTTCTTGAGCCATCTGGTTCTTGGTACTGTATTTATAATTTATTTTTTATTTATTTGACAGATAGATTTGACAGATAGGCTACAATACAAAAAACAATGTATCAAGTTACAAGTTATAAAAACATGAAACCGTTGAATTGTATGCAGGGTTTGGGTTTCTAGCCGAGGCTAATTTGTGACCCCTGCCCCTGGTTAGGCCTTTCTATAGTAGTAGCCAAGTGTTACTGAAGTTGGAGGCTCTAACTCTATTTTAAATGGGTCAATGCAAGCTTTTTTTGCATTATGTATTAAATCATTTACAGTATCAATTAAAAACCTTGAATGAATTTAATAGCTTCATCTCTCCATCTCTCCATCTCTCTCTCTCTCTCTCTCTCTCTCTCTCTCTCTCACACACACACTCACTCTCTCTCTCTCTCTCTCTCTCTCACACACACACACACGCACACGCACACACACACACACACACACACACACACACACACACACACACACACACACACACACACACACACACACACACACACACACACACACACACACACACACACACACACACCTGTCTGTCTGTCTGTCTGTCTGTCTGTCTGTGTGTGTGTGTCTCTCTCTCTCTCTCTCTCTCTCTCTCTCTCTCTCTATCTCTCTCTCTCTCTCTCTCTCACACACACACACACACACACACACACACACACACACACACACACACACACACACACACACACACACACACACTCGCCTTGGCCTGGCTGGGACATATGGTTTGGTACAAGATGGGCCACCAGGCAGAAGAAATGCAATGCCTTCCATGCTGTTCATTATTCAACAGTGCAGGCCAGCCTGGGTCTTGTTGCTAGGGGAGGAGTTTGTATCATGGCAGGAGAGTTGATGGAGAGACGATAGAGCCGTTCCTGAACAAGTGCAATTTCAGGGTCCACTCACTCACTCAGGCAAAACCTTCGACGCCACTCACTTCAGGAGATGGAATAACTGAAGTTTAGCGTCCTGAGAGGTATTTATTATTCTTTTGAATGTTTTATGGCACCACTCACGGACTTCTCCACAATCTCCACAAACAGGGTCATTGGCGCGAGTGCAACAGCAGCAGTAGGAAGTAGGAACTCAACTGTTTAATGGGAATGGTCCAGAACGTTAGTGAGTTCTCTCTAACGCCCTGCTAGGCGCGCTGCTCTACTCATAGACCAAAAATTCCACTGCCGTGCGAGGTCTCGGTCTTTAGTAAAGAATAAACAAAAATACTTCGTTGCTCACCGAAACAAAGGCTGTGTTGTGTTGTTGAAAGTCTATTCTCCAGGGTGGGAAGTCTCTCAGCACCCCACCTTCCCTGTATAATACACTTTTTTGGCAGAAAAAAAAAATATTTCCGCCAGATGGAAGTTATTGTATTCATTCCACTGCGCTCTCTACAGATCTGGTCAATATAAATGACCATTGACCAGATCTGTAGAGGGCGCAGTGGAGTACATAAAATAATTTCCATCTGGCGGACATATTACATTTTCTGCCCAAAAAGTGTATTATACAGAGCAGGTGGGGTGCTGAGAGGCTTCCCACCCTGTAGAATAGACTTTCAACAACACAACACAGTCTTTGTTTTGGTGAGTAGCGAAGTCGTTTTGTTTCTTTTTTACTAAAGACGGAGACCTGGCACGGCAGTGGAATTTTCGGTCTATAAGCAGAGCAGCGCGCCTGGCAGAGCGTTAGAGATAACTCACCAACGCTCTGGACCAGGGCTAATGGGAATCATTCCAGAGCCATGCAGGCTATTCCTGTTTCCTGCCCGTCAGTGGTGGAAAAAGTACTCACATTTGTTTTTACTTAAAACGTAAAAGTATCAATACTGCAATGTAGAAATACTAATAATTTACAAGTAGCAGTCCGGAATTCAAAACTGACTTGAGTAAAAGTACAAAAGTATTGTTATCAAAATGTACTTAAAGTAGCTACCAAAAGTAGAAAGTAGCTACTCATTATGCAGAATGTCCTGTTCCACAAGTTTTCGAATGTATAAAATGTATAAAAATCTTTTGAAAATAGCAGATCTACAAGCTCACAATGCGTCACATCGGATGCATGTGAGCTTGTAGGCTATTTTCAAATGGAGGAAATGTATAGGGGTTCATGTGTGTTTTTGATAACCAAAATCTATTAAGTAACTAGTAACTAAAGTTTTCAAATAATTGTAGTGGAGTAAAAAGTACAATATTTGCCTCCGAGATGTAGTGAAGTAGAAGTTAAAAGTATTGAAATTTGGACATACTCCAGTAAAGTATAAGTACCTCACAATTGTACTTAAATACAGTACAGTACTTGAGTAAATGTACTTACTTTCCACCACTGCTGGCCGTGACCTTAAAGCCATTGACTGTATCATTAACTCAACATCAAAAGAGGTGACATTTGCTAACTTTTATATATGAACCGCAGAGTTACAACCGAATGCTTTTTCAAGGTTCATAGGCCAGCAAGTTAACCTTCATATTTAGTCCAAGCAAAGGGTTTAATATATTCTTTTAAATGAAATATTTTGACTTTATTAGCATTAGCATTTTGTTCCTTGGCTATTTCTAAAGGAAATTATATTAATTTTAACTTACCAGATAGTTTCAGAGTCCATTTGTCTGATTTTTCCCTCATTAAACTAGTTATGTAGTAATCTGTCTTTCAACAACAGCCTTGGTTCTGTTCAATTTTGCATGAGAACAATTATGCTTTATTGTCGAGAAAATATCATAGCAAACATTCTCTTATGCAAATATTATATCTTAATATTCTTAATATATCATGTCTTTTCTCTCACAAGCTTGACTTGACGTTAGTGGGCGTTCTTTTAAGGTAGATACCAAATGACAGATGATAAGGATTATAGCAATTTACCAAGAATACAATGCTAGATTATTGAAATTGCAAATATGTAAATTCATTTTGAAACAGGCACAACAAAATAAGGGAATAGCTTCTTAAGTCACAGTATGTTGTGTGTGGATGCTGAAAGGTGCCCAGGCATGGTTGGCTAAATGTATATTATTTTCTTATAACCTTACAGCTCTCAAAGCTCACAACACGCAGCGATGTGCATGCTATGAGCTTTAAGATGAACTATTTTCAGAAAATGTTTGAAAAGATTTTTGAAAGTAGGGCTTATAAATGGTTAATATATTATAAATTATTTCTCAGCATAGATTGGCAGGAGTAGTCTAAAGGTTAACACCACTGCTCTGCTTCTGCAGCAGTATTTATGTCTTTGCAGACTGTCTCCTCTCTTCTCCAAGTGTCATAAAGCGCCACTGCACATTAATAGCCATACTCTACCAGCTCACCTTATGAATTACCCTGGAATTTAACATTAGTGAAATATTAGTTCTCATACCACTTTTATGCTCTGCACCTGGAAGAGATTATTGTAACTTATTAATTCTACTTTCTCCAAACATACAGAACCAATTTACTCAGCCCAGTAAAATATATACCTAATGCCCTTCAACTTAATATCTATCTCATAATGTGCTACAGTGAGCAGAAATCATCTTCTGCTATCAGCAGATGCCTTTTCAAAATGGACACAATGAAATGTTAATTTGATTGATGCATAGTGCAAATGAACATAATCACATTACTGTAACTGGATATATGCACGGTGTTCACCTCGGTAGCCATGGATGAGACACGCCAAGTCTCCCAGTTTCCAGAACCAAATGGGCACAAGTGTTCAGTTTGAAGCCCCACCTCCAGGGAAATAATAGGCAGGTATAGTGGAGGGAACAGGTGCAGTTTGTGGACTTGCTCACAGACAGTGAATGGTCCTATTGTGTGTGTGTTAACCCTGCGCCAAACAATGGAGAGAATACATGACCCGTTGAATAATTTCTCACCATTAATTATGCCTTTTGTGGGGAACGCTTTCACCTCATCTGATGCAGATGGTGGAGTCGGTAAGCATTTTAATGATTTATTAAAGCATGGACATTGATCCTTGTCTCTTAAATCCCAAATGGCATGTGGGTTGAGGCGGTTGTGGCATGCGTGGCGGCGGCCTGTAAGGAGGGGGGGAAAGGACAACTTTGATCTTTTGTGGTATTAGGTTGTCATCATGGAATGCCATTCCACTCTGCATTCCAGGGGTTTGTAAAGAGTTATGGCTGATTTATGCTTTGTTGTATGACCGTGTCGCTCGCCGAAAATGACTGATTTTCAAATACAAATCATGAGATGATTCGACACAGTATAGTATAATGAGCTTTTATCTCCCCTTTACTAATAGTATGACCCTAATTTGAGAAAGAGAACTAGTTGACACGTGCTGTTAAATTCATGGGCCAAAGTTGAATAAATGTTCATGTAGAACATTTATGGGGGCTCGCAACTCTTATTTAATTGTACCTAAAACTTTATTTAACAAACAATTTTATACCAATGTTGAATAAACAGAGTCTTGCCTATTGTGGATTACTGTGTGCCTGTGTGGGCTGTCACTTATCTGAATTCCACTATTTACAGTTATCTACTGTGCACTGGCATACTTGTTGTGTGTGAAGATCCATTGGCACAGCTGGAATAAACCTTAAATGAGCATGTACTAACATTAGCCATTCATAGCTATTAATTATTCATCAGATTCTGCTCTGTGCGTTCAGATCCAAATGCTAGTTCTCACCATGGTAACAGTCTGCCGGAGGGTGTTGGTTTCTCTGGTCCTGTTGACTGTAGCTCTGTCTCTCAGACCAGGCTGGCCTGCTCCACTCACATTCATACCAAACCACTTGAAGATTAGATTTTATTCTAACGGGTATGCAGATTTTCATCTCATAGTTTTCAGATTATTATTCTTGATTATTATTTGCATGGGTGTAGTTTTTCTAAATAGATGCATTTAGCAGGGGTTAGTCAAGTTGGTAAACTGCATACTGTTGGACCACTGCGAAGCAAAATACATTGGTACATTTCATTTTTATTTCAGTTAGTAATGGGTGCACAGGTTTTAAGGTTTTAGTGTAGCTTTTGTTTGGATTCTTTTGAACTAAACATTGTATGGGTATTTATGTTTAACTTGAACATTTTCAGTCAACATTATAAACAACTTTAAAGGGAACATCAATGTACAGTTGTACACAATTGTCACACACTTGTCATCTTACTACTACAACTTATCTCCAAAAGAGAGATTCATTCTACTGTTAATATCCTCTATTCATCACTAAGAGTGCATTTCAACAATGCATGAAATTGTGCAATTATTCAGATGTGGAATAAAATTGGCAAGGCCAGTCCTCTTCCTGCATGATGTAAGATACTAAAATTCTTGAATAAGAAATTATTTCGGCAGCCAGTAGGGCCTAATTTTAAATTTGACTATCTCAATTCCTACATTAGTATAGCTGATACTGTGATCAAATTAAAAAATGCGAGGTATGTTAAGGAGGGAACTGCTTCAAGGAAATGTGTGTTTTACTGTTTGCTGGCTGTGAACAGCTTTAAACAGAGGTCCAACGTAGCTAGGCACAGTATGTTTTGCAATCAATCATGAGTCTATATACTTTTAACTGAAGTTATTTGAAAAGTAAATGAGTGGTGCAACTGTCTTAAGATCAAATATGAAGACTGACACCACCCCTGACTTTTATATATTTGTATTAATAGAAACAATCATCTTGGCTATTTTGCCATTACTTTTCAGAACATTTGTAGACCAGTAGAGGGTGCACTAGTACCACATCAGTATGAATTGGCTCATGTCATTTGAGCCTTCAGAACTTCTGTGAGATACTCAATTGAATTATAGTTGTATGCTTTTTAATGCAGAAATGTCTTTCTGTATAAGGTCGTATTGACTCAATAGTTTTAAGGTTCTGTTGCCTAGTTTCACTTGTGATGTTTACAGTGTTGATTAAAAAATTTAACATACAATCATGGTCAGTGGCAGAAATGAAAACAATATGGGAGAAAATACATTTGCAAATGAACTTTCTAAGTTTAAATGGTTAAAATGTTTAAGTTTTTTTTAGTTTTTGAGGTTAAAATAAAACCATGGAGAAATTGAGCAATTATGAATTTGCAGGACTATTATAATTATACTGTAACATGTGCATTTTTTATGTGTTCATGAAACACTGAGGTCTTTCCTTTGATTTGTCTCTTAGGTTGAAATCAAACCTACAGAGCTGAAAGAGAGATCCTCTCTAAAGGGTGCTGTTGTAAAGGGTGCTTTGTCTGTCATCGCTCTCTTCATTCAGTGTGATCATAATGAGAATCCCTGTCCTGAAGGCAGACCTTAACTATAGGTCAGAAGGAGCCTAAAAGGTGTTTGCTATTCAGACATTATTGGTAGGAGCAAGAGACACATACTGTAGAATGGATAGAGACTAGTTGGACCTCTTTTCTTTAAGGTGTGCTCTATAGGAATTCCACTAAAATATTTCTCTTGAGGCTACTGTTTTCTTTTCTTTCTTTGACAGGTGCTTGACAAGTCAAATTACTACTGTGAATATAGTGGATGACAGGTTGTTGCCAGAGGCTACCATTATAAATGTTTTGTGTCCTATTTGATAAAGTATTTTATGCATATTTAGGCAGCTTTAAAAGCAGCAATAGTTCGTTGATTGTCACATTTTCCCATGTTGTAGTAACTAATCCTGGGAAAAACTTTTTATTGACAGCCTGAGGACAAGAGAGTATATTGACTGGTTCTTGTTTCTTCCTAAAACACATCATGCCTTCTAGTACATACACACTGGGTGTTTGTACTGCTGGTGTAGGTCAGCCTTGGAAAAACTGGTTCACGTAGTAGGTGTGTCCAGTTCAGTATGTTCATTTGCCGGGATGAAAAAGAATGAATCGGTACAGGGTAGACTACGAGCATTGTGAATGTTTTGCCTCCTCCCCCGTCTGCTGTTGATTCTTTATGGCTTTGTGGTCATTTCTTGGGTGACAACAACCATAATGGTCAGGAAACAGAAAAGCAGAGGGAGAACTTTAGCAGACTTCAACACAGAGGACTGGAGGTGTTTGGAATGTACAGGTTGTGCGCAGAAGAATCCATGCAAGCAGAAAAGTTCATGGAGCAGGCATCATTTTGTCAAACAAAACATTAAGGTCACTTATTTTGTTTAGTTTCGTGCTTCCTGGAGATGTATTTTTCTGAATTATGTTGAATATGACTGCTGGATATTGACTCATTATCATTAATGGATCTTATCAGGAAATAAGAGCTGCCAGGGGCTCAGGATGTCTGTTAGTCTTAGACATAGCCTATTAGATAAACAGAGGATATGTCTTTAGGAATCCCTTGTGGACATACAGAAGGCATTTATGTTATAGGAAGCAGAAGCACAGCTCCAGTCGCTCCTGCTGCCTCTGCCCTCTCTCTCTCTCTCTCTCTCTCTCTCTCTCTCTCTCTCGCTTTGCCCCTCTCCTCTTTTTTGCAGAAATGAGGAGGGGCTGCCTTAGTAACTCTACACCTGCCCAATTCACCAATGTTACTGTAACTTGCTAAACTGCTCTGACAAGTGCAGGGTGTTAAAACACACAGTGGAGACAGACTGAAGCTGGCAGTCCTGCATGCATCACACATCACACAAAACACACACACACACACACACACACACACACACACACACACACACACACACACACACACACACACACACACACACACACACACACACACACACACACACACACACACACACACACACACACACACACACGTTCATTCCCTGACGGAGATAAAGACTTGGGTCTTGGGAGACGGAAAAGGAAGAGAGAAATTAAATGACATGCTGAAACACTCGACACCACTTTAAATGTGTCCCCATTGGACGAATGGTTGAACTTGCCGTGGGCTCCCTGCCATCCGACATGTCTTTGGATGAGAGTGCCGTGAGAGACGCGGTAGAGAGTGAGACGGATTGCTCTGAGGGACTTGATGAGGTTGTCCTGGGGCGCATTGCCAGCTTACCTCTGGATGTGTTCCCAACCAGGGATTTCAGAGGGAAGTTTAAAAAGATGCGCGCTAAGAAGAGGCCAACCATTCTTGAAAGTAGGTAATAGGAACTGACAACTTTGTGGAACTGCAATGGTCACTTAAAAGTTTGTTTGTTTATTTATTTTGCGAGTAATGCGTCTTGGGAAGATGTTTATTATTGGAGCCTGTGTAGAGCTATTACCAGCGGTTTATTATTGGACACATTTCAACTACTACTGACATTCCTTTGTGAAATACTTCACCTCCTGGTTGTATTTGACATAGTTACAGAGGAATCCTTTAGCTTGTTAATAATGGACTCTCAATAAGTTTGTGAATGTTAAAGCTGCAATCTGTACGTTTACAGTATGTCCTAACCGAGATTCAAACCTTGGTCTCCCGCGTAAGAGAGCAAACATCTGAAATCATATTTTATTCATTCATTATTCATTTGGTATCCAAAGTGGCTTTTGTAATTTTATTGGCATTATGTTGGTCTGGCTCATTGGCTTGAGTTATTGACTTCACACTTTCCTTCTTGTGTGCTGGGGGCGAGGGGGTATGTTTTATACTGTGAGATAAGCAGGAACTGGATAATAAGCATAAACAAGTGATTTGTTATGATTAAGCACAGAATGTGTGAGCCAGAAATGAGAGGCGCCAGGAGCAGGGAGGCTAAGGGGGAGTTAAGGGTTGAAGTTGATACCATAAGGATGGCTGAACTGACCAGACATGCCTCGCATTCCTCACCTTCATCTGAGCTTGAAAATGCTTTTAATAAGTGCTTAATGTGAACGGGCCCGCAGCCCCGCACCCACCTAAAGCGTGATCAGAGGAAATGTTTACAACCTTGCTTGTAATTAGCAATGCTTGCCTGATTGATAATAGCTTATATAATACATGATGCTACGGTTGTAGCATGACTATTTCGTAATCATATATTAACCTGCAGGATATGTGGTATTTATGATAAGGCAGTGAAATATCTTAAATGTTCGCATTTCCTAAGGCAGGGGTCTTCAGCGTTTTTCAGCCCAAGGACCCCTTAGCTGAGCGAGAGATGAAGCAGGGACCCCCCACTACATATTGTATTAAATTGTGTTGCAGATTAAACTTGTTCATAGATTTCATAAATAGCTTCATAGACTTGTTTGACAACAACATTGTACAAGCTCACAACACCTCGCGCTGTGAGGTGTTGTGAGCTTGTAGATCTGCTATTTTTGGATAATGTTACCTTCAGAACAGGGATGCTAGAGTTCAAGGGTTAATGTAAAAAAAAGAAATCCTAAAGAAATCCTATCACAGAAATATTTGGCTGGCCCCCCTGTAGTAACACTGAGAACCCCCTAGGAGTCCCAGACCCCCTGTTAAAGACCCCTGTCCTAAAGCGATGAAATACTTTATTAGTCGGAAAGTAAACACACCACATGGTATATAGTAAGACATCCAGTGATATCAACAGGTGTTAATATGTATCAGAGTTTGCTTAGGCTGACAGTAGAGGTGGTATATTCAAGCTATCCAGAGACCAGGCTAATGAAGTGGTGCTGTATGTGATCAGGCGACAGGCGTTCTCTCTGGCATGTCATGCCAAAGCTGCAGTTTCAGTATTTAGACCTCTGATAAGCTAGGACAGCCGGACTCCTCATATGAAGTCTAATTTCAGTGGGTTCTTGTCATTCTGAAGGACAGGTTCGTTAAACAAGGTGTTACACTTTTGCAGAGTATAAAGATGCAGCACAGCCTCTCCGAACAGGACATGCATTCTTGTAAACTTATATTCTCTGATGAGAGCATTTTTGCTACTGTTTTTACACGCCTGGAACAGCCAGCTATGATGATGTCAGTGGTTTCAATGCAATGAAATATTGTCATGATTTAAAGGGATATTTCACTTTCAAAAAAACTTTTGGTAATTTTATCATCTACTCAGGCCTTTGTGAACCCCCCCGACCGTTTTTAAGTTGCTTGATTCATTATTTAGATATTTGATATTCATTTTATCAGACACGCCCCCTTCCTATACAAACCCATTATAACTTCAAACTCCATTTTAACCATGTTAGATTCATCAAAAACACCCGTCCTTGGTTCTGGTGACTCACCCTGCCCTCCTAATGCGTGAGGGGGCCGTGTTTTTTTGATTACTTTTTTCATTTATTTTATTTACATTTTTTATTGTATTAATTTTTTTTCATTTTCCAAAAAAAATATTAAAAATAAATGAAAAGTAAGTAATTGAAAAAACACTGCCCCCTCACGCACTAGGAGGGCAGGATGAGTCACCAGAACCAAGGACGGGTGTTTTTGATGAATCTAACATGGTTAAAATGAAGTTTGAAGTTGCAATGGGTTTGTATAGGAAGGGGGCGTGTCTGATAAAATGAATATCTAATATCTAAATAATGAATCAAGCAACTTAAAAACTGTCTGGGGGGTTCACAAAGGCCTGAGTAGACGATAAAATTACCAAAAGTTTTTTTGAAAGTGAAATACCCCTTTAAGAAATTAAGTTAGTTAGAAATGTAGGCATGGGTACTTTTATCCTCCCTGCTTTTAACCTCCCTAATGTCAGTGATAAATGGATGCTACAAGGATGCTTGGATTATTTATGGTATTTATGAATAGCATTTGCTTGTGAATTTCTCTCTTGTTTTTTTGGCCCTGCTAGCGGCGGGGCTCTAAGCATGGCTATATCAGGCTGTCCGTCTGGTCACCACTTTGGTCCAAAACAACATGAAAACGACTGGCTGTATTATCATGGATTTGTGTGCACCTTCATGAACGCAGAGGATGCTCCCTTTACTTATTTTGGCAACCCCATATATTGTTTAGGACAGTGGTTCTCAACCTTTTCAGGCTGTGACCCCCAAAATAATCATATTTGAACTGAGGACCCCCTGATAAGCATTTGGAATGTAGGAGTTGAGGCATTCAATTTAGTTTGACTCGGTTCCACAGATAAATATTGTGAAAATAGCAGATCCGCAAGCTCACAACGCCTCGCGTTGTGAGCTTGTAGATCGGATATATATTTACTGCCTCTTTCTTATATTATTATAACCTAAGCTATTTGACAATTTGTCCAATTTTGACCAGTTTATATAGTATAGTATAGTTTGTTGATACTTTTGATGCAGTAATGGTCTTTTTCTTTTCTTTCACATTTTTTTAGGTATTAAAAAGTCCTTAAATTGTCACTTCACTGTCATCTGGGGACCCCCCAAAGTCATGTGGGGACCCTCCTGGGGGCCGACCCACAGGTGGAGAACCACTGGTTTAGGAGTAAAATGTCCACTCCACTCCATTGCCATGTAATGCTCTGTACACCTTCATGATCCCAAGCTGAGAGCCCAATTGCCATGAAACTTGCTGAGCGCATTCATGCTCCCTGGAAGATGAACACTATTAAATTGAATGAACCCATGACCATCTAGTGCAACCTTCAGGGTAAAATATAAACTTTTCGCTAAAGATATCTCTCTAATGGACAGATTATGAACCCTACTGATTTTGGTAACCCGGTGGATTTTCCTGTAGTGCCACCCTTCAGGTAATTTCCGTTTAGATGTAAGGAGCAGCATGGACTATGGGATTTTAGACTCTCATTCGTGTATTGGTTAGTATAGTATCATGGTTTATCTCAAATCACATAATTGCAGAGCTATACAATTATAATGATTATTAACTAATTCATGTATTTATTATTTATTAATTATTTAACTTGATCTTCTTATTGTAGATTGTCTTGGTCCCACTGTTCGGCTTATTAGTTTTATAGAAATGAATGATTGATAGTTTTGTCTCAGAATCCCTCTCACCTTTTCAAGTCAAGATTTGAGGAAGTCTGGGGTGTCTCCATCCGTCCTCCCCACTTAAAACGTTTTCCTGTTTAAACGTTTTCCAGCCTTTCTCAGAAACTCAGAAATGATTCAGCAAGGGAATTACATAACAGTTTGACCCCATGAATGTCTGTTACCGGCCATTTCAAACCAACCAGATTAGAACTAATGTCAAAGGCAGGGAAATTAACTTTGCCCCTCTTAATGATGTTAAATGTTTTGTTTAGGGACAATATTGCTTTTAGTATTTTTCTCTGTAGCTCAAATGGAGTCATAGTTATGAGCCATAACAAACCAAAACGTCTGTTAGGCAAAACACACATACTTAATGTGTGTGTTTGAAGCTTTCCATGTAGAGTCCCACATGATTGATTTCATGACCTGATTTAAGAATGTGTCCAGATCATATACTGTAAATGGGTCCACAGCTCCTTCATTCACACATAGCTCTTCAGGAATTTAAGGGAATTTGCTTGAAATGAGTCAAAGTAACTGCTTTCATACACTGCTCAAAAGAATCAAGGGAATGCAGCGTGCCCTTAATTTCATTAAGCAGTTATAGACAGGAATAAGGCAGATTTAAACGCATTGGACGTTTTTGTAACAATCAATAAAAATGAAACGACAAACAATGAAAGTGTATACTATAGTGGTTCGGGTCGGGGTCGATACACAGCCCTCCCATCTAGAGTTCACACCTATGTCGCACCGCCAATCCGCCAATCGCATTTGACTCCATATACGATATGTGCATCTCCATTATGTGCATTTCACGCGGCCCCTGGGGCCCCTTCTGTTGTGTCTGATATCAGAGCATGTTGAAAATCTCCATGGTTTCGGTTTTGTCTGACATCAGTTCATGTTGAATAGTTGTGGTTGTGTCTGACATCAGTGCATGTTGAAAATCAAATCTCGATACAGTATATGTGCATTTGGTTTATGTTGTGTCTGACATTAGTGCATGTTGATCTCCATATACAGTATTTGTATTTGACTCCATATATGTGCATTTAACAGGGCCTATATGTGCATTTGAGTCCAATTTTCCATCTAGACATCGACAGGTTTGAATCTATAAGCTGTCTTGTACTTTAGGGGTCATTATGAAAAAAAATCATTTCTTTTGCCATTATTATGACATTTATACACATTGTGTATCCATATTAGTAGCATAACTTGTGAGACTACAAGCAGCCACCCTGTTTAGCATGCACTTGAATATAAAAGCTGCCCGGCTAATGGCTATATTTCTCCAGTGTACAAATCTGCTATGGCCTGATAAACGTGTGAGTGCATTATGCAATGAAGGTCAAGGGACCGTCCGTTGATGGACAGACAGAGTTCTTATAGGATTAGGGTGATAGCAGTGAGGGACAGGGTGAAAAAGCCTGTGCAAGATGTATTTCATATTCCACATGGTTGATGTTCAACTGCCACCATTTAATCAGCATAGATATTAAACAATTTATAGGCAACATTGTAGAAAAGTTTGATCCTATTTGGAAATGGAATATAGCAATAATGTTATTCCATGACGACTGCTAGGGACCTTTCTAGTTTGCTTAGCCAATATTACATAGGACCACTGAACATTATTCAATATGGGAACATATAGGAATATCTTTAATGCTACTATTGCATACTTATAGACCAAATATGTACAATAGAATGTTATGACATCAGATTAACAACACTCTTCCTTCTCTCTGCCTCTTGTGACCCACTTCTTAATTGATCTATTGCTTTCTCGTAAAGTGAACAGCGGTGCTCGAGTCATGTTTGGCTACATCGTGTAATACCACAGGCACTTTGAATAACGCATGGAATTGGCCTGCGTCTGCGTCTATTTACAAGTGTGCAAAGAAGAGAGGGGGTTAAACACTCAGTCAGCCATGCCTCCCAGATCCCTTGTGTCTGTCTGTGTCATGGAAAGCTCTTTAATCCCGGTGGCGTGCTCATCCTTCCAGTTTCCTCGTCTATCCTCTGGTCTCCCAGATGTGCCTGTGACATGTGCGGTGTCATGTACGGACGGCTTCCTGTGTCACCCCCCTCTCCAGTCTCAGTGACGGCCACCGCTCAGATGCTTCCAGGCATGCTGAAAGATGCACGAGCCTCTGCACTTATTATCATTACTGTCAGCCCTGCTGCGCACAAGACAAACAGTAGTTATTATTAACTGCGCTTTGCTAAGAGGATTGCTTCCTGCGCTCCCAGCCTCCGCGCAGTTATTTAAAGGGAGCTTGCACTACCGCCCACTGCCTGCCAGAGATTTAGAGAGACAGAGTGTGAGATAGATACATAGAGAGAGAGAGAGAGAGAGAGAGAGAGAGAGTGGTTGGGGGAGAGAGAGAGAGAGAGAGAGGGTGGTTGGGGTAGAGAGAGAGAGTCGGAGAGATAGTGAGAGAGGACTGACAGCCAAGGACATACGAGGAGGAGGGGTGGAGCAGTGGTAGCATGCTCCCTCTCACTCTCGTCAGAGCCACAGCTCTGTGTGCATCATAGAGAGGTGACAGCAGGCTTGTACCTGCTGCTTCCCAGTCTGTGACTGCTGCTGTTGCTGCTACTACTACTGGGGAAACAACACAACCAGAGGGGAAGTACTCTCACACTGAGCTGCGGCCATGGCCAGCCAGCAGGACTCTGGCTTCTTTGAGATCAGCATCAAATCTCTGCTGAAATCCTGGAGTGGCAGTGAGTAGTGTAGTCTACTTTGTTGATGTTGATGTTGTTGTTGTTGTTGATGCTGTTGTTGTTGTTGTTGTTGTTGTTGTTGTTGTTGTTGTTGTTGTTGTTGTCGTCGTTGTCGTTGTCGTTTGTGGCAGACGTGGCAGCAATGTCTCTTTCGTTGTGGTTATCTGCTGTTGTCTCGCCGGGGGTTAAATAAGGTTGCTTTTCTGCCGTCTGTTGTGATCAGTCGGTAGAGGGAACATGCTGGAAGATGCTCAGCGTGTTTTTATTGCTCAGTGCATGAAGTGCCGAAAGTTAGAAAGGTTTCACTTCCAGCTAAAGACCACCTCACTTAAAAGACAAAAGTAGCCTAGTCACCTTCTGTAATGGCAGGAGGGCCCATAACTAGAGTTTTACCACCAAATCACTGTGTGCTGCTGCTAGCTATAAAACAAACAAACATAGGATCCTTCCTCAGTCACTTTTATGGAGGTGTTACCATGGAGAAGTATCAGTCCCCTGTGCACTGCCAAATATCTAGTGGTTCCATATCTCACTTCTGTTGTCTTGTCTCAGCCTCCAGCTTTCCTTTCCCTTAGATGGGTCTGCCACAGAGTCTAAATAGCTCCTATTATGTGCTGGGCCACTCTAATAGGATTAGTGGAGGTTCAGCTTGGTTGCATGGTTGCATGTCCTGAACAGAGCTCACAACTCCACTGTGGTCCATGTCCACATGGACGAGATGGGACTCATCATGATTAGATGACAGATTTTTGGGTCCGAAGTTGATAACAATTTTGGAGAGTTCTGGGCTACCGATTTATTTCATTTAACCACTTAACCACTGTATTCCCTAATTTTCTAAAATATCCGATATACAAGTTCACAGTGCATCTCATCGTGATCCGTTGTGAGCTTGTAGATATTCAATTTTCACCTTTAATGACATGCCCAAAATATTGGGACACCAGGTTGAAAGAGGTTAAAAATGGAGACACATTGGCTGCATAATTGTTGATCGCGGTGACACCCAAAAATTCAAATAATGACCGATTTTATTGTCCACACGGGTATATCGGTCAGGCTCTAATCATGATGCTCCTGATGATGTCATGATTATCCTTTGAAGTGCTGATATGCATGAAGACAGTGGAAAACAAAACAAGAAAACTAAAACTTAGCTAACTGTAAGCAAATGTACACTTTATTTAGTGTGTTTGCTAGGTGATCACTGTGTTAATGTTTACACATGTGGCTGCATGTTTCCACTGTCAACAAACTGCAAAATGCCATCTGGCACTAAGACAGAATGGTAATGTTGCTTAAAAGAAGCATCCTGCACCACCTGCATAGTCTGTTGAATCTGAATGTAAGTGGATACCAAAGGACAGACCGTCCCTCTCTACACTGAGAAATGTTGTGCCATCTCCTGATGATGTTGCATAATCCTCAGAGTAGGTCATTTTGCTGATAAAGACACAGTCAGGCATTGTATCACCAGAGGCCTGCAGCTGTGCTTTTAACTTTATCATTAATTATGTGATCTCTTAATCTCATCTCTCCACAAAACACCACATCCATTTACACTGGCCATTATGCAATGAATCACAAGATGGTAATGAAGACGGTTTTCTTACCACGGCTGTGCTTAAAGTGCTTTTTTTCTGTGGATTGGCAGAATGCCTACAGTAGTTGCTGAATTAGTTGTCAAGGGTAGCACACAGTGTCTCATCTAGTGTTGACGGTGTCAAGGATGCTATTGATGGATTGTGCATGGACAGGTGTATTGTGAATTATAGGAGAGCACTTGTATCTGTCATTGTTCATTAGTTGTTTTTGTTGTGACTGCAACGTAAGCAAAGTAGGAATAAGTAAGTAATAACCTTAAGGGGTCACGTCTTTTTTTGCCAGTGTACCAGTCCTTATGCAAGAACTGCAGGCTAACAGCACAGAGCTAGCATTGTATGGCAGATGCATCAGGTCTTGTTTTGATTTTTTTTGTTTTTGTTCTCTCCTCCTCTAACGCCTCTCTCCACAACTCTTGCCCTAAGCATGGTCCATTGTCAGCCAATCAGAGCAGGAGGGGAGGTGCGGTGAAAAAGGCACAGTCTGATGATTGGCTAAACAAAGCTTCTGTGTGAGGAGACGAGCTGAAACAATAAGCATCATGGTTTCATTGTGTTATGCCTACTATCTCCTTGAAGGGTTGAAAATAGGATTTCAACACTGCCTTGCATTGTGGAAGGTAGCAGAGATGAATGAATGTTCCCATCCACTGTGAGAGACACACTTACATTTCAGCAGGTTCTTATATAAATGGCCTCAAATGCACCCTCACAACATGCAGTAGTTTCCAGCATGATGTCAGCTTGCTAAAACAGAGCCGATGGTCAGTAGTTTGAGTCTGGTGATTAATCTGCTTCTCAAAGGGGCCTGTAAGCAGTCTGGGCTTTATTTTGTTACCCTTTTTCGTCCAAATGTTTTGTGGCACATCAACTCTGAATAAGAGACTTTATTTGTATGAGGATGTTGTTGGATTCATTGGCTCCAAATATTTGCTTCCTCCACTGACATCTCAGCAAGGTCATTGTGTCGTAGACCACATTTGGTGAATGACTCCCTGCTGAAATAGAGGCCAAGTTTAGAGAAAAACATTTAACTTATAAAGTCAAGTTAAACTAATTTTGACTAGGCCTAAACCTATTTGTGAGTATTTTGCTGTGCAGTACTGAAGTTGGAATACAATTTATTCAGTGATTTATTCACTTAAATGTTTTTTCTGTAAATCTCCCCCTGATAAAATCACACAACACCTTTTTATAAACAGCCATCAATACAGAACCTAAGCACAATGTCCTTTTATTCCCAGCTCAAGAGGAAGGTTAATACAATAATTGCATGTTAATGTTATTCCTTGACAGAACTGGCTATGCCCTCTACCCATTCATAGAAATGCAACAGCAACAACAGCTTAGAGACTTTTGGTGCTCTCAAAAGTCTCTGTTGATACTGGAACGCTGGGTCCAGTTAAGGAGGTCAATGGCATGTAACTATCCACCCACTCTGTTCACAAAAGATTTCTAAATTGATTGTTTTCCCAATGGGATATGGAGTCTCTATATGAGTGTATATGTGTGTGTGTGTGTGTGTGTGTGTGTGTGTGTGTGTGTGTGTGTGTGTGTGTGTGTGTGTGTGTGTGTGTGTGTGTGTGTGTGTGTGTGTGTGTGTGTGTGTGTGCGGGGGCGTGTGCAGGCGTACATGCATGATGTGTTGTGTATACACAGTTATGTGTGTACCATGTATTGCTGTCAGTATGGGGTCCACAATTCTCACGGGGATAGTGATACCAGTCAGAATTGACCTTTTGGGGACATGTTTCTAGTCCCATGAGGGAAAGGGTAATTATTATGGTTAAGAAACATAGTTTAGTGTTACAATTAGTCAAGATTAAGGTAGGGGTTAGGAAGAAGCGTTTAGGGGTTAGGGTGAGGGATTAAAGGAGTAGTTCACCCCCAAAAAGACTATCAATTACACACCCCATGAAGTCTTGAATTCATGGATATTAGTTTTTGTCGCAGTGACGATCGGCTCAAAGAGGCTCCATTAATGGATCATCAAATTATTGGCGTAGGAATGCGACAAGAGCAAAACAATTTCTGCACTACTCCTTTATGGTTGGATTTTTTAAAATATTTTTTTTGGTTAGGTTGATCAGCAAGTTACTTAAAATAGTTATGTTTAATGGAAAAAGTTTAAAGTGGACCTTGGGATCCACATGGGAACGGCATGGCTCCAATGTGGATCTTGGAATTCATGTAGCCAGCCTGCGACAGCGGTCATCTAGATGCCAATCATCTATGACATATCTATGACATATGACTCCAAATTTGGGTAAAGTTTCAGCCCGTTCAGAGCCCCATTGACTTCTATTACAAAATGTAATTTAAAAAATCACAAAATGTAATTCACTAATAATAATAATAGTGGAGGCGCTTCTGTGTGCATACAAAGTTTGGCGCTGATTGGTCCAACCATTTGTGAAATTAGACACACACATACACACACACACACACACACACACACACACACACACACACACACACACACACACACACACACACACACACACACACACACACACACACACACACACACAGAAGGCAGAAGGCGGAAGGTTATCCTCTTGCAGAGCCATGCCATAAAAATGCTTTTGTCGTCCCCACTAGGATGGCATAAAAACGTGTGTGTGTGTGTGTGTGTGTGTGTGTGTGTGTGTGTGTGTGTGAGTGTGTGTTGTAAAAAAAGAGAGGTTTTGTATGTTTGTATTGTCCTCTAGGGAGCACCACCATGCTCAGGGAGTTTTCAGCATGGCGATGATGTAATACCCTCTGCCCAAGCTCCTTGTTTGCCGAGTCACATGTAGTGTTGCAGTCTTAATACAGCTCCCTATTCCCAGACTGGTGCCACACTGGTTGCTTTCTTTACCTCCCATCTCCAGCTGAAGTCATGCAACATGAGACTGCTTCATTCAAAGGAGATAAATGCGAAGACAATGACAACTTCCTCATGTTCCATTTAACGTGATTCGTGTTTTCGAATAGGGCTCCGTTCGACTCTGAGCACTATTGTTGCTATGAGCACTATTAGATCAAGAGTATCGGGTTGCAGGGCCGTCATGACTTACCGTAATATTGTGCTACGGTATAATGTTCTACTTTTACATTTTGTATTTTTGAGAACTTGTGTAAATATTCCTTAATACTGTTAATATAATTCCTCTTACAGTATGTGCAAAGATACCTGCCAACAAAAGTCCTCTGATTCAGATTCTATTGCCTATTATTATTGCTGATTTTCAAATGTTTTAAGTTTCTCCTAAATCTTTTTTTGAAAAGTACTTATTCTGCCTCACTTTACTGTAAGAGACCTACAGTGTTGCAGAGAGTGGTGTTTACACTGGTGGTCTGTGCAGCATGTGTTGCATGGTGGGGGAATAGGGAGGGGCGGGCTGATCTGTCAGTATAGTGTGTACCCCAGGCTAAATATAGTCACACAACTATGCCACCATAGCATGTTAGACCTCATCACTGTGCTGTGCCTCAGCTAAAAATTCCTGCCTGACCTTCACTCTTGGAAGGCATTGCTTGGTCACAAGGGGAGAGTGAGCCATAGCAGAAGGCAGCGTAGAGAGAGAGAGAGAGAGAGAGAGAGAGAGAGATATTGAGATATAGAAATCGTGTGGTCTAAAGTAGCAACCTTTACTCTCACTTTTTAAATCAAACCTAACCCATGTTCAACATGGAGGCCATGCCCAGGGGAACAGAGCCATCGGACACGCAAGACATGGGCTTTGGTGGAGTACACTAGGGTGCATTCGCCTTGCCTTGGCACAACACTGGATACCGTATCTTCCTTACCCACTATGGACGGGACGGCTGTATGCTGGTGTAAAGCCAGCGTCATCAACTTCATCAAGGGTCTGGGTAGGTGCTGAGCTGCCAGGAGTGAGATATGTTCTGGAAGCCATGCCAGATACACATGCATGCTGGGCATTCGTCACAGGACATATCAAAAAGCTCCACGAGGACCGTCAAAGAACCCTCTACCCATGCCAGTGCACCCCTCACCCCCCTGCAACTTAGAGAGGACTAAAGTACATACTTTGAAGGCTTTGTTCACTAAATATCTTGACCTTTATTCATTTATATATATATTTATTTGTTTGTTTTTATCTGATAGCTTAGCTTGAGCCTTTAGTGGTCTGTACTATATCTACAGCTGGATTCTATTTGTACTGTTATGCAAAGCCTTCAACGGTTAAAAGTAAACAACCTGAGAATAGCTGCTTAAGCAATTCACTAATGTAATAGTTGTATGTACCTTTGACCTGAGGGCAATTGATTTAGCTGCTATTGGTCATTAAATTGAAATAGCACTCCTCCAATTATTCTGTTCAATACATGCAGTTCAATATGTCGTTGTACCGTGACAGCACAGCTTTGTCTGCACTTCCTGATAATATGCAGTGTATGTTATATGGCAGCTGACTATCCCCTGTCCTGCATCAGTGGTTCTCAACCTTTTTAGGCCGCGACCCCTCAAAATAATAATATTTGAACAGGGGACCCCCCACCCTGACAAGCACTTATAATTGTAGGAGTTGAGGCATTACATTTTGTTTGACTCGGCTCCACAGATAAATATTGTGCCTCTTTCTTAGATTATTTGACAATTTGGGCAATGTTTGACCAGTTTTTATAGTATAGTTTGTTGATTACTTTGGTGCGGTAATGGTCTTTTTTCTTTTATTTCTTTAATTTTTTTAGGTATTCAAAAGTCCTTTAATTGTCACTTCACTGTCATCTAGGGACCCCCCTCAGGGGGGTCCCGACCCACAGGTTGAGAACCACTGCCCTACATCATGAAATAGACATTAAAACTTTAACTGTGATACTTTACAGATACAGTACATACATTTTTATCACTAGAGGCCTTATTAATTCATTATAACTATAATAATTGTTTCTGTCTGCAAAACATCACTAAAAGATGATCAACAAAGTAAATAACCAGCACTATATAACTGCATGAAGAATTTCATAGCTTGGGAAAAAGCTAGCAGACCAGCCAGCATATACTGTAGGCAGAGAGCCAGTGATAAAGATTTATTGTTTTATATTATATCAAAGACTAGGAACAACGTCTGTTTTAGAATCAGATCTACAAGAAAACTGATTGTTGTCTTGGACTAGTGGTACTCTGCTTCAGTTATTCAACATGTAGGAGAGAAAGACAACTCTCTTTATATGAGTGCAGTCATATCACTGATCTGGACAGGTATGCAAACGTTTCATTTTGCTACACTCTACCTCCTACTGTACCTCCACAGAACATCTATTTCTTAAACCACATTATTAAGTAATGTTCAGTTGCCCATTTTTATTCACGTAGCACAGCAACCACATACTGTGGTTCATGAATAAAACCATGTATTACATTCTATGACATGATATATTTTTGCATTATTATATCATATCATTATGCAGTATAGAGTTCCTTTTCTTCTACATTTGTACATTATGTTTTGGATCCCCCCTATGATCTTGACAAGTCCACAGAGAGAGTTTGTGAAAAAGCCCACCTCTGATGTTTTGCATTTGACTTTTAAATGCTGTAATGTTTATTAAATGCACACTGCAGTATCTATCCAATGTACTGTACTAATGCTTCGTCTCTGATAACCTCCTCGCTGTCTCATTTCTTACTACGCATATCCAGTACAGAGAGTACTGTCGGCTGAATGAAATTAGTTTGTCATTCTGAGGTTTATGCCACTGTTGTATTGTTGTTCATGAGTTAGAGGTGCAGTTATGTGTCACAGTGATTTGGCTGAGTGAAAGTTTTACACATCTAATTGGGTGTTTTGTACACTACTCGCTGCTATTTCTTTTTTTGCTTTTAGTATTGAGGCATAGGACTGTAACACTGGGTTCAATTGTAAGTAGTTGCTTAGCTTGTGGACTCTGTGGCCTAAAGCTGTATGCAATTAAACAATGGGCCACATCAGAGAATTACTGTAGCTGAAGGATGTCTTTTTTTTATCCCTCAGAAGGCAATGACATCTTCAGTGCAAAATGAAAACAGCAGCTGCCAGGCACAGCTATGGTGTTTTAAGCTCTAAGTGCTGTCGCATTAGAAATAAAGAACGGGCTTGGGGCAAGCTGGTGCCCTTTGGACAATCTCCTTCAGGAATGTTCAACATGTTGGGAACTTTATAATGTCCATGTTTGTAAGCCTCGATCTGTGACTGAGTCCCTCCCGCCAGAATTGTGCTTAAGTGTCTACTTAATGAAATTATCTTAACAAACCTGACTATTTGCCATTGTTGTTTCCACAGCCTCGCCTGTCGGGAACGGATACAGCAAACCACCCATCCCTCCTGTCTGCTTTCCTCAAGGAGAGAGTGGCCCCCCAGCCATGATGCCCATAAGCATTGATCCAGAGAGCAAGCCGGGCGAATATGTCCTCAAGAGCATGTTCGCCAACTTCACCACACTGTCCGAGCGCAAGATCCGCATCATCATGGCCGAGCCACTGGTGAGTCAGTTGTGGGTGTGAAGCTTAATAGCGTAAGACACCGCCACTTGCCGAAAATAACTGATATTCAACTGACAATTTGGTGAGCGAGTTGAAAATCTTTTATTTTTGGTGAGCTGTGTGGCCGTACGACTAAATAGAAATGAGGCTCCCGTCTCTTGGGAATGATGGGCTCTTTATGTTGTCTGCTGGTCTCGTGTTGTCTGCATTGTACCACCGTTTGTCTTTTATATGGCGGTATGCTGATCTCTAGAGTTGGGTTGTTGAGAGATGTATGGTTGAGGGTTCCCACTCGTCCTGTAAAGCCTGGAATGTTTTTATTCCGATTTCCAGTCATGTTTGTCGAGGTAATGCAAACATGATGTTAAGATGTCATTACACTTATATATATTTATATTCGCAACCCCCCCTGAAAGATTTGTCAGGAGCTGCCAATGTATTGTAGTGTATAATTGTATGAACAGATGAGGGGTGCTGGGCTGTGAGAGAGGAATCTGATTTTGAGAGGAATTTACACCCATCCATATGAGTTCAGTGCAAAATATATTCGGAACACTGGCTTTTTTTGGCTTTTTATTTAGCCAACTCAGTCAGTCTTTGTGCTCTATGCAGTCTGGTAGAATTTTGCTGACAGACACATCCACACATCAGGAACAGAGCGCCACACCCACGGCAACAGTTCACAATACCTGGGAATCTTGGAAGTGATTGGGATATGTTGTTGTGCGTGCAAAGTGCATGGAGCTGTGAGGCTTGATTTACATTTTGGTGCACACTGGTGTTGTGCATTGAAATTCAGTGCACAAGCAAGTATAAATCAGGAGGGAGAAAACACACAAGGACTTCTTGGTTGTTATTGGCCGAGTGTGCCACTTAACACCCTCAAACTAAAGGCCCACTTTAATTTTATTTGATGCTTCTGCTACCCAAATTTCCATTTTGAGATAATACATACTGCTAACATGACTTGACTTTGCAGAACTTGAAAATAGGCCCATTTTAATGTAAATCAAACTACCGTGTATACAATTAGCACTATTGGATGTGCAGCAGAGATATTACTTTACTTTGTCAAAATATGTCATTTAGCATGCATCAAAATGGTGCATTCAGTTAGAGGTTATTAGCATCAATTATTACAAAATGATTGGTAGACCTTGTTAATCCCACGGGGGAAATTCAGTTTCAGCTTAATCCGGCTGATGGCTGCTCAGATGGTCATGATGAGCGCTCAGGGGGAAGCAGTTAGGGGTCTTGCTCAGAGACACTTCGACACGTATTACTTGGTGGGCTGGGAGGCGAACTGTTGTGGTGACATTCTTTTGATGGATAACAGAGTGAAATCAGGAACAGTAGAAAGGGTCTTCCTTTTACTTGGCAGAAACAATAATCTGCTTTCAAGTCTTATTTTGGTCTCCGCCAGGCAGAAAGGCATGGCGAGAGAGTATGTTTTGCACCCTGTCTGTCTGTCCGTCCGTCCGTCCATCCATCCGTGTGTCCGTCGCCCCCTCCGTCTGTGAACAGCTAATCTCCGGCACCGTTGGCATGATCGCAGCGAAACTGTGCACACACACTCCCTGGATGCCAGAGCAGAACCTCTGTCCCAACTTTTTCACATGGGGCTGTTATAGCGCCACCAGGAGGCCGCTTTTTGCAAATCAAATTTTTGGACCGTACTCCTACAGATTTAGTCCAAACATCACGCAAATCGGTATACAGTATCTCTATAGTCATTAAACGAAAGGGGTCTTTCAGATTTCTCATATTTCATCCTGATTGGCTAAGAAAGTTTGCAGGACTGCTCGGTTTTGAACAAAATGCCTTAAATCAAGAAGACAGCGTGCTATAACAGGCCAATTCATGTTTTTACATGAATTTTGTTTATAACTGCACTGATCTGTGTAAAACGTTGTATGTGCACTCCCTAGAGGCCAAGGAACAACATTTGCCCTGTATTTTTCACATCTGTCTTTTATAGTGCCACCAGGAGGCCGACTTATGTAAAACACATTTTGGGATATTACTCCTTCAGATTCTATCCAAATTTCACGCAAATCGGTACACATGATCTCTATAGTCATGTGATCAAGATGGATCTGTTTGATTTTTCATATTCCATCCTGATTGGCTAAGATTGACATCTAAAGTTTGCAGGAGTGGCCCGTTTTGAACAAAATGCCGCAAATCGTCAAAACGCAGCGTCTGATTGTGGTGATATTTTGCACGCACATTCGCACTATGTTGCGGAACAAGTGCCACCCTTTTAACATTGCCCTGTTATAGCCCCACCAGGAGGCCGACTTTTGCAACAACAACAAAATTCCAAACATCACGCAAATTGGTACACATGATCTATTAGTCAAGTGATCAAGACTGATCCGTCCTACTTTTCATATTCCATCCTGATTGGCAAATTCCGAACATTGCTGCCCCACACCTGACCTGGTGGAAACCTGTGCTCCGAGGAGCACTTTTTCTAGTTTAGTTTAGTTTTCATCCAAAACATATTATTTAAGTACCGTATGTTACAATGAGTTATGATCAAATATAAACATCATGTGGGTCACTTAAAATGTCCTGGAAATGTATTTGTTGGAAAGAATGGCAACCCAGCTTGATACAAGAGAGCTGAAAGATACTAGGTCATGACATTCGTACTTCAGAAGTCCAGCCCTGGATCCTTAAAGACAGCTGCTTTGGTTGTCTGTTCCATTAGCTGGTTTAACAGTTATGATGTGCATCATCAAAGCACACCCCCAAGGTGCTTAAGTAAATATAACCACTCATCCTTAATCATGTAGGCTTTTGCCTACATGATTAAGGATCTGAATGGAAATTGTTAGTCTCTGTTGTAGAATTGTCTGTCCTAGACCCTCTCAGAGGCTTTCAACAGCTAGTATGTGACCTGAATCACAATATTTATTGTGTCCGCCAGGCCGAACGCGTGGCCGAGCGATTGCTGGGAGCTTTGCAGGCAAATTCCAACTAAGCCAAGGAAGAACCTCCATCACAAATTTTGTAATCTCCTCATGGTGGTGCTACAACAGCCCACTTCACGGTCTGGCCTATAACTCTTTTTTTTATGATGATTTATTTATTGACAATGCACAATGTACACATATCATTATCACATTTCTTCTTTTTTTTTGTAAACAAGACATAATAAAAAAGACAAAGAACTAGAAAAAGTGCTCCTCGGAGCACAGGTCTCCGCCAGGTCAGGTAGGTTATTGTGGGCCAGCAATGTTCAGAATTTGCCAATCAGGCTGGAATATAAAAAATCGGACGGAACCATCTTGATCATTTGACTATAGAGATAATGTGTACTGATTTGCATGATGTTTGGACAAAATTTGTAGGAGTAATATAAAAAAGAAAAATCGGCCTCCTGGTGGCGCTATAATAGGGCAATGTTAAAAGGGTAGCATTTGTTCTTCAACGTAGTGCGAATGTGCGTGCAAAGTTCCACCGCAATCGGACGCTGCGTTCATGATTTGCGGCATTTTGTTCAAAACGGGCCACTCCTGCAAACTTTAGATGTCAATGTTAGCCAATCAAGATGGAATATGAAAAATCAAACAGATCCACCTTGATCACATGACTATAGAGATCATGTGTACCGATTTGAGTGAAATTTGGATAAAATCTGAAGGCTTAATCTCAGAATATGTGTTTTACATAAGTCGGCCTCCTGGTGGCGCTATAAAAGGCAAATGTGGAAAATACAGGGCAGATGTTTTTTCTTGGCCTCTAGAGAGTCTGCGTGCAAAGTTTAATGCAGATTGGTACAGTTACAGTTAAAAATGCAAATTGGCCTTTTATAGCGCCACCATGAGGCTGATTTGAAAATGTTCAAGTGCCATTTCTTCCTCGGCCTAGTGGGAATGTGTGTGTGAAATTTCACAGAAAGCGCAAGCTGCGTTCATGATTTGAGGCATTTAGTTAATAATGGACCAATCCTGCAAACTTTGGAAGCCAACCTTAGCCAATCAGGATGGAATATGGAAAATCAGACAGATCCGTGTTGATCACATGACTATAGAGATACTGTGTACTGATTTGCGTGATGTTTGGATAAAATATGTAGGAGTAATTTAAAAAAATGGGTTTTGCACAAATCGGCCTCCTGGTGGCGCTATAACAGGCCCATGTCAAAAACTTGGGCCAGAGGTTCTGAATTGGCATCCAGGGAGTGTGTGTGCACAGTTTCGCAGCGACCGGGCCAACGGTGCTGGAGATTAGTCGCTCGCAGACAGATGGACACACGGACACACGGACGGACGGACGGGGTGCAAAACATACTCTCTCGCCATGCCTTCGGCCTGGCGGAGACAATAAAGGAAAAGACACAAATCAAAAAAACACAACAGAAAGAAGACAAAAATACAAAAACAGTCCTCCCATGCCCTCCCCCCACCCCTTTCCCAGAATGGTACACTACTCAACCCTCAACATTCTCTTATTTTCCTTTTTTTTTCACAACACCTTTCAGACAGTATCAAATATAATAAAGCAAACATAAAAAAAAAAAACAGAGGAGATGAAAAAATCAACTATTAGGAGATAGTGATACTTCAAAGAAATTACCCCAGATTTTCTGATATATTGCAGGTTTTCTTCTTACATTATACAATATCTTTTCTGGTGTGCAATAAGATGAAAGTTCATTTAACCAGTGTCTCTGTGAAGGCGAATTTTCGGATTTCCAATTAACTAGAATAACTTTCTTCGCGGCTGTACTGCCGAGCGACACAAAATATTTTGTATTAAAGTTTATATTGAGCGGATTGACGTCCCCCAGTAACCATATTATTGGGTCATGTGGAATGTCAAATTCTACGATCTCCGAGACACTGGACAAGATGAACTTCCAATAATCATCTAAGTATGGGCAGCTCCATAACATATGAACCAGATTACCTTCTGATACTTTACATCTTTGGCAGCACAGAGAACTAGAAAAATGTGCTCCTCAGAGCACAGGTCTCCGCCAGGCCGGGTTGCCTACCCAGGGGCCGCAAACTTTGGTCATAGCCACTTGGAATAGGATCTGAAAAATCTAAAATATACATCTTGATCACATGACCCCAGAGATCATGTGTGTCGATTTGTGTGTTTTGGACAAAATCTGTAGGAGTAGTAGCAAACGGTGTGTTTGGAAGAAAAATGGCAGAAAATGTAATCTGGTGCAAACATGGCCTATAAATTGCGTCATGATCCAAGGTTCAAGAGTTATAGGCCAGTGGATTGGCAAAACATTTTAGAGAGGTCCCAGAGAGTGTTGATTTCTACAAAACATAGACAGATGCAATTTAACATTTTTCATAGAACTTACTTTACCCCACTCAGATTGCACAAGATGGATGGGAATATTTCCCCTCTGTGCCAACTGTGAGAAGAAGCAGGCAGCAGCCTGCTACGTCTTTCTAACGACGCCCCTTACAGCTGAAACTCTACAATGATATATGACTGTCAGGGCTTCAGGCATACACATGAGTCTCAGGAACAATAAAAGGAAGTATTGAATGGCCTACCATGTCATGTTCAATTGTTGTAAGATGAAGGGCTTTGTAGTTTTGTCAGGAATAGAAGTCATATTAAAGCATCAACATAGAAACAGTTGGGAGGGACTCATTGTGGAATTTTTGAGCGGTGTAGCCGCTCCTATAAGTGGGTTTGGGACCGTCGTGAAAAGACCGCCGTGAAAATTTGTCTTTCGCTGTACTGTGATTGGCTGACTCTATTCACACCCTTTGCTCAGTACTGTGATTGGCTAGCGAGACACATGATGAAATTAATAACCTATAAATAGCACCACGCACTTCAAAAAAAAAAATATATAAGTGAAGTGAGCTTCCATCACTGTGATGACCACTGTTGTTGCTAAATAACACCGCTCACTTCACACTGGGTGTGATCTTTTATTTAATGTCAAACTCATCCTTCAGAATTGTAGGCTTCTGCTGTGTTATAATCTTAAATGGAAACTTTACAGAATATCAACCTAAATCCCATTCTGATGTGAGAAGATCAATAATATAGTGCAGCTTCTGTGTATTTCTCACACACAGTAGAAGACATAATACATTCCGTACACCCAATTTCCGGTACATTTCCAGTGCCTACGTCATTTTGGTGCGAGAGTCTGGCAGACACTCTTGAATAAAAATTATGTCAAAAACACATGTGTTATTGTGAATAATATACCAGTGAAAGATGATATAAAAAATAACTTTAGTTTAATTGAAAACGTTAAACAGTATGACCTAAAAAAGTCATTTGAAATTCCCAAACCTGCCTACTGATGATGTCACTAGCAGGCAGGTTTCTGAACTGTCCACAGCCCTCCTCTGAAACGCAGAGTCAGTAGACAGAAATGGTGTCATCTTATAATGAATATAGGCTACTGTTTTTATTTTCATGTTATTCATAGGACCGTTCTATCTAGATTTATGAACACTGACTATGTATTCCAAATATTGAAACCAGACAGCCAAGTCTTTCTTGATTATGTAATCAGGATAAATCTTTAACCACCTCCAGGACTGACAACATTGACATCAGTCCAATGTCTCTCATTATGTTCTGATGCTGGAGATCCAAATGCAACTTACAAAACGTTTTCTAACATCAAATCAAAAACAAAGAAAATAGCATATCGACAAGCTCACAACACATCATGATGTGATGAGTTGTGAGCTTGTAAATTGGCTATTCTCGTTAATTGCTGTTGTACGACAAGGAGGCCTATAGCAAACTAGCATTTTGTACCATTGAGCAAAGAACCGGAGAGGGCACAGAAAATCCCCACACACTCAAAAGTTGCTCACCAAGCGCATGCACAACTGGTTCTGCTCTCATGAAGTCAAATTTCTCGCCCCTGACCCAGTATAAGTTTGACAGCCATAGAGCAGGCACATTAGTGTCCTTTATGCGTCCTACATTGCCATGCTTGTACAAGTTCCAGTAGCAAAGCTTTCTGTACCAGAGTTGACCAGTTTTTTCTTTTACTTTTGCTTCTACCAGCCCTCCCATCCTGGGTGCTTGATTTGTATGTCTTTTACGGGGCAACTTTTCACATCTTGACAGTGCTTTTCGAGCTGCACATACTGTATTCCATAATGCTGAATTCCAAGGTTGTACCCATTTGGCTGATATTTTATATAAGGAAATCAATCCTACGTCAGGGTTTGATCTGTAGTGTGTGTGTGTGTGTGTGTGTGTGTGTGTGTGTGTGTGTGTGTGTGTGTGTGTGTGTGTGTGTGTGTGTGTGTGTGTGTGTGTGTGTGTGTGTGTGTGTGTGTGTGTGTGTGTGTGTGTGTGTGTGTGTGTGTGTGTGTGTGTGTGTGTGTGTGTGTGTGTGTGTGTGTGTGTGTGTGTGGGGGGGGGGGCGGGGGGGGGGGGGGGTGTGGGGGGTGTGTACTGTATGTGTGCATGCATCTACATATATTTATTTATATATGTATGTATCTATGTTGTATGTATGTGTATACATACTGTACATACATACATACATACTGTACATACATACATACATACATACATACATACATACATACATACATACATACATACATACATACATACATACATACATACATACATACATACATACGCCGCATAAACCAATTTTAATATAAATAGTGGAAGAAGAAGATATCACGCTACCACAGCATTAGTTTGGATCCTGTGGCCAACGCCATGTAGCCATGTATGTATGTATCTATGTTGTATGTATGTGTATACATACTGTACATACATACATACATACTGTACATACATACATACATACATTCATACATACATACATACATACATACATACATACATACATACATACATACATACATACATACATACCATTCTGATGTGAGAAGATCAATAATATAGTGCAGCTTCTGTGTATTTCTCACACACAGTAGAAGACATAATACATTCCGTACACCCAATTTCCGGTACATTTCCAGTGCCTACGTCATTTTGGTGCGAGAGTCTGGCAGACACTCTTGAATAAAAATTATGTCAAAAACACATGTGTTATTGTGAATAATATACCAGTGAAAGATGATATAAAAAATAACTTTAGTTTAATTGAAAACGTTAAACAGTATGACCTAAAAAAGTCATTTGAAATTCCCAAACCTGCCTACTGATGATGTCACTAGCAGGCAGGTTTCTGAACTGTCCACAGCCCTCCTCTGAAACGCAGAGTCAGTAGACAGAAATGGTGTCATCTTATAATGAATATAGGCTACTGTTTTTATTTTCATGTTATTCATAGGACCGTTCTATCTAGATTTATGAACACTGACTATGTATTCCAAATATTGAAACCAGACAGCCAAGTCTTTCTTGATTATGTAATCAGGATAAATCTTTAACCACCTCCAGGACTGACAACATTGACATCAGTCCAATGTCTCTCATTATGTTCTGATGCTGGAGATCCAAATGCAACTTACAAAACGTTTTCTAACATCAAATCAAAAACAAAGAAAATAGCATATCGACAAGCTCACAACACATCATGATGTGATGAGTTGTGAGCTTGTAAATTGGCTATTCTCGTTAATTGCTGTTGTACGACAAGGAGGCCTATAGCAAACTAGCATTTTGTACCATTGAGCAAAGAACCGGAGAGGGCACAGAAAATCCCCACACACTCAAAAGTTGCTCACCAAGCGCATGCACAACTGGTTCTGCTCTCATGAAGTCAAATTTCTCGCCCCTGACCCAGTATAAGTTTGACAGCCATAGAGCAGGGACATTAGTGTCCTTTATGCGTCCTACATTGCCATGCTTGTACAAGTTCCAGTAGCAAAGCTTTCTGTACCAGAGTTGACCAGTTTTTTCTTTTACTTTTGCTTCTACCAGCCCTCCCATCCTGGGTGCTTGATTTGTATGTCTTTTACGGGGCAACTTTTCACATCTTGACAGTGCTTTTCGAGCTGCACATACTGTATTCCATAATGCTGAATTCCAAGGTTGTACCCATTTGGCTGATATTTTATATAAGGAAATCAATCCTACGTCAGGGTTTGATCTGTAGTGTGTGTGTGTGTGTGTGTGTGTGTGTGTGTGTGTGTGTGTGTGTGTGTGTGTGTGTGTGTGTGTGTGTGTGTGTGTGTGTGTGTGTGTGTGTTTGTGTGTGTGTGTGTGTGTGTGTGTGTGTGTGTGTGTGTGTGTGTGTGTGTGTGTGTGTGTGTGTGTGTGTGTGTGTGTGTGGGGGGGGGCGGGGGAGGGGGGGTGTGGGGGGTGTGTACTGTATGTGTGCATGCATCTACATATATTTATTTATATATGTATGTATCTATGTTGTATGTATGTGTATACATACTGTACATACATACATACATACTGTACATACATACATACATACATACATACATACATACATACATACATACATACATACATACATACATACATACATACATACATTCATACATACATACATACATACATACATACATACATACATACATACATACATACATACATACATACATACATACATACATACATACATACATACATACATACATACATACATACATACATACATACGCCGCATAAACCAATTTTAATATAAATAGAGGAAGAAGAAGATATCACGCTACCACAGCATTAGTTTGGATCCTGTGGCCAACGCCATGTAGTCCCCAATTCTAGGGAATGTGATTCTTAGGAAGCTGTTAGTCATGGCTCTCGTTCCACAGGGAAGTGTTAATTACCACAGGGAGTGTGTCTGTCCCCTCACTGCAGTGTGCTCCTCTACAGAGGTTTGGATGTTTGTTTTTGCTCTCCATGGAAGACTGACGGTGTCATTTTGTTTAAGACCAATGTGGAACTAAATATTAAATCAGAGGGGTCCAGAGTATAGAGCTCTGGAGGCCCCCGGTCAACTACGTACGTATATATAGTGGTTAAAGCCGTTCCTGAATATGAGTGTCACAAAAGCTGTGTTGTGCCCCTGCCTTGCAGGGTACATAAATACCCTGCAAGGCACAATGTGTTTAATGCAGCCTAGCTCTTCACAAGCAGCCTTCATGTACTGTACTTGGAAATAGGATGCTCCACTATGAACTGAAAGGGCACAAGTACGATGCAAAACGCATCAAGGAGACATTCCCTATAGTGCAGGAGAAGAGTGTGTTGAGTCCAGAGACCCTATATAAAGGGCATCATCTCTGATGAGTGAAGACTACAGTAATTGGAACCCATCACTCATGTTCCATCTCTAATGTGTGACATTAGCTCCAGCCTGGATTCAGATGGATGACAGGCTCATTAACCCTTTAAGACCGGGAAGGGAACGCATCTGTGTCATTTTAAGATGTCTTTGGCTATTCAAAAATAGCAGATATACAAGCTCGTAGCGCGGCACCGAGTGAAAATGTGTGCAAATCTTTGAATATAAATTTTTCCATAGCGAACATTTTTAACTCTATTGCAACTTCTGGGGGGTCCCTGGAACAAAATATTTTTGAGATGGGGGTCCGTGGCCAAAATAATCTTGGGGGTCCTTGACATGAAAAAGTTTGAGAACCACTGATTATAGCAACATACGTTTTTTTTTTTAACTGTTAGGAATTAGAAGACATTTGTAGAATCCCCCCAGAAGCAAAGATTTGAATAACAAATGTTTGCTTTGAAATTTTTATATATTCAAAGATTTGCTCAACTTTCACGATTTTTCAAAAATAGCAGATATACAAGCTCATAGCGCGGCACTCTATGAGCTTGTATATCTGCTATTTTTTAATAGCCCAAAGAAATCCAAACATGACACAGATGCTTCCCCGGATTGAAAGGGTTAAAGAGGGGCTATATGCTACTTTTCTGAAATCCTCATCAGACAGTCCCTAGCAGATGGATATATAGCTATAAGCTAAACTTAGAGGGCCACCACTGGATCAATAATAATTGACCTTTTTTTGTGTTTTCAGGAAAAACCATTAACCAAATCTCTTCAGAGGGGGGAAGATCCTCAGTTTGACCAAGTAAGTACTGTGTGAGATCTAAATGCAATAGATAACGGTTTTCAGCAAATACTGACATATTGAGTTGATTATCACAGTGGTTCTCAAAGTGAGGTCCGGGGACCCCCGAGGGTCCTTGAGGGGGTCCTTCCAGGGGGTCCCCAGAATATTAGTTAATAGCATCACAATCATTTGAACCACTTTAACCCTATGTTATGCTGTCCTTTGGCTGTTAAAAAAATTGCTGATGTGCAAGCTCACAGTGAGCTTCTACTGTATCTTTTTTTTTTTTTTTTAATCGTGAAAAAATGTTGGGGGTCCTTGACATGAACAATTTTGAGGACCACTGGATTATCAGCATGTTTTATTGTTCACTGTTTATTTTATCATGAGATGCAGTAAATACATGAGGTAACATTTGATGGAGCTACAGATGAAGTCTGCATGTGCATTACCTATACGTACATTTAAAAAATACACAAATCAGTCTTACATTCTGCTCTAGTGCGATGCACCGTGACATGAAAAGCGTGGATGGCTGAAAGCCCCGCTAACATCGCCAAAAGGTCTTTCAGAGCCAGTCAAGGGCAGGGAGTGTTTACCTAGAGTGCTGGCACTGGTTGTGCGATAGGTGTGTCCCATAGGTCTCTGTGTGGCTGTGCAGAGAGGGCCCTTTCACAGCCACAGGGGTGTGTTTGTGCTGCTGCTTGGGGCCATTCAACAGCCGCACAGAGCCAGGATTCTTCTCCCGCTCTGCGCTGAATGAAGGGCGCAGTGTTCCCCGGGCTGACCAGACTCTCCTCCCTTCCTGTGTGCTCGGAGTTGGACCCGACCTGTCCCGCCTTTCCTTCCTTCCCTCTCCCCTCCCCGAAGGGTGAGAGGCCACCTCGTGGGCACCTTGTCCCTTTGCACGGTCCCACAGGCCTGTGGTTCTCAATTTTTTTTATTTCAAGGACCCCCATAGCTCTGAGACTATACAAATGGAACCAAATGGACCCGGTACACTGTCACAGTTACATACCTGTAAGGCTCCATTTGGAACCCTGTCAAGGAACCCTGAGGGTCCCTGGACCCAACTTTGAGAACCACTGCCATCAGAGATGACCGTCTGTCCTTCACTTTTGTTTCCTTTTAGACCTATTGGCTGCTCCAAAGACTTAGGTTGTTACCAAAGAATATTCATAGAATATTTAATATTCCATCATTTATTGCTAAAACCAACTTGCAGCCGATTTGTGATTTGTTCCGGTGTGCTCAGAGATAACAATAAGAACAACAAGTAACGCTTGCCATGGGGCAACCAGTTGTTCCAAACAACTGTGTACTGTAGGTCCAGCGTTGAACCCCATTCATATTTAAAGTTTATGAAACATGCTCCCTACATGAATCACGTGATCGCGTCGTGGCAACGTCAAAGATTGTCGTGCTCGTAACTCACTCTTTCAACTGGTCTGGGATGCTCTAGCTAGCTCACTGATATGGCCTTTGTGTGTTTATTAAGCAAATGAATCCCTCAAAAGTGCTGTATCGGACCCTTCGATTGGAGATTGGGGGGTATATGATATGGTCTGCTACTGTACAGTAGCTGACAAGCATGAACACATTTGCTTAATGTTCTTTCAGTTGATAAGCTCCATGAGTTCTTTGGCTGAGTACTGCCTCCCCTCCATCCTACGCACCCTGTTCGACTGGTACAGGAGACAGAACGGACTAGAAGAAGAGCTACACGAGTACAGACCAAGAGCCAATACCAAATCCAAAAAGTGAGATACATTAACTACGAGTATATCATAGTGTGTCATGATATGGTTGAAAGACAGTAAAATTTGAGTAAAACCAACAAGTACCGTTGTATGTCTATTTTATATATATATATATATATATATATATATATATATATATATATATATATATATATATGAAATATTGTTTTAACTGCTATTTATGAATGTTTCAAATCCCCATACAGTATATCTATTTTTTCCCCCCTCTCAACAGCGATGAGCAGCAGAGAGATTATCTACTTGAAAGGAGGGATTTGGCTATTGACTTTATCTTCTCGCTTGTCCTCATAGAAGTTTTAAAACAGGTGACAGATTGCACTCCATGTATACCTCACAAATTCTTTACACAGGGCAAGTTGTGGCTGTGAACAAAACATGGACACATTTTTCACATGTAGAAATACAGGAGGTTTACCATTTAACATATAAACAGAACATAGATGGAATAGATAACAGTTCTCTCTCTCTCCATAACTAGATGCCGCTCCACCCTGTCCTCGACAGTTTGGTTAATGATGTCATTAACTTAGCCTTCAAGCACTTTAGATATAAAGAGGGGTAAGCTTTTGTTTCTTTACAACCATTTTGTTTTCTAGGTTTGGTTTTCTGCTCTGTTGGGTTTTTATTCTTTAACTTAAATGATGTATCTCACAGGTACCATGGTCCTAACACTGGCAACATGCACACTGTAGCAGACCTCTATGCAGAAGTCATAGGAGTATTAGCCCAGTCCAAGTAAGTAGTCAAAATACAAATAAATAAAGCATGTAAGTTTTTGACAAAGGGATTTGGTGTAGAGGGGAAAAAGCAGGGGGAAAATAGACCCCTGGGGGATACTGGTAAGTATACAGGGTTTAAGTGGTTAAATATCTAGCTATCAGTGAGCTTTATGCACTTGTCTGTTGTGGTCTGGTGTCATGCCACTTGATGATAGCATGGCTGAATTCCACGTGCCTCTGTGTAAGACATTGCCTGTTTCAAGAGACCAGCACATGATGTAGGGACAGAATTTTTGGACAAGTACCCCTCACACCAAACTAGGACTGGAAATTGGTGTCTATTTATTTGAAGTTTTCAAACCACTGCGGTAAGAAGCAAACTCTCAAAATAGAGATATGAGCTGGTGAGCAGACTGCATAAGACCTCTTCAAATTTCTCTCTGTTTAATTTCATATGGGAGATGCTTCACTGAAAGGCTTTTTCCAGAGGACTTGGGACATTGCTTAGATTTGGGAGGCCTCCATTTTCAAGCTTCCATTTTTAAGCTAACAATGCAATGCATTGCTGGTTTGAAAATCAGTTATTTCAACAAGCTACGCCTTCCTGCAATGGAATATAAATGAGGCTTTAAGTGTGGTGCCCTAATCCAAAATGATTTGGATAAAAATTACTGTATACTATTTGAAATGCCTTCAGAGAAATGGGTGCTATTTCCATTAAGTCAAGCAAATTCAAGGAAATAAGTTATCTCAACTAGCGTTTTTTCACATGACTAAGAGCAACTCGTCCTCATCTCAGTATACAGTAGCAGCTGTGTTCAGTTTCTTACAGGTAGAGTATGAGCCACTATGGAAGAGATTAGTGGATGCCCACATGAGCTCCCGTGATGAATAACCCTCTAAATTTAGACTAACAGAAGAATCCCATCTCTGATTCAATTTGGCAAGAGGATCAGGTGCTAGACGAGGAGTTTATCTTTGGGCGCAGAGACTTGTGGTCTACAGACAGAGAGGGTCAGATGAGGATATTTTTGGGATCTGGTGCTGCTTTATCCACCCCGCATCGCAGCCTTCTGAGACATCTGTACTTCAGATTTGTAATGGATGAATGGAGGCAGTCTTGAAGTGCAGTTTGACAAGGGTTGTGCAGGCACCTCATTATTTAACGTTTCTTTAAACATTTCTCCTAAGGTTTCCTGCTGTGAAAAAGAAGTTCATGACTGAGCTAAAGGAGCTCCGACAGAAAGAGCAGAGTCCTTATGTAGTCCAGAGTACCATCAGTCTCATCATGGGTGTGAAGTTCTTCCGTATTAAAATGTATCCAGTGGAAGACTTTGAAGCCTCCTTTCAGTTCATGCAGGTACAATGCACTTTAAATTTCAACCTGGCGTTCCTATTTTGGGTCATCGTAGGCAAACATCTTTTTTATAAATGTTCTATTTGTCCAAATCCTTTTGAAAATAGCAGACCTACAAGCTCACATTGGTTATGTTCTATGTTTACATGAAGTGTAAATAAAGGCTTAAGTACTTAATAACTGAATGACATTTCTTATCATATACAGTATGTGCCATGCAATTTGAGTGCATACAATTGCTGCAGTTCTTCATACAATGCGCAATTACAGGTCTTCCTGTCTTATAGCATTTGTTGGCTTAATTTTGGATTGACTTTTACAAGTGTTAAGGATTCTAAATGACCATATGACCTACAGTATTTTCATTATTAAACACTGGGTCAATGAGGTCACCCTTAAAAATAAGTTTTCTTTACATTTTCTACATCTCTCTTTTGCAGGAATGTGCCCAGTATTTCTTGGAAGTCAAGGACAAAGATATTAAGCATGCCTTGGCTGGACTTTTTGTCGAAATTTTAGTTCCTGTTGCTGCAGTAAGTCTCCCTCTGATACAGATAAATGCTACAGTACATTAATCACAGTTGTTTTTGATGGGAAATGATTAACACTGTGAGGACGTGGTACAGCCTTGTCTTGTCATTATAATGTGATGTTGTGCTCCACTGTAGGCTGTGAAAAATGAGGTGAACGTGCCCTGTCTGAGGAACTTTGTAGAGAGCTTGTATGTCACAACCCTGGAGCTGTCATCCAGAAAGAAGCACTCACTGGTTAGTCACCCTGCCCCGAAGGATGGAAATGACACGGAATGTTCGGGCTGTTTGTTTTCCTACACCCCTGCAGTCACTGTGACAGTCTCCAATACAAAAGTATTGTACATTGCTGTCATGCCTTTGGTCCCTGTGAATCCTCAAGAATTTCAAGGTCACTTATGTAATATCAACATCCAACAGCACTAGCCGTTTACAAGAGAAGACAGACTAAGTCTATAAGGCAGAGAAACTAGCTATACATAAAAAATTGTGTATTTTAGACATTGGTTAATGCATAAAATGCATAAATAAAGTAACTAACGCATGGATATTTCTTAGCACTCCTCTAACAGTGATCTTGGTTTCTTAGACAGTATCAAATATCAGGTTTATTAGCCATGTGCACTCACTTGTATAATGTATAATTTGCTCCTATAATAATGTACGGTATCATTCCATAATTAGCTATTCAAAAGAAAACATTAAACATAAGTAATTTGCCTGTATGCACCTACGTATGGTGTAATAAGTGTACGATATGGGCTAGTTTACTCAGGTGACACAGTTGTGTGATGAAGCATAATTTGTATCATTGACATTCACTATCCTTTTCACAGGCTCTATACCCACTGGTGACGTGTCTGCTGTGTGTTAGCCATAAAGATTTCTTTCTCAACAGATGGCATGTTTTCCTCAACAACTGCCTCTCTAACCTCAAGGTAAGATAAGTTGTAAATTGACCGCTGTATTAGTGATGTAACACTGTGTAAGTTGTGCATGTACAGCATAGCAACTGTCCTATGTAATTATTACATACATGCTTCTGTACAGTAACCTGCTGTGTTGTTTGCATGGCTACTTTAACGATTCTTATAACAAGAGTACTGTGAGGACTTTAAGACCTGAACACGCCAAGGTGTTGTCGGGTAATCTGGCTGCTGAGAAGCATCTGTTGTATTTCTTTCCAATATATATTTAAGTTTCCAATGTGGTCCTGCAGGTAGAGAGAGAGAGAGAGAGAGAGAGAGAGAGAGAGAGAGAGAGAGAGAGAGGGAGAGGGAGAGGGAGAGGGAGAGGGAGAGAAAGAGAGGGAATTGCAGGGATTACACAAACATATTTTATGGCTAAAGAACGTCACGATTGATAAGATGACAGACATCCTTTTATTTGTAATGGTTGATATAGCTCTGTAGTGCGTTTTGTGCAATGTTTGACCTTTTTATTCAGATAATCTCATTGAGACCTGAGGTCTGGGTCAAAGGTGATGCCCCATTAACAAAAACAGAAAGACATACTTGTCGACTGTCAGTGGGAAAGGAGTCACTCTCCTATATTCTCCAAGGGTTATGTCCTCTCACGCAGGTGCAGAACAGAGCCAGCCGTGACCGTCAGCTGTAGTCTGTGCAAAGTTTGGCGCAACGTTTACTCATGAAACGTCACTCAATGTTAACCAATCTGATCTCCCGACGTAGTCACAGTTATACAGGGCAAGGCAGCTTGGTCTGTTCAGGTCTTTAGACCATTTATCATAGCTGCCCGTGTCAGTATTCATGCATTATGTTATAAATAAGTTTATTTTTTTCTAATTTTTTGTGTTTGGACCTTTACTGCCAAAGCCTTTTTGTTGACTGTTGATCATTGATTTGGCTAACTGAATTTGTTACAGAGTAAAGACCCCAAAATGGCTCGTGTTGCACTGGAGTCCCTGTATCGCCTGTTGTGGGTGTACATGATCCGAATCAAGTGTGAGAGCAACACCGCAACACAGGGGTAAATAGCTGTACTCTTACCATCACTTAGTTGCTATGTGTCCATTTTCCAGATAATTCCTAAAATATTTGAAGCCAAACCACAATAGAACCAAAACCCAGGGAAAGGCATAAGCAAGGCCAAGTATAGAAAGTAATCTTGAGTGTTTGGGAGAGCTAAAACATTGTGTGTGTGAACATTTTGTCCCCATTTGACTTAATTCCTAACAGGAATATTGGTTTGGTTCCCGTTTGTTGTTTACAGCATGCTGCATGCTGCAAACAAACAAACTACACAATCAGAGTAGATCAAAAGCTGTTCTTAAGTACTGTACGTCATTGACCATACACACACACATACGTATCATAGTAAGTACGTCCAAAATGGAAATCGTGGATGAAGAGTAAGGAGACCATTGTGTTGTTGTACAGGCATGGGGTTAGTGTACAAACACTCAACAGGCATGGGGTTAGTGTACAAACACTCAACAAGCATGGGGTTAGTGCACACCAGATTAAGTGTGCTGGTGGCCTTAGAGGTTTACCAGCGGGTCACAGACATGATTACCAGCCTTGAGCCCACACGGGGAGATGCAAACAGGTCAAATCAGACTTTTCACACGTATATTAGGCCTGAAATAAACAATTCTTAGAAATAAACCACATCAAGGTTGTCTGCATAAAACAGGCCAAATTCGTGTTCTGTGTCAGTTATAAATCCAAACACAATCTCAGCTGTTTACATGGGACGTGGATGATACAAAGCATGCTTCTCAATTTGTAATTTTCTCTTTATCTGCAGGCGCCTCAATACCATTGTTACAAACTTGTTCCCCAAAGGATCACGCAGTGTGGTACCAAGAGATATGCCCCTCAATATCTTTGTCAAAATCATCCAATTTATTGCGCAGGTAATCAGGAAGATGAGTTTTTGTCAACAAAGGTCATAATTCAAACATTCAAAGTTCTCTTTCAACATGTATAACTACACTGTCATGTACAGGAGATGATCATAAAACAACCATACTGCCACAATACACATGCTGATCTAACCTCTGTCTCTCTCTTCTCTCAACAGGAAAGACTTGATTTTGCCATGAAAGAAATCATCTTTGATCTACTTTGTGTTGGGAAACCAGCAAAAGCCTTTAGTCTTAATCCAGAGGTACAGTGTTTACATTCATCAGTCATTAAATTTTCATTAAACTATTGTACAGACCACACACAGGCTGTAGTGGAATATTTTGCTGGTCAAACTTCACATACTGTTTATAAATGTATAGGAATGTGTTTGAAAACTTTGTTGGATGTACTTCAGAGAATGAATATCGGTCTGAGGGCATTCCTGGTCATAGCGGATAAACTGCAGCAGAAGGACGGTGAGCCCCCAATGCCTAACACTGGCTGCAACCCGCCCTCTGGGAACACACTCAGAGTGAAGAAGACCTACCTCAGCAAAACGCTGACTGATGATGATGCCAAAGTCATTGGTGAGTATTGTCACAGTAGTTTCCAAACGGTGTGCCGAGGCACACTGGTGTGCATTGAAACTTGTTCAGTTGTGCCTTGGGATTTTAAAAAATCGACAAGCTCACAATGTGTCGCAGTACAACGTGCTTGTAGATCAGCTATTGTCCGTATTTTTGAAAATGAGTATTTATAGATTAGATGGATCCAAATGAATAAGTGTTCCATGTTTTCATCTGTCATCACCTCTGGTCCAGGAATGTCCATGTATCACGTTCCAGTCCGCAAAGCTATTGACAACATCCTGAGACACCTGGATAAGGAGGTGGGGCGTTGCATGATGATGACTAACGTTCAGATGTTGAACAAGGAGCCTGAGGACATGATCACGTAAGTGTGGTACTCATCACAGCCATCTCTGCTGGCTCCTCATTGACTCACAGGACCATAGTAATAGTAGATTAAATACCGTGTTTCTAATTTCACAACCTGTGTAATAACTAAATGAACGGAAACATTTGCAGTTGATGATGTATCATTTTACCATGGGTTTGACTTTCAGAGGTGAAAGGAAGCCAAAGATTGACTTGTTTAGGACCTGTGTTGCTGCCATCCCTCGTGTGCTTCCAGATGGCATGTCCAAGCCAGAGCTCATAGACCTGCTTTCACGGTGAGAATCCAAATCTAGACCACTGCTAAGTTTGCCAAAAACTCTGACTTCATGAATGGCCTTAACTTTAAGAGCTGGCCACACAATCACTGACAGTTAGGGCGACCCGGTCAAAACAGTTCAATTGCAATCTGTGCTACAGTAAATCTGCAATCTGCATCCACTCTGTTTGTTTTCATTCTGCAATAATTTCCCCCGTTGGGCGTGGTGTAAGCAGCAAATACAGGGACAGATTGTTGACCCACATGTGCACAGTTTGACTGACTTCAAACGCAGCCCTGTGATGACAGCCTCCCCTGCCTTCTGCACAGCCACCGGATAAGAGACAGATTTTAGTAAAGTGTCTGTCCTGCAGTGGTTTCACTTTTGAAACTAGAGCCAATCAAAATGCGTAACATTGTGTCAATATGTGGGACACAGGACAAGAGATAAAAATGCTGTGCAGTCCAGCACAAAGCGGGACACCTGGTCACCCTACTGTCAGTAAGATGAGCTAGCCGAATGTTCTTTATTATGGAACTTTTAATTATGTTGTTTACACTAACCTCCTGCTATCCCTGACCTTGGTTCATAATGGCTGCCACTTTTTATTTCACAATAACAACAATTTCCTGAATATCTTATATACTATATTGAGATCTTGACATTTTTATTCAGAACCAGAAAATAGACATAATATGTCATATTCAATATATTGTCAATGTATTGTGAGGAAACATCCAGTACAGTACGTTGCCTTCAGGGTTGGCTAGGGATTCCTAACTCACTTATCAAAGTGTCCCTTTAATAAGTGAACATAATTAGAGGGACACGTTTTGTGGATTTAGTCACCAAAAGTCACCACACCCGAAAGAGTGTTTCCACACATCCTTTTTAGCTGTGTATAGAGTTTGCATGAAGAGTACGTGTTGTGTGGACGATTTCTAGTCACTATTTACCAGCACTTTAGTAATGTGGGAATATGTTACATGGATTGTTTGGCTTTTTTGGCATTCTGAAAGAGTGTCTAGTGTTCTCTCTTATCTCTTTCAAATGTGAAAGTATTTTTCCGGATTGCAGAGAGTGTGTTATACAAGACCCAATGTCACTTTTATGACATTCAGTCAGAATGATCAACATGCCACTTTGGGGTAGAGAAGAAAGCAAAAAAAATCACTCAAGCCAGGCGTGGATCTTCGTGTGGTTCTCACATCTGTGCCACAGCTGTGACAAGTATTGTTTTTCAACTGTGGATATCAAGTGAACTTCAGGTCAATTTATCTAACATTAAATCCATTTACAAATGACTTGTTAAATATCCTATACTTGTAGCAGAAATTACATTACTCTGTTTCACACTCTGAAACTCATTGCATGGATAATACCATGTTTATCTTCCCTATTTTATACTTAAAAAAATAGAGATCTACAATCTACAAGCTCACAATGTGTCGTGGTGTGACACCTTGTGAGCTTTTAGATCTGCAAATTATGTTGTTGTTTTTTGTGTGAATTTTAAAAAGAATGTTGAGAAAGTTTGCCTATAATAATTTGCCCAAAATAGGGACCCCAGGGTTAAAGTGGTTGGATAATATATCTGTAGGCTTATCTTTATCATGAACTGCATCATCAGTTTTCCTTTCATCTGTGCTCTTTGCAGCTTGACGATCCACATGGATGATGAGCTGCGACTTATAGCCCAGAATTCCTTGCAAAGCCTATTGGTGGACTTCTCTGATTGGCGCGATGATGTGCTGTTTGGCTACACTAACTTCCTGTTGCGTGAGGTTCAGGATACTCACCAAGGCATGCTGGATACCTCCCTCAAACTACTGCTACAGCTTCTCACCCAGTGGAAACTGGCCCTAGTCATTCCAGGGAAGAGCCATGACATGGCTAAAATACACATTGCAGAGGTACAGCCTTAAATCAGTGTTGAATCTAAATATACTCTTGAACTAGTCCCACTAAAACTATGCCTTGATTGTTTGAATTGAAGTGTTTGATCGACAGTGTTATACCTATATTACAGTTGCTGCAGACAAGTTCAAGTCCCAGGATCCCTGCAGAGCGAGGGCCACACTCGGCTGTGTTGCATGCTGTAGAGGGACTGGCACTCGTATTGCTCTGTTCCTGTCAGCTTAGCACTCGCAAACTTGCCATCTCCATCCTTAAGGAGATACGCTGTCTATTCATGGCCATTGGACAGTCTGAGGTAAAAAATTATGACGGCAGACTTTACAAGAACAATAAACCATATTAAGACGAGAATTTGACAATTAACGTCCCACACTGTACAGTGTACAGTTTATAATGACCATGTATTTTATCATCTGCATTCTGCAGGACGATGATAAACCCATGATTGAGATTATGGACCAGCTCAGCCCTGCAGTCCTGGAAAGTTTTGTCAATGTGGCTATATCTGACACAGTAAGATGTCCTCAGTTTTACCTGAATGCTAGTCAAAAGGAGATAAACTGTATTTGTGTACTGTAAATGTATGTGTATTTTACTGTAGACCAGAGCCATGTTTCCTTTATAAACACATTTTCATACATTCTCACACATACACATAATACTTTGCTAAGAATACATTGGCTGAAGAATGCAGACATGTCCCCTGACCCTTGTGTTCTTTTGTTCATTATGTTCTTCCCAGGCGACCATGCCGCTGGGCCACAACGTGGACCTTCAGTGGCTGGTAGAATGGAATGCAGTGTTGGTAAACAGTCACTATGACATTAGGAGCCCCTCCCATGTGTGGATCTTTGCCCAGTCTGTGAAGGACCCCTGGGTGCTGTGTGTTTACAGCCTCCTCCGGCAGGACAACCTGCCCAAGCACTGCCCTACAGCACTCAGCTACGCCTGGCCCTACGCCTTCACTCGCATGCAGCTCCTCATGCCCCTAGTCGACCCAAAGTAAGTTATTCATTCTGCCCCACACCAAGTTCAAGACTGGACATGCTAATCTTACACTTTAAGAGTTGAAGTAACGTTCTAGATTTGACTGTGCATTCCCTATTTAGGCTTGGGCCAGTATTCGATAATATGAAATATTGCGATACTTATCACGATATTGCGGCGATATAGCTAGCTTTACATAGAGCTTAATCAACTTTAGATTTTCTTCATTTCATTTAATTAAAAACAAATTCCTTCCTCACCAGTAATCCAGTGTACGCTAAGAAGACCAGCACCTCTGGTAGTGGGGACAATTATGTTACCCTGTGGAGGAACTATTTGATCCTCTGCTTTGGGGTGGCCAAGCCCAGTATCATGAGCCCTGGCCATCTGAGAGTGTCGACACCTGAGATCATGGCCACCACACCTGACAGTGGTGTCAGCTACGATAACAAGGTAGCTGCCTCCCTGCCCTCCGGTCTTATTAATTTCCCAGGTGCTTTGTCTCCCCAGGATCAGGTGTTCATACACAACTTGTTGACATTTAAGCTCAAAGTGTCAAATTACAACAACAGCTTCATTATATGAAAGGAACAGAATATGAAACTTGTATATATTCAAATGTATGGATATACTGTATACGTATTCACATTTCACATACACATCTTTGGTGTTTTTAAAGGATTTGATGCACGTTTGAAGCGCATTGGTAGTCTTGTGTAATGTTTATATGTTTTTACAGGTGATCGGGAGTCCATCTGTGGCGTGGCTCCTGAAGCAGTTAGTCCCATTAATGAGAGCGGAGAGCATTGAGCTCACAGAATCTCTCGTACTGGGCTTTGGTCGCACTAACTCCCTTGTATTCAGGTATATCTGAAAGCACCATCATAGAGTTTTCACCAAATGGAATTGTGGTTGCCAAATACATTGAGCAAACTGCACTTTATCAGTGTAGGAGAACAGAATTTTCACTTTCTCACTGTTTACAGTATGTGATATACTATACACCTCCCTTCTGTAACCTCAAAGCAAGATGATAGCACCAACCAAAGCACAACAAGTTGTCTCAAGACACTATAGATAAAGCAGAGACCATACGTTTCTCCCTGGTCAAGCATTTGGCGACAATGGCAAGGGAAAACTCCCCTTTAACAGGAAGAAATCTCAAGCAGAACCAGGTTCTGGGGGGGAGTCATCTGCCTCGACTACATTCGTGTGTGAGGGAGTGAGGGGAGACACAACGATAATAACAACCACAGTGTAATGACAGCAACAACAACAACTATAATAACAACAACTATAATAAGAAATAATGCAGCAATTTCCCATGTAAACTCTCAACCCGTAGCTGGGGGGTCCACAATCCATCATCCAAATTTAGTCAGAGACAAAACTGACACTCCGCTTATGGACACAATAAATGAAATGAAAGTTATTACCCAAAGCATTATTTTGGTGATTAAAGTCTATTTTGGTGTGTATTTGTGTGGATTTAAAGGAGAGATGAGTGCGGGATTAGATTTGCTTTGTGCATTCAGGCCATTTATAGTTTGAACACATCCCATCTCATTTTATCCTGGAAATTAGATTTGAGCCCAAACACCTTTTCATTGTCAAAAGGGAATGCTAGATTTAGTGTGGATTTGCACGGCAACTATCTTTCCTTCAGTGACTTCAAAAGGCCATTTTGGTTTGCGCATCATGATTGCCAAGTCATATTTTAACTGTACTTGCACAGGGAACTTGTGGAGGAGCTACATCCACTCATGAAAGAAGCTTTAGAAAGAAGACCTGAGGTGGGTTCTTTATCTTTACAACACAATGCATTAAATACAGAAAGTACACTAGACGCAGATTGATCTCTCTCTTTATCTCAGATAAACATAATAGGGGTTATAATGCTGCTATAGGGAGCTTGCATGGAGCAGCAGTCGTGATGTGACTGGGCTTTCCTTTTTTTCATTGTCACAGAACAAGAAGCGACGTGAGCGGAGAGATCTTCTGAGACTGCAGCTGCTGCGGATCTTTGAGCTACTGGCTGATTCAGGTGTCATCAGTGACAGGTCAGTGAGGTGTCACACCACCTTACATTACACACTGTAACCCCATACGGTGAAGTGCTTGTCTGTCATGCACGCCTTTTAGGATTCACAATAACCCGAGAGACAAAACTGGAGTGACATGTTGTAACATAGTGGTTCACTACTTTATGGTTATATTTACATTTTACATAGTTTTGCTGTTTGAGTTGACAAATGTTGAGAGTGAAATATGAAAATGTTAGCTTTCTTGTTCCGTTGTGTGTATTCCTGTCATCGTCATGTCTCTGTGTTCCTGGACTCCTGTCATTTTCCACAGTACAAATGGAGCTCTGGAACGCGACACCCTGGCTCTGGGCGCTCTGTTCCTGGAGTATGTGGATCTTACCCGGATGCTTCTGGAAGCTGAGAATGACAAAGATGCAGAGATCCTCAAGGACATCCGAGCTCACTTCAGCGCCATGGTGGCCAACCTCATCCAGTGTGTCCCAGGTAACCCAGACCAGATTCAGATCCTCTTCATACCAGAAGACCCAAATTGTGATATTCATTCAACCTTTATTTAAGATTCTCGGAGAGATCAATTGAGGGAGACCCTCATTTACAATGATGCCGAGATTACACACATATAAATAACATAGGAGTAACAAGAAAACAATAAAGTTGACACAAACCGTTAAAACAATTGCATGTTAACATCAATTAGTTAAAACAGTTGCATATGGGTAAGACACGGTTATTATATAGATTCCTAAAATGGCCAATAGATACTAGGGTATTCAATTTAAGCTCTTGTTGCAAGAGGTTCCAAGACTCAGGTGCACCAAAGCTGAAAGCAGCCTTTCCCTGTTCTGAATTGGCAAAAGGAGCCAACAGGATTAGCCAATCGCTGGAGCGGGTTAGAATGTGATTAGGTTTCAGACGTAGCATGGATGAGATATAAGGTGGTAATTTACCAACCAGGGCTTTATAAATAAAAAGATGCCAATGACTATTGCGTCTCTCAGTCAGAGAAGACCAGCCCACTTTATCATACAAGGCACAATGATGGGTGTTGTAGCTATCACCAGTAATAAATCTCAGAGCTGAGTGGTAAACTGTGTCCAGAGGCTTGAGTGTGGAGGCGGCTGCATGACGGTAGATTATATCTCCGTAGTCTAGTACTGATAGAAATGTGGCTTCAATAATCCTTTTCCTACAGAGTATGGGGAAGCTGGCTTTATTCCTATATAGGCAGCCAATCTTTTGACGGAGTTTTACAACGAGGTTATTTATGTGATGTTTGAAATTAAGCTTGTCGTCCAGCCATATACCAAGGTATTTGTATTCTGTGACTTTTTCTATTGATGATCCATTGGTGGTGGTGATAAGGAGATTGGAGTGGTCTATGTGTTTGGATTTGGAGAAGATCATGAATTTGGTTTTATTGTCGTTAAGTGTTAGTTTAAGACTGGTAAAGGAGTGTTGTAGGGAGTTAAAGGAGAGTTGTAATTGTTCTATGGCCAATACAGGGGAGTCAGCGGTACAGTATAAAATTGTGTCGTCAGCATAGAGATGGATTTGACAGCCACATAGTGAGGAAACAATATCATTAATATATATAGTGAACAGGACAGGGCCTAGAATGGATCCCTGTGGTACGCCGGATTTAACCGGCAGGAAATCAGACTGCCCACCTCCCAACTTCACACATTGACGTCTGCCACACAGATAATTTGCGAACCAACTGGATATGTGGACAGTAAAGGTTTAGTTATACGCATGACTGTGCCATATGACAGAAGATGATGTATTTTTAATTCAAATATACAGTCAACTGAAGATCACAGTCGTGCGAGGAATTATAAATTAAGACAAAACCTATAGGGAAATGGGGATTGTGGTTCCCAGGAGAGGGGGAATACATTTTACTGCTTCACCCAGCAGATGGCTGCTCAGGTGGCTCAGATGAGTGCACGGGGGGAGCTGTTAGGGGCTACGTATCTTGCTCAGGGACAACTTTGACAGGTAGACTGGGCAAGCCCAGGCGGCCTCTCTACCCACTCAGATACGGCTGCCCCTGGCACCTACTGTAGTGTAGTATAACAATCTTACTGGCCTGTCACTGAACAACAAAAGAAAACACAAAAAGGCTGTGGATCTCTACAAAGATTGGGTCCTGTATTACTTTTCTGTAGCTGTCAAGTGTAATCCATCAGAATGTCCCATTTTATGCAGCTGGGACTTGTGATTTATAAATCAGGATTCAATTTAACCAGGGTTGGCAGAGCACAAGAAGCACGGTCCACTTGACATTGATCTTGATTTGAACACATTCTCAAGGGATGTTGCTCCAAAAATAGAGCAGCTTAGGTAGGGAGAAGTCAAGGACAGGTGATGACTCATGGGTTGCCAGGCGCCAGGGTTTCTGTAGTCCCTGATGAATGGCAGATGACCTGTCAAGGAGGAACAAGCCCTTATTAGCTCTCTCTCTCTCTCTATCTAAAAAAAAGTGCTTTTACTAATTTGCTTGGTATTGATTTTCCTGAGTGATTGTGCTGCCTCTTCCTCCACCTCCTCCCGATAAAGAGATCTTTATGTCCCTTCCACAGTGCACCACAGACGCTTCCTGTTCCCTCAGCAGAGCCTTCGTCATCACCTCTTTATCCTGTTCAGCCAATGGGCCGGCCCATTCAGCATTATGTTCACCCCTTTGGACCGCTACAGTGATAGAAATCACCAGATCACTAGATATCAATATTGGGCCCTCAAGGTACAGTAAGCATAGTTCTCAAGTTCACGTTCAATTTACGTTAGTGTAAATTAAAAACACATACAACAGCATAGTTCAACTGCTGTATCCAAAAAAAATGTATGACAGTTATGAATGTTATGTAAGGTTTTTCTTCCATGACCCTCTAAATTGTGTTTTTCATAAGTTGGGGTAAATGCGTTGAGTTAATTTTTTTATTCCAAATAGATGGACACACAAATGTTCAAAAGGGGAAATCTTGAATTAAAAGTGAAAATGTAAATAATCGTAATGCATTCATCATAATGCATGGTTTGTGATACCAAAATCACTGACTCAGTCAGCAACATCAAACATGGCCCCAACAACTCCATGTCCATGATGGAAATCATGTCTGAATCACTTAAACCTTATTTCAAAAACAGCAAAAATAGCACATCTACACATCTACAAGCTGGTTAAAATTTAAAGTGGTTAAATGAGTGTGTGTGTGTGTGTGTGTGTGTGTGTGTGTGTGTGTGTGTGTGTGCGTGTGTGTGTGTGTGTGTGTGTGTGTGCGTGTGCGTGTGCGTGTGCGCGTGCGTGCGTGCGTGCGTGCGTGCGTGCGTGCGCGTGCGTGTGTGTGTCTGTCATGTTGTTTGTTCTTCCAGGCTATGTCTGCGGTGCTGTGCTGTGGGCCTGTGTTTGATAATGTTGGCCTCTCTCCGGATGGATACCTCTATAAGTGGCTGGATAATATACTAGCTTGCCAGGATCAGCGGGTATGTGGATAACAGTTTATTACAGTAGTATATTTAAACAAAGACCTGACCTCAAAAGCCTGTCTGATACTTTGCTTTGACTTCCTTTATTAAAACAAAAAATAATAAAATAAAAACATAAATGATGTTCCTGCCAAATGCCTGCTTTTGTCTTTCTGGGGTGTTGGCAAACAGAGAAGCGTGGAATTAGTTTCAGAATAAATTAGCTGAATATTATTTTCAAATTACTGCTATAATACAATGTCAAGATGAATCACCTTGTCTTTGCACATGCATGTTTATTTTACTTATTCTTTACCCAGTTGCCAAGTTGACTTTGCACTTGCACTCATTCGTTTACATTTTAATAGCCACAGAATGAGTAATATTGACTGGGAAGGCTGCCCATAAAATGTAATTTATCATCTTCTTGCTATGTCAAGGCTAAAATCTCTGCAATCCATCCAAGCTATCCTTCCTCAAGCCTTTTAGAAAGCAGGACACAATTAAGTCTCAGAGACATTTATCTTTCTAAATGGATATAGCCTCAGAAAATCTTTAGCTTGAATTACTGGGTAATGGGGACCGTTCTATCTGAGGCAGCCCCAGGAGAGACTTGTTTAGTCTGTGTGTTTTCTCTTCCTGTGGCTCAGGTCCACCAGCTTGGCTGTGAAGTTGTCATCCTCCTCCTTGAACTCAATGCTGACCAGGTCAACCTATTCAACTGGGCTGTAGACCGCTGCTACACAGGCTCCTACCAGCTCGCCTCTGGCTGCTTCAAAGCTATTGCTACTGTCTGTGGCAGCAGGTAGGCCCAGAAATCTCATTTCATCATCTGCCTTTGTAATATATTTGGCATTATGTCGAATTACATTCACGTGCTTCACAGTGAAATAATTATTTTCTTTGTCACACTGGTTTTGTTTGTGGGTCACCATGTGTGAGATGCAGCAAAATAATGTTGTGGCTAATTAAATTAGGAAATTCTCCAGATCTTCATAGATCTCTCCTCCAAGCAAATTAACTTAGACTTCAAAGCATCACAACAGCCAATCCTATTAAAGAGCTCACTACTCATCTGAGATTGTGCTTTGTTTCTTGTTTTTACAATTAGTGTCCCCTAGAGCACATACTGTATAATATGCCGCCTTTACAAGGATTTTAATTCTGAATCATTACGTCATGCTAATTTCTTATTTTTTTGCAGAAACTACCCATGTGACATTGTAACACTCCTCAATCTGGTGCTCTTCAAGGCATCAGACACCAACAGAGAAATCTATGAGATTTCTATGCAGCTGATGCAGGTGAGAAACAGCTATATCTTTCTTCTTCTTAATTGAAAATGCAAAAGATAATGAAATACGCACATCACTTTTTTGTGTGCTGGTGGATTAGAAATGATCATAGAGAACAATACTAGAACCTGGGCTCGAAACGCAATTGAATAAATTGTATTGGAGTATATGAATGTGCAGGTTCTATTCTTTTTCTCTTAATTGACAATGCAAATGACATGTCTTTTCTCTGGTTTGAACAGATTCTTGAAGCTAAGCTCTTTGTGTACTCTAAGAGGATTGCGGAACAGAAGCCAGGCAATATCCTCTATGGCACCCATGGTCCACTGCCACCACTTTATAGTAGCTCTCTGCCCCAGCTCTCCAGCCAGCTGGCTAGGATGTACCCTGAGCTCACTCTGCCTCTGTTCTCAGGTTCGTGTGTGTGTGTGTGTGTGTGTGTGTGTGTGTGTGTGTGTGTGTGTGTGTGTGTGTGTGTGTGTGTGTGTGTGTGTGTGTGTGTGTGTGTGTGTGTGCGTGTGCGTGCGTGCGTGCGTGCGTGCGTGCGTGCGTGCCTGCGTGCCTGCGTGTGTGTGCGTGCGTGTGCGTGCGTGCGTGTGCGTGCGTGTGCATACATATTTATTTGTGTTTATGTGTTTGTAAGCATTGGTGCATGTATTTGTATGTGGGTGTGTATAAGACTGTGTTTACAAGTCATGAGTAGAGTTATTTTCATCCCATCCCACTAGATCTTGTTCCACTCTGAAATTAATCACTAACTGTGTCTCTCGCTAACCACAGCAGTAGTGAAATATGAGCTGTCCAAAGCACTCCCCCCCATTTTCAGTTGAACTCGTACAAAAGGACAGGATTGAGTCGGAAACACCGTCAGTGTGAAACAGATTTTCATGTGGCGTAAACAGACTGCCGTGCCCACTGATGAGTCATGACGCTCTAATCTCTTGTCTCTCTCAGAGGTTAGCCAGAGATTCCCCACCAGCCATCCCAATGGGAGGCAGGTCATGCTCACCTACCTCCTCCCCTGGCTCAGTAACATGGAACTGGTGGATGTCAGCCTCCCGCCCCCGATCTCCGGTCTTAGCACCCCAGAATGTGAGGCGGCTGGTCAGACTGACAGCATGGGACAGTCCCACCCACTCAAGGGCACTGGCTGGGGCTCCCTGCAAGCCACGTCTATGGTGCTCAACAACCTGATGTTCATGACCGCCAAGGTACGTCGTGTTGAGAGGACACTAAATCAGCCAATTGCAGAATCTGGTCTGGTACCTTTGTCTTACAGATAATGTAATGATATCTGCTTTTGCTATGCTCTTTGCCCCCCCCCCAACACCACTACCACCATGTCAGTATGGGGATGATGTACCTGGACCAGAGATGGAAAATGCCTGGAATGCATTGGTCAGCAATGAAAAGTGGATCAACAACCTGAGAATCACCCTTCAGTTTCTCATGAGCTTGTGTGGTGTCAGCAGCGACACAACACTGTTGCCCTACGTAAGTTGAAATGCCCTAAGGGAGGAGGAGGAGGATTTGTTTTGTCAGGGAGGGCTGCTTTCAGCTAATTATCTTGACAATGTTTCCCCTCTGGTGTTCCACCGATATTATTTTTTACTAGATCAAGAGGGTGGTGATATACCTGTGTCGGAACAACACCACCCAAACCATGGAGGAGCTGATATTTGAGCTGCAGCAGACTGACCCAGTCAATCCCGTGGTGCAGCACTGTGACAGCCCCCCATTCTATCGCTTGACTGCCACCAGCTTCAAGGCCTCTACAGCAGCTTCCGGTACAGCTCTCTCTACATACTACATGGTTTACTTAAGGACCATCCACACCAAGGACTAACTATATGGCTCACCACTGTCATCTTTATAGTTGTAGTGTGATCTTTGCCATTCACTTGAGTTAAAATGATTTTTTAAACAATATCTTTATGTAGTTAGGGTTCGATTTCCTGGGGGGGGGGTTGCTTTTGATATGTTATGATTTTATGATATACATTTTTAAACGCCGTTGGAGCACTTGGGCAGGAAGCCGGGTTCAAATCCAAGGTAGAAGAGAAAAATTACATAGTGAAGCTTTAAGTTGTGAGTGATAAAGTGCAAATGAGTGCGCAGGGGTGCGTATTGTAAGTAATGAACACTCTGAATTTTATTATTATATATATTATACAGTATCTCCTTCGGCCAAGTGGGGGGTTCCCCTTTGGCTGAGCAGTCAATGTTTGGTTTCCCATTCGGGAGACCCTGGTTAAAAATCAGTACTTAATTTTTCCTTGCTTTTTGCAGGTACCACATCCAGCAGCAATACTGTTGTCGCTGGGCAGGAGAGTTTTCCTGATACGGATGACAGCAAAGCTATGAAGGACAATGAGGAGAGGTAGGCTATGAGGCCTCCACATTGACAAATCTCATTCCATTTCCTATGAGGCAGCATTATGATGGTCTCTTGTCATTTTGACCTCAGGCTCAGCCACATAATGCGAGCCCACAACCGCCTGGAGTCTCGCTACAGCAACAGCTCAGGAGGATCCTTTGACGAGGAGAAGAGTGAGTATCTCTTAAAGTCAAACTGTGTAACCTTTTCAATTAAAGTTATTTTTGATATAATCTTTCACTTGTATATTCTTCAAAAACCTTGCTGAAGACTACACATCGAAATATTGTGTGTGTATCTTGTAATCTTGGCGATAGGACGCTGCAGCATTCTTTTTGGAAAGGTACTAAGATGGTTTTGTTTCGAACTGAATTCTGGGAATCGCAGTTTTAACAGACAAAGGAGCTACCAGAGGTGTTGCCAAAAAGACTACTAACATGGATGTTACACAGTATGAATTGAAACCACAGGTTTTCAAAGTGGGGGCCGCCAGTGGGCCAAATAAGAAAGGAGAAGAAAATGAAAAGAACTAAATAAATATACAGTATATAATAATTAACATACAAAATAATATATATTGCCATTTTAATTTCAAATTCAGTTCATAAGATTATTTTGCCACTTTAAACATGGTGTGCTTAATTTAGGCATGTCAGCATTTTCAAAAATGTTCAATAATTGCATAAATAAATACATTTCTACAAGCTATAAGGCTATGGCTATTTCGGGGTCCTTGGCGTGAAAAAGTTTGAGAACCTCTGTCTCAATCCAAAAAATCACCCTAAATGTGACTGTTATGGCCTCATTAATGTGGGACACTTAAAATGAGGGTAAGGGTGGTGCCATTTATAATGCATGAGCAGCACAGAGGGGCCCCCGGAGCTCTCTGAGCATTCTGTGAGAACTGGCACTGAAACAGTGCCACTCTGAAAACTGAAGCAGGCAAATAGGCGAAGGCTCTCAGCTGCTGCCAGTGACCTGAAAGCAGGCCTGTTTCACTCTATTGGGTTTGAATCAGTACAGCAGTCCAAGGTGAGTGACAAACTGAAACATGCTCTTAAGGAGTCTCAATTTGTAATAGGTCAAAGTCCAATTGTGCTTTGGTATTTTGTGACAATCACACATTATGATTGCAATATATACTGTACAGAATGCAACCGCAGTATACATTTATTTATTATACCAGTACTTTTCCCCCCAATGCAGAGGTGTGTTCTACCACTTTCTACCTGGTGTCTTTATTTTGAGCATGTCTTTATTGGCAACATTTAAAATGTTCAATTTCAGTTTCAGTTTCAGTTTTTCAAAAATATTTTAGTTTTTTACAAAAATAGCGAAAAAGGCCAATCTACAACCTCAAAGCGTCGCATTGCAACGCATTGTGAGCTTGTAGATCACCTATTTTTGCTATGAATACCGGCGCGCCTTGAGATTGTGACTTTGTTTTTCTTTCTTTGTGCATTGGCCACAAAACGTTTTAAAACCACTGCTTTACGTTATTGTCTCCGCCAGGCCGAAAGGCATGGCGAGAGAGTATGTTTTGCCCCCTGTCCGTCCGTCCGTCCGTCCGTCCGTGTGTGTGTGTGTGTGTCCGTCCTTCTGTCTGTGACCAGCTAATCTCCGCCACCGTTGGTCCGGTCGCTGTGAAACTGCGCACACACACTCCCTGGATGCCACAGCAGAACCTCTGCCCCACATTTTTCAGATCAGCCTGTCATAGCGCCACCATGAGGCCGACTTTTGCAAAACACATTTTTTGCTATTACTCCTACAGATTTTGTCCAAAAAACACACAAATCTGTACACAGTATCTCTATAGCCATGTGATCAACGCGGATCTGTCTGATTTTCCATATTGCATCATGATTGGCTAAAATTGGCTTCCAAAGTTTGCAGGATTGGTTCATTTTGAACAAAATGCCTCAAATCATGAACGCAGCATGCGATTTCCGTGAAATTTTCCACAGAGATTCCCACTTGGCCCAGGAAGAAATGCCACCCTTTTCACATTGGCCTGTTATAGCGCCACCAGCAGGTCTAATTTAGCATAACCACATTTTTGGAACAAAATGCCTCAAATCATGAATGCAGTGTCCTATTGTCGTGCAAGGCACGAAATGGCACCCTTTTCACATTGGCCTATTATAGCGCCACCAGGAGGCCACAATAACCTACCTGACCTGGCGGAGACTTGTGCTCAGAGGAGCACTTTTTCTAGTTCCTTTATATTATTGTGTGACACGACTTAAAAGCGAAAATGAGGTGTTTGAATTGTATACTGTGCATGGACATGGGATGGTTCCTAAGCTATGTCACTGAAATGTATGTACCAGAAAGTCTTTCCGGAACACGTTGGTTTTTGTATTGATGTGAAAGTTATCAACAGTATAATGTCTCTGGGCTTTAGGTGAACCTCTGCCACCGTATGCTGGCTGGCTGATCACTGTTGTGGAGACCAACCAGCCTCATCCTCTGCCCATGCCCTTGAATGGAGGATGTTGGGCTCCACTGGTAGACTTCTTGCCAGAGACCATCACCCCAAGAGGGCCACTTCATAGGTTAGCCTGTTGAACATGTATTCAATACTGATAGATGGAAACATCTGGATGTATTCTATTCTTCTAATTCAGGGGTGGGCAACCACCTCTTTTTGATCTACCAGGTGATCAGATTGGGCTATTGAGGTGATCAATAGAGCTGATCAAAAACAACTGTTATTAACCATTACAGAATTACCTTTATTATTCATGTCCAATCATTGGATATTTTGAAATTATTGACTTATTCGATGCTTGTATTATTCTAATTAACTGCCTATAATAAGACGTAAAGTAAATGGTGGCTTTCACAGTCAGGCACTGGGTGATCACGTCAGCCTGGGATCAGCTAAGTGATCTTGTGCCAGAAACGGTCGCCCGTCGGCATCGCGGGGCCGAGACGTTTGTCTGTGTGTGTGTATGCGTGTGTTCGCTATTACTCCTACAAATTTTGTCCAAACATCACGCAAATCGGTACACATTATCTCTATAATCATGTGATCAAGACGGATCTGTCCGATTTTTCATATTCCATCCTGTTTGGCTAAGATTAGCTTCCAAAGGCGCCCGTTTTGAACAAAATGCCTCAAATCATGAACGCAACGTTTGATTTACGTGACACTTTGCATGCACATTCCCACTAGGCCAAGGAAGTAATAATAAAATAATAGTAAACAATAAATCTATAATACTATGTATAAAATATATACTGTATAGCAACAACTCAGGCCAGCTGTCAGATCTATACCTGTGTTAGCCTGTTGCACATTCTTTCATAACCGTTTATAAATCATCATTAATTACCACTTATATATTGCAGATTGATAGAGCAGCAAGTAAGATTTTAGAAAATTGACCAAGCAGCGAGTTATAATCGTGAAAATCCAATAAGCTTTTCAACTACTTTCGTTCCAACACATTACCTTTAAGCTAAGATGCTTTCCATGCAATAAGTAATTGGTTCTGTTTTTGTCAGATGCAACGTTGCAGTCATCTTCATGACAGAGATGGTTGTGGACCACAGTGTAAGGGAGGACTGGGCTCTACATCTGCCTTTACTGCTACATGCCATGTTTTTGGGTGAGTCCAGATCACTATCAGTCATTCCCTATAGTAAATCCTATATTTATGAAGCACCCATCTCACATTGCACGTCAAATCTCTTGACCTTCTGACTGGCCGTAATGCGATATAGCACTTTGTTAAAATATGTTTCCATAACAACATAGCTGGCAGAATGTGCCAAATTGAATAACAAAACCTATGTTTATATATGTCTTTACCTGTATGTGTGACTGACAAACAAACACTCTTGAATCTCTCTTCCAAACTGATATAAATATAAATGTGCTTTACAAACAATAATACAGGATTTTTTTTTAAATGCAGTTAAAGTTTGTGTTTCTCTTCTGTAGGCATGGATCACTACCGCCCAGAGGTGTTTGAGCACAGTAAACGTCTTCTTCTCCATCTACTCATCACGTTATCGTGTAACAACAACTTCCAGGTCATCGCCTCTGTTCTGCTGCAGACGCGCGACATCAACTGCAGCAAAACACAGACCATCAAGCCAAGCTTTCAACCAGATTCTTTTACTGCAGGTACAAAAAATCCTGAAACAGTGTTTTATTGTTGCCTTTGGGCAAGTTTATTTCTCACCTAAAAGCTTGTTTATAGTAATTCGTCCACCTCTCATGTGGAGCAGTATAGTACATTGTACTGTATGAAAATTATTTTGTGCCTGAAATGTTGAAGTAGATACTGCAGCCAGGGTTGGGTTCACATGGCAGCTTGACATTCAGCACATTGCTCCTCTCTGTTGCTAATCTAAACTGGAGTAGCAGGAGGGAATGACTTGCATTCCTTTTACAGAAGAGGTAAGTCTCTTATCTGTGGAGAAAATATTTGGACGTCATGCCAAAAACAATATTATGTATGTACGGGGGACATCAAAGGTCTTGATTAAAGCATTCCACTGCACTCATTTCAGGCTATTTATATTCCGCTGTCTTAAATGGGACGGACCATATACAAGTACTGGGATAGACTGGGTTTGTTGTTGTCCTCTCTTTGGCTTGTTTTTGCAACTGTCTAGCCATATGAAATGTATTTGAATGTAATATGTGTGCCAGTAATAGTAACTTTAATTATATTACTACAGTGATAACATTGTCATTTCTTCACATATTTCCTCACATTAGTTGTTGCACAAACAAATCATCCTTCTTATCTTATTCAGATGAGCTGGAGGTAGGCAAGTTGGTAAGGCAGGTCGCTTAGTTATTGAAAGTACCAACCTAGAAAGAGAACACTTAAAATATATTTCAATATTGTATTGACGTGAAATGTTCTTGCTGTCCCTGCAAGAATAATGGGAATAAACAGTGGGAATATTATGTGTCCCAGCAGGGCTAGACACAATTAAATCTGTCGTACATCACAGTCTTATCTTAAACATGTAGTGCCATGGGTAGACGAGACTAATTGCATTCAAATTCCAGAGATGCCAAAACACAGCTCATGCCGCTCATTATGTTCTCTCTGTATAACGTCTGCCATTGCTGCTGTGGATAATTCACAACATGGTAGCGAGGATGGTGGAATCCAAATGAAACCCCTGTAATCTTTGAGGACACTCCCTTGTCCCCCCTGTTGTGTCTAGGAGGAGGATTTGACTTCCTGCGGGAGTACCAGGCGTCTCCTGTGCCAGATTCAGGTCTGAGTTCATCCTCCACGTCATCCAGCCTAAGCCTAGGAGGCAGCAGCAACAACCTGCCGGAGATCTCCCAGGAAGTGGAAGAGCAGCTGGTCACCTCCAATGAATTGGATGAAAAGACACACAAACTGATCGAATTCTTGACCACCAGGTACTGTAGCTCAGTGGTTCTCAAACTTTTTCATGTCAAGGATGCCAAGATTAATTAGCATTTGGCCTCGGACCCCATCTGAAAATATTCTGTGCCACGGACCCCATACAAGATTTGAGTTGTTAAAATGTTATGTTATTCCAAATTTGTCAAATATTTTCAAGATTTTTTTTTTTTTTAAATAGCACATACAAGCTGTGAGCTCTACTATTTGAAAATATCTGATGTGGGGTTAAAATGGTGAAATTGAGTTAGATTTGATGCTTTATTAACTAATTCTGTTGGTGACCCCCTGGAACCCCCTCAAGGACCACCTTGAGAACAACTGCTGTTGCTAACAGCACTGCTCTAATATCACTCAAACTGCTCATCTACTGGTGTCTCAGCACATAGTAGTTTTACCTAGTATGCACATTATAATGATGCAGGTATTTGGGAATGGGATGATTTTACAGAACTCCATTACATGGTAAATGTACTGCTAAAACACTTTTTACCACATGGTCCCACCCTCATATTGCTTGATTTGAAGTGCCACCTAGTGGTTTGGAATGGTCAATGAATCAAAGGCTAGGCAGGTTTTGATTGTGATAGATTAAATTCTTCATGTCAGTTGATAGTGGGTGGTGTGCGGTTGTTTTTCAGAGCCTATGGACCCCTGTGGTGCCATGAAGACATCTCTCCAAAGAACCAGTATTCAAAAAGCACTGAGCAGTTAACCAACTTTCTGCGACATGTGGTTTCTGTGTTCAAAGAGTCTAAGTCAGGTATTATTAACACTGCACAATACCATGATAATCACTCAATTATTATTTTGCTTGCCCCTTCCCCCCATCACCAGTGGGGATGTTTTATCCCTGCTTCTGGTCTGATATGTTTGATATGTAGGCTACTGTACAGTATGTTAGATAATATCACAGTTAAAGAATTGTATTAAAAACGTATAAACCACATTAAAGTGTGGTTTACATTTGTCCCTATTTTTGAGATATTTGTGAAAATTAGCAAAAGTTTGTGCACCAAAACATTTTATTCCAAAATAGCAAATCCACAGATCTATAATCTCACAATGCATTGCGATGTGACACGTTGTGAGCTTGTGGATTGGCTATTTTTTGCTATTTGTCGTACAAAGAAGTATATAAGGCTGGTTATAAAGTGGTTAAGAAAATGTACCCCCTTTGTTTTGTTTTTTGTTTTTTTTCCTCACAAATCAATCCCTATACTGGCAGGCCATTAAAACATGTCTATCCATCACCAGACTTCCACCTGGAGCAGCAGCTTAGTGACGTGGCCCTACAGACAGCCTTGTGTAGTTCCTCGCGGCATTACGCTGGCCGTTCCTTCCAGGTGTTCCGAGCCTTGCGGCAGCCCCTCTCTGCCCACGCTGTGTCTGACCTGCTCTCTAGGCTGGTGGAAGTAGTGGGAGAACATGGAGAAGAAGTGCAGGTTAGTATTCTGTGTCTGTAACACAGGCACAGAACTCTGTGTACGATGCAGCATTATTATTCTGCATTCCTGTGCATTCAACCAACATGAGATTTCTACTGTTCCTGTGCAGTGTGTTATTTCTAACAAACTGTGATGCTGATCTTTGGCACTGAAATCACTATAATTGCTACGACCATCTACTGTAGCAACAGATTACATTAGGCTTTGTAAACAAATGGAGCTTGAGAACTCCTGAATTTGAACAAATGAATATACCGTAAGCAGTTTGCTGGGGCTATAGCTTGTAATGGCAACATTTATTTTTGCTAGCATTTACTAACATTGCCAATTAACTATCTAATTTCACAGAAATAATGAGAACACCATGCAGATGGCATCATTAATGGCAATTGCTTTACTCTCTTTCTCAGGGCTATGTAATGGAGGTGTTGCTTACGCTAGAATCTGTGGCGGATAACTTGGCTGAATGTCTAAAGAACAATGATCTGATGGCTATCTTGACAAGGTCTGTACCTCTTCCATACTGTATCTCCTTCATGAAAGCATGGGTGGCCATGTCACTGAGAGAGGCAGTGTGCCTCATGTGTTGTTTGTGTGCATTCCAGGGCATCGTCGCCAGATTTCCTCACCAATGGGAAGTTGATGACTAACAGGAAGAGCACAGGGCAGCTCAACCTTACCCACGGTATGAGAAGAGCCGACCGGAGCCGACATCAGCGGAGCTCCTCTGTACCAAAGAAATTTGACCAGACCGACAGGTGCTCTGACCCCCCTCGCAGCGCAACAATGGACCGTATCCAAGCCTGCGTTCAGCAGGGTGTTTTGGCAAGAGCCCACAGCCAATCATCTTCAAAAGACAACGTCACGGACCCAAATAATGTCAACCACCCTAGTAACCTGCTGGCCACCATCTTCTGGGTGGCCGTGTCTTTGATGGAGTCAGACTTTGAGTTTGAGTATCAGATGTCTCTGAAGCTGTTGAATAAGCTGCTGGGCCATGTGTCATTAGACAAGCAGGAGAACAGGGAGAAGCTGGAGAAGCTGCAGAGCCAGCTCAAATGGAGCAGCTTCTCTGGGCTCCAACAGCTGCTGCTAAAGGGCTTCACCTCTGTGTCCACCACTGACCTCACCCTGCAGCTCTTCAGTCAGCTCACACCTGTCTCACGAGTGCCTGTGGTAGACACTTCACAAGCCATAGGTACACCATGTTCAAAATAACTGCAGTTTTCAATCAATAAATAAATTGCCCACTGGTGGATTTGAACGTCAATATTTTCAATGTGAATGTGAAGGAAATGAGTCTATGTTCCCCCCTCACAGGTTTCCCCTTGAATGTTCTCTGCCTGCTCCCTCATCTTGTGCAGAACTTCGATTGCCCCACGCAGTTCTGTAAAGATGTTGCAGAGAGGATAGCTCAGGTTAGTCTCCGTCCCACGCAATATTCAATATTACAACCAAGTTCTCCGAATTTATTTTTATTTTTACAATGTTATTTCCTCCATAGGTATGCCTTGAGGAGAAGAATGCCAAACTCTCCAACCTAGCTCATGTCATGACCCTGTATAAAACACACTCCTACACACGAGGCTGCTTCTCCTGGGTCAACGTTGTGTGTCGATATCTTCACGAAGCCTTCTCTGATATCACCCTCAGCATGGTTACATACATGGCAGAGGTTGGCACAGCCGTTGTAACTCTTATAGAATTTATTCTGAAATTCTGAAGTGTTGGCAATGATTAACACAGATATTGTGACTGTAGTTAGTTTGAACGTATCAAATGAGCTGCTATTTCCTTCTGTCTCAACAGCTGCTAGAGAAAGGTCTCCCCAGCATGCAGCAGACCTTGTTACAGATCATCTATAGCCTCCTGAGTCACATGGAACTCAGTGGAATTCAGGCCAAACCCTTCAATGTGGAGGTACTCCAGACCATTGAGAAATTTGTTCAGGTGAGTTTGATTAAAGCATTTGAGATGTAAATGGGGATTATTCCATAATCACACATACTATATTTGAACCTGTATTGACTGTAAACATCTCACATTATTGGCTCATTGATAAGAAATAAACACTTTTATTTGATTTGATGTATAATGTCCTTAAGAAATACATGCATTGCATAAACTTTGTATAACTGCACCATGTAACGGAATAATTGTGCCAACACTTAGACATGTGATGTCATTAGTGTAACTAGGGTCTGTTGTATTTCCTGTTAGGTCTGTAGCTATTGGGTGGGGGGCATGTGTGTGTGTGTGTGTGTGTGTGTGTGTGTGTGTGTGTGTGTGTGTGTGTGTGTGTGTGTGTGTGTGTGTGTGTGTGTGCGTGTGCGTGTCTGTTGCGGTGCAAGGGGCTTACGTCTGAGTTCATTTGAAGGCACACCCTCTAAACAAACAGTTTCTTTCTATAAACATTCTACCCAGCTGCTAATTAAGTCTACTTATCATGCAGCCATTTGTGTCCTTGATAGCAGGTTATTTTGCTTTGAGACATATTGTATACACTACAGTATACTCTATATCTATACAGATATTTGTGGTGCTTGTGTTAATTGTTGGTGTGCCTATACTGATAATAATAATAATGATTTAATATTTTGTTGGTATTTATAAATTGACCATAGACTGTCCATTGGAGGGAAGCCCTTAATATTCTGAAGCTGGTGGTCTCTCGCTCTGCAAGTCTGGTCCAGCCGTCATCGCCACAAAGTGACGTCTCCTACGAGGACGTCAGTCGGGTCTGGGATAGGTCGTCCAAGGCCTTGCCTGGGAAAACACTGGACTTCCACTTTGACATATCTGAGGTTAGAGACACCAGATGAGTCCTTTGTATGACACAATTAACTTGTACTGTACTGTAGCAGGAGCTGAGGTGATTTCTCTCTCAGAAACAATGACATAGCAACCTTCTTCTTACACTTCTTTCTATAATAGTTTTTGGGCTCCTGTTTAGTTTTCCCCCCTGTAGTTTCCAGGGTGTGGTGCACGATGAGATAAGGTGGTCATTGGTCAATGAATCCTTTTTCAGTGTTTTAGGCAAGGAAGCAATTCTTCCCCTTCTGTACAGCTGATATTTCTTTTTTGACCAAACCCCATGAGATTAGCTTGAAAGCTTGAAAGGTAAACACAATTAACCAAGTTGTGCAGAGCTGGAAAGTGATGGCAAAGATATGGGGTGGTGTAGTGTATGTGTGGGAACTGAACAGGGAGCTATTTGTGTGGCGTATGAATGGCAGGAAATGATGTCAGTTCTCGCTGCCGTCCTTTGTATGTGAACCAGTAAGAGTCAAAACTGCTGGAGAGCTAACAAGAAGTGCATTGAAGCTTGAGATGCATCCACCAATGTTTGTTTTGGGTATTTTTAGAGTTAACTACAAACAGCTTGCTTCTGAAAGTAAAGCATATTTTTATTATTCATCCTTCACTTTATTGTTTTTGAAAGAAAGAAAAAGAAAAGGATTACGAACTGTGCCCACAGAGATACTTTGAACCAATTCTGGCTGTTGTTTATAAATTGATAAGCTACTTACCAATCGTACTGGAGCTATACTGTATATATGATCTGACCTCGCAGAAGAGGCAGGCGCCACAGTGCCATGGAGCCTGAGCCACAGAGATGACTTTACGCTTCTTCAAACTTCCACTTCTCGTCTGACTTACTGTGGCTCCCCTTCTCCACCTGTCTGTCTGTGTCTGTGCTCTATAGACACCTGTGATTGGCCGGCGGTGTGATGAGCTGCAGGGCTCTCCGGGGACGGATGGGAAGAACGGAGCCATAGCGGTGACCCGCAGCACCTCCTCTACCTCCTCTGGATCCACCACCAACAACGTGCTGGTTCCGGTCAGCTGGAAGAGGCCCCAGTCGTCACAGGTGAGCAACCATTTACTCCAGTAGAATGGCGCTCATATTGGGTGAAGGACAAATGGCAGTCACTGGTACACTGGTTTGAAAAGCAAAATCTCAGTTTACTGTAACATTTATAGGGAGTTATAATGGAGCCGTCATGTTTCAGATAAGTAATACAGTAGATATTTCCCATAGTGAACTGTAGAATGTTAAAGTTTAACTGTTAAACGTTTAACTGCGACATGGTTCATGTAAGAGCACATTCTTCACATTTGGCTATGATCTCATTTTGGCCCATAGTGACATTTCCTCCAAATGAGTCTAATTTCCTCTTCACTTCTACAGAAAAGAACCAGGGAGAAGTTGGTGAACGTATTATCTTTGTGTGGACAAGAAGTTGGGCTGACGAAGAATCCCTCCGTAAGATGCATGCATGATGTACTTAGTACTAAACATTAAAGAATAAGAGGTTCTGTGTTTTTGGTATTCTGTTATTGAAGTCTGAAAATGTACTTTCTCTCCTCGTAGGTGATCTTCTCCAGTTGTGGGGAGCTGGATCTAATGGAGCACCAGCCTAGCCTGGTGTCCTCTGATGAGGGCACCCGTGACCTGGACAACATGGATGACACGACCTCGGAGCAGCAATTCAGAGTCTTCAGGGACTTTGACTTCCTTGATGTGGAGCTGGAAGATGGAGAGGTGAGATCCAGTGCACAAACCTTTGGGGTTTCAAAGGCATTGAAAATGCATACCATTAATCCTCCTCATTGTTTCTTATCTCACATTGAACAGAGATGTATTTTGGAGAATGAAATGGTCAGAATTCTAACACAAAAAGGGACAACAAGGATACAGGATAATAAATATCTAAGAGTCATATTGATATCACAGATTGAGCTTGCCTGTTCAAAAATGCATTCCTCAGCAATTTAATGAAATAATCTCTGCCTTATTTGTGTAATGGGTATTCTTTTTTCTGCTTTTTTTTCTTTGCCACCTAGGAGCTACAGGTAAGTTCAGTCCTGTTGTAGTGTTCTCTTAGATGAATGTGGGGTTACCACGATTACACAGTGGATTGCTGTCCTGAGGACGGAGTATGACACTGTGCATGTCATACGGTATACAGTAATGTGCATGTTTGGATGTGTTTATGAGTGTCATAAGATGGTAGAGATATTCACTTAATGTTATGTCTTAAATATGCTGTATATTCATGGTATTCCAGCCACAGCCAAAAGGTAGCATAGTAACGTATTAACTAAGATTGAGATTCCTTGTCATCTTGTTTAGTTCACTCAGATTTTTTATTTAAGCATCATTTAATGATCTATCTTGATGGATTTTTCCTTGACTGGGGGATGCTTACTTATTGCCTTTAATTGCAATTACAATTTTATATTTCCTAGTTCAAATTGGCTTGATTTTTATCTGCGTAATATATAAAAAAAAGAAACCTATTAAAATATATATTTTGTTCACATCTAGTAAATAAAATAATTACTATTTCACCAATCCAAAGAAAGCAAATTGATCATTTGGAAATAATATAGAGACAACAGAGAACCATACATTTCCGACTGTAGTTGTGGATTAAACATCTCAGATGTGTGATGAGCTCCACCCAGTGGCACAACAGAATAAGTTCTGTTGCAGTTATTACAATGTCCATGACGCAAATCTTTAACATTTAATTGAATGTGTAAATAGCCCATATTGTCATATTGTACTGTATGCACCATTCAACTATCATTCATCATTACTACTCTTAATAAGCTATGAAGTTATAGCAAATATCACAGTGGGTACATGGTAATAACACTTTGTTTTATTTTTTACTCAACATTGACTCACACATGGCCACAGTATAACATTGATTTTATGTATACAGATGTCAAAAGAGAATAATTGCTTACCAAGCTATTTTTTCAATCTCAGTATATTGAAAAATGCTTACAGAGTGTATACTACTACATAAACTGGGACAGGCTGAGTGCTGTTCCCATCTTTCTAACACAAAGACAACCCTTGGATCCTGGAACATGGTGTCAGCTCTTCTCTTTTAGAGCCAGCAAAAAAATGTCAGATTATCTGGAAACTATAAAATTGCTAGAATCAGCAAGAATGCAATACATTCATCTTTAGACTTTAGTCACACCAAGCTTTAACGGTATGATAACCTGTCAGAAAAGAAACTGTTTTCAATTAGGCTACAGAGAAAGTAAACGTTTGGCCTCAAATCTAGTATGCTTTTCCTTAAATTTAGCTTGAAGAAAATAAAGTAGTTAAACCCTTTTTATGCAGTACTTAAACTAAACTGGCCACAAATCTATGTATGTTTTTCCTTAGAGTTTGCTTGAAGAAAGTAATATAGTTATATCCGTCCTTTTTGGGCAGTATTTAAACAAAAAAAATACAATCCTCCTTCACAATTTCACACAGGAAGTAGCTGTTGTTTGATTTGTAGCATTAAAAGCTTTGTGGAATGTGGAACTTAGCTAACATCTACAGAATTGTGTCCTGATGAAAAGTCAAGGTCCACAAAGCCCTCCATGCTTGGTTGGAGAGGGTAATAACTCACCCAAGGATTGTCCCCTCCCTTGACATGTATACAGCATGACTGTGTGTGCAATTGTGTGCGCATGTGTGTTGGAGAATTATTACATGTGGCCTAGCACCTGGTCACTCAAGGCTATATGTTCTGTTTTAGGGAGAGACTATGGACAACTTCAACTGGGGTGTGCGGAGACGCTCCATGGACAGTCTGGACCAGAGTGACCCCCTGCCCCTGGAGGAGAGCCAGCTGTGCATCAGCATGCCCAGCCTCAACAAGATCACCCTCGAAGACTCTGATGAGTCATCTGAGGAGGATTCTCTCACCGCTAGCCAGATCCTCTCACACTCACAGCTCGTAAGTTCACCTTTGGGGAAAATATCATAATGGTATTTAATATACTTCTCAACTTAATATTGATTTAAAAAAACTTGATGAAATTAACTGTTCTTTAGTGAAACTATTATGTTTGATTTAGTCTTTGTATCATTACAGGACCGATGTTCCACATATTAGACCCTCCAGAAAAACGCGGGCAAAAATCCTTGATTAAGCGGGCTAAAACTCTTGATTATGCGATGAAATATGCGATTTTTTTTGTAATTTTATGCGGTGAAATTGCGGGAAGTTATGCGAAATATGCCTAAATATGCGATGCGAAGTGCATGTTATGCGATGCGATGTGCATATTATGCGATGCGATGCGCATATTATGCGATGCGATGCGCATATTATGCGATGCGATGCGGCCTTTTGGAAAAAACGTTACCCCCGCATAATTCTGCGCCATTTTGATGATTATGCGGTAAATTCTGCGATCGCATAATCGCATTTTTCTGGAGGGTGTAACATATATCAGTAAATGTGTGGTGGTGGAAATGTACTAACAGATAGAAATTGCATGTCTGTCATTTCTCACCTTTCTTGTTCGCCCTCTATTGCTTTCTTTTGCTTTCAGTCGATGACAGCGCGTTTGACATTGTGTCTTTTCAGACTATCAGCATTTCTCCAACGGCAGAGATCAATGTCATGGACTCTCTGTCTGCCTCCTTTGATACATCTTCAGCTGACCCACCTGCTCTGAATACCAGAAATCCTAGATTCGAGGTCCAAGTGCCAGAGGACTCGAAGCACCGGGTGAATAAGGGATTCAGAGTGTCTGAGATATTGGGGCCTACTCACTCCTATTCCTATCGCAGTTCTATACTAGAGTTCTTTACTAATGCTGCCAAATAGAACTATTCTGCCGTAACCTTTCTGGAAGTTATTTAGATGTTGTATGTGATACATGTTGTGGTCTCTCTTGGTTATATATCTTATTTTGTAGCTCTATGACTTTTCTCTGTTTCACCTCTTCAGAAAAGCGCATGGCCCAGTGTTTGCTAGATCTTTTACTAGTTGCATGTCATAAGAAAACTGAACTAAAACCTGGAAATGGGCATTGCATAATGCTTAGGGCTCTGGGGTGGTTTCTGCAATACTTTAATGGTGGCACACGTGTTTTCTATTGGCATCTGTAGGGCTCTTTTTGACAGCAATAGTCTCACTCTCTGTCTGTTTAAGGCAATGTGTATACCTATTGCTTATGTGTTGGGGGCTGTAAACAACAACTAAAAGAACTTGGCATGTGGGAGGCTGAGAAAGGTTTACACATTGCCTGTCCCAAAACATGAGTGTGCAGGGACCATGGTACTGGTCCTCTGCAACAAACTCGTACAGCATTCAATTGACACGGTTTCTGCACACTAAATTGACCAAATTAAACGAAGTACCACAAGGAGTGTCCATAGTGTCCCGTGGAAAGGTTAGTGTATACATTTTACCCCAATAATGTACTGTAATACATGAGAAGGTACATATTTGAGTTGCATACTGCCTCTGCATTGTTTTTTTTTCTTTCCTGCACACTGACGAAGCATATCTGTCCTTGTTCCTCCATCTCAGGCTGATGTGTCAACAGAGGATGAGGACACCAATGGCAATGAGGATGACCTCTCCATTAGTGAACTTCCCCCTGAATTTCATTGTCATGACAGTTTCAGTTTCACTCTGGACACGGCTCATGGTGACGACAGAGGAGAACTGGACTTTGATGGCTGTTTACCCAGGTGTGTGCAGTCATAATGTTATTAGTTGAGCTGTGCAAAGCAAGTGTGAAGCTAAAGGTAATGAGGCTGTCTGTTTGTCTGTAATACAAACAGACAGCCTTATTACAATTTGCAGACAGTCACAGTGACATGCTATACTTACTCACATGCTACAGGTATGTAGGTATGTATTCTAATAGATTTTCTATAATCGATTAAATCCATTAGTCTGATTAAACACTGAAGCCTTATTTCATACATTGTTGTACTACAGTGTTGCACAAAGAATAGCTGATGTAGTCGAACAACATTGGGTGTGTAACGCTACCAGACACCCAAAACGAAAGGCGACGAGCCACATGGCTCAACTATGCACGCCTCTAGTTACATGAAGTGAATTGGAAAGCACTGTGCCATGTCAATGCATTAGCTGTTTTTCCTAATGTCATGGATCCATGTCTCCATGTTGCTCTCAGCCTGGCCGAGGACGAGAGAGATGATATGATGGAGTGCCGTTCTTCCCCTCCACCGTCACCGTTCTTCTCTGCCATCCTCGCAGCTTTCCAGCCGGCCGTGTGTGACGATGCCGAAGAAGCGTGGCGGAGTCACATCAACCAGCTAGTGTTAGACTCAGATGGATCCTGTGCGGTCTACACATTCCATGTGTTCTCCTCGCTGTTCCAGGTACACAGCATGACTGTTCAGTGCTCATTTAAATCAGAGTGTACAAATGTGTCCATTTAGTTATATTTGTACACTGTTACGCCTGGGATAATCAATGGGGAGCTGGTCATTATTGAGAAATAAAAACAGACAGAGTGATTAGACCCAGACGCGATAGAGGAGGGGTCTAAAATCACCCTGAAGGGGTTTATTTCTCAATAATGGCCCGCTCCCCATTGATTATCTTGCTTATTACACGCTTATTACAGAAATTAATGCATTTACCCAAAAGTAACAAAACGAAGGATGTCATTGCTTACGGTAATGAAAGTATTCCATAAATTTATGCCAGGTGCGTCCAGTGCAACGTAGTCGGCTCTGAAAACAACGGGAAGTGTTGATAAAATAGAATCAATATTCGGTTACTGCATTTCTCACCTCAAATGTTTTCAAAAACATTCTTGAGAGCAATGTTTGTGAGACTTTGTGTGTAGGCAGATTGATTTGAGCAGGTGCTCTGAGGCTTTGATTAGACAGCGCTCATTATTCCAAAATAACACGCACTGAATTCAGGGATTGACCAATCAGAATCAAGCATTCAACCATGCTGTGTAATAAAATGAATAAATTAACACTTGGGATTTTACTGCGTAACCTCATGATCCTTTAATATATTTTGTGTATACAGCACTGGCATTTATTTGACAGTGGGTCTAGTGAAAATAAATGTAATTGTCCATGAAACAGGGTCATATTTTATGGTTAAAACTAAAAGGTTTTGTGAAAAGGTCCAAGCTATATATTCTAATCGTCATCATTGCTATAGAGTGTTTGTTTAGTAACAGGGGTCTCCCTCTCTCTTCAGCTCTTTAATGAATAGAAAATAAGTTTTAGGTGGGTTCAGGTTGCAAATTTCATTCAATCAGGAGAGTACCCATTCATCAGCTTCAATGTGAGAGTGCTCCAGTTAAAGTGTTGTCTGCTCATTTCTTTGTGTCATTACTTTCAATTTCACTTGTTTATCCTGTATCCTGTGTAAGTTCTCTTTCCTGATTGGATATAATTGGTATCCCAACCTGAAAAGGATTTTTCTTCTTACCAAAGAGCTGGAGAGATGGGGATGGGGAGACCCCCTGTTACTGAACACTCTGTAGCCATGACTACCATCAGAATATCAAGCGATTTAACTTATTATTTTAACAACAACATATTACTTACCCTACCTTTAAGAACATTAGTTGTTAGTATTTTTTCTTAGTCTTTAGAAATAAGGGTATTAGCCTTTCAGAAGAGGTCAATTTAAGTAGGTAGATGGTGTTCTCTAGTTAAGTCGTACTTACTCAGACATCCATTAACTACATATTCACTGACCAAAGCTGAGGGGAATGCTTCACAATTAACCTGAAATAATGCTAGAACATAGCCTAAGTATCTGGGATGGTCTGTGATTAACCAGGACAACATCACAGGTAGAATGTCATTTTGCTTTGCAGAGTATTCAGAACAAGTTTTGCTCGTTGACCTGTGATGCTGTGAGTTACCTTGGAGATGGACTCAGAGGAATAGGATCAAAGTTTTTGAGGTCGTCTCAGATGTTGACGTCGTGCTCAGAGTGTCCCACTCTCTTCATTGACGCAGACACTGTAAGTCATTTCTGACCCCCTCTAATGTGTCAGTGAAAGTACAGAACATCATTAACTGTGTAGCAAGTATAAAAGGAAAACCTCTTGCTTTTCACAGATCATGACCTATGGGCTTCTTGAAAAAATGAAATTCAGCGTATTGGAACTTCAGGAGTACCTTGATACTTACAACAACAGAAAGGAGGCCGCTATCTCTGTAAGGAATGATAATACTTTGCTATCGAGTCAAAATGTCACCCTTATAATTTGCTTGAACTATGTGACTAAATAAACCTGTACCCTTTACGGGTCCAAACTCAAGATTTTCCAGTCTATTTGCTCTTGTAATGAACATGCTGCTGCCTCTCTTACATACAGTGGTTGAACAACTGCAAGGCAACCTTTCCCAGGAGCACTGAGGGTACGGTGATAACATGCCAACCAGCAGAGCATGAGGAAAAGGTAAAGCTTTTTCTATGCTATAACACTCAAAGGAATTGAATTATAATATTTGTTTCTTGTTAAATCAAGGGAATATTTATTTAAAATGCAGCCTTAACATGTCAGATGCAATTAATGACTCTGCTAACATACAATAAGCTGTATAAAGATATGTGATTTTCAGAAAAAGGTTGCAGACTCAATATTCCGTTTCAACTGACCTTTCATACTGTACTTTCTGCCTTTCGAATACTCTGTGATACACTGTAGTTCTGTGAGTGATACCTCTTTATTTTCTTTCAATATTTGAAACTCAAGTTTCTGGGCAACCCTTGGTTGCAACACCTCACATTGATTCTCTCATTCCAGTGAGCATTGTTGTCATTCTGCTGGGCATGGGACATGGGTTGTCTTAAGTTGCATTAATTCTAGCAGTAAACAAGTACACTCACTTGCTATTAGAGGGACTTAAAACAAAGGGTAACAACAAAAACATTCTCAACAATGTAAGCATTATGAACTAAAAACCTGGCCATAAAGTTAATATCAAACAAGTAACATTGCAGGTCAATAGACTCAAACCAAAGTGAGTGCATTTGTGCTGATAAAAAGGCAAAGTTTATTTGCTTGGCTTTTTAATGACTCATTGGGACGCGAACGGCCTTTTTGCGTGTGGTTGAAGGCAAGAGGGCGGGGGCCGGGTTGGGAGAGAGCCTGGCGACGCGAGCTATGTTAGTGCACTGAGTGGCAGTTGGGGCAAACGCAGTCCCCACAACATCATTTACGATTCTGTGCCTATCGGTACATAACTCGGACGGCGCTTAGTCGACTAGCAGACCATCGGCCAGTCGTCGCGGGCACTCGCGCCTGGAGGCGCTCGGGCGCGACTCCTCGGCCTCAAGGTCTGCTGAGTCGGCACGCCTCCGTCATGGTCCAAAACTATACTTTATCGACGAAAAAAAGTAGTCTGCGGTTGTTTGAAAAAGTATTGTCCCAAGCAGGAGTCGAACCCAGACTCACTAATGGATTTAAAGTCTAATGATTAGTGAGGTGCGCCACTGAGGCCAGTGCTGAAATTGGGTATTCGGTCTGTATTAGAATGTGACGTCCTAACTCTTCTAATGTAGAGGAAAGAAGTCCCCGCCCGCGCGCCCGCCCAATAGGGGAAGCCTCGCCCCCCCCAACCGCATGCAAAAGGGCTGTTCGCCATTGGGACACGCAGCCTTCCTTTCAGTTATTTACACCTTCTTGAACAGTCTTTTCTCTCTCTCTCTGCATGTGTTATACGTCCGATATAAATATTGCTCACCCACTCTAGATCGGATACAGGAACAGGGGGCACGTAAACATTGTGGGCACCTCAATGTTAAATTGTACTTTTTTTTCCCAAAATGTAAAAGAAAAAGTACACATGATTTGAACATACACGGTACATCATTATCAGACCTAACTTTACCCTTCAATGTCTTGTTTATACCCATAATGACTGGCTAGCCACAGGTTTCGTAGCAATTTCTAGCAATTGTAGAAATATTAGGCCTTGAATGTAAAATGTTCACGCGTGTTCAAATCCTGTATACGTTACAGTACTTCAGACCAATTTTATACTTTGGTGGAAAAATGCCAATTCAATATTGAGGTGCCCACAATTTTTGGTGCCTACTCTTCCAGTTACCCTCTAAGATCTAACTGCTAAGGGATGCATTGCTGCTAAGGGATGCATTGCATGCCCAATCTTTGATTCCCTGTTTCCCTCTCACCTGTTTTCTATCTTATAACATGCTTGCTTTGTAGCAAATGGAATCTCTGACAGTAAGTTAAAATGGTTTATTCCTCTTTAGTCTATTTGATAATATATTTTGTTTAAAATCTTGCCTCTTGTGCAGAGTTGCTGCAGGATGTCAGTTCCAAACCTATGTGTTTTTGTGAACTGTACTTAGAGAGTAGTGTTTGAATGGTGAAATCTAACCCCTTTTGCTCTGCATTTTCAGCAACTGGAACTCTGTCAACGACTCTACAAACTCCACTTTCAGCTATTGCTGCTTTTTCAATCCTATTGTAAGCTGATTGGACAAGTCCATGCTATAAGCTCTATCCCTGAGGTAGGTGCATTTTCCATGTGACCTTTAATTATTTTTAACAACCTGTCGCATGGCTGTCATGTAGTGAAAATTGCAGATCTACAATTCTTGTAAATGTACAATTTTCACCGAGCGACACCACCGTACAAAGATTTTCAGACTTTTCGCCTACAATGACATGCCCAAAGGAAAGCCAGGGTTGATGTGGCTAATGAACATGGGTGTGTGATTGTGATAGACATTGACGACTCATTTTATAAACAACTGTTTCAATTGGAACTGGATGTGTGTAACTATTGATGTTTATTTTTTCCTCCGTGGCCGTGTGTGTGTGTGTGTGTGTGTGTGTGTGTGTGTGTGTGTGTGTGTGTGTGTGTGTGTGTGTGTGTGTGTGTGTGTGTGTGTGTGTGTGTGTGTGTGTGTGTGTGTGTGTGCGCGCGCAGGCGCGTGCACGTGTGCATGCATTTTGGGGGATGGGGCTCTGGGTGTTTCCAGTTATGGCATCTAGTAAATTATGTATGTCATTATTTTACCTTAAAAGAACATACTGCTGTCAGTAAATGTAATTGTCTTCACAGCTTCATATATAAACCTATAGTACAAGAATATAGACCCTTTTTGTGTGTTATTTTTAGGTTTCACGCATGTATTAATTTTCTCCATAGTCAATAGTCATTTAACCGTTTCCGAACTTTCCTGAATATTTGAGTCGTTGTATAAACTTATGTAATTAAGAACTCTTTTAGGTAAAAAGATTTTAGGTAAATATAAATCTTTTCTCCTGGGACTATTTTCAGCCAGATTTTTTCAAATCTATCTGTGCTTTCATAATAATAATGTAACTTCTACAAAAAATAACATTGCAGTGACATTTTGTGTTTTGGATTAACTATCTCAAGCAAGTTTCAAGTCCTTTTGAAATGTATGTAATCCAATGACTTCCTCCGAAGTAAAATAAAATAAAAATAAATAATAATAATAATGGTGATCATTTTCTAAATGGTCAGCAATAAAGTCAAGTATACCATGAGTCAGTGCCAATGGGCTAAAGATGCCAGACTGCCAGTATGGTCCTTTAAGGATTATGTGGATGTCTAAGGGATGATCTCTCTCTTGTACTTTAGCTGATGAATATGTCCAGAGAGCTAAATGACCTGAAGGAAGGTCTACGGGTTGCTGCCACCTCTGTAAATAGTGACGACCTCGCTGCCCAGGAGAGTTCCTACTCTGAGCCCACCTTCAGCTCTTCCGAGGCTGCTGTGCAGGCCGTCTTGGACGATCTGAAAAACAATAAGTGCTTCACGGCCATCCGCAACATTCGTGAATGCAGGTAAAACTCTTAATTTTCTCTACATTTCAAAGGTTTGGTGTCCGTTTTTCACTCTCAGCGGTTCCCAACCTTTTTTGGATCAGGGCCCACTTGAAAATCTTAAAAGAGTTTGCTGCCAACCCATCTGACCACTTAAAGAAATAATATATATATATTTTTTGCATACATCTTTTAATTATTAATTTTATATTATCATTTAAATATTGGTGTTTTGCCAATTATTTGGGGCCCCACTTGCAATATCCTCACGGCCTCTGCCCACAGGTTGAGAACCACTGTTCTGCCTGAATGAATAAGTAAACTTGACCCTTTTCTGTGCAGAACAATATGGCCCAATGACATCTTCGGCACTCCTTCCGAGGATGAGATCCAGACGTTACTAAACATCTACTTCAGACATCAAACCTTGGGTCAGACGGGAACCTTTGCTCTGGTGGGCTCGCAGCAGGATCTTACAGAAATCGGTATCAAATTAATGGAACTCAATGGAGAGATTCGGGATATGATCAGACGGGCCCAGGGCTACCGGGCCATCACAACTTTCCTCCCAGACTCCAGTGTGTCCGGAATAAGTCTTTGACGGAAGGCTTGCAGGTTGCAACTCCAGTCCCTCCATAGTATCATCCTGTCCCAGGGTTAGCCTTGCATCCTGTTTGTGGGTTACTGCTGTCATCATGGTGTTTACCAAGCACTCTGCTCTCTCCTCTGGGACCTGGGAAACAAACTCCTTCTTCTGTCTTTACTCAGAGTAAATACGTTTAACAATGTCATATGTGCAGGAATACTGTTGGAGTGAGCAACATGTGAGACTTTGCTATTGCAAAGAAATGGGGGATTTTATTGCACTAATAATAGATAATCTCACAAAGCGGCAACTTGCTACTGAGGTCAATAACTTTCACCTTTAACAAATTACATACCTAAGTTAAGTTATTTTGCTGTGATAAGGTGTGTGTGTCTGTGTGGGGAGGGGGGGGGGCTGAATTAATCAAAGTGCAGAGACTTAGACAGGGGTCCTGGAACATGTGAAAGATTCTTCTTCTTCTTCTTCCTCTTCTTGTTTCGGCTAATTCCCACCAGGGCTTGCCACAACGGATCATCTGTCTCCATCTGTTGGAACATACGAGAGTAACCAGGTTAAAATGCTTATCAGTGAAGCTCGTCGATGGCAAGAACCCACTTTTTTTTCCTTTAAAGTGCGCTTCCATCCTGTTTCTTGTGTCCAAAATGTTGGCTATTTGGAGTATTTTGAAGATGCACTGTGTCACATTTTGCCGCTTATCACAGGTTAAAAAAAAAGTGTTGTGTTTACAAGTGATATTGTTCCCATTACCCGAAGGGATAGCTGCGCGTTTCTGTGACATCGATCCCCTAACCAGGAGGGACGAACACATAGTAATTGGCTATTTGGTTGTTAAACAACTGCTAGGCCTTAAGTAATAATTGAAGAGTATAAATGTTTCTGCTACTTTAAGGCGGCAAGTCCTGCTCAGTATACATGTAAACTAAAATGCAAAAGAATGTTGCAATTGTTGCATTTTAAACAATGCTAAGAAAGCATAGCAATATTATTAAAAAATACTCATACTCTGCATTTGCGAGTACTCAAAAATAAAGCACTCTTTCTCTGTCATGAAAAAGTGGTATCAATGCAGCCCTAATCTTTTATGTCAGTTTAACAAATATTAATAAGGGGCCGGGAGCCCAGGTGTCAGGGGGCCCATGATTTTTTGCCGCGCTCCTGACTGTTGATAATTTGATTGTTTTGATTGTTTAGGGAAAATGTGCAATGCTTTTTACTACATCACATCACAGAAGAATGTCATGGGCTTTTGGCTAAGTGGAAATTGTTAGTAGGGGAAAAGGGAGGCTTCATTGCTAGCGTGCGCGTGTGTGTGTGTGTGTGTGTGTGTGTGTGTGTGTGTGTGTGTGTGTGTGTGTGTGTGTGTGTGTGTGTGTGTGTGTGTGCGTGTGCGTGTGCGTGTGTACGCCTGCGTGCGTGTTTCTGTGTGTATGTAAATGTGACAACCATAATGGAAGAATTAAATTATGGATAGTGATCCTCACACATTCATCTACTTTGACATGCTGCAAATCTACTGTAATATCTCATCAACTTAAATGCCGCTGTGTGGGTTATCTGTTACTGAAAATAATCTTACTGTACCTTTCTACTGTGTAGCAATTAGAAAATATAATTATTTATATTATTTGCATAAGATAAACATGCTTTAACTGACTAGTTTTATAGACTGAAAACAAATGTTTTTTTTCCATCTGTTAAAACTGCCACGCATGAATATTTTATGTATTATAAAGTGTAAAAGTAATATTTATGAATATATAATATAATAAACTATTATAATGGAAGTTTGTATATAGTGCAGTGGGGGCTTTGCTTGTTTATTTTTATGATTTGTATGATGTGTACAACTTCATCTGCTTGTAGAATGAAGGAAATACATATGTGTAAAGCTTCCTTAGAAACAGTTGACATAGCCTTTCACCTTGTAAATACTACTGCCTTTGCAATGTGCTGTACTTTAGTGTTCTGTACACTTCTGTAACAATAAAGAATAAATACTACATTTGTTAACTACAGTTTTGACATGACATTCCTGAGCTTGACATGTTTAATTATAATAAATGTGTTTATTTTATTTATAATGGATCTTATTATTTATAATCTTGCAAGCATGATATCCCTATCTCGTTCACACAATGAATATTTTCCATCCCATCTTAGTTGAAAAATATATTCTGAAAGTAGTGAAGTTACCCACAAGCCACTGGGAGATGTACTGTGGTGAAGCTACTGCCCAACATTACATTTGAAGTAGAGAGAGAGTTTTCCATGCCAATTAAAGTCATTTAAGTTGTATCGAAGAGAGAGATAGTGAGAGAGAGCCTCCATTGCCAGCCCAGAACCCTCATTTTTAATGCAGAAGTCTATCTGCAAATCCTGTCACTTTTTTCTGCATCACCCTAGCATATATACATTATAGCTGTTTTCAACAACGTTATGGACCTTTGTATTACTGTGTAAAGATAGGATATGTGTGTTTTTTTATAAGTGTTAAATAACTATATTCTAAAAGTAATAATTGCTATAGAGTGTTTGTTCAGTAACAGGGGCCTCCCTGTCTCTCCAGCTCTTTTGTAAACAGAAAATGCATTTTCAGGTCAGGATAGCAATTTTATCCAATCAGGAGAGAGAACTCATACAGGATAATGAAGAAAATGGAACACTATACAATTTAAGCTGATAAATGGGTTCTCTCCCCTGATTGGATGAAATTGGCAAGATTTTATTAAAGATCTAGAGAGACAGGGGGTCTATAGCAATGACTACAACCTTTTGTTTTAATGAAAAAATATCACTTACCCCTCCGAGTCCGTACCTATGAGTATTGCATCCAAACAACTCCCTAATTGCTCAACAACTTGAGTAAGTGTGCTGACCTTTATTGCAACCGGGGCTGCTGATTAAAATTTTGGAGGTTAGTGCCAAGAACTTCAAAGAATTTCAAACATCAGATGGCTTGTTGGGAAATTGTTAATCTATAGATTTTTTAAATATTATGAGCACGCGCCTTACCCTTAATTAATAATTAACATTAAGGTGTAAGTAAGTGGACTGTGGCCACAGCATAGAAATCATAACCCTATGATATGAAATGGGCAGTACCTAACACCAACAGTGGGGGGCAGCAATAGGCCGACGGGCCTCTAGTCTGGTCTGGCGGAAGAAGAAAGAAGAAAGCGCGAGGATTTGTTTTGGTTTGATAGCGCTGGAAGCTAACAGGCTGTTGTAACAGGTAAACAGAGAGAACAACACATTCTACTCTGAGGATCCTTTCTGTCATTCAATGCCCGGCACGACACGGGACAATTATGCCACCGCGGTATGTGAAAGCTGTTTCATAACGATCTATTTTTGACTGTCACTCTTAATAATGTCTACTCTAGCCCTGAAACATGCAGACGAGCTAGCTGTAGTATACAACCCTCGTAGACGTATTTATGATTCTGACGTTTTCAATCTACGAGAGTTGTAGGGTGCACTTCCCATAGTGACCTGGACTTTCTGCACTATGCCCCGTAGACACTCCAAACATTGTACAAAATGAAAATAAAGGCGCTTACCGCCGAGCCCCAAATGTTAACTGGGTCTACGGGGTAGTAGTGTAATGTAATAATCCATATCTTTCAATAAAGAAGTGTTTTAATGCCGTCTGTGGCCGATTCTGTCGGAAGTTCCCAATGGGCGGTAGTGACGGGAAGTGAGGGGGCGCATCCGGTGAAACCCGGAATTACACTAAATGTAAACAGGAAGTAAACGAGGGTGAAAAAATGGCGTTCGGCCACAGACGGCATTAAAACACTTCTTTATTGAAAGATATGGATTATTACATTACACTACTACCCCGTAGACCCAGTTAACATTTGGGGCTCGGCGGTAAGCGCCTTTATTTTCATTTTGTACAATGTTTGGAGTGTCTACGGGGCATAGTGCAGAAAGTCCAGGTCACTATGGGAAGTGCACCCTACAACTCTCGTAGATTGAAAACGTCAGAATCATAAATACGTCTACGAGGGTTGTATACTACAGCTACAGACGAGCGTCATGTGAACCATGGCTACTCTAGCCCCGTTTGAAACCTCACTCTCCACCATAGAGTGAGGTTATAAACGGGTCTAGATATATACTGTCCAGTCAGTGGAATGTAGCAGAGATGTGTGTTGTGACTCTGAGGAACCAGATCTACTTGTATTGTTACTTTTTTCATTTGTCATGTTAAGAAACATCGCGAAAACACACATTAAAGTTAGGAGGAGGCACGTAAATGTTACAACGTCAGCCCGACTTAACCACTAACAAACACCAAACCAGTAAGAATGTTAGCAGAAGTTAAACAGAAGTTGGATACGTCATGCTAGCCTTAGATCAAGACTATCGTAGATCATGTATTTTTTTTATCGAGTCTGAGTTTTAGCGACCACCACCAGTTTATCCTGGAATGTCACCATGAAAGCCCCGTATTTCTCCGAACATGTACGAATGCAAAATATAAGGTGCTTGCACCAAATGTTAACTAAGTGTCCGGAGTATTCGTGCAATGTATTAGTCCATATCTTTCAATAAATAAGTGTTTTAATCCCGTCTGTGGCCGATTCTGTCTGAAGTTCCCATGGGCGGTAGTGACGGGGCGCATCCGGTGAAAGCCGGAATTACACTCAATTTGAAGTGGAAGTAAACGAGGGGGGGAAATGGCATTCAGCCACAGACGGGATTAAAACACTTCTTTATTGAAAGATATGGACTAATACATCGCACACATACTCCGGACACCTAGTTAACATTTGGGGCAAGCAGGTAAGCACCTTATATTTTGCATTTGTACATGTTCGGAGAAATACGGGCTTTACTGGTGACATTCCAGGGCTAACTGGGGGGTGTGGTCGCAAGACTCGTAGGTAAAAATGTCAAAATCGATCAGATAGGTAGTATGCTAGATACATTATTGCATGTGTATTTATGTTAACTTTGTCATTGCAGGTACAATCTCTCTCTACATTTTAGACTCTAAAAGAGTTATTTCATTAATGTTAGAGGGCATGGAGTCCCCTTCAAAAAACATGTTGACATGTTGCACATTCAAACATGAAATATGGGAAGGTAGGTAAATTATTTCTCACACAGTGATATAACTGAACCATGTAGCTGCATTACCAACAAGTCATATATTGCAACACATCATAAAGGTGACCAAAGTCTGGTTCTGTTTATGTTTACATGCCATATTCAATTCTATTTCAATGCAGAATTAGGACCACTGGATCCAAATTGGTTTGATGAACTGACACTTCAAGCTTGGAAAGATGGAAATATTTGTGAGAAAGCACCGTGTGCTGCCAACCATGATGGAACGTTCAAAACACCATTTGAGAAAAGTGCAATGGACAGCCAGCTGTTTTCTACCCCCAAGATTTTTAGGCACTGTAGACCACTCTGGCCTGAAAGAGAGGATGAGAAGCTTATTTATTCTGAGCAAGGTAACCGTTGATAGCAATTCATGCTCTAATTTCAGATTCACTTTGTAACAACTTTAGAGTTAAATGGCTTCCTGGATAGGACCTTTTGAATTGGCCCTCTGTTGCTTAATCACATTGTATAGTTGTCTCCTTTGAAGAACGTTAAAGTTAATTGTACCTCAGAATAATCTGTCCTGTAATATAATATAATATAATAATTTGTCCACCCAAGAGGACATCTCCAACCTCATTCAATTGTTTTGCTGAATATTTAGGGATCTTTAACAACTAGTCCTATTAAGAATCCTGTTCTGTGCCTTTGATGTTTCTTAGAGAAAGAAACTCTGCCATGGACCAGCCCATGTTTGTTCGAGCCGTCAAAAGACGGGTAAGTACAGGTCTCAGAGTTACATGGAGAGTGAACCTAGAACAGCATTCATAGAGAACTATGTTTCCTACATTACAAAAATGTATTTTAGTTTCTGTTTTCAGCTTCTATTTCACTAGTTGTATTATGTATTTGAAGTGTTGTTTTTAGCCGCACTAGTGGCGCGGCTCTAACAATTGCTATGTCAGTCCTTCCATCCATCCAAAACACTTAGCTCCCAAACAGCATATCTCGAGAACTACTGGCTGGATTGCCATGGAGAGAATGACCTTTCCTCTGGTGCCACCATTTAGGCCAGAAATTCCACAAAACTACTAGCTGTATTGCATTGGAATCATCTGTGCACTTTCTTGCTACCCAGATGATGGCCTTTCCTCTAGTGGCACTCTTAGGACAAAACGTCCAGTTTCGCACATGATATTTCAAAACCTAATGGCCAGATTGGCATGAAACTTGCACTCAGTAAGGATAAACCCTATTGATTTTGGTGACCTCATTGCCAAACTTTCCTCTGGATGTAAGGAGCAACAGGGGCTGCTAGCAGGGCCTTAACTCTCAGTCCTGTTAGTGTATTGATTACTGTTCAATGAACATGGTGATAAACAGTGCTTATGTATATGTAGGCACATAATGTGTGCTCTGTGGCACCACACTATGCTTTTGTTTTCATCTGACTTGTCACCAAGTCAGATGAAGACCTGCAACTTCTGGACAGTAGTGGTAAGCTTTATTAACCTATTTCTTCTGTCAATATTACAATACATTGTTAAGTATTTGTATTTATGTATTTTATTTTTGGCTTTATCATTTGTACAGAATTGATTGATACACCCAACAAATCTGCAGTAAGTGTATTTTATTTTTTCTTCTGATGTTGATTATATTTATGTACAGTAAGCATGAAATGTAGTAGTGCTTGAATGTGGAGTATGCAGCGACAATAAAGTTTTATTTTGTTGGAATTATGAAGGTTGCCTATGCCCAACACATATCTGAAAGTCTTGGTGCACAGCTCAATCCGGACATATCATGGACAAGTTCATTGAATACCCCAACAGCCATGCCATCCACCCTTATTTTATGTAAGTACATACTGTATACAATACTACCTTATCAGACATTATTGTCAGTTTTAGTCATTTATATGGTATGTTTACAGTATGTATTCTATTAAAGTATAATTGTTTTCATTTTCACAGCTAAACCAGAAGATCATCCAGTGAGTCTGTCTGCAGAAAAGAACGTTGTTGTAAGTTATTACTCTTTTCTTTAATGAACACTCTGTATTTATTCCTACGGTTTTCAGAATGCTGCTGAATGTGTTGTAAAAATGTATGTATGATAATAAATTCCAATTGACCAGTCTGTCAATTATGTGTTTTGAATGCATAAATATTCCAGTACTCCCAGTTCGAAACTACTACAAATGTTAATATTTTGTATACTGAAATAGAGCTTATAGCAATGCTTGAAGTAAGATGTTTTCTGTGTAGCTTTTTCTTCTTTCTACTTTGATAAGTGTGAAAAGAAGTGATACTGTACTTATTTATTTTTATTTATATCCTTCCTTAGTTGGTGCGGAATCTTTTCCCCTCTCTCTCAAATGGGTCCAGCTATCTAATGCAGCCACCTAAAAAGAGTGATCATCCCACTGTTACACAAGGTAAGGGGTGTTTTTTCTGTTGATTGTTGATTATGTATGAGTTACTTTATTAAAATACATAGTGTGAAAAGGCTTGAACGGCCAAGGCTCCAAAGACAGTCAGAGATGCATTTCGTTTTTTGTTTTTTTTGCCCAACTCCTCCATCGAACTCCAATGCAAAATTATTTACAAAATAGCAACAATAATATTGAGCAAAAATCCAAAATAGAGATGAAATAAATAAATAAGCAATTCAGGCAAACACTAATAAACAAGACCCAACTGGATCAGAACTCTCTTCAGGCTATAACCTTGATCACACAAGGCCCTGTAGCTCTCCCTCAGGGATGTTACCCGTGTTCCTGCCAACACTTTGCAGCCTCCGTTAAATAGGGAGTGGATCCTACCACAGGACACAGAACCAATTAGCAACAATTCCAAATACATCCATAAATACTCTCATAGATTCCCCACAGCATAAAAGTAACCTAAACATTCTTAAAGATGCGTTACAATTAAACAAATATAACTGGGGTGACGACTTAATGACAGTTTAAATAAACACATTACTCCTAAAACATAGGAACACCCCTCTCCTCCACAGCACTTGGCACCTTCAGTGACCCAGTGAATATACTATTTCAATACTCCAGTTTAAAACTATTAGTCCTTGCACAACTTGGAATGCAGTCAGATGTGTGTATGTGTACATGTACATATATAGGGCACGGGTTGCCCCGTGACACATAGTGTGAAACTTTTGATTGATTCTGATACCAGCAGCTGATGACGTTAGTCAATTTGTACTTTAAAAAGGCATTCAAATTGTCTGCGATGCTCCAATGCTTTATAATTCTTGTTATCAGCAGCTGATGATTGCCATGAAGCTGATCGGGGAAGAAAGTCGACTGATTCTCCGCCTGAGTCTTCACCAGACAAGAGTGGCAGTGACTGGAAGCTGACAGTACCAGATGCTATTGAAGATGGAGAAATTCGTCGCACTGTGGAGAGTGTTCTTGACGGAGCTGAAAATGTCCTCTCCATGTTCTTCTCGAACAGTAGTTCAGCTTTGCGAAGAGTGAGAACCAAGGACAGAATAAAGCGGAAACAAAACATCTCAACAAATAAAAATGGCTGCACCTCAACAAATATATTGACAACAAAACATTTGGAGACTAGTGAAAACATTGCTGAGCAAAGATCAAATGAAGAACCTGATGTGAAAACTGGGAATATTCAGTGGACTCCATTGAGCTTGTCTGATAGTTCACTGTGTGCAATGGATACATCTTGCCGTGTTAGTGATTCTTCTAAACAGCTGGAATCCAGAATTGTAACGGAACAACCTGGAAGTGACTCAGGTCCTGGCCGACTAGTCACACCATCGTTTATAAAGTCCCACTCCAATAAGAAGAGAAGCTTTGTTTATACTGTTCCAAGGTCTAGTTCCAGAGAACTAGGGAAAGAGAGTGCAGCACAGAAACTGGGATCATCTGGTATGTTTGCATGTTCCTATTATCTACTACACAGCTAAATCATACAGATTGTGTAATGCATGCCTGGAAAGATATTTTTTTCGTATATGATATGCTATGCTTTGATATAGTCACTTGCTATTTTAACAGATAGGAGGCCTTTCTTATATAACCTGTGCCATTAATTTTAGGACAAGAGTTCAAAGAAACGGAAATGGAAAACGTCCCTGATGAAGCACAATGTTGTGTCATCAGCAACAAAATCTATGATGGAAGGAATCCAGGTCAAAACCTAACAAATAAGGCTGAAGATAATCTTCAAATACCGGTGAAAGGACAGGATATTGATGAGTCACAGCTTTGCAGAGCTTTTGCACAAGACTTCAGTCAAATGTCAGATTCTGGTAACGTGGGCAGCATAGAAAATGGATATAAAAATGGCTTCTCTGCATCAGCTTGTTTGTCAGCACTGAAACACAGGAAAAATAGCCTGTTGAGTAGACAAGAATCTAGTCAAAGGGGAACTTCCCATTGTCTTGGATCTAATCACATCCGTAATGAATGGGATATGGCTAGTGACAGTGGGATTCAGTCTACTGTTGCTGTTGTCACTCAAGTTACTGGATCATTATATGTTCTTCCCAGCTCAGAGAAAAATGCTGAAAGTCAACAATCGGGTGCTGGCACAGAGAAAAAACGGCACTCAAAGAATAAATCCGTACAGCTAACCTATAATGCAAAAACAGTAATTGATAAAAGCAACTTTTCTGAACTAAATGGTACAGTTCACACAAGTAACCCACAGCGATTAACAGTTTGTCCTATAAATGTACCTGGATTTCAAACAGCTTCAAATAGAGGAATACACATTTCTACTGTCAATCTCGACAGAGCCATGAGCCTATTTAAAGACATTGAGGATAATGAACCAAACAAGTGTAGCTTTAATACTGGAAGCAACATTGGCAAGACTGGTGAATCAGTGGACAATATCTCTAAGTCAAACTATCCACCCTCTTCAAATGCAAAGTTTGGGGGTGCCCAATGTTCTTTGACAGTTTCACAGAAAGCTGATGTCACAGAGCTATGCTGTTTTTTGGAAGAAGCCGAGAGCCAGTTTGAATTTACCCAGCTCAGGCCTGTTAAGATAAGCCTACATTCTGAAGACAATGCCCCTCCTCCCCAGCAAGCTGACAAAGAATTGGATCCTGATTTTCTCCTCGGCATAGATTTTGATGAGAGTTTGAACTCTGATGTTGAAAAGCACTTGATGACCCCTGATAAAATGCCCTCTAATCCTGTTGACAAGAACAAATTTAAAGCACCCAGCACCACAACTAAATTCAACAGTGCAGTGAAACAGAAAAATGTCTCGACTGGAGATGAAGTTTCTATTTCTAAACATGCCTCAGAAGGAAAAGCTGGTATTGTGTCGGCTTATATCACAACAGATGATTTTGACATGGATGGAAATGGTTTATCCTTTGAAACTGCTGGAGGAAATGCTCTGCGGGTTTCAAAGAATTGTCTGCAGAAAGCAAAAGCCTTATTTGCTAATTTAGAGGAGAATCCTGTGATCATTCCAGACCCCGGTGTCTGTTCTGATATTGTGTCTGCAAACTGTGAACACCCTCAGCCGTCACCTGACAAGCTCAAGGAGGATTTTGTAGTCGACACCAAGCATCAAGACACCTCTCAAAACGGTGACCTTTATTACATTGAAGAAGATATTGTCTCAACATCAGATATTTGTACTGGAGAAAGAAAAGTCACCTTTTCAAATGTGACAGAATCACAATTTCAGACAAGTTCTCGACAAATGGCAAGCATTCAACTGGATAAACGTACTGAAAGAAATAAAAAAGTTGTAGATGTCAAAATCAGCACAGCTGCATTCGATGGACAGAAAAGTGGTTTCCAGATGGCCAGTGGGAAGGATATTACAATATCGGCAAAAGCAATACAGGATGCAAATGTTTTCTTCAAAGACTGCGATGTCATGGAAAGTGAAGATTGTGGCTCAGCAAAACACATGAAACTAACAAAATCTGTGACTGGAAGTGGTGTCGATAATGGTAACGGTAGTTTTAAATCGGCTCAAGTGACGAGAGACATTTTAGAAAAGCCAAACGATGGATGCTTTGAAATTAAAACTGTGGATATTGGTCCAGTGGCAAATGATACAATACTGCGTCATGAGGAAGAACTGTTAAAGAATGCTCGTCCTAAGAATCCTGTGGATGTTGTCAGTGCTGGTTCTAGCCCTGGAAATCTATCTTTGATAGCAAAGCCACTCTCTGCCCTCATGTGTACCACATCAAAGAAAGCTGGTAATGCAAGCGGTGAATTGACTCTTGATAGTGGATTTAGTACAGCCAGTGGGAAGAAAGTATCGGTGTGTGATGGCTCATTATTAAAGGAAAATTCTCTTTTCCAAGAATGTGATCAATTTGAGGAACAGAAGCATCATACAGAGGCTAACGGAACGAGCCACTTCACCAGGCCACTACCACCAAGAAATTGTGGCTTTCAGACCGCCAGTGGCAAAGGAGTAACGATTTCAACTAGAGCCCTTCAGAAAGCAAAAGCCATGTTGAATGAATGTGATGAAGATCAAGATAAAAAGACAATAAAACCAAACAACATTCCAGCTGATGAGCCACCACTGAGAAATTGTGGCTCTCACACAGCCAGTGGCAAGGGTTTAGCAATTTCAACTGCTGCCATTCATAAAGCGAAAGCCATGTTTAGTGAATGTGAAGAATTTGAGAATATTAAGAAAAATACCGAAGATAGGATTATCACCGGTGAATTGACCGATCATGGTTGTGTAAATACAGCCAATGGAAGGTCCAACAGTGCAGTGACAAAAGCAAAGTGTCTTTTACAGGAAGCTGATTCATTTGAGGACCAAACCCTAAAATCAGACGCTATGAGAACGAGTAATTTCACCACGACAATTCAGGCACCGCCATCAAGAAATTGTGGCTTTCAGACAGCCAGTGGAAAGGGAGTTACGGTTTCAACTACGGCCCTTCAGAAAGCAAAAGCCATGTTGAGTGAGTACAACCAGATGGAAGAGGAAAAAAAGGAAAATCCAAAGGTGAAGACTGGCATCAAGCATGTGCCTGTAAACATTGCAGTTGATCCATTGCCAAGAAATGGTGGCTTTCAAACAGCGAGTGGCAAGGGTGTAATCATTTCAACTCCAGCTCTTCAGAAAGCAAAAGCCCTGCTGAGTGAGTGTGATGAAGATCAAGATTTGAAAATAAGGCCATCTAACAATCCAACCGACGAACCACCACCAAGGAATTGTGGCTTTCACACAGCCAGTGGAAGAGGTATAGCGATTTCAATTAATGCCCTTCACAAAGCAAAAGCCCTGCTGAGTGAATGTGCAGAAGTTGAGAATATTAAGAAAAATACAGAAGAAAATATGATCACAAGTGTATTGGCCAGTAATGGCGGCGTAAGTACAGTTAGTGGAAAGAAAGGATATGTGTCCAGTAATGCACTGACAAAACAAAAGTCCTGTTTACATGAATGCGATCAATTTGAGGACCAAAACCAAAAATCTGATGCTCTGAGAAACAGGCCAATTCAGGCACCACCACTAGGAAATGGTGGCTTTCAAACAGCTAGTGGCAAAAGAGTTGCGATTTCATCTAGGGCCCTTCAGAAAGCAAAAGCCCTGTTGAGTGAGAGTGACAAGTTGGAGGATAGGAAGGAAAATACAGAAACTGGGATCAAGACTGTACAAGCTGTTTCAATGGATCACCCAAAACCACACAATGATGGCTTTCAGACAGCCAGTGGCAAAGGAGTAGTGATTTCATCCATAGCCCTTCAGAGAGCAAAAACCCTGTTCAATGAACTTGAGGAAATTCAGCATGAAAAAGGAATTGTAACAATCAATCCTAAGATTCAATCACACAATCTGTCACCAAAAAACGATGGCTCTTTTATAGCTTGTGGTAAGCAACGAAATTCAGCTGAGGCTAGTTTTTTCGATGATGGCAGTTCAAAGATCCCAGCCATTTCACAAACAAAGAAGACTGGTGTGAACCTGGATGATGTGCAAAACAATAGAGAGCAAATCAACTGTGGTTTCACAACTGCAAGGGGTATAAAAGTCCATGTCTCAGAAAAAGATCTGTTGAAGGCAAGGAACCTTCTAAATGATCCAGCAAACGTGGATGTATTGGAAGCAGTCTCCACCTCGGCTCTTTCCACTACCAGTGAGAAAGAGTTGCATTTTCAACAAACTACCTTTGAAGAAGTCAAATGTGTCACTCAAAACAACAAGACTGACCATGTGAAAAAAGCTTGCAGAGATCCAGGAATGAGTAGTGTCACTTGTAGCAAAGGCTCTGTGGCATTCAAAGAACCATCCACGTGTAACAAGGTCCCAGTCAAGGTCCCAGTCACCCCTTCAGGGGACTATCTTCACGATGGTAGTCATGATGGCCGGGAAGAGATAAAGCCTCATACCTCTTGTGCATCTCTTACACATGAACGACACATGAAAGTGAAAAATGGAAGAGTGGAGGACTGTGAAATGACTCGGAACTGTGAAAAGGTTACACATCCGTCCCCAAGTGCAAGGGGGTCTCCAGTGCTTAACTTTGGTTCACTTGGCCTCAGCGGCTGCACTATCACCCAGCAGAGATATTTTGCGCAGGAAGCCATAGATTGCGCTAAGGCTTTATTAGAAGACGAGGAAGAAGCTGACCAGGAGAAGAAGATTCCAGGGCAAGAATGCAGTAAAGCACCTGCACTAGAGAGACAAAGTGGCAAAGCGAAAAGATCGGCAGAAGATATAAATGGTAAGTGGGAATACTTCAATTAGGTAATGTTGAATAAAACTGAATAACTACATTGGAAATCTAATTATTTTACAGGTGTACAGTATGCAGGCACGGCCACTAACCACAAATGTTATTATTCCACTGTATTCTTCTAGGGCTAGGCCATCCTCCATTGAAAAGACGGTTGTTGGCAGAATTTGACAGAACAGTAGATGGCCCAAAAGTGTCAGCCCTCTATCCAGCAAAAAGTGGCCCTGATGGTAAATTGCTGTCAACATTGTTTGAATGCGGTAACACTTGTTTTCTTATCATTGAAATTTTTTTTTTTTTGTTTTTTGTTTATGCGCATTAAGGTGAAACAAAGGACAGACGGGTTTTCAAGTATACCACCCCTCTTCATCCAAGAATCACTACGCCATACAGGTAAGCCCACTGTGAAATGGAGAACAAGTTTGTGTTGAACAATTTACAAAAAACTATAAATGGATACTATTTGCATGTACTGTATATCTTTATCTCACAGAGATAGCAAGAGCAGTGCGGATTCCAGGTTGCATAAGGCAGAACCTCAGCCAACAAAACCATCTTCAGTCCCTGGAGACATCAAACCTTCAAATTTCAAAATGGCCTTGTTTGTTCCCCCGTTCCAGAAGAATGTGAGGACAGGGTCACAGGTGTCACAGGGCAAGACAAAAACATCTGCAGTGTTTGTCCCTCCATTCAAAAAACAAAGGGCTAGTGTCCAGGACGGCTCACCTAAGCTAAACAATGAGGAAAGCAAACATAACCTTTGTGGAACACCTACTAAGACTAATATGTTTGTTCCACCTGCAAAAAAATCACACAGTCCTACAAAAGTGACTGAAAATGAGAGCGAAGAAGCCATTCGGACAGTGGTCCTAGAGGAGGTTGAAAATGAGAGCAAAGAAGCCATCCCGACAGTGGTCTCAGAGGAGGTTGAAACTGCAGATGGTCTTAGGAGTGCTCAAAGCCTTCCTTTTAACCATGGGATAAAAGAGGTTGCTGCAGAGGAGTCAGTTTCCAAGGACATCGTATCTGGAAACCAAGGTAACTTTTTAAATGTTAATGTAATACATTACCACACATCGTTTTATATTTAATAATAATAATATTATGCTTGGCACTCTATTTACAGACATAGCTCAGAGTCTCCAGAGCTTAGAGCTTGCGCGGGATATGCAGGATATGAGAATCAGGAAGAAAAAGCGCCAGAACATTCGACCAATACCAGGGAGTTTATTCTTGGCTAAGACCTCAGGAGTGGACCGGATTCGTTTGAGAGATGCAGTAAATGGATGGGCTCCTGCCAAACACACAACACAACAGGTATGGTATGGGTAAAATGTTAACACACTTGGGCTTTCCCAGTCGTACTAGCTATACTTAAAGTTCAAAGTCTGATATTGACACATTGTTTTATTCTACTGCTTTTTGTAAAAACTTGATTAACCCATTTTGGGCGGGAACCCCTATTTGTAACTATACCTTTCAGGACGGGAACCTGTTGCTATGTGTGTACAGTATATAGCAACATACATTTGTTGTAATTTTTGAATAAATATTTGGAAGTTTTTCAGAAAGCTTAGGTCAGGATTTAGAAGGCGTTTTTAGAATCGGCCTCAGGTCTAAATGGGTTAAACTTGGGATTGCATTTTATCTAAACAATTTACGAATGTGTGGGTTTTAATTTTTTCAGCTGTATGTCTGTGGAGTGCATCGGCATGTGTCTGAGATTACCAGTGAGAACGCAGAGTCTTTTCGCTTTCGTTGCCTGCAGTTCTTTCAACAGCAGGTATTCATAGATGGAGGTGGTGTCCAACTTGCGGATGGAGGATGGCTGATCCCCAGGAGCGATGGAACTGCGGGGAAAGAAGAGTTCTACAAGTATTGAATCTATTGATCACTATTTAGTATTTCAAATTAATAACATTTTGCAGCATTTGATAAAGGTTTGAGAAAAATGTTTGATAAATCAGATATAGTCTGATGAATGTGAATGCAACTATTAGAAGTTACAGTTTCCACCTAACCTTTGTTATGTATCTTCCATTTTCCAGAGCATTGTGTGACACCCCAGGTGTGGATCCCAAGCTGATCAGTGAGGAGTGGGTGTACAATCACTACCGGTGGATAGTGTGGAAGCAGGCCTCGATGGAGAGGTCTTTTCCAAGAACAATGGGTAGCATCTGTCTCACCCCAGAGCAGGTTCTCCTCCAAATCAAATACAGGTACATAAGATTGATTGAAAAATCCAGTTGAATTTTATAATCTGATATAATGAATCTTTTGCACTAAAAGGCGTTTAAAAAGCAAGGAAAGTAATTTGTGTTGCACAAGCACAGAATCACTTCTGTGCTTGGAATTGGTTCTGGTTAAGGGTGCCACACTGCCACATGAAACCCACGTAGGAATACCAAATTACAAGACATAGAACAATGACACTGTACAAGACAAGCAATGTGTAAACCCTGGTTGTTCTTGGATATTCTTGTCTGTTGACTCAGGTATGATGTGGAAGTGGACCATAGCCGAAGGCCAGCTCTGAGGAAAATTATGGAAAGGGATGACGCGTCAGCCAAAACCTTGGTTCTCTGTGTCTGTGGTGTGGTCTCCAGGGGTCAGGACCCAACCAGACAGAGTCGGAATGACGTCAATGTCCCACAAGGGGCTGAATCCAAGGTCGAACCACCAGTTGCAATAGTTTGGCTCACAGACGGCTGGTATGCTATTAAAGCGCAGATGGATGTTCCACTGACTGTCATGCTCCACAAGGATCAGCTGGTCATTGGTGGGAAGCTGATCATCCATGGAGCCGAGTTGGTAGGATCCCAAGATGCCTGCTCGCCTCTTGAGGCACCTGACTCTCTCATGATGAAGGTAATGTAAACAGTCGAAAGCAAACCATAAGTTTAATGTACCAACACATTCTCCCGCAAGAAATGATTTGTTATTCATTCATGTTTTCAGATTTGTGCCAATAGTTGCAGACGAGCACGATGGGATACCAAGCTAGGATTCCACCGTGATCCTCGGCCATTCCTGCTTCCTATTTCCTCTTTGTACAGCAATGGAGGACCTGTTGGAAGTGTGGACATTGTCGTGTTGAGAAGCTACCCCACCCTGGTGTGTAGTTTACTTACACATGATGCTTTTTTGGTTTTTTATCTTTTCAGAAAATATATATACTGTATATATCGTCCTTTTTGTTTTTACAGTGGATGGAAAAGAAGCCTGATGGAGGGTTTGTCTTCCGCTCTGACCGTGCTGAGGAGAAAGAGGCCAGACGATTTGACAGCAGCCATCACAAAGCCATGGAGATCCTCTGTGCCAAGATTCAGGCTGAATTTGAATCGGAGGAGAATGGTATGCCTTGTCTTTTCATTTAATGAGCAAAATACAGGTCAAATGAAATGGTTGTTTAGAAGTTGTGATCTTCCAGGTAATGGCAGATCTTGTGGCAGAAGACGGAGGAAGACACTCAGCCACCAGGATATTAAGAGTTTGCAGGATGGAGAGGAACTACATGAAGCAGTGGAGAATAACCCCGTTTACTTGGAGGTGATATGACACTCCTTTCTCTCTCGTGTTAAAACTGTTGTAGATGCATTCAGTTACTGAGGTTGTTCTCTTGTCTTTACCAGGGCCATTTGAGTGAACAACAGCTAGAGGCTCTAAATGCCTACAGGCGCACTCTAGCAGAGAAGAAGCAGACTGAACTGCAGGAGCGGTACCGCCGTGCCCTAGAAGATGCACAAGAGGGCCAGGGCAGCTGTCCCAAACGAGATGTTACCCCTGTATGGAAGCTATGCATTGCGGACTCCAGGGACCAATTAGGCAGCAATGGTGTGTCTTAATACGTATATCTGTGCATCTATAGTTCTTTTTGTGCATCTATAGTTCTTTTTATGTCTGTGTGGCCCTTGGTTATGCAATATGGGTGGCAGTGGCTCAGGAAGTAGAGCAGTCGCTTTGAAAATGTAATGTGCATTGTATAAAGGCTTTGGATAAGGCTCTTTATAAATGCACCATTTACCATTTAATACATACTTATTGTTTAAAAACAACTGAAGTGTAGTTTCTTTAGTTCTTGTTTCAGATTGATGGTACCTAAAATGTTAAACATCTTGCAATACTGGTGAACCCAATTTAAAATGTATTTTTTTTCCTGTTTTTAGTTTACCTATTGAACATTTGGCGGCCTTCATTGGACCTTCAGTCTTTGCTGAAAGAGGGTGGCCGATACAGGGTTTTTAACCTCACCACTTCTGATGGCAAGAAACGACCTGGCTGTGCAGCTGTTCAGCTCACTGCAACTAAGAAAACTCAGTTCCAAGACATGCAGGTTCTGTAAACTACTGCATATTCTGGCCCCAACACATTCAGCCTAGAAGTATAGACACATTTTCATGAATATTTTTCTTTATTTTTTAGGTCTCCCAGGAATGGTTGTCTGCACATTTCCAATCAAGAACATCAGTCAACTGCCTTGACCTCCAAAAGACAGAATTCTATCCACTCTGTGGAGAAGTTGACCTCATAGGATATGTCATCTGTATCACAGATGGACAGAGTAGGTGTTTTTTATTATGTTTTATTGTCCCCCCAAGTTTCTGTCATCACTGTATTATTTATAAAAAGGCTGTGATTGACACGCCTCTTTTCAATCCAGGTTTCTCTCCTGTCATATATATGGTTGATGGGCAGCTGAACATTATGAAAGTGCGCTGCTCCAGCAGTTTGATTCAGTCCGGCTTGGAAGACCTGGTGAAGCCACTTGCCCTTTTGGCTCTGAGCAATCTACAACTGAAACCTCAGCCTTCCGCTCCCATTCCGGTCCTGTATGCTGGAGATCAGGCCCTGTTTTCTACAAATCCCAGGGAATCCCATCTACAGGAAGCCCTCTCCCAGCTCAGAAACCTGGTCCAGGTGCGCTGCAGTGCAACACTTTAAAAACACTAATCACTTATATTAGTGCAGTTTCTATCACCTGACCATATCAGAATTAATTTACTGGCATGCTTGAATGCTTCCACGTACTATTTCACTTCATCGTAATACGGGGAGTTTGTCACAGAGCCGAAAAGACGTCTGCGTAAAAGGCATAGCCAGCATGACGGGTGTGATGTTAAGGTCTGTGCACCTTTCTGCCCTGAGCTGCTCCCTGCTTCTCTTTACCAATGTATTTCTGATCACCCAAACAGATGAGCATGATTCCACCTTAACCTAATTTGCCTGAATTTCACATACTCCCTAAATTCATCCACATACCTCCAGGAGTACTAGTGCCCCACTTAATCAATAGCTGCCCTAAATGAATAGGCCTACTCTAAATAAACAACACATGCGTTAAATGCACACACGTTTGTTTCAAACTTTTGTCTAGCCACAGGAGGATAGGATATTATGTCACAGATGTCAAACGTTATATTGAAATAAAATGTACTAATAAATTGGATCTGATGTTAAACCAAAGGTGACATTTGTAACCATAGCCTGAGACAAGTTACTGTACGTACCCGTAATATGTTTTTTTGTTGTTTTTTATTATTAGACACAGTGTACGATTAGATAATGAAAACTGGACATTTATTTTCCAGGGTCAGGAGGACTTCTTCAAGAATGCAGAGGAGAAGCTTTCACACTTCATCCAGTTTGATGGTCTGAGCTCCATCTCATCTCCAGCTTTGCAGCCAAGAACTCCAGGTTATAAAATAGATGTAAGACCAAAGACAAGGACCTGTGTCAGTTTTTTTATTTATTCACTCATATTACCGTGGCGTTCTGAAGCGTTACACCGGAATGGAAATAAGATGTTAAGCTTTCTTGTGTGTGCAACTTGAGGTTTTTAATACATGAGCATTGTCAATAAAGATGACAATCAATGAAAAAAAAAAAAACCCTCTGCTGTATATTGCCAGTTCATGTTGCTGAAACTGTTATTGTGTTTCGTGCAGGTGAGATCTCAGCAGCCAAGCAGAAGCTTTGGATCCTTCCCGCCTTTGGGCAGGACCCCCACACCTTTGGGCAGGACCCCCACTCTGGCGAAATCTTCAGCAGACAAAGACCCAAAAAGTTTGAAGAGAAAGAGGGCTCTGGACTACCTGTCTCATATACCCTCCCCACCGCTTCTCTGCCCTGTGGGCACAATGACTTCTCCTTGTGTCAATAAGACATTCAACCCCCCTCGGAGGTCTGAGACACCCAGCACTTTAAAAACTGTTAAGACCCGGAAATCTGTCATCCCACCAGCTGAGAATGAGTGGGTGAAGGATGAAGAGCTGGCTATGATTGATACTCAGGCATTGCACAGTGGACCTAGTTAATTAAGTACCTGATGGAGGCAATTCACGGTATATGTACAGTATATCTATATATGTGTGTTGTACACAAACAAACAAAAGATCTGGTCAAATGACGAGTGAGTGTGAAGGCCCTCTTGTGTCCAGGTTCTGTGGTTGTTTTTTCTGGAATTAAAGAGGTGAGGTCCAGATGGACTTTTATGCTGAATCATTGTCTTGTCTTGTTTTGTGTCATCTCTACTGTATATTGGAGGGGACTTGTCAGTCTAGCTGAATATCTAATTGTTCAGAACTGTCCCAGAGTGTGGTTTTGACAACAAAACAAAAAAAACATTGTTTTCTTGATATATTGTGGGAAAATGTGTGTGTGTATGTGTGTGTGTGTGTGTGTGTGTGTTGGTTCAAATCAACGATATAGAACATTAACAAATGATATATATAGTTATACATTTTGCTGGTTAGTTAGTATTTGTATGTTTTTTTTTTAATAGTGAATTTGTGTAGTTAGAAGTACTGAATTTACTTTTCATAACATTTTGTCATTTTAAAATTGGTTAGATGAAAGCCTTGCTCAAAATTAAAGCAGTTTCTATACTCGTATCTGGTCGGTAGGGGGCGACTGGGACTTTTAACTACTTGTCAACCACAAGTTCAGCCCCATCTGTAGCTACTACTGACAACGTCATTTCCGTCATCTCACTACCAGGAAATAAATGAGACACTCGGGTTTTGTTTTGTTTACTTGTTTAATTTTACACCATAATAATTGCAGTTCAAATCTGAAATTGATACGGTAAGACTACGTTAATTGCGCAATTTAAGTATATTATATTTTATTTTGAATTAGCTGTCAGGAATTGTACTTTACTGTCTGTCTACAATCATCATGATAACCTTAAGTTATCGTGCTGAAGCTCAATGCTGATAACGTGCTTTTGAAATGCAGTCTGGGTTTCACTCAGTGGTGTAAAATAACTAAGTCAGTTTACTCAAGTACTGTACTGTACAATTTTTGAGGTACTTTTTCTTTACCGGAGTATTTCCAATTTTCTATACCTTTACTTCTACTCCACTCCACCATAGCCCCTTTCGGGACCCTGTTTACCTTTTTTATATTTGGGAAGGCGGTATCCAGGGTCCCTTGCAGGTCCCTTGTCGCTCAAACCCCTCTCTCTCGTAGTCGCTAGCTCCATATAAAGAACCTCTCACTCCGCTATACAGCTCATCTCGGAGCTGTATAGCGGAGACTAGTGAGAGGTTCTTTATGGCGCTAGTCTCGGGCTAATAGCTCGTCGCTTAGAAGTTGCAGAGATTTCTCAAAGGTACCCACAAGAGCAATAGTAGCGCGCCAGAAAGCGGCATTAATCCGCACGGATCGGCGATGCCGTTTAACATTTTTAATCATTTAGTAAAACTTAAGCTCCTCTCTCACACTCTGCTCCACTGCCCATGTCCCGCCTCCCCGTGTTGTGATTGTCATGCAAGCATGTAGGAGCTTGCCAATCAGAGGCAGTAACGTAGGACCATAGAGTTATGCGTAGGACGCGCAGCTTGTCAGTCACCGCGGGGAGGCGGGACATGGGCAGTGGAGCAGATTGTGACAGAGGAGCTTAAGTTTTACTAAATTATTAAAAAATGTTAAACGGCATCGCCGATCCGTGCGGATTAATGCAGCTTTCTGGCGCGCTACTATTGCTCTTGTGGGTACCTTTGAGAAATCTCTGCAACTTCTAAGCGACGAGCTATTAGCCCGAGACCAGACAGTGGTAGCTGCGACTACGAGAGAGAGAGTGGTTTGAGCGACAAGGGACCCTGGATACCGCCTTCCCAAATATAAAAAAGGTAAACAGGGTCCCGAAAGGGGCTACACTCCACCACTGCAAACTTCTAAATAAAGTATTCAATCAAACATCTTACATCTCAGAGGCAAATATTGTACTTTTACTCCACTGCAATGATATGAAAACTTGAATTACTAGTTACTTAGTAGATTTTGATTATTATTTCAAAACATACATTAACCACTTCAGCCCTATATACATTTCGGCCATTTGAAAATAGCCGATCTACAAGCTTGTAGATCTGCTATTTTTATAAAATATCTTTTATATATTTTATACATTTGAAAAGTTGTGAAATGGGATACTCTGCATAATGAGTACTTTCTACTTTTGGCACTTTAAAGGTAGAGTAAGTGATATTTTTTGGTTAAAACAAAAAGTTTTTTGTTAAAAGGTTAAAGCACTATATTTTGATAGTAATCATTGCTTTGTTCAGTAACAGGAGTCTCCCTGTGTCTCCAGCTCTTTAATAAATAGAAAATACTTCAGGTAGGTGACAACATTTCAGGAGAGAGGTCCATTTATCAGCGTTCCAGTTCCAATTTTGTCTGCTCATTTCTTAGTGTCATCACTTCCAACTTAATCTGTATCCTGACTTGAGTTCTCTATCCTCATTGGATAAAATTGGTATTTCGACCTGAAAATGTATTTTCTGTTAATAAAGAGGTGGAGAGACATGGAGACTCCTGTTACTGAGCAAACACTCTATAGTATAGTAATGAGTACTATCAGAATATAAAGCTATTTAACACTTATTTTAACCAAAGATAATCACTTACCCTACCTTAAGTACATTTTGATACTTTTATACTTTTACTCAAGTAAATTTTTAATTCCAGACTTTTACCTGTAACACAGTATTTCTACATTGCAATATTGATACTTTTACTTAATTAAAACATTTTTGTACTTTTTCCACCACTACTTATAGATCATGTCTCATGGCTCATCACAAGACTAACGCTAATCCTGAAGAATGTGGAAAACGACCAGGTGAAGAACACACTGACCCCAAAGATGTGAGAGATCGTGTATTACAGGAGATAGGATGCACCAGCACCACCTTCATTGGTCCTGCAGGTCGTCCAAAGACCACTGGTCCTACAGGCTGTCCTAAGACCATTGGTCCTACAGGTCGTCCAAAGACCACTGGTCCTATAGGCTGTCCTAAGACCATTGGTCCTACAGGTCGTCCAAAGACCATTGGTCCTACAGGTCGTCCTAAGCATAGACAAGAGACCCAACCAGATACACCCAACATCGAAGACACACTGAGTGAGTTCTACAAAGAACTGGAGAAGATTGACTCCACTGATAATACCGACGTTGGCAACCAAACAGTTGCAGATTCTAAATCATGCAAACCTTTAGAAACCTCTGCAGGAAAATATCAAGTTTCTGCCTTGACCAAGTCTTTGGACACAGACTTTTGCCAGAACAGCATGAGACGCCCTGTACGTCCTCACTGGTACCAAAATGAGCCTTACCCTCTTAGAGATCAGAGGTCAAGCGTTGATCAGATGTCAGGTGGACCTGCTCACTTGTCTTATGCTCAGAACCACTGGCACCCTCCACCACAAAACAGATTGCCTTTCCCTAGATTTCACAACCCTCCCTTCTGTGGTCCACCACCACCTCACTTCTCACCACCATTCCCTGGTCCGCCACCGCCAGGCATGCCTCCACCACCACACATGAATGATAACTGGAACTGCTCTGACAAAGCAAACCAATATCAACAGGACATGTGTTGGTTACCGCCACATGATGAATGTAATCGCCTTCCTCAGGACTCCAATGAAGATTTTCCACACCACTTTGACAGGAACGAATGGGGTCACTCTGATGATAGTGATTCATTGTATAGCGTGTCACACCTTCGTGAAGATTTTGACAATCATCGGAAGTCTGGGGCAGATAAAGAACTTCATGAGCAAGAAGACCCACGCCAACCATCTGATCAAACTTTGATTCTGATTCTGCTGAGGGGTGGACCAGGGTCTGGGAAAGAATGTGGAAAACGACCAGGTGAAGAACACACTGACCCCAAAGATGTGAGAGATCGTGTATTACAGGAGATAGGATGCACCAGCACCACCTTCATTGGTCCTGCAGGTCGTCCAAAGACCACTGGTCCTACAGGCTGTCCTAAGACCATTGGTCCTACAGGTCGTCCAAAGACCACTGGTCCTATAGGCTGTCCTAAGACCATTGGTCCTACAGGTCGTCCAAAGACCATTGGTCCTACAGGTCGTCCTAAGCATAGACAAGAGACCCAACCAGATACACCCAACATCGAAGACACACTGAGTGAGTTCTACAAAGAACTGGAGAAGATTGACTCCACTGATAATACCGACGTTGGCAACCAAACAGTTGCAGATTCTAAATCATGCAAACCTTTAGAAACCTCTGCAGGAAAATATCAAGTTTCTGCCTTGACCAAGTCTTTGGACACAGACTTTTGCCAGAACAGCATGAGACGCCCTGTACGTCCTCACTGGTACCAAAATGAGCCTTACCCTCTTAGAGATCAGAGGTCAAGCGTTGATCAGATGTCAGGTGGACCTGCTCACTTGTCTTATGCTCAGAACCACTGGCACCCTCCACCACAAAACAGATTGCCTTTCCCTAGATTTCACAACCCTCCCTTCTGTGGTCCACCACCACCTCACTTCTCACCACCATTCCCTGGTCCGCCACCGCCAGGCATGCCTCCACCACCACACATGAATGATAACTGGAACTGCTCTGACAAAGCAAACCAATATCAACAGGACATGTGTTGGTTACCGCCACATGATGAATGTAATCGCCTTCCTCAGGACTCCAATGAAGATTTTCCACACCACTTTGACAGGAACGAATGGGGTCACTCTGATGATAGTGATTCATTGTATAGCGTGTCACACCTTCGTGAAGATTTTGACAATCATCGGAAGTCTGGGGCAGATAAAGAACTTCATGAGCAAGAAGACCCACGCCAACCATCTGATCAAACTTTGATTCTGATTCTGCTGAGGGGTGGACCAGGGTCTGGGAAATCAACACTGGCAACGTAAGATTGATTACTGTCTCACTGTTGCCATTATTTTGTTTGTGGTTGTCTCTCACATGACCACCACCCCATTTTGTCATCAGCATGTGAAGGTGATTCCTGAAATATGTCATCTCACATCACATCCTTTTCCTCTGGAGTTTTGGTTGGCTATTACATGGTGAATGCTACCACAATGTCATGTAATGATGAGTTGACATAAATGTTTCTTGTCCCCGTTTTCTTTGCAACACTTATGTCAGAATATGAATTTCACCAGCTGCTGCAGTTTGTGTAACAATGCACCAGCATGTTCAACAGGAACTATTGTCAGTATGTGAATATGTTTTATGGTTAACCACCTACTGTATTGTGAATACATCGTATTTTTTTCTTTTAACAAATTACCCCATTTTGTGGATTGTATTTTTTCTTTTAGGGAATTACTGTCCACTGGACCCAGTGGGGTTGCACTGAGCACAGATGACTACTTCTTTAATGAAGATGGCTATATCTATGATCGAAGCAAACTTGGAGTAGCTCATGAATGGAACCAGAGCAGAGGTATTAGTTTCTATATTTCATTTGAGCCACATGTTACCGTAGTGTATTTGAATAATTGTTTCTGATATCATTATACATTATTTGCAAGCTGAAAGAAAATTCTATGATGACATTGTTACTCGTTTCCTGTATATCACTTCTAGATTTAAATTAATGTAGGTAATTGTTCCACAGCAAGGCTTTGCTCAGAATGTCATTGGTGTTAACTCGTATATTATCTGATTCCTTACCCTAATGGGTTTGAATATTCACAATGTGTTTTGTTTTAGTTTTGAACCAATATCCAATATCACTTAATAGTTGAGTGAAATCAAAACATATAGATCACAGTCAGATTTGCTCAGCAGTCATCATTATAGAAGAACTAAAACGGTCCTTTACATATGCTTCCCCAAAAGTATTTTGACACATACCCATATTGACGTAGTAAAATTCTTTGACTAAATGTACCTAACCTACGCATCACTCTATTGCTGAAAGGTATGCCAGTCTCTCCTGGTGTGGTGAAAATACCTGGCAATTTGTCCTTGATCAAGAAAGCTACCACTCAACTGCTCAGTGGAACTGCTGTGGCCCTTAGTAGAAGACAGTGCTTGTTTATGGAAGCTACCTGGTGAAGATGAGTGTGTTTGATTATCAAGGAGAGTAACCTCAAAAAGGCTATGCTCAGCCAAAATATATTACCTGGCTATGCAAATAAATGTATTTTTAACAACATGAACCCTAGTGTCCTTATTCTGGGCATGTCATGATAGGAAAACGTTCAGTGAAAATAGCAGATCTACAAGCCCACAATGTGCCACAGTGCTTCATGTGTAGGGCACTTGTAGATTGCCATTTGCTATTTGATGAAACAAAGTATAATCATCTTAGCTAAACTAATAATGTTATGTTTGGTCACCATCTGCTTATGTATAGACAAATCCACAGAGCGCTGCCTGTAGCTGCGGTGCAGAGTTATGATTGCAGCTCTGTGGATTCGTCTATACTGGGATCTGTAATTAGAATTTTTAATCTTTTGAAGATTGTGGTGGTGTGTACACAGCAATGTCATGTTTACTTACTGTTTACTGTAGATCAGAATAGCCCTACCCGGTGGAGCATTGCACAAATATCCACTGTCCTGTAAGAAAATAGCTTTAAGGCTAATTTATACTTAATTTGCCATATGACCACGTTGCCTGCCCAATTATGAATTTGGCTTTAGTGTCCTTCCAGAATGTTGGTCAGTATTACATTAATCATGCTTTTCCTTTTACAATTTTAGCTAAAGAAGCTATGCTTGATGGACGCTCCCCTATAATTATTGATAATACAAATATCGAGGCTTGGGAGATGAAGCCATATGTCAAAATGGTGGGTGTTGCTCCATTAAACAGTATTTGGCCACAGTATTACCCCAAATAAAGATTACACTACTTGCATAGAATATAAAGCTTTTTTATTTTTATTTTTTCAAACTGTTACAGGCCTTGGAGAAAGGATACAGAATTGATTTTCTTGAACCTGACACCCGCTGGAAATTTGATCCCTTTGAGTTAGAGAAGTACGTTTTTACTGATAATTATTTCATGCATATTCAAATTGTATAGACTGTGATGATGATAGTTCTTTGAATATCAGTCTTCATATAAGAACACTGCATTCTAACACTAACCCAAACGTGTGCTTACCAGGAGGAACAAGCATGGTGTACCTCAGCAGAAAATTGCTCAGATGTTGGATCGTTTTTCATTTCCCATATCAGTAGACATTGTTATGAATTCACAAGATCCCCCTCATGTAAGCATGAGACATCGACCAGAGCCACAGAAAGAGGAGAGATTCAACAGTCCAAATTACAACCAACAGATCCACCCGAACAAATAACAGAAGAGCATTTAAAGGATAAGGAATAAAGGAAAAGAAGTCATCAGCAGTTTCTACCTTACTTTTAAAATACATTTTCTAATGATTATTTTTTTCTAAATCTATGTAAAAAGCAAAACATGTTTTTTATATTTTGAATAATATATTAAAATTTCACGTACAAGACGATTTTGTCATCTAGTATTCTTTGTGTAATGAATTAACATGAATATTGGCCTTAATGTAAGAATTAAGGCAGATTTTGTGAGCATTGAACAGTATTGACTACAAACGAAGAAAACAAAAAAAAAATTTGTTTGCTTTTTTGTACACGACACGTGATTTCTCAGCTCAGCAGACTACAGTATTACTACTGGTCAGCCCCATTTGTTATAAAAAAATAATACATACATTTCAGATCTACAAGTTTCTAATGCATCCCATTGTGAGCTTGTAGATCTGCCATTTTTGGCACATGACAGCATTGCATGAAGTATAAATTGTACTTTACTCCTATCAACTTTGCTTGGATTCTCAGACATGCAAACTGAGGTTTATGTCTGAGGCACAATCTGTCCTGGTTGCAACATTACATATTCCTGCAATTTTTTTCTCCACACAATAGAGGCTTTTGTGAGTGACTGGAACAGTTGGTTGGTATTCCCTTACCACAGTGAGTGACAACTAACACTCATTTTTCCATTTCCAATTTTATTTTAACCCATTAAGACCTGAGGCCAATTCTACAAATGCCTTCTAAATCAGTAGTTCTCACACTTTAAAGATCTTTCAAAAATAGCATATGTACAAGCTCGCAGTGCGGCACTAAGTGACGCACTGTGAGCTTGTATATCGCCTGTTAGTATTTAGCCAACGCTAAAATCTAAAATGATGCTTTCCCGGTTGCTAAATTTGCTTTGGTTAATTCTCCCCACCGCCTGCAGTTATCTAACATCCCAAATCCCCAAAGGGACACCCTCATGTAATAAAAGCTGCAGAAACTACAATATGGACATAAATCATGTCTAGTCTTGGTAAATAGAATAATAAAGATATAATGATATAACTGAGGTTAAGCAGGGTTTGTCTTGAAGCCCTGCAGAGAGAGACTGGAAGAAGTTATAGATATTTAAGTACAAAACTCTGAAATAGAATAATGTTGAGTACTCGTTGGGGCCTTGCCTGAGCACATTCATTATTGTATCCCACAGGAAAATGCATTGTGTGCAAGCATATCCCTGTAGTACTCATTAAACCAGAGTGAAAAGGGGTGTTGTTTATCAACTGCACTACATACTGACTTTATCAAAGATACATTCATGTATTTGTTTGGAGTTAGAAGGTTTCTTGGGATTCTTTTTTATTTTGACCATATGCTAATTGTGCACCCTAAAGGTGTATCCATTTGTTGTGGAGGAGATAACGAGCGATTCAGGGATAGTACGTTGCCAAGACTACATTCAACAAAAGATTTTATGATCGTATTATACGTTTACAATCTTGATACGATCGTATAAAAAAAATCTGAATTCCCACTCCTGCTCTCTGACACCCCATTTCTCCATATGCCAAACCTGTGTATTGATGACTGTCCTAAACTGATTGTACAAAGACTCCGGAGGGAAAAAAAAGATTCTTTGGAAAACATGTTCCTAAACCTGTATTACCCTTACAGTTAAATTCAATGAGCACTGGATAAACTTTTCATAAAGTAATACAAAAGTGTATCAATCACTTAAGCCCTATATACTTCAAAATACAATTAATATTTAAAATAGCCTATCTACAAGCTCATAATTATTCACATAGCGTGGCGTTGTGATATTAGGGACTGAAGAGTTAATGTGCTTTAACATTACATGAGAATACGATAGCATAATTCCAAGACATTAATCAACAGTCTTGACTTGAATTGTGTTTAATATATAATCATTTGTGAATCAGGAATATCACAAACGCATTGTAATTGGATTAAATGTAATTTTAAAATAAAATAAATATTCTTGGAAATAATTTTGTGGAAAAGGTGACATGTTTTGATATCCACTACTTTTTTATTTGATTTTGTGAGCATGTTAGTGCTGGTGCATTGAGGTCAATAGAACATGATGTTTTTGATATGCTCTTAACAATATCAACAAGCAACGTAAATGTTCAATGTTGACATTTCACTTTTCTATTGAAAAGTGATGTCAGTAATGTTCTAAAATACATTTTACATTATTGGAATTCTTTGACAAAAACATTCAATTTGAGTTGGAGCTGGTGTCATGTATCTCATCATGTTGCTCATTGATGTTTATGTTGATAGTTGTAGGGCCTTTTAGGGTCTACCAAAAAATAATGATATTTATAATTATTATTAGTAGTAATATAGTATGTTGTAGTAGTAGTAATGTTTCCAATGCGTTTAGTTTTTTAGACAGACATTTAGTTGCATAACTTTGACCTTCTTTGCAGTGTCCTACAAAGGCCTCAATGACTCTATACAAATATAATCAAAATACAGTAATTATATTTGTACAGTACTGGTTTCAGGAATAGTGGTCAAAGACAGGGAAGTAGGATGCACAAATATGTCACCCTTCTACAGGCTCATTGCGACTCGATATGATGAGCCTGTATATTTTCAAATAGCTGAAGTATAAAATAGGAAGCAGTAATGTATATTTTGTAATAATAATCTAAATCTGCAAACTAGTAGAAGTATAAAGTATCAACAAATTGAAATACTAGAGTCAATTTACCTCAAAATTGAGTAAATGTACTTAGTTACTGTCCACGGTCCACCACTGAACATGCAATACACTTTATCTCTGTTGAAGTGCCTGATCAATATCGTAATTAACCCCTGTCTACCCCAGTGACCCCATACAAATATTGGACCACATGCTTTGTCTCTTTTAGTGAAAGTATGCCTCAAGGAAGACAAAGTCAAGTCAGTTTTATTTTAACACATTTCATACTAGTTAAAGTCGATGTGCTTCATGTAAAAAAAAAAAAACAATGCTCAGAATCCATAGTCTGGTCATCACGGGTATACAAAGTACAGCCAAGGAAAAACGAATTCCTAATTACATATTTAGTATGTGCATCATAATAATTGTGAAATAGATACGTTCCAATACTTTAGTTAACGTGTCAGGATTTCCTGATACCTGTTTATAACAGGGATTCTGCATACATAAGCAACTGAGATTTTCTAACCAAGCTGAGAGCTGTTGTGAGCCAGTACTGTGTATTTCACCTTGATGGGATCACACTTTCATCTCCTTGGGAATCTGGTAAGAGTTGGTAAGCCTGCATTCATGGTTTAATGGGTAAAACAAATAAAGCGTACCATATTAAAGCCTAGTTATATAGCCCTGTAGAAGTGCTGATGGGCCCTAGCTCAGACTATATGGATGGCAGTGCCAGTGATAGGCCACGCAAACAATGCTCCCATGACACCAAGAGCTTAGTCAAAACTAGACTATGGACTCTGAGCATTATTTGAGGCAGGACAAGGTAAACAACTTGGTCACCAAAGATTGCCCTCATAGGAAATGGTCCTATACTATAGCCACGTCCAAATTATGAGGACAAAAAAAACAAAACCAGAAGGATACAATGTAGGCTGCTATGATTTATACTTAGAGATAGAGAGATATTTTATTTTCCCCCACTCCAATTCAGCTGTGGACAAAATCAACAAGACTTGATCGATGTCTGAAGCTCAGCTTTTCCACATCATGGAGCTTTTTTTTCTAAATATAGGCTAAATATTGGTGTCATTCATTTACCCATTGCATTAATTATTAAAACAAGTGTATTTCTTGGACATGCTCTTTCCCTTTCCATGCTGATAATATCTGGATCTCAAGGATACCAACAAAGACATGCCTATAATGTCCCCTTCTAGCTTGCTTTGTATAAAGGTCCAAGAACATTGACATTTGACACTTGCTTTGGCAATGTAAAAGTATATTTTATGATGCCAATAAAGCTCCTTTGAATTGAATTGAATTTTATATAAGACATTCAGGAAGTAGACACATAATTAATGTTGTAAATAAAAACAGCCTATAATATGATGCTCCATCTGTCTCTTCTTGCATCCCGTCCTTTCGGTTACCGGAAGACTCGCCCCAAAACACGCTCACCCCCATTTCTTTCGCGGACCTCTCGCCCGGTTCTTGTATTTGTTTCACTGAGGACAAGGATTAGGATAGAAATAAGTTTAGGGTCGGTTAGGCATAGTTTTACTGAGGTTACGTTTAGGGATAAGGTTAGGTTAGGCATAGTTTTACTGTGGTTACGTTTAGGAATAAGGTTAGGTTTAGCGACTGCGGCGTTTAGGAATAGTTTACTGAGGTTAGTTACGTTTAGGGTTCGGAATACCAGGTGGCGACCGTTCCGAGCTCGCCGGATTTGCCCCGGGGCGACTGTGTTTTGGGGCGAGCGTTTTGGTATTTGTGCTTTCTCATGTAGAATCACGATGTTTTTTTGTCGTGGCCACGTGACATGTTCAGCCAATCAAAGCCGTGGACTGGAGCTGCACAGCGTGTCTCACTCACCGACGGCCAACGTTTATCATGTTTATGTTACAGATTTAATTGTATTTGGACACTTGCTATTGATACTCTCGGCTGTGGTATCAATCGCTACAATGTCGCTGATCACATGGTCTGTGCAGATGGGTCGACTACGTGATGGCAGAACGAATGGCTCGGTTGTTCTATAGAATGTATAGAGTGGGAACTTTCCCAAACGACCCGAGAGGAGACGGATGGCGTTTTACACAAGACATGGTAAGAGGGTTTAGTTTACATTAATGGAAGTTTATTCATTCATTGGTTATAAGATAGACCTGTAAAACGCTTGCCAATCTGTTGCCAATTCACTTAAAAGGGGCGGCGTTGTCCCACCTGATCTTGGTTTCTTTCAGTCTAACGTTAAAGTTGAAAGAGACAAACCCCATTGATCGTTTGTGGGATAACTAACCCAGGTGGTGGAGCTCCCAAACAGTCAGACAGGTCAGGTGGCAGTGGATCACCTTTAAACCACACTTGATGTTAAATTGGCATGCATGATAGATAAACATGTTCTCTGTGCTGTGGCTGCCTCGATACTTATAATGGTGTGTATATAGGCTACAACAAACATGTTATTGATAGTTATGCTATATCTTTATAATGATGAGGTAGTAGAACTTGTGGTCTAATTTAGTGTTCATCATAATATCGCATTTAGACTTCTTCTTGAATCAATAGTCTTCTTTATTATACATGCCTACACATTTTGTTGTAGCTCCCAAGTACACTGATATTGAGACAATGTATAAAAAAAATATAGATCTAGCCACAGATGGTGTCTATGTCATTCTCTGAGGGGGACATTCCTATCCTATTTGACAGAACACAGAAATCCCAGTTTGTCAGTCGCAACATCTGTGATTCAATTTGAGTCCCCATTCTCAGCCAGGAGCTTGCTGTGCCCTCTCTGTGACAGCTAGTGGTTACATAATGGTGTTGAGTGTTACAGTTAAGTGAATGTGGGGAAACTGGAAATTGACCACAGACAATAGTCCCACTGCATCAAGCTAAATATAGGTGTTGTGTTGTTACATAAGCAATGTTTTCCTCTTTGCTGGGGAGGTGTTAAACAATAGTTCTCAATCAGTATTCAGTTATACACAATCCTCAATAGAAAACCAGACAACATGGGCCTGTGTTGTTACTATAGATAGATAGATAGATAGATAGATAGATAGATATCTCATCTTGGCTTGCTGTTGTCACCCTTTAACTAATCTCTCAAGAACAGATTCTGCTCTGTTTTTCCTTTTCATTTGGCGCTGGGTTCCCAGATTGCCCTTTAACAAGAACCTATGGTATTTGTTTTTTCCCCAGGTGTAATGTTCACTATGGATACTGGTGCAGCCAGCTGACATAACGCGGCAGTTCTACTCAAGGACAGTGAAGGCTAGAGACTAGAGAGAATGGCAGACAGTATGTATGCCTGTATATGCCTTCTGGTTATCCTCATTCATTAGTTAATGCCATTTTGTAACTTACATTAATTCCAAATCCATAAACAGTTGTTTTTATATGGTATGGAAACAGTCACTGGGTAATAGAATTCAAGTGTTTACTTTAGAATGTGAGGTGAAAATGTGGCTTTCGCTCCTGACCATTACATCAAACGTATCACCCAACCTACCCATCCACAAATGCTGTATATGGACACAGTTAATTCATATTTATTTTTGAAACGTATATCACAATACAGCTACACAAGACTGAGGATATTGATTTATTAATGTGCAACATAAGTTTGTTTGCACAGTAGCTGCTAGAGCTGTATTAAAAGTAGTACATTACATTTTCCACTCCCCACTTTTGTGATCATGTGCAATTTGTGCTCTCTTTGCATAATAATACGTTGTCCTTGAGGGCAACGTGTCCTGCAAAGAAATTGTTCAGACACAATATGTTTTTGGGAGTCAAATGCATTAGTCCTTAATATTGTCTGCAATGAAAGATAACACCAAGGTAAAACTGATTTGCTCGTAGCTTAAAGGGCGACTTCACCCATTTTAAACCATATATTTTGCCCTCACTAATGCTCATCAAAAAAATTACCATTTTATCATGCGCATTAGTAAGGACCAATTACGGTATATGAAGATGGGTTGAAAATGTGCAAAGTCGTCCTTTAATGGCTTTGCATATAATTTCACCTAATGTATGATATTAAACTAGCCTATTGTATCATTGGGCAGATCAGAACAAGGTTACAAAATGGGGCTGTTGGGGAGCTGCTGCACTACACTGTGAAAGGTAGTGGCATGCATTCTAATAAACGGTGCCTCTGGCTGCAGTAAGGGATGGATGGAGAGTGTAGGCTGAGGGCACAGAATGTGAAAACCACCATTATGTAACCGCCCAGGTTGAGATTGATTTTGGTCCAGTTGTTTGCGAGATTAGTTCCAGACAGACATAAACATAGATTGACCCTCTCAAAGATGGCTAGCCTCTTGCAGATCGAGCCATCCATAAAAAACAGTAATTGTATTTGTACAGTACTTCTCAAGTACCTCTAAATCCTGTGCTAGTACTTGTCCATATTTGGTCAAGACTGACATATTAGTATCATGTCAGATATCAAGCTACGCCGTTATTAGAACGTGTCTTGTTAAACTAACAATTGCAGTGACTGTGGTGTTGTGCTTTAGATGTATTCCAGTTATTAACTTTTTCTTTGGTCAACCTTTTTCAATTTCATTCTTATTTGCAACTCAACATGGATATCAATCTGTTTACCACTACAGGGTCTAACAGCTAGCATTTAATTAGCTACATCACTGGATTTAGGTTTGTTTTTCCAACAAAGACGATTGTCCAATTGGACTTAAGTTTCAAAAAAATATATCATTGTTTTATGCCACAGCTACAACATAAAGCATATTAAACATGCACAGCTCGAGTAGGTGATAGTAATTCCTGACATGCTCTGTCCTTGTGAAAGGACTGCAGACTAGATGAGACTGGAACAGGTGAGGCTGAAGCCTAATTTGTAGTATGACAGTGTTGCAAGCTACTGATGCGTCGCAAATCAGTTCTTGTCAGCAAGTGACACGTCATGATATGGAGTAAAAATTAAGCTTGATTTATCATGATTGGATTGCGTAGGCACTAGGTGTTGAATCACCATCTGTTTGAGAGAGAGCAATCAGCGTGTTGGTTGATCATGAGAGGATTTTCCATTGACCTTGTTTGACCTTCAGTGGCATGTTGACAGTGATGCCGTTTCTCTGTCCTTCTCAGTTTCAAGACCTTATTGATATTTTCCTCAGTTGTTAATGGTGTCAGTGATGGACTATCTTGTTTATCTCTGCAGGCCTGGTGATGTGTGGCCCTGCTTTATGAGGCAGCCTTCCCTGGATGACCGTGATGGAGGAGGCTGCCTGCCAGCTGGAGAGAGACCATGTGCATAATGTCTATGAGAAGATTGCTCCATATTTCAACGATAGCCGTTACAAAGCCTGGCCCAATGTACGGCAGTTTCTACTGGAACAACAGCCAGGAAGCATCATTGCTGACATTGGTAGGAAGCATTCTTTGTCCTGCTTACCTACCTACCCTGTTTGATATAACCCATCTAACCTATATTAACCGTTTGTTTGCTGTAAAAAATACACACATAATCTGCAATGTGTTGTTTATTGTAGATTCTTATATATGGACCCCCTGAAAGAAGAATAAACTGCTAATATTGTATCATGTGTTACTATCACTTCTGTTGCAGGCTGTGGTAATGGCAAGTACCTTCACATCAACAAGGAGGTGTTCAAGCTGGGGTGTGATGTTTGTCGCCCCCTGGTGGAATTTGCCTGGAGCCAAGGACATGAGGTCCAGGTGTGCGATGGGCTGCAACTGCCTTACAGAGATGGCTGCTTTGATGCTGTGCTCTCTATTGCAGGTAACAGATACATGCATCTCTCTCACTGTCACATTTGAACTGCCTCCCTCTGTGTGTATATACATACATCTCAATTCCAAGTCTGTCACTTAATTCAAAATTAGCAAACTGTTGGAGAAAATGAGAAAATTGTTGATTAATGATGAAAGGTGACGATAAAGATCAATTAACCAAGTAATAATAGATGGGCCCTAAAAAAAGCTCCATTGATCGTCATGGTAGCTAGGTAAAAGTGGTTATGCATTTGGGATGTCATTTGTGGTTCAATCCAAACAGTGTTTAATTTTGTGCCCAAAGTAATCACCCATTGTAGTTATTTACTCTTCTGTGCCATTTGTAATATTGAATGTTGTGAGTCTGTAGTGACCCACCATTCCTGCTGTGATTTTGCATGTTTCTGTTTTTATTTCCTTAATTTTTGTTTTCTTGTGAAGCACTTTGTGACAGTTGTCTTGGAAAGTGCTACATCAACTTGAAGATAATACCAAGTTAATACGTTTATTTAATACGTAACCAATGTATGTTTTCTCGTAGTCATCCATCATTTGTCCACCAAAGAGAGGCGTATTCGAGCAATAAAGGAGATGGCACGAACTCTGCGTGTAGGGGGACGCATCATGATCTACGTGTGGGCCATGGAACAGAAGCGCCGCAAATTTGAGAAGCAGGACATCTTCGTCCCCTGGAACCCTAACCCTCACTCACCCTCCAGCTTCAACGAGGATCATGTCAGGCCTAGGAGAAGGGCCGTAGCACAAAGTGTGAGCGAAGCCACAGATACAGGTAACACAGACAAGCACAGGAAGGTGAAAAGCACATCCTCCATGGACGACAAAGAAGACATCGCCTGCACCACACCACGGAGAACCCAGAGGTTGTGGATCTTCTCTAGGTCCCTGGACTCTGTATTCGACTTTGGAAGTCTAGCCGTCTCCAGATCATCCTCCCGAGACCTGAGCACTTTATCCTCGCCCACAGGGCAAGATGAGGGGAACAAGGACCGCCACCGTTGGAGAGGACAGGGCCTGATCAAGCAGGTTTACAGCTTCTTTTCCCCTTCATCCACGATCAGTTCAGAGGAGGATATATTTGACTCAGTCCTGGACTTGCACACGGGACAGAAGGGCTCCTTAGACAACAAAGCCGCCAACCCCGGGGAAAATCAGAGCACTACTGCAGCCGTTGTCCAAGGATGTGGTTCTCTAGCCCTTCCAGATCTCGTCCCATACCAGAGGGAACTTCTCAAACAGTCTGGAGACCAGAAGGATGACAGAAGCCCCCTGGGGAAATGGCAAGAGCAACAGGAAAGCACAAAGAGTCCCCAGGAGAATGAGGAACAGGTGGCAGGTTCCTGCCTGAGGTATTATCATGTCTTTAGGGAAGGAGAACTGGCAGAGCTGATAGAGAATCATGTTGAGGAGCTTCATGTCACACACACTTACTTTGACCACGCCAACTGGTGTGTGGTGGCAGAGAAAATTCAGGTTTGGAAAATATGACGTAAATTATCTTAACACGTTTTGGTTTTACCGTTTCCTCCTCAAGTTTTAACTTTGAACAACACTATTTTGTTTTTAACTCTACAGTACACAAACCATTTAAAACATCCACCAATTTTTGTGAAATACTCCAAAAGTAATAAATTGGAGTCAGCAGTCGCAAGATACTAAAATGGCTTCATAACCAGTTATGGGAGACACAGAAAGTTTGTGTTAAAATATGCCCATCAATGTCTACTCAATATTATTTTAGAAAGAACCATCACAGTAGCCACTGCATTAGTACAGTATGAGGACGGGTGCAACGGACACGCCTAGTAATTCTTTTTTTCAATGAGAGCGTTTAGTTAGGGGGCCCGAATCCGTGAAATTGTTGCGTTAATGTTCGTCTAACGCACACGCCTGCTCATGTCAAGAGTGAATTGTGATTCATCTTTTTTCTATGCGCTGAATAGAAATGCATCTATTCATGAGGAGTGCAGTGCGACCCTGTGGATCCAAGCGGTTACGCGTGATAAGCCCTTATGGCTATAACTGTATGCTGTGATGTTTTTATTGATACTATTTAAAGCAATTAACAAGCAGTATCCATACTGTGAGTGTTCCCCTCTAGGTTACATGTGGAGTTACACTGCTGCTACTAATGACTTTTAACTATTTATAAACAATGAAAGCCAAGGAGTGATGCATTTTTTTTTATTTTATTATTCATCAGTTTTTATTATTTTAATGTTAATTCTCACACAAACATTTATCAGAGGATAAAATTACAATTCTATGTAACATTCATTGTCGAAGCTCTGATCGTGGTGGAAAATTGTCTTATTATTGGTGTCTGCCTGTTATAAAGCCTGATTTATACTTAGTTGTGCGCTGTTGTAGTGCACAGAAACTACTAGCTATGTACAAGCTCACAACGCGTGATGCATTGGGAATTTGTAGATGAGCTATTTTTTGTGTACGACACGATGCACAATCAATTATAACTCAGGCTTAAGATTGCACATATTCCACAACACTAAACATAAGGATCCAACATTGCAGCAATTATCAGTTATGTAATTCTTGGTAGGACTTGCTATGAACCACCTGTGCTGAATTTATGGAAAAGGGGAGGTAGACACTGTTCCCTTTTCATCTTGCAATACATTTGTACAACTTGGTTGCTGTGCTACATTCTACCCAGGTGTTTCAAAGAAGGTGTTGCTAATATTCTGCTTGATGTTGATATTTGTGATTGTTGTGCTTTGTTTGTGTTTTAAAAAATATTTAGCTGAACCAGTAGTATGTTTTAGCTAATCGACTGCCTCAAACTGTGAATAAATGTTGCACTGTACCGCAGCTATGTTGCTGCTTGCTACTTGATGTCAGTGAATGACATTAAATACACAAAACTTGAAATGTACCATTTATCTGTACACATTGTGCCAAGGAAGGTGCATACGCCCACACTATCAGTACAGCATGTTTGGACCAATTGTGTTTGTTGTTCTTCAGTGAAAGTTGTACCTCAAAGACTAATTTATGCTTTGACAAGTGAAGTGACAGTGCAAAGTGTAAAATAGGCTTAATGTTTCATGTGAATCTATGTAACTATTTGGAGTTTGTTGCATTTGGTTTTCCTTATTAAATATTTTTACTAAGTTGGTTGTTTGTTTAATTCATAGTGATATGAACTCTGTTGGTCTAGTAATTAGATGAATAATCAATGACAAACCAATAGTTAAATAGTTAGGTATTTATTGTTCATACCTGTAGTACCATGGTTAGCTTATGAATGTGTCTGCAGTATTGATTGATTGAGGTAATTGGTCAAAGTGCCTGATGTACCCACAACATCTTACTCTCAGACGAACAAAACAGTGTTTTTTTTCTCCCAAGTAATGTGTTATGTTCCTCGGGATTGTCTTGAGCCAGGATGGAGAGCTACGTTCTGCATTCATTCCATACCTGGAACATATCAGCTGATTATTGTCATTTGCAAGATCTATCTAGCATATAATGTTGCATTGAACAAATAAAAACAAAACATTCAGGAATCAGAATCTAATCCTATTAAATCCATGTACCTGTGTTGCTGCTCTGTGGACAATGGAATGCCTGAGGGCCAGCTTATCGATGTCTCTGGAATAGCCTCCTCCTATTACTGAGGCTAGAGGAATGCCTCTGGCCACCACGGTCTTCATCACATACAAATCTCTCTGATACAGCCCTGGGGAACATAAGAGTCATTCTTGCATTTTAATGTTCACATTCCATTTCAAAAATCACTAATCAACTACACATTCTGATTGTTGAGCTCACATCTCGTTACTCACCCTGGTCAGTGAGACGGAGTCTCCCCAGTTCATCCTCCCAGTGAGGGTCTACGCCAGCATCATACAGCACCAGATCTGGCCGAAAGGTATCCAACAGCCAAGGAAGGTGGGCCTCAACTGTTCCAACATCCATAAAACCAGTCGCCTTTTTATAATCATGCATGCATGGTAAAAAACAAGATTTCATAAAATGGCACGTTATTTAACATTAGCATACTTCTATGAACATTGTTATTTCTACCATTTCATTGGATGCATTTCAGGTTTTTACACCACAAGTTTCTTTGTGGGATTGAGGACTTACCTGTTGAAAGGTAGTCTTTATCTTCCATTCCATCCTCAACACTGACATCTAAGTCACTCTGTTGTTTACGGAGGGGGAAGTTTTTCCCGCAATGCAAGGAGAACGTGAAAACATTCGGTTCCTCTTCAAAAATGAAAGCAGTGCCATCCCCCTGTTAGACCCACACAAGTACAAATTTAGGCCACAATACAATATTGTGTATATTATTACAACTCTATTACCATTAATCAGCCATCGATCTTGTACATATTGTATGCTCATACTACTGTAGCTCTCTGACTTGCCTAATGCCTATATGACAATACATTATGTTGTCCACTTGCGTTTCCTTGCACCTATGACCAAAAGGTATTCTCTGATTATGACCCTGCAAGATGTAGCATTTGCATCAATGCAATGTTCCACACAACACAAAAGCCTCTACTTAATACAGCAAAACAAAAGGCAGTGTAAACATACCTGATGCACATCTAGATCCACAATGAGAACCTTTCTCCTGGACACAGAGCTATCCATCAGGTATTTGGCTGCAACTGCTAGGTCATTGAGAAGACAAAACCCTGAACCATAGCTTGGAAAAGCATGATGGGTTCCCCCAGCAGTACTACAAGCGAGTCCCCTCTGTATGGCAATTTCTGCAGCCAGGACTGTCCCACCTGTGCACAACAAGGCAATGATCAGTTTATGTAGAGCTGTGTCTCAGAACATCCAGACGTCAATACATGTAGGCCTACATTATGCAGACGGCGGAAATAGTTTTCACCCGTTTCATATCGACAGCGTCTCACTATGCCTTCACTCCATTGGAAACCTGTTCTCCTTTGTTCTTTTTCATTGACTTTTCCATTTATGAAGTTGTTCAAGTATTCATGGGTGTGCACACAGCTCAGTAATTTTTGAGAGGCAATTTCAGGGACCCACACCTAGGACAAAAAGACACACTCAGGAAAATGTGCAAGTGACTTTAATAATAATAATAATACGGATTGTTTATTATAGTTATGAATAACACACCTGTTTATCAGTAATAACTTGATCCTTGAGTAGAATATCTAGCACACGGGGAAACTTGCCCATAGGAAACCGGTGGTTGGCTGGGAGGTCACACACATACTTGCTATGGTGAACTATTGGAACTGCTGTGGATTCTTCACATATCTGTGAAACATGTAGACCAGTCATTTCAAGGATCCCCAGTTTCATATTAGGCATTAAGCCACAGACCTGCATAAGCTGCATTTGATTGTTATCTCTGGGACTGTAAAGTACTCAGTGTCCCTGAGAATCACAAACATGTGGTCCATTTGGGTCTATCAATAATTTGGTTGGGGACCCACTAGAACAGTGTTTCAAGTGACCCATTTTTATGGGTCACTAGTAAATATTCCCTTTTTTGCATTTCCTCCTTTTTCTTTTTTATATTATTTCAAAAGATTTTCAAAAATATATGTTGTATTGTTTTGTTTTTTTTTATCCAACAATTTCAGACAAGCTCAAAACTTAGATGGACATTTTCAATTATGGTAAATTAATAATAAATCTGGGTCCCAGCCGGGGAGACGCCAAATGTCGGGTCTCAGCTGTAAAAGTTCGAGAACCAATGCAGTAGAATCCCCTAATGATCCCTGCTGGCTGGGCTGGGGGTCCCCGGACCCCACGTTATGAAACAGTGACGTAGCCTATAGGCTGTGAGGCTGTTATCAGTCGGAACAATGCAAAGCACAACAATGCTACTTACAGTAGCAGCAAAGCCTGTCTTCTGCTGCAAAATATATTCTGTTCTAAGACAATTAAGACAATTTCCACTGATCTTACTTTTCCAGCGCGGAAACATCTGTAGAATGTTAGAGGTGGACCAGCCAAGACCCCTACATTCACCAGAGGTCGAGACAATAGATGGTTAAAATGGGCCATCTTTCAGATAGGCTAGTCGCTGGTGTAGACAGTCTAACATGAGAGGAGATTGGCTGTCATGTCCATCATAAGATCATAAGTTATATAATTATAGTTATTATTCAAGGTAGTTATGGAGTACGCATAACACACGTCTGCCGACGAGTCTGCTCCTGGTGTGTTGTGTGTTCTATCTTCTGTCTTCTCTGAAGAACTATACTGCCACCACCTGTCATGGAGTGTGAATAACCACACAGTGGTGAGAAGTATTCCTTATTTTTAACTCTATGGAAGTAACTAAGTACATTTACTTAAGTCAAATGTTGAGGTATTTGTACTTACTTGCATGAGTATTTCCAATACTTTTACTTCTACTCCACTACATCTCAGAGGCAAATATTGTACTTTTACTCCACTACAATTATTTGAAAACTTTAGTTACTAGTTACTTTTCAGATATACATTTTTATATTATAAAACATACATTATTAACCACTTTAGCCCTATTTTATACAAGGGCTATTTGAAAATAGCAGATCTACAAGCTCACAACGGCTCGCATCGCAACCGATCTACTATTTTCAAATATTTTAGTAGGCTACTTTTACTTTTGGTACTTTAAGTATTTGTTGATGCCAATACTTTTGTACTTTTACTCAAGTAAATTTGGAATTCTGGACTTTTACTTGTAACAGAGTATTTCTATATTTACTTAAGTAAAACATTTGAGTACTTTTTCCATCATTGATCTGCACACAGTCCAGACCAGTGTTGCCCAATTCTGCGAGAGAAATAAGCAACCAGGTATATGAAAACAAGCCCAAAAGAAGCGACTATAGGCTACGGCCATTTGAAAATGTCTTGTAGATCTGCTATTTAAAAAAAAAAGACAACACATTATCTTGAAGAGAAAAAGCGGTAATTTTGGAACATTTTTTCAATATTTTATTTTGGCACAAAATATTTTCAGATGGGGGGGTCTGACTCTGTGGACAAATACATATTAATTTGGGGGTCCATGACATGAACATGTTTGACAACCACTGGTTTAATCAACATTAGGAAAAAAGCCCAAATAATCAACTATGCTGAAGAAACAAGCCCAAAAAAACGCAACTACCAATATTTACAGGCGACTATAAAAACAAGCCCAAATAAGTCGCTTATATTAAGCGGACATGGCAACACTGGTCCACTGGGTTTAAACGTGTTGGATGAAACGTAACTTTGCATCATCATACCTTTTCACAAGGTTGTTTAGTGTGTGGCTCGTTAGAAACACAGGCCCTTTCGGATCTCTGTAAACTTTTTTTGTATTTGGATACTGTCATCCCGATTCCCAAATACAAAAAAAGAGTTCCGAAAGGGGCTAGTTTGAAACATTGATCTCTAAATTATAATATGCAGCTGTAACCCCATTACAAACGTGCATCTATGCAATCATGACGACAATAATCTAGAGATATGTGGTGGCATCCTAGCCGCAAGCAACTCTTAAAATCTGTAATATAATCTAGAGTTGCAATACCAACCCTTGACAGCCCATTCATCCAAACAGAAAAGTCCTATCTGATTGTATTAAACCAAGTTAAACTCACCCAGAGTGCAGCTGTATGGAAAGCTTGGATTACCCTCTTTGTATCTGTCAAGTTTCTGTTACATAAAAATCCACCGTAGACATGTTATGAGCTTCTTTCTGTCAAGAAATTCTGTGCAATCACTCAATCACTCAATACCACCTGTTTCAAAATAGCACATAATGCAGGAGGCAGCAGGAAGTTGTGTTATTGAAAAAAAGTGCTTCCAAACTCCAACACAATCACCTGCATGAAATGTCTTGACAGAAAGTCACTCATAACTTGTCTACGGTGGATTTTTATATATATATTTGCAGATAGAGGATAATTCAAGCTTTCCGTACAGCTGCAATGTTGGTGAGTTTAACGTCGTTTCATACAATCAGATCATAGGACCTTTCTGTTTGGATAAATGGGCTGTCAAGGGTTGCTGTCGCAACTCTAGATTCCAGATATTAAAAATAGGATCTAGAGTTGCTTGCGGCTAGTGGCCTCCCGACATGCTCACTAGAAGAGGACCACTTATTTTTTCCCCCTGAAATTTAGAGTAGCCAATACCCTTTTTCTCCCCAATTTAGTCACTATGCCAATTGATTCCTCCACACACACATTCTGTGAAGTCACTGCTGTCGTATCCTACTGACTCACCTGCCAGTGAGGAGCCCCCACCAGGAGGACGTAGAGCCTTCGTCCTACTCCTCCCTCCCCAATACTCCCCACTGACAGGTGCTGCCTCAGCCCGTAGGAGTACGTGCAATAACAAATATCACCCTCCCTGCCCGGCTTCCCACACAACAGATTAGATTGATTCTTATGATTTACAAATTTACAAATCCCCCCCATTGCACATTGCAGTCAGAACTGTACACTCACCCCCAATTTTCCGCCATAGTCTGAAGATTCACCTCTTCAGACTCCACCTCACCCCCTTCTTTGCACTTCACTCTCCTTGTATCCCTTATTGATGCTACGTTACTGTGCAGAATGCAGATATCTTGGTTACTTGTTCTCATGTTTTTGTTTCTTAGATTTATTTTTGCTTGATCACAAAATGTTAAGAATCAATGTGATGTACTACTAGATAGCATGATAGTAAATCACATGTTTAGATAGCATGTTGTTTAGACAGATGGCATGTTGTTCAGACAGATACTAGGTTCATTGCTTACCTGGTATCCAAGTTTCTTCAAGGCACTACATTGATCTCTCTGCTGCTGCAATCTATTGATGTAAATATTTACCTTGTTTATCGAGTAGAGCAAGCCCATGCTTACTCTGCTTATTTCCAAATTTCACACTTGGAAGTCGCTCTGGATAGGAGTGTGCTAAATGCCTAAACTGTTATTTCTATTCTAATTTCTATTTTTTTCCAGCTACGACCGTTTATCCCTGTACAACGGTCCTGCTTCTTCACCCCCAGCCAAGGGGGAACGGGTGCTTGTCAAATCTGAAAGGTACTAGTTGGGAAACATAATAGAACTGTATGTCTCAAACACAAGGGCACTTGATTGATTGATTGAATATTTTATTAGGCACAAAATTTAAACATCACAATTACATTTATAATACTTTGTCTAAAAGGTCCATCCCAAAAAGTCCTTGCGGTCTTTTTTGGACGCACCTTTGGACGGACCTTGCGGTCTTCTTTACATTGTTTACATCGTTTACACTGTTATTGTGTGTGTGTGTGTGTGTGTGTGTGTGTGTGTGTGTGTGTGTGTGTGTGTGTGTGTGTGTGTGTGTGTGTGTGTGTGTGTGTGTGTGTGTGTGTGTGTGTGTGTGTGTGTGTGTGTGTGTGCGCACAATTGGGTATAATGTGTCAATCTAGCCTGTACAGCTTTGAAATATTGAACTACTAATATTGAACTTTGTATTGCAAGTCTGCAAAAACAGCTCTTTTGTGTCTACAGGAAGGAAACGATGAAGTGGAAGTGGAACTGGAAGATGTGGATGTCATGGAGAAAAGGTAAAGATTTGACTTGTATAGAATAGTTGCTGTATTTATCAGAACATTGTTTTATTGTGTTAAACAGTCACATTTTGTAAATAATGTTTGATTATTCTCATTTAGGGACAAAGACAGTGAGGATGAAGCGAATGATCTTATGGACAAGTGTGTGGAAACTTGACTTTTCAAGGGGGTATTTTCATGTGCCAACTAGTTGCCAACATGATATACTGAAATGACTACTATTTCTGGTTTAACAGAACTGATGACATCCAAGATCTTGAGTACCGGTTTACTGCTGATGATAGCTCAGAAGATGATTATGTCTCCAGTGTTTGCATACGGTATGATTTCCTATGTAATTAGTCAGCCTGTTAAGTCAGCTACATACTTTGAGTTCTGAACAGTTCTGGTAATATGCTCATATGGCTCAATGAATCTGTCCAGCAACACTGTGGCTCGCTAGGTTTGTCCGCTCAAGCCACTGAAGCAGTGTATAGCCGGCCCGGCACTGGAATCTCTGTGGGAAATTTGATATAGAGGTTTTGTCAAGATTTTTGTCAAGAACAGGTTGTGTTTATGCATGGTCACAGAGAGGGATTACAGAGGTGTTAGTCCCTCCTGGAGGTTGCCTCATCAAAACTATCGCTGCTTTCACTGCTGGCAGAATGAAGCCTTGGGCAGAATGTGGAAACAAAACTAATTATATCACGGCCACCTTGAATGTCTGACGAACTTCTGATCATTCACACTGTCTGAACTTTCAGAACATCTCAGAGGTTCAAAAACAGCTGCACAAAGTTCTGAGAGGCACTGTTGAAGTTCTGAATGGCTTGACTGACCTTTTGTAGTTCTTGCCTACCCTGTCCGAACAAACTTCCGAACTTCGGTTGGAAGTATGTAGTCGGCTTTTGTTTATCCTATACAGTGTTCTGTTTCATAAGACTCACAAGCAAATGCTGCATATGGTGCTATCTGATTAATGAGCACCCACACTCCAATGCTCGTCACCTTTGCACATATCCAAGCTCCTTCCAACCCAAACTTGCAGAGTGCATGTACAGTAGTATACTGTACGTGAATTCATTTACATGTATTAATTTTTTTGTTTAACATTTATTTTACACTGACCTTGTCCATATTGTGCGTTTTGAATACTAAAACACAGCAACTATATTGTGGCAAACACTTCCTTAGTTAGTTTGACCAGGAGTACAAATACAGTTGATGGGGAAAACACAGAGGTAGTTATTTACCATTTCAGTGGACTGTACCTACTTGCTTCTTCTAAAAGATAAGTTCATACTGCCTTTCACGCCAAACTATTGTACAACACAGGAACAATGCGTCACTGAAGACAGAAGTTGACATTGAGAGCCTCCCTGTCACTGCACCTGAGGACACTGTGCATGGTGCTCCACCTGACATCTTTGAACCTGATGGCAGAGATGAGATGCCCTTCCCTGAACACCTCCAGGTCCAGAGCGAAGATGATATTGTCGGTCAGAGTGCATTCATTGTGTTTGAAGTAAGCTTGATGCAGCTTGTAAGGACCATACAACTTCCCGTTACCAGGTGCACTTGGAGCGACGCTAGGTTGGGTGTGCAATGTGATGGTGTACCACTAGAGGTCAGCATAAAGAAAAGGGGCACAGGACATGTTTTGGAATGGGTAAGACTATTATACTGTGTCCTTGTGACATCCCATTACTACAGATGTTTCTTTTCCCTATTCGTTGTTCACAAATGTCTATGCTTGCCACTCTTTCAGTATAATCAACAGACTAACCCCATTCCCTTCTGTTCGCTATAGAATTGTTCCCATGGACACCTACTGTGGAAGTGGAACTCGCAGCCTACATTCAAATTTGGTATGCAGGCTGGAGATTTCCTGATGGCCACAAATATACTACTGTCTGGTAACAATTACACCCCAGATTGCACTCCTGTTCAAGTTCATGAACATGCAGATTGTGGACGAGAGCACGTTCTACCGCATACAGGATGAGTACTGTGTTGACACGATCAAATCTTTCTGGCATGAGGAGAGGAGAAAAATCACTGAAAGCCATCCTGTGGCACTGGCTGATGGAAAGATGGATTCACCAGGTAGGGGATGGGAGTCTCACCTCGTGTTATTCATTTATTTGTAATTACACATTTGTATTGTGTAAGAGGTCCACAGTGGAAATAAGCCCTGGACTTTATTGTGTTATATTCTCGAATTGTTTTAACTTGTGTTATGACTTACTTTTCAAATAAACTAAACTAAACTGTACTCTTTGTAGGGCATGATGAAGTAAGGACTTTGTTGGCTGCCCTCGACAATATCTACCACGACAACAGACCTCTCAGGCTCAACAAGAAGGGGAAGATGATGCAAGTAAACCATATTCATTACCAGACGATCTTGTGTATCATACACATTTTCTGTATTTTAGAGCCCGACCAATATATCTATTTGGCCCATATTTGGGCCATTATTTGACATAATCGCCGTTGATAATTATGCAGCCGATGAGTCCCGTTTTTTTTTAAACCAATTTCAACCTGACCTCCCTATTTTGGACATGTAATTATAGGCAAAAATTGTCCCAAAAAAGAAAATTCTAAATAGCTGATCTACAAGCTCATGATCATTGCTTTTATTTTTTTTCTATTTTTTACTGCTTTCAACCTGGTGTCCCTACTTCGGGCATAGGCAAAAATGTTAAAAAGTAGCAGAGATTACAATCTTCTCAATGTGTTGGGGTGTGACGCATTGTGAGCTTGTAGATCTGCAATTTTAAAAACAATATTATGTTGTATATATATATATATGTTTTATATGTACTTGTTTTCTGGTTCATCGTATAATTGAAGTTACATTTTATTTCATTTATTGAAGTCTTATATACGGCATATACTTAATTTTTGTATTTACTTGTTTGAATAGAAACTTAAAAAAAATACACAAAAGAAAGTTAACATCGGACCCAAAAATCTGTCATCGGTCGGGCTCTATTGTGTTATTAGCTTGGAAGCTTCATGTGAATAAAAACAATGTACTGTATTGCAACATCTGTTAGCCACTGCAAGAAGTGGAACAAGAAGGCACAGCAGTGGAGCCGTTCCTCCGCGAAGACAAAAAAGGACTATGCTTACATCCCTTGCCTTCAAAAAGCCATCGTTACGCGGCGGCTGCAGTCTGGAAAAGGACTATCACGAAGAAGACCAATCAGGTCTCACGATCCAACAATGCTTGGACTCTTACCTCCCATTTCACCACCATCTCAGGAACATGTCCAGATACAGGAGAGTTCCTCCACAGATGGCGAGGACGGAGAGGACAGGTACTTTACATATACATGAAATATTTTCATCATTGTTATGTTCACGTATCCATCTATGACTATGCACCTATGCTGTAATTAGAATGAGCGAATGACTACAGTATAATTCCTTTTGTAGGTTATCGAATGAAGACTGTTGTTAAACAGCATGGAGTGGGTAGGGGTTTCCATGCACTACAGTCGCTGGACAGTTCTGAAGGAGAAAGCTATCCTTAAGTTCAGACCAACATGAACAACAGCTCTGGTCCCCCTTTTTAATTTATTTAAATGTTTGCATTCAGATTTTTTTTGTGTGTATGTGTGTCTGGGTAGCTCAGTTGGTAGAGCACTCTCCTTTGGACCACAAGCTTCTGGATTCCCGGCCACCGCCAACTCAGCGCATGAGTAGCTAGCACGGCTTTGGGGCTGCAAAACGTGCGGTAAGTACTGGGAGCTGATGGTAGGTGTTGTGCTCCACCTCAGCAATCCATCTCCTCAGGGATAGAGGAGATGGATAGAGGAGGAAACAGGGATAGACTCCTGCGTTCTTGGCTGATACCGACAATAAGCCTCTCCAACCTACTTACTTAAATCTTAGACATCTAAATCATAGACATCTAGTTTATAATAACACAATAAAGTCCAGGGCTTATTTCAATTGTGGACCTCTTATACAAAACAAATGTGTAATTACAAATAAATGAATGACATGAGGTGAGACTCCCATGTTGGTGAATTCATCTTTCCATCAGCCAGTGCCACAGGATTGGGTTCATAGACTTGGTTATTTTACATTGGATCTGTACACATTCTATTTCTGCACATACTGTTATCTCTGAATGTAGTGCTCAACGTGTTACATGATAAATGTGAAAATAAACATCATTGAATACAGTTTTGTGAGAAAAACTGTTCTGTATTTGTCTGAATAAAGATGCTTATTTGAGGGTTATAAGGTATTTATTTATTTAGCTATATTTAGTTATGTTTAAGCATTGTGGAAATTACCACTGCAATCAAAATAAATAAAAACTTCAAAACAGTAGGCTATTACTAACAAAGAATAACAAGTATAATAAAAACCCTCGGTCAAGGTTTTCATTCTTTACTTTCCACACGTCACAGTCGCCTGATTGTCAACTGTGCACCAGCGACATTTCTCTGAATGAGGCGCAGTTTATGGAGCTAGTTCAGGCCAGGCAACTCAAGGGATTGGGGCAACCGATCAGGTGACTAGGTCACATGCTCTTTCCTCCTGATCGGGTGGTTATAGGTACTGTGCTGTTACCTGCTCACTCTGGCTGCCCTGTCTTGCTGAGCCGACGTGTGTCGTTACTGCTGCTGCTTGCTGAGATCTGCTACCGCTGCTCGCTGCTTACCTGCTGCTGCTCGCTGCTTACTGCTGCTGCCCATGAAAGTCATCCCACCCGCCTCCCCGGCATCCACCTGTAGGCTCTGTTTCTAGATCCCCATGGGGGTTTAATTCATTCCCTGTAAATGCTATTTGGCATGTAACATTCATTAAAATGTTATCCTTACAGGGGATGAATGGATTCAGAGGCCTGACGCCAAACCATGCTTCCTCATGCTTTCTATTCCATGCTCAAGCTTGCTAATAAATATATATTCTAATCCAATCTAAGAGTTGTCTGACTGAACTGATAAATGTTGTCACTTTAATTTCAATGACCCTCCAGTTTGGTATCCATTATGGACCCCCATAACTCTGAGAGAAAGGTCCATTTAAATGGGTAGGATACACCCTTCAACTCAACCACGTGAAATAGTTCTGTCCCCGGAAAATCAAACTGTTGGTGTTTTGTGAACTTATCTTCTGACCATTTCATTGTAGTTCAGAAAGGGAATCAATTAGGCCAGTGGTTCTCAACCTTTTCAGGCCGCGACCTGGGAACTGGGGACCCCCCCACCCTGATAAGCACTTGGAATTGTAGGAGTTGAGGCATTACATTTTGTTTGACTCTGTTACACAGATAAACGCCTCATGTTGCGAGGCGTTGTGAGCTTGTAGATCTGCTCAAAAAAAAAATTGCCTCTTATATTATCTGACAACTTGGCCAATGTTTGACCAGTTTTTATGGTGTTTGTTGATTACTCTTGATACTGGTCTTTCTCTCTTTTTTTCTGCTATTAAAAATGTCTTAAATTGTCACTTCACTGTCATCTTGGGACCCCCCAAAATCATCACAGGTTGAGAACCACTGAATTAGGCTATGCCATCGAAACATGGAATACGGTTAGGCCTAATATGAGTGAATCAATGTATTGTAGCCAATTCAAATGTGTCTAATGTCCTTTATTTTGCACTGGTAAGATTGTAAGAATGTATGCTTACTCCGCATGTCGCTTGTCAAAAGGAACAAATCTACAAGCTAACTGGACCAACCAAGAGAAGTACCGTATATGGGTCATTTTTCAGACTGGCTAGTCTAAACAAATAGTTGATAACATGAGAGCAGATGTCATGTTCATTTTAACAGATGTTTTTGACAAATACGCTGGTGTTGTTTGCTCAATTAATTCCTTTGATTCCATGATAAACATTCCCACAAAATCAATGTAGCCTACTGTATAGAGTTTTGGAATAGACCTTTTTAAATAGTAGGAGCCTACCCCTTTTCAGTCCATAAGTATGAATAAATTGTGCGTCCTTCACAACTTAGGTAGGTAGGTATTTCCCTTACTAGCTTGGTTAGACTGAGGTCAAACGTATCATTTTTATATCAGTATTTATTAAATCATCTAATATAAGTGTCTTATCATACTGGTGGTGCCCACAATCACTATTGCTTGATATGTACTTCGTGGCACAATGGGGTATTAATTAGGCATAAGAATAATGATGCATTTAGCCGTGTCCTTGCTGTTCAAGAACAAAGAAGGGATAGTGGGGCCTCATGAGAATGAAATAAAGCTGTCTGTCCTGGAACACTAAAACCTCTTTTATTTATTTATTTTTCTCTCCCCCCTCCAATTCCTTGCCCCATGATTAGCAAATTTCAAATTTAATTTTGACCCAGAGAGGCCACCATGTTATATTTTGTAATTTAAGCAACTGCACAGACGGTTGCTGTGCAACGCATTTATAGCAGTAGGAGTGACCTTTCCAATGCGTTAACATTGGATATTGTTTGAAAAACAAATAGACCACTTCCTTATCTCAGTCGTCTTTGGAAGGTTTCCAGTGCCATTTGTCTACTCTCTCACCATCTCCATTTACTCCTCCCCAGTCCTCTCCAGCCGTTCCAGTCAACACCCCGTCTATTAAGCAGACGGGTTTGGTTGCTGATTGAAAGAGGTGGTCCCAGTTCACTGTTGACGGGACAGTGGCAGAGCTTCATTCTGATGTCACACTTAAATCACATCTAACTAAGAGGCTGAAAGATTTACTACCTCCACAGACGTCAATGTTAAACTGACAAGGGATACTATCAAAGGGTAAGTTGTGTGTGTGTGTGTGTGTGTGTGTGTGAGAGAGATAGCCACTGATGCTATTCTAGAAATATTTGAGCACTGTTCGCGTTGTACTGTGGTTGTGTTAATTTTATTAGTTTTTATTTACATTTTTACTGCCTTCATAACAGACAGGGCGATCTCAAAATGTTTATTTGCATTTGAATACCATTAATTGAACCCATGTGGCCATTGTTTACCTACGGTATTTTTCTATTTGTGATACTGCCTTCCCATCTGCCTCCTCTTCTTTGCATTGCTGGCAGGCAGGTCAAGGTCACAGTCTGGTTTACTGTGTGTGGCCCGTGAGGTTCTCCCATGAGGTAGGTGTGTGTGTGTGTGTGTGTGTGTGTGTGTGTGTGTGTGTGTGTGCGCGTGTGTGTGCGCGTGTGTGTGTGTGTGTGTGTGTGTGTGTCCGATGGGGGGGCAGGTTTGGGAGAAGATAAGAAAACGGGCAAAAGCATGGTCCCAGGTGCAGCAGAGCAATTGTTTAATAACAGAGTGGAGATTAGAGAAAGAAAATCAATTACGGAATTCATTGATCCTAATGAGAATTTCACAGTAGGAGGAGGGCCTCCCTTTTCTAAATGGAAAAAGAGCAAAATGTCATTTAAAAATAAGTTTATTTATGTATGCCTTTTATAAAAAGAAATTCTACAGGGAAAATACCTTTCAATTGATTTATTTTTTAAAGTATTTTGCTCATATATCTTTTTTTATTTAGCTTAAGAGTACTTAACAAACTAGAATGTTTAAAACCTAATTAGAACCTTAAACCTTTCAAACCTTTAGAACCTTTAGAACCTTTAAAACCTTTAAAACCTTTAGAACCTTTCAAACCTTTAGAACCTTTCAAACCTTTCAAACCTTAAACCTTTCAAACCTTTCAAACATTTCAAACCTTTAGAACCTTAAACCTTTCAAACCTTTCAAACCTTTGAAAACCTTTAGAACCTTAAACCTTAAAAACCTTTCTCTTTTTTTCTCATTTTTTTTTTTTTTAACAGGACGTTCATGAAAGTCCTTGCGGGCTTGTTTCCAATGAGGGCCTGTGAGCAATTAGAGGTTAAGAGTCTTGCTCAGGGACAAATTTCATTTCATCTTAACACTACTTTAACACTTATAAAACTATCAATACTCAATACCATCAACATTCTTAGCGATCCCACACTGTTTCTTCAGGAACAGTACTTTCTAGTTATTATTGTTGTTATTATTGCAAGACATCGTTGTACGTTGAATATGAAAGTAGCTGATCTATAGGCCTCGCAATGGGACACGTTTTTAGCTTGTAAATCTGCTTTTTTCGCTATTTAAAACATTATTTTACATTTTGCCAATAATGACACAATCCCCAAAATAGGGACGCCAGGGGTAAGTGGTTAATGTCCATCAAGCAATAGAAATAGTTCAAATTTGAATTAAGCTAATCAAGGTTGAAATCAAAGTCAAAGTTTGTGACGAAGGGCAAGCCGCAACAAGTCACGTGAGTGTAATACATTCCCACCTTTCCCATGCAACCATATTAATCAGATGATAAAATAAATGATGAATGTCACTATGTTCGTGGAAATATGATGACAAATCGTATCAAAATAATTTACCAGTAAGTGGCAAAGTTATAAGTAATAAAGGTGCTCAGGTGGGCAAAACAGAACTGGGTACTTTATGCTGATGAGTACCGGCCCAATAAATTTTCTCCTCCAGGCCGAAGGCATGGCAGAGACCATGTATTCACCCCTGTTCGTCCGTGTGTGTGCGTGAGTTCGTCCGTCCGTCTGTGGACATCTAATCTCCGGAACCTTTGGACCGATCGCCGTAAAACTGCATGCATACTCCCTGGAGGCCAGAGCAGAACCAGTTGGCAAAAAAAATCACATCGGCCTGTTATAGCGCCACCAGCAGGCCGATTTTTTATTTCTGATTTCATGGCTTCAAACAAACGTTTGTGACTGAGGACAGAGCTGCAGTCTCATTTTAGGCTAATAAGTAAAAAAAGGGGGGGGGGGAAGCCACCAAGAGCTTCGGTGCATGTTGGGCCATACATGTGGCACACTTCCGGTTCAAAAATCAATGGAATCAATTTTATGTTAACAGCAAAACACTGTGTACAGTATTTAACCAAATGAATAGCCTGTCATCTCTGAGTCATCTTGGCGTGTATTGCTCCACATTCCTGGAAGTGAACGTGTTTGTTGTCCGACCTGTGAAGAGGAGTGTGGGGTTATGTTTGACATCACATTCAAACTTACCTGTCAATTACACCACAATCACAACACCCAGAAGCACCCAACGACTGACTCCCTCTCACCCTCCACCTCAAAACTAAAGAGCGGAAGGAATTTTCTGTCTTATTCCAAGTGCTGGCAGAGCGTGTCGCAGCAGGTGAGGATAGGGCTTGTTGTTGGGGTGAATTAATTTGCAGTTGCACTGGATGTAATGTCTCATGGCCCACTAGCTCTCTTTATCCCTTCGAGGCAGTCTCTGGGTTGCATGAAAAGCCCAGCTGCTCAGCCACACGCCTGTTACCATCTCACTGTAATCACAGGTAAGCAGGGGAGAGGGGCCCTGGAATGACAGGCCAGTAGTATAATTTCCTATCATTTTAGTCAATGTTTACATCTCTTCTCCTGTGTTCAGTGGAATGGACACATTTCCTCTCTTAGGCGTCACACATTTTTGGGAAGCTATGCCTCGGAAGCTATTACCTAATGTGCTGTGACTTCACGTGAGGCTGCTGGTGTGGGACAAATATCAGGTTTTAGCATTTGCTTTTGTTTTCTTTTGGTTGGTCGGTTGGTTAGTTGGTTGGTCGGTTGGTTGGTTCAAAGAACATTCTCGTGGCGAAAGTGTCACGAGCCACTGATATACACTTGATAAATAGGAATGAGGAAAAACGATACCTCTTTCAAATATTGCGTAACCCTCAAGACATTTTGACACAAGTTACATTTCTATTTTGACAGCCTGCTTGTTTGTTCCTCAATTTTAGGAACAGGGATCCAATAATTTGTTATATGTTGGATTGCTGTACCAATATAAAAAAAGAGAACAGGACCAAGTAATTGTGATAATTGGACTTAAGAATGCACGTCTAATGGCACTGTATTCCAAATCCAATTTTTGTCAGGTTATTTATGCACAGCCTTCAAATTTGTTGTTAGAGGTCCTTGGTTCACAAATTTACAATACAGATGCATTTAAGTAGTTAATGGAGATAACGGCATTCTGCACTATATTTTCTTCTGGAAAGAAGTGGCATATTAATTATTTGGAGACTGTACCAACTACCAAGTAATTATTTATATTTGGTAATGTGTAATTACTTTAAATGAGTACAGTTTAGGTCAAATGGCCTATGTGGTTGTACTATGACCACCCTTATACTATTAGTACAACCTTTTACTAAGATATTTCATAGTAAGTTCATGTTATACCATTGTGTTGATAAAATATGCATGTAACTGAAGTTGAACTACTAGTATATGGGACTTTATCCCTATACGTGATATTTCTACAGTGAGTGATTCGTCAGGTTACAGGGTACAGACATAAAAAAGACCAGACAGAAGAGATAATGCAGAACATCTGCCCATGGTCTGTGGAATGTTGGGAATCTGCAGGAGAGTTGAAGAGCATTGGGGATATTGAGTCAGACGGAGGTATTGCTGGAATGTTTACTAACGATCTTTAGGTTTTGTATTGTACTTAGTATCTGTGTTCGCTGGTTGGGTAAACACTATTCGTGTTACATAAGTGTCATATTTGGACATAACTATCATTTGCAGAATGTTGTTTTCACACTATGGCCATATAATTAAATCGTACATATTATAGAAAGTATATATAGCACTATGTCACAGACACAGATGAGATTTGAGCATTTTCAATACTATATGTGAGAGGTAATCTCTTATCTCTTCACCAGTGCCCAGATAAGGTTTAACATTGTCAGTCTTGCCTCGCTCAACAGACTCAACGCTGTGTGAAGCAATAACATGTTTTGCTGCTGACAGGCAAGCCCTCAACCATACAGCCACATGTTTCAGCAACACAGCTGGCTTCTTTCTCTTCCCCTCACTTTAATCTCACTGTGCCATAGACCACAGGCACTTAAAACCTCTCTCCTGTCCTGACAGCTATGCAGATACCACTGATAAGACAAGGAAAAGGAGGGAAAGGAGGTGGGGAAATGACAGTGCAGTCTGGGTGTTTTCCTCATGCACTATATTGACACTGTCGGGCTGAAATTTCCTTTTCCCCCATTTTCTTTCGTGCAAAAGTAGCATAAATAGCAAATTTGCAAGCTCACAGCGGATGGTAATGCAAAGCGTTTTGAGCTTGTAGATCTGCTATTTTAGCTATTTATTTTTTTAAATATTAGAATTATGAAACATTTTCACCTATAATGACATGCCCAGAATAGGGACACCGCGTTGAAAGTAGTTTAGTCTGTCTATGTAATATGTAACCAATGAATAGTATTTTAAAGAGCTTTTGAAGTAACAGTTTTGGTCATACAAGGTTCCACCTGATATTGATGAGATGATATTGTTGATACACTGAGTACAGTTCAAATAAAATTCTTTAAACATTATAGAATTAGAGAGCCTAAACTTGCTCCAACAAAAGGGTTTGTCCGTCCTATCGTTCAGTAAATCAGCCAGAACCAGTAGGTTTATGTTTGCTATTCTGTAACATGATCAACATTAAATAACTCTTTCTGCTGATGTTCTCCATCCAGGAGTTGGTATGCTTGCCATCTCTGGCAGTTTGCTTTGGCATTCGCTCCAAGTACCCCCAGCCCAGTCTTGACATAGCTGTCATAGCAGGCACTGCTTGTGGGAAGTTGCTCCACATTGCTCAGAAATCCCCAGCAGTCCCAGTCTAACTCAAAACAGCTCTATCTCGCTGTTATTATGTAAACTGATGTTCACTGGCAATTATGATAAGACGTGTTGTTGTTTTTGGCCAATTTCATGAAGACAATGACATAGATTTTGATTGCCATAACTTTTGTTGAACATGCCCCGATGGACCTTTCTCTTTTAACCCTGGTGGTAGTGAGGAGTGTCCTTGTTTGTTTGTAGCCCATGTGCGTTACCCCCACCCCCCCACCCCCACCACACACACACACACACACACACACACACACACACACACACACACACACACACACACACACACACACACACACACACACACACACACACACACACACACACACACACACACACCTCCCTCTCAATTTCCTGCATACTACACTCTCCCAGACAGTGTCAATAGAACCATGGCTTTGTATTTCATCATGTGTCTGTTCTGTCAACAGAAGTAGCCAGTGTTGCATGTTAATAACATTTCCTTAGCCATATTACTTTATGAGTTGTTTTCAATAATATTTTTATCAAGTAGTCATGCTTGGCTCATTGGGATGTGACATTTGAAAAGTCTGTCTGCTTTGTGTAAACCCTCTTACAGACAACAAGGGCAGCACAAACACAGATATCAAGGTCATCAGGAAGGTCATTCGTTTTGAACAAAAGGTTGAGGAAGCATTAAAACCATGCAACCTAATGTACACATTCACCTTATCTATTTCAAACAGTGGCATTCTTGCTGTTTATTATAGCTACTGTGTCAAGCACAGAATTATTCTCAAGTTCATATGCTGGGCATGGTTGTAAAAATGGCATTTTATTTTCTACATGTTTTCGGAAAAATTTGACATTGATTTATATGCTCTAGCACTGTTATTATATCAATCTGGTTGCTTTTTGGGTGTGCGTAACTGTCTAATAAATGGGCATTATAAAATAGGTCCCACCATAGGACAACAGCTGGCAAAATCTTTATATATATTTGAAATGGAAGGGTGGTGGATAAAGAAATGTTGTAAAAAGAAGTGTCCTTTACCCACTGTTGACAGATAGATGGCCATGGGCAGATTTCAAAGTACTTTGTGAATTAGGGTAACCTGTTCATTTCCACCCCCCTGGCTAAAGGTCAAACAAAGTCCAAGTGTTTGATTTGTAGCAATGGCTTCCATGGCAGTGAGGAGGGGTGTTTAGGCTTTATGAATGGATGGATGAACAAATGACTGAACGTATCCTTCTGTGGTGTGAACTCAAGGACAATTTACAGAGTGTGAACTTAAAGTGTTCCTTGTGCAACAATCCTATCGGAGAACCTGCTACCAAACGTAAACAACAAGACTTCAGCCAATGAGCATGCAACAACTCCGACATGCCCCTCTCATGCATGAGTGTGTTTACTGTTCATGCTCAGCATTCACTTTCACTCCCATCTACTGCAATGCAATTTATGTCATGCAGAGCAATGAAAGATCTGCTGTCAACCTGGTTTCTTAGTTAAAGGAGTCTGGGTTTCCTTCTGACAACCACATAGAAATAATGCCACAATATTTGGAGGACAAACCAGATTACATTTATTTACACAAATAAAGTGTGATAAACAATGAGATTATTTTCCATCCTATACTTTCCCCTATATACTGCCACTTAGAGCTTATGTAAAATGTATTCAGGTTTTTTGGTCTATTGCCTGGATAACCTTAGTACTTATCTCTTTATTTAGGCTTTCGTCAGATGTTGTTGAAACATCAAAAGTGAGGTTTGTGCTTTGTCATAACAACTGCTTCAGCATTTCAGGAATGTCATGTCATTTCTTGATTTGTAGCGTGGCTGCTGCACTGCATATCAGCAGGACACATTTGACACATTGTCTAACCTGGAAATTAGGACTTTCAAGAAATTATAACTTTCAAAAGTATAGGAAAACTACTTCCATTGTCAGTTAAGCATTAGTTACTCTAATATCTCCAAAATATATGCATTCCTCTTCAATCCTTGCACTGCACAGCATTCAGCATTCTACCCATGATGTATTGAGTTCCAGCTTGTCAGTAGTAAATCATGAAACTGCACAATACAATCGGTGAAATCAGTTGGTTTTCACACCCAGCTTTTATAAGATCTGGAGATATCATATACACTACCACGTCCTTCTGCTGTGCCAACTTTTCTCTGCCACCCACCCACCCCTCTCCCTCCTTCTTTTAGCTTTTCTCCTATCTATTCTCTCCTCCCCTTTTCCATCTCCCCACAAGTACACATTCTCCTTGCTCTTACGCATAATCTGAATGGTTTAGTCACTGCTAGTTGAAGCCTCTAGACGTCCCTTGGGTTACTGTGGGATAGTCGTGATGACAAGATTGCTTTGCTGTGGTCTGTGGAATAGCTGATTAACATGCCTATGGGGAGATAAGTGTTGCTCTGCCAGGCTCCGTCCAACCCTGTGTCTCTCCTACAGAAACCAACCAGTCTCCCACCCTCACTACCACTATTTTTGCCATGATCTCAGTGACACTGTTTGGATAACACGGACTGGTTTCCACAAGGCAGGTGAGTCTTTGTTCTTTTTCTTTTTCAGTATGCGTCTCATGAGTTTGATATTTTGATAATAACTTCAGTTACATTAGCTGGTTACATGAAGCATCTTGACTTAGAGTGAGTTAGATTTCTAACTTGTATTCAATATAACCATAAGAACACAGAGGCAGTCTTGTGCAACTGGCGACAGGTAATTAAGCTTTAAAAAAAATTGTTGATAGATCTATAGATATTAATGTGTTAGCATGGTATTCCCCAATCAGTGTTGAGTGAGATATACTGTAGGTCATCTGCGTGTCCTTAAGATTAACACTGTAGGTCATCTGCATGTCCTTAAGATTAAAACCTAAAGTTTGATTCAACACTTGCATGGGCCTGATTTCCCCTCTGTGACTTCCTGCCTTAATTGAAATCCACTCTGCATTCATTTGAGAATAATGGAACCTTCTTTTCAAAGTGCTTTTTTAAAGAGAGGTTTCTTGGAAGGCACCCTACTTTCCTGTACACTCAATTCACCTTCATCAGGGCTCTCTTGGGTGGTGATGGTGTATGGGAGGCATGTATCTGATTTAGAAGGGGTGAGGGCTTAGTAGGGGGCCTTTGACAGCATTTTATAAACTTAAAGACGTAATGCCATCCTGTGTAACTGCTAATGCATATTCATGATTTTTCATCAGTGTGAAAGTTTCACATGTAGTCTTTTCAGCTTTAGATTTTGTCCCTCTATGAGGTTGCTTTAACTGGTCATGTCTTAACAGCAAGAAAGTGTGTGTGTGTGTGTGTGTGTGTGTGTCTGTCTGTGTGTGTGTGTGCATGTGTGTGAATGAGGCCATATGTTGCAAGGCTGTAGTATGGCCTGCACTAATTAACTTTCTCATTGAAGTTGCATTTTCAAAGTTCCATAAACTGTTTTTACTTGTTTTGTACATTTCATAAGCAGCCTAATATACATACACTTTTAATTATATTCTGTGGTATTTTTTTGTATAAAAGATAAAGATGGGTTAAATCCAATTCAGCAGGGCCCTTGGCTTGTAAGTGAGTATTGTGTGAATTGTCCTGGTTTAAATGCATATTACCAAATGAATAGGACATGCGCATCCAAAATTTAGGGCAGGTGCAGGACAGACTTTTTTTTTTATCAGAAAAAGGAAATATAGTTTGCACACTGCAAAGCAGCTTCCGAAGCAGTTGCACATTTCAGCGTACATGCATTCTTCAGAATAATTCCTCTGTTGTGTGCAGAATGTATTCCCCCCTTTTTATTGAATTGGTTAGTCAACTATTTAAAAGTCTTTGTAGCTGGCCAAAATGACAATCCTGTGTAGCAGCATAGTAACAGTTGTTCTGTGTACATCTGTCTCAGATGCCTGGGACAGTCCTAGGTGTGTTTTAAAAGAAGTACTTAATTAAGGGGTGAGAGGGATGTTAACCAGTGTAGGACAGGGACATCATCTGCTCTGATGAATGGTAGAGTGGATAGTAAATCACCCACTGGGGAAGAGCAGTCAGATTCCTCTCTGCGGTGATGTCACCACAATCGTGCGTGAAACAGATCCAGACTTGAACAGCCCGGCCTGAGCCAGATGTTTCTGTTTCACAGCAAACTCCACGCCAGATAGCACGTACTCAGATATGCTCTGCGCTGGCAGAGGAGCGTAGTGGCTTAGATCAAACTGTTCTTATATTGACAGTAATGTAGTCAGACAGTCAGATAGTCAGAAGATGGTATGTAGCCTGATTTAATAATCGCCTAAACTATACTGTATAGTATGTATAGGTCATCTGGTGTTTTTTCAATGTTTGTATAAACTGTATTTCATGTCTCTCTTTATTTCAGGTAATATACTGCTTGATTCGACCATCAGCGAACAGGGATTACAATGGCTAACCAATACATCAAGCATAAGTGCCTTTGGATCTATGTTCTGAACTATGACAAAGTGTAATACGGAAAGAAATGGAGATTGTTCCAATGGTGAATTTGGAGGAACATCAGTCGCTGACAATGTCAGGATTGTCGGCTGTGGTCTTCTCAACACCAGATTCTTCCTCAGAATGTTCTGCTCTGACAGAGGACCCCTCCGCTACCAGCTCACAAGAGCACAGAGAGAATGAAAGTCTACCTGAACCCCAAATCTCTGAGCCATTGGGATCAAATAAGGGTATTCCCAAGCAAGAGAAGCATTTTTGCGGTGTCACTGAATTTATGGCTCCCAGGTTTTCTAAGGAGCCTGGCCATGAGCCACTTATCCCTGCGCGAGCCCCTTGGGAGCCTGCCCAGAACCATAATCTGCTGGTCTCATCTCACGAGCAGTGCATCGCACCTCCATCACCAAAGCCAGTAGATGACTCTTATGGTGAAATTCCAGATCCTGTCCCTTTCATAGAAGGACACCCAGACGTAGAGTATCAGAAATATTTTGCTGCTGGCATATCTGTTGAGGTTGTCAAGAATGTTGACTCTTTTAGCCTGGCAGAAGACTTGAACTCGGCTTATAAAGTAAAGGGCCACCTTAAGATGAATGGTCACATCATTACACCGTTGTCTCTCAAGGAGGAAGATTGCTCTATCCTCCCTCTTACACCTACTGTGGATGATTCACATATACCGTCTCTCCCTGTGACCGCCAGTGAGACCTCTAATTCGGGCCCAAGGTCCTGGGATCTACCGCGCATTGTAAAGCACAAACCTAGCTCCATCACCTTCTCGGATTATACCTGTCCCATCAGCGCGAACCAGGGCATTGTCATCAATGAGAGCTCTGATGGTGAAGAAGAATCTTCACTAGAGGACGATGGCGATGGTGACGGTGGTGACTGCGATGACGATGATGGTGACGACGATGATGACGTGTTCCCAGAGTTGCCTCAAAGCAGGGAATTCCTTGTCAGTCGCAAACGTAGAAACAATGGCAAAGACAAAATGAGGAGAAGTGCCATGAGTTCTCAAGCAGAGTCCATGGACATCTGTCACACCGACAGTAATGGTGGTTATGAAGCAGAACGAGAGGCCAGCAGTAGAGAGGTATGCTGGCTTTCATTTTAAAATGATCAACAGTTAATTTTCCTCTTTACATATCAATGAAACATTCATCTATATATATATGTATGTAAAGGTATAATTTTACCTCACTTATGCTTTTGGTTTTAGTACAAAAATCCAATGTTATAAAGAGAATAATCATTGTTTGCCAGATCTCATGTTGATATTATAGATAATCCATAATTAGAATCAGCGTTTAGGAGTAATATTGACTCCACATTTTTAACCAAATAGCCTTTATTAGTAAAACACAGGGCCAGAAGGAATGCAAACAACTTCTGCTTTCTCTCTCTCCACTCCTTCAGCTAGCAGCACTGTTTTGACAGCATACGTTTCGGGGCATGGTCACACAGAATTTATCCCCCCATTACCTACAGTTCCCCTTTGTTTTAACATGTCAAAGTTGATCTGTGTCCTTTTCTCTCAACCTTTACCCTGGCCTTGTTAATATCCATCTCATGACCTCATCCTCCCTTTTTTATTAGTCTTTTAAAGTTTCAACTTACTGTAACATTCATAAACAAGGTCACAAACGTCCAATATATTATTTTGTACATTACGGCCAGAGGGAGCATATCAAATAACACATAACTGTCATGCTTCTCTAAACTGCTGATAACGACATCCAGTGGTGTTGGCTTGACAGTTAGTTAGTGTGACACAGTGTTTTAAATGGGTTGTTTGGGAAAATCTTTGAAGAATGCAGGGAAGTCAGGAAACACATTTTAGCGAGGCATGCTGGTGTGCCGTGAGACAAGATTTTGTGACACACACAAAATATTGTTGCAAACTATACAAAAAGTTATGAATTATTTAATATATATCAGTACTTTGCGTACACTCATTTTCCAATACAGAGGCAAATTCTATACCCCAATTGCATTTATTTATGTATTTATTACCACTTTCAACCCACCATCCCTATTTCGGGCATGTATACAGTAGGCAAAAATATATATATATTTATTTTTTTAAATTGCGAAAATAGCAGATCTACAATCAACGCATCACTGTGCAATGCATTGTGACCTTGTAGATCAGCAGTTTTCACTATGAATAAAGTTGTGCCTTGAGATTTTGACTTGCCCATTGGTGTTCCTGGTGGACAAAAAGTTTGAATACCATTGGCAAGCAATTCTTGGAATGTTGAAATGTACAAAAATATTCAAATGCTGTACATAAGGAGGATTTAGTGCAAGGTGTTGAAGAAAGGGTTGATTTTGTGCTGGCACACGAATGCAGTTCTCCAAAATAGCCATATGAGGGCATCATCTGCACAGTGATCTGATCTGTGACTATTCATACTTGAATCATTTGTTTTAGCAATGATATATATATCCTACTGTATATGCCATTGCCTTTTCTAACTTCCCTGCTGTTTTGTGCCTGTGTTCAGCTCATGTTTTGTATCATAGGCTGTCAGCAGTGTAATTTATGCATTGTATTAGCCAGGTAGTCATTGCCCTTTCGCATGACCGACTGCTACATTCTGTTACCTCCATGGTGATCTGTGGCACTTGGTGGGTGGCGTAGCCAAGGCACGGAGCCCAGAGCTCAGACACTTAACTCCTCATTTCCATGTCAAAGACACTGTGTTGTGGTTCACAATGTGGCCAATTTGCGCTGATAAAGTTATAGTCGGTTCACATTTTATTGTCCACGGAAGATAACATTAATGCATTTATCTAGAGGATTGACTCATACCAGCCCGGTTGCCATGGCATGGGGGGTTCACACAATTGTTGGAACTGGAACAAGGAAAGCAATGAAGAGATGAATCAAGGGTACTGTCTGGTTTTAGTCTCAAGCCTTCTCTGGAATTTGCCTCATTCTGTGCAGAAGTGCCTTCATTCCAAACCAGCACCTTGTGCGGAATGCGGATGGCAAGAGACGGTGTGAATGTGTTCCAGATTTGTATTGAATGTGTGCCAAAATAGGGCATCAGTTCCTTGCCTCTGTGTTGGCCTGAATTTAGGGCTTAACTAGAAAACTGCACCACTCGCCAGGCTAGGTTGCCTATCCTGGTGGGGCCCTCCTACTCAGGGCCCGCAAAACTTGGAAGTCAGTCATCATGGCAAATTGAAATGGAATAGATAATGTGTACCGATCTGTGTGAGTTTTGGACAAAATCTGTAGTAGCAAAACTTGTGTTTTGAAGAAAACGCAAAATGGCAGAAAATCGAGTCTGGCACAAATGGCTGGGCCATATATGGCGAGTTGCGTCATGGTCCAAGGAATCCAGGTTTTGTCTTATTTTTATGTATGACCTAATTATAGGCCAAAACGTGAAGTGGTCTTTTTTTGGGGTGGTGGTTAACTTCCTTGTTCATTCCCCGGCTATGTAATGTGTTGAGGTGTCCCTGAGTAAGACACTTAACGTGCGCCCACGCTATCCCTTGGCACTATGCGTTATCCGTTAATTGCGGACAAGGCAGTTGGCGCTGCCTCTAAATGATATTGTGCTGACTGCCTTATTTGTGCTCGAAGGTGTGGCTGATGTGTAGTTGCGCTATCCGTGAAATTACCACACGCGTATGGGAATGGGAATTGCGGGTCCTCAGACCACCATCCTTTTGGTTATTTGCTAAAAAAGTGTACCGCTGTCTACTTGCCTACAAGTGCGCCGGTCATGGAGTGTTTTTTTTTTTTTCATCTCTCTCTCTCTGCGCAGCACATTCACTTTTACTGTAAAGTGTGACTGCATGTTAATTCCTTGTGTTTTTATCAGCAGTTGCCAGTTAAGTTTATCAAAGACAAATAAAATGTTGTTTCATCTGCGTTCGTTATAACCACACCAGACCATTCAGTTTAATTAATCCAGAACACAAGCAATTGCTGTAATTGAAAGTTATCTATAACAGCAATGTGTGACTGATAATTCTGTGTATCAAATATGAGTTCATTACAAAACAATCAAATGCTCCAGCTTGAAATTTCGGGATTGCATCTTCCATATGCAGAGATGAGAGAGTGTATGACAGCACTAGACATACTGTCCCAAACCACCATAAATGCCCAAACCACACCTATGCATAATGTAATGTGTTTTAGGGGTAAGGCTGGTGGCGCACGATATCAACACGGCCGTGGGAACGCCTCTTGCGCAATGCAATCCCCAAATAGCAAGTAGCGCAGCAAGAGCGCACGATAGGGCCCTTAACCCCTAACTGCTCCCTGGGCGCTGCCCCCCACATTTCACTGTATAATGCAAATATACAATGAAAAAAAGACCTTACAGGAGTGCAGACCAAATTATTATAATTATAATTAAATATTATTATTAAAAAGTGCTGACACACACCGGCTGGACAGGAGCAAAAACATAGTTTCCGGCATTCGGCCATCTAGCCTGGCAGAGACAGTATAAGGATTGCACCATGTTCCACCAATAATACATATGGCCTCCTATTTCCATAAGCAAGAGACACGTTTGTTTTGTCCCCTTTCTGTGACCCTGATGTAGGCTGTACCACTCCATAGAGCGAATGAAAGAGGAACATAGAAAAGGTAATAGTGACAGCAGCATACAGGATTTTCTTCAGTGTATGGGTTAATTACTAGATGATGGTAGTATTGCCATAATGTAAAGTATACTTAAATTGCAAAAGTTCAGGCAAACATATTTTACTATTAAGTGTTGACAGGGTCACTAGGCTGCATTTCAATATGAGATCATAGATTATAATCAGTAGATAAGTGATTTCTATACTTGAGAGTGTTGTACATGGTGAAGGGCTAACTATACACAGTGGGTGCTGCTGGCTGGGTTAAAAGTAGAACATAGTTTAAGGATATAACCTGCGCTATGGTTTAGACTTCTTTATTTAACAATATAAAGAAGTTTAAACCATAGCTTGGTGTGCCGGCTCTATCCTTAAACTAGAGTTCTGCTCTTAGGAGGCCATAAGAACAGCACATGATATTGAGTGCTTTTGGTTGCTGGTAAGTGCAAGTGAGTGCTAACTCTCTAAACACATTGATCCTGTGTCTACCATTCTATGCACACACTGGTCAGGCACACGCCTGGGAGCTACGGCAGCAAAAGGCAGCTCTTTCTCTCTCTCTCTCTCTCTGTGACCCCCGGCTATGTGACCCCAGGCCACCTCCCAGGCCCTTAGACGCCCTGAGAGGTCAGGAGGAGGGGGTTGCTGAGATTTAAGTCATTCCTTGGAGATTGAGCAGGGAACATCACTTGTCCTCTTGTGCTGGGGTCCATCAGCTGACCCTGGGTGGTCGATGAAGTCAATGGACTGACTGGTGTCTATTCCTTTAATTCCTTGTAACTTTGAGGGGGGAAACGGATCACTTTCAGCTTTGAAATACATGTTTTATACTGAAAGACTGATGCTTATTTCACACTCTGTCTGTTGGTGTCGCGCACCAAAAATAGGCAATCTATGTGTTCGTAGATTGGCTATTTTTGTCGGGTGACGCCATCCTACGACAAAGTATAAATCAGTCTTTAAGCCTCAGTGAACATGTACTGGCAAATACAGAGAACACATGTACACAGGGGGAGAAGACGACAGCCTCCACGCGGCCTCCCCTGCAAGTAACAAGAAATGGTGCAAGACCAACTTGTGAAACAAACATATGTCGCCAACCAATCATTGAGCTGGAAGACCAGGCCATAAGAGGCCAGGGGGACGCAAGTCCACGCCAGGACCATCTAGCGCCAAGGTCTTTCAGCGCTCCAACTCAATGTCGAGGGCCTTACCAATGCCAAATTGGAGGTCATACGCCATCTCGCCGAGTCCAATACAGTAGCTGCTGTCCTTCTTCAGGAGACCCACTGTCCATCTTATTTGGTGCAGCTTCAGTAGACACCATGGTCTGTCAACCTTTTGTGAGGGCTGACCTCAGCTGGACAGACAGATGGTTCCTCGCCTGGCTCCAGTGTCGAGTGACCACATCGGCTCTCCTGCTGGCACCCGCCATCTATGGGATTTCAACTGGGGATTTCAACTGTCGGCATACACACTGGGGATACAGCCACACATCTGCAGATGGAGAGTCGCTGAGCACAGATGCTCTTCTCCTGTACGAACCCAAAGAGCACCCAAGCTTCCACTCTGCCCGATGGAACACCCACACCAAACCGGACCTGGCTTTCACCTTGTGCCACAATGCTGAACCCACACCAGAGAGACGCGTCCTTGACAGGTTCCCCCGATCCCATCACCGACCATCCATCATCCAGGTCCCTTCTCTGGTGCAGCCAGTAGCCTGTCAGGAGGAGATGGAACTTTAGTTAGGCCATCTGGCAGGCATACACAGCAGAGACAGAAAGAACATCAGTCTGTCTCCCGGACCCAGATTCTCCGGATGTGGACGCTGTGTACACTGCCTACTGCGACGTCCTCTTAGGGGCAGCAAAGAAGACCATTCCACGAGGCTACAATGAGAGCTATATCCCAGGTGGGATGAAGAATTCAGCCACCTGCGTGACCACCAGCAGGCTATCGCCAGGGAAGATGTGGATGTAATGGCAACGGCACTTCTCCAAAATCTGGATGCCACCCGTAAGGCCAGATGGACTGAAGTCGTCTAGTCAGTCGACTTCACCCACTCCAGCCGCAAGGCGTAGCAGACCATCAACCGGCTGACTGGCAGAAAAACAACGCCCCCCACTTATCCGGTGGCAGCAGATGCCATCGTGTCCCACCTCCTCAAGAACGGCCACTTCCCTGGAGTGGATAAGACTTTGCCCGCCTGACATCGTGCAAGGTTTCTTCCCTCTCCAGGGCAGCCCGTGCCGATGCCAACTTATGAATTTAGTGCAGTCATCAGAAAACTGAAGCAAGGCAAGTCACCAGGACGTGATAACATCGACCCAGAGTTCGTGATCCACCAGAGTGCAATAACATCTGCCTGGCTCTGCGCGTTCTTCTCGTCTTGCTTCCGGAGGTCCAAGCTCCCCAAGACCTGGCGCTGTGCTGCTGTCATAGCCCTTCGGAAGCCAAACTTGCCTGCGGAAGACCCTAAGTCCTACAGACACTCTGCTCTGCGTCCCATTTAAGATCTTGGAGAGGATGATCCACAGCCGCATTGAGCCAGTGGTGGACCCACAACTTCCAAGGGAACAGGCTGCTTTCCGCCTGGGCAGGTCAACAGTGGACCAGGTAACACTGATCACGCAAGATCCTGGATACCGCTACATCAGTGACCCAGGAGATGGCATCATCGAAGAAGATCTACCACACAGGCAATGGACTCTGCTGAACCGCCTGCCTTGCTTCAAGTCAGGAAGTGGGGCCTGGCAGACAGCGCAGCATGCGAGTCTGAGCAGACTGCGGAACACATCATCACCATCTGTCCCCTGTACAGACCACATTCAGAGGCCGGCCTCTTCCAAGTGGGACCAGAGACAACGGCCTGGCACGGCGTGAGTTTGACATTTGACGATGATACACGAAAGAAAGAAGAATGAGATGTACACAGCAAATTCCTGAGTGTTATAACACGCTGAAGTTTGCTGTCAATTTTACACCGTACCTCTGTATATTGCTATTATAATTCGAACCAAACAAAGTCAGCCATTGCTTAAAAAATCTAAAACGGTCTCTATTATTCAACTTGGTATATCCTTCACATGCAGACGATGTATTTGATTGTCATCAATCGATTTACAGATTTACACTTTTCCAGAAGCTTACAGGAGCCCTCCAGACAGGAATCACATTTTGGTAACCCATTAAGAACAATAATTGCCTCTTTTTTTTATCTTTTTTTTATTTTTGCCGAAGACACCCTTCAATAGAATGATTGTGTTTGGAGAGAGTGAACTTCAATGCGAGGTTGTAGAAATGACTGGCTCCAATGGATTCACTCAGGCCCCAGACAATATTTTCAGATTTAATTCCAGGAAATGAATGAATAGCTTTGTTGTTTATGTCTTTGAGTCCAGTAGCTGTGCAGCAAAGCTCTGAATGGGAGCTTCAGTATTTAATTTCTAATTGACACATGTGTGCACATAGGCGCACAACGCACGCTCATGCATACATATATGTATATACACACACACACACACACACGCACACACACACACACACACACACACACACACACACACACACACACACACACACACACACACACACACACACGCTCTCTGTCTCTCTCATACTCTGTCACAAACTCGATCGACCAGCAAAAACATCAACTTGTTCTCATATCTGAAGTCATTTCTTTCTAATCAGCCTAATCCCATGAAGATGGTATTTTTGGCATCTTCAAGGAGTGGTTCCTCCATGCTTTCACACATGGCTCTCTGTAAAGACCATAGTCAAAGATGGCATTTCAGGTGACAGACCATAAGGCGTCACAGCCTTTGACCATATCAAACATCCTCATCATCGAGTGTGAAAATGCTCGATACATACAAAATCAAATATAATTTAACAAATACCTCGATATTGACATTGTGACAATAGCCTTTTTCCCCAAAAAAAAGTGGCAGATCTACAAGCTCACAATACAATCTATTTTTGCAAATTTTTGATCATTAAAGGACGACTTCACCCATTTTCAACCTATCTTCATATAATTGGTCCTCACTAATACTCATGATAAAATTGTACCCTTTTTTTCTCTACTCGGTCTGTGTCTCATAGGAGGGCTGTGGACAGTCCAGAAACCTGTCTACCAGTGACATCATGTCTTCTATTACAATGGCTTCTATTATTGCATTGCAACTTTCCAGGAATAGAAAGCCTGCCGTTTCTATTAGCTTGGATTCCCCATCAATGATGTCACTGGTAGACAGGATTCTGAACTGTCCACAGCCCTCCTCTTGAGACACAGACCAATTATATGAAGATAGGTTGAAAATGGGTGGAGTCGTCCTTTAAGTGATTAAAAAACAGGAAAAGACAAAACTTTCAGGGGTTGACATTAAGGCATTTTGTCACTGGCCCTACCAATGTAACCACTGCTTATTAATTGAAAAAATAATGAACTAATATGGTGCAATAGTAATGTATTTTAAAATGTCATTCTAAGTTGGAAGATATTCTGATACACAGTATTTCTAGAAGCCTGCATCTATCTCACATTGACATGTAGGATATAAGACTGCAGTGAACATGTACGCATCTCACAGCAGTGAGCAGTGAACTGCTTGCACTGCAGGGTGCGCTGTGCTGTGGGTGCAGACCAGTGAAGACAGCAGACGGCTCTGTCTCTCTGTCTGTCTGTCTGTCTGTCTGTCTGTGCCGTGGTGCAGACCGATGAGACGGCTCTGTCTGTCTGTGCTGCAGGTGTAGACAGCAGACAGCTCTGTTTGTGCTGCGGGTGCAGACAGCAGACGGCTCTGTCTTTCAACCACGGGTTCACAAAACAGAAAACACATTTGTTGTAGTGGTAATTACCCAGATGATTTAATATAAATTACAATACATTATATAGGAAATAATTATGTGAAATTATTTATTTATTTATTTTGAAGGCATTCGTTTACTGGCCCAAGTGGGCAAGTTGAAGGTTTGTTCTGCTGGTCCGTAGGGTTTAAATATTATTTATATTATATTTATAATGTCGATCCCTGTATGTCATATATAATGATATTGCGATATCCAAAACACCACACGATATGATATCACAATATCGGTATAATATCAATATATTGCTCAGCCCTAAGACACAGTGTCACTGCTTGATTTTTACCTGAACCATTTTCTGGCTCTGGAGTTGGCCAGTGAATCCATAGTGGAATTTAAATTCTTGTTCCTTAGTGCTGCAGTGAAATGAAAGTAGATTGTAATTAAATACCTAATGCCCTACCCCCCCCCCCCCCCCCCAACATTAAACACACAAACACACACACACACACACACACACACACACACACACACACACACACACACACACACACACACACACACACACACACACACACACACACACACACACACACACAAGCACAATGCTCTTCTTTCTCTGCCAGGCCCTGTTCAGATGGCAAACTAACAATGTTAATTTATGCCACAGTGACTGAGGTGCATCCTGCTGATTTATGAGCTTGAACCTCTGGGTCTTCAGACACAGCCCGTGTCTGTTTGTGGATGGTCTATTTATATGTACTGGGTGTCTGGGGAGTAGTGAAACCTATAGGCAGGGAATTCCATCATACTCTGTTTGGCACACATGCCTTGACTCCTCGTCATTTGCTCTTTCACCCTGGGCATTGGCTGAAGGGATAGTATTTCCTACTGCGGCAGTGGGGCAGGTTGGCTGTTGGCTCATCTGCAATTTACAAGATACTGTTTTGGGTATTGCAAGTAATTTTTGTTTGAATTTAGGCCAGCATAGTAAATCGACAGATGTCTTTCTCTAATTAAAAAGTTTGTGGGACTTGAGCAGGTTGGCTGGGCCCTACGGGTGCCCAACCAACCTGTAGGAGTAGCTATAGTGCAATGAGTGACAGATCTACGTCCTCTGCCAGTTTCCCACCAGCTAACATGGCAAATTGTGTTCTTTGGGAGCGCCTGGCCAAGCCGGAGGCACCATGGAGGAATAGAACCCCAGTCTCCCCGTTGGTGGGCAGGAACGTGATGTTACCCCTGCACTCTGACGTCCATGAACGTGACTTTTCGCTCAGAAGTGGCAGAGGCCATCGGAGTGTGTAATGATATTATAATATTGAGATTACTGTAGATTATACGAGACAAAGTAGATCATATGAGAAGTCTGTTGAACTGTTTTAAATCTCAGAATTGTTGCAGTGTCTGCGATGCCAATCCACCACGGTCGTGTGTCTTTAAAGGAACACAATTGGCCGTATACTGGAGAGCTGCACTTGCAACTCCCACAGGCTGTGGCGGTGCCTGTCAGCAAGTGGTGTTGAATAGTGAAGAGTAGTAGTATAATATCTATGCCTCTTGGCCAGTTAACAATTTTAAAAGAGTCACTAAGGTTAAATACAAAATAAAAGGACTGAGGTTCCTGGTAGGGTACAATAGCAATGGCAACACAGAACCCCCCCCCCTTTTAGAGGGGGGGGGGTGTTGCAGTGGACCAGACAGAATCCTTCTATTCTGCAGTACATTACACAGACCTGTTATTAGCATGACCATTCCAGCAGCTGCACCTTTAAGCCAAATGTATACTTCATCGCACAGCTGTGTTGCTCGCCAAAAATACCAGACTTTCAAGCTAACATTGACGCAACACATTGTAATGAGGATAGGACAGCCAGTAATGGTGAAAAATGCAATGAATTTTTCAGAGCTTTATTATATCAAGTTTTTCTTATTTCAGCAGCGTGTTCATTACAATCCAGTGATGGTTGAAAAGTAGGTAAATATGTGGTAAACAAAAATAAAAATATAATGTTTTAGAAGCAAATAATTTTGGGGCAAAAACAAAAGCGGATATATCCCTCTCGCAAAATAAAATGACCCTGATATCAGATATCCCTCCTGCGAAGACAAATGGCTTCTGTGAGCTGATGCCACTAGCTCTTTCTTTAACAAAAGTGAAACATAATTATCTTTATTCTCTGATTTCAGAGGGATCACGGTGTCTTTCTTTATCTCAGTGCTTCCTTGTTTATCCACAGAGATTTCCCCATGTCAAGTCCCCATGGTCTGAGTCTATGAACCAGCTGATGAGGAAACTGGACCAGCTCAACCTGGATATAGAGGAGGCCCTGAGTGCCAGCTCCTCCCCCTGCAATACTCCCTGCACCATACGCAAGAAACAGGTGAGAAGGTATTTTCAAATCATTTATTTTATCATGGCCATCAGGTGCCTCAATTTTGTCTGGATGCTCCAACAAAGACAATCGATTCGACAGCGTTTGTGCGTGGGAAGCCGGCAGGAGATCGTGTCCTTGTCGCTGCACTAGTGACTCCTACTGATCGGCCTGAATGCCAATTCAGCATGCAAGGGAACTGGAGAAGACAGCGTGAACCTTTGTGTGTTGCATTCTCCCAGATGCCATCAAAGAACAACACTGTGCAACACTGTGCCTCCGTCTCAAACACGGAACAGGAAGTAATCAGTTCATGGGAGCCCCTGTGGCGTGTTTGATATGAAGTTGCGCTGACTATGGTATCTATAGCAATACGCGTCATCGGTTCCTCCAGCAAAGTCTGTGACTGTGAACATGGACGTTAGACACTTAGGACTTATACATATTGTAATACCAAATTCCGCACACATTCTAATGGAACATTTAATGCAAATCTGCTCATGCTTTTTTTGCTTTCCAATATCAATTTACTTTTCAGTGTAGAAAGGAAGTCCCAATGGATTTGTAGGAGCATTCAACAGGATTTAATGTCCCAGTAGGTTGAAGAAGAACTGCATATACATTCAAACAAGTTGTACTAACTTAACCACTTAAGCCCTGTATACTTTGAATAGTGAAAATAGCCGTTCTACAAGATCTTGTAGATGTGCCTTTTCACTTCTTTTATTGCGACTTTTTGAAAATGAGACACTTTTCATCGATAAATGACATAATCAAAATAGGGATGCCAGGTTGAAAAGTGGTTAAGCCATGGTTTGGGGTTGGATATGTTTGATCTGTCATGAGTCATAAGCTTGACTGTATGACTTAAAGCTGTTGGATAGGGTTATCTGTCTATGACACTATGGGCTTTGTCCGTCTGTCTTTTACTATGTTACTGACTGGCGTCCATTTTATGATGCAAGTCTCTTAGATGTGACGCTAGAGTCTGCAGTGCTCCACCCGAATCTGGTCAGAATGGCATGGCAGAGACAAACAGCCATTGTGCTTTGAGGTTCCAACTGGGACCATGTAACGCTGTTCCTAAAAAAGGCTCCTCTCATGGTGGCATGTATCATGAAATATCCCACTAGAGTTAGCATTTGGGAACAAAAGTGCTCTTTTGGAGTCCTTATGTACCACACAGAGAGGCTGTTGTGTTGAAGGAAGATGTTTGTATGATTTAGTCCATTAGGAATGGTTGAGAGAGTGGTACATGCCTCGCAGGCATCTGCATAACCATCCCAGGCATTCACTATTACTCGCTTTAACTAATGGCAAGGAACCGGGCAAGACGAGACATCTTTACTGGGGTATTTGACAAGGTCATAATCTCTGTCCTCTCAAAGGACAATACACACATACGGGCTCCTTTGTCTTGTCTCTGTCAAGCTGAAGTGAGAGTGGAGATTTTGCTTCCCCAGCCGCTGACCTCAGCCTCTTGTTTTCTTTTCCCTTGGCCACCAAAGAGCCCATCCTGTCCTGGTCTCTTCTGGCAGAGAGAGAGACGGATCCAGTGTTGATTATTGTCCTGTTGTTGTTGCAGAGCGATGCTGTTTCAAGGACCGCATTAAACCAATCCCTCAACAGCCAAGCCCTCCGAAGATCAGAAAAGGAAGAATGCCAGAGCCACAATAGGTCCCCCACTCCTCGTAGCACATCCGTTGGAATAAGAACAAAAAACAAAAAGACGGTAAGCTCTGAGGCTCAAAGCCTTTTCTCCAGTCCTTCTAATTGTTTGCTTGACTTTGAAAATATACGATACATATGTGGTGGAGAACTTTACTACATATTTGTAGCCAAGTTGAAGAGCTCTTGCTTCTGTCTGTGAGCTCCCGAGTTCCTTGCAGTATACAATACTGAAAACATCCTTTCTTCAAATGGGATCTGATTTGGGATTTTTGGGTGACTGCCATGACCTGCTCAAAGCATGTTTCCTGTACTGCAAAAAGTAATTTAAAGATTGTACCCCCTCCCCTAATTCAAAGTTCCTGTCTGTTGGTGGCTGGGAAATTTTAGTTTGGAACTTTTCCCAAATTAACACAAATAATACCAATGAGTCTGTTACATTACAGCAGTCATCTTCAGTGATCCCAACATGCTGTATTGATCACATTGTATCTGGTTAGCCAATATGACATGTTTTGCCATGGTGAGCTATATTTCTCAAATGATTGTTCCTGAAAGGATGCTGAGACGGTAGATACAAGCAGGACAGGTGATTACAACCATTCCCAGGGAGGGAATCAATGCGTCTGAGTTGTCAACATTTTATTTTTTAAATGTGAGTATGGCTAATAAGATTAGCATTACCCTAGGAAAACACAATTTAAAGGTAGGGTAAGTGATTTTCTTTGGTTAAAATAGGTGTTAAATAGCTCTATATTCTGATAGTACTCATTGCTATAGAGTGTTTGTTCAGTAAAAGGAGTCTTCTTGTCTCTCCAGCTCTTTATAAAACAGAAAATGCATTTTCGTTGCAGTTTCAGTTTCATTTCCAATTTTATCCAATTAGGATAGAGAACTCAATCAGGATATAGATTAAACAAGTGAAATTGGAAGTGATGACACTAAGAAATGAGCATGCAAAATTGGAACTGGAAACTATACAAATGAAGCTTAAAAATGGGTACTTTCTCCTGATTGGCTGAGATTTTGACACCTACCGGAAAATGTATTTTCTGTTTATTAAAGAGCTGGAGAGACATGGAGACTCCTGTTACTGAACAAACACTCTATAGCAATGATTACTATCAGAATGTAGTGCTTTAACCTTTTAACAAAATACTTGGACATGGCATGGATGGCAGAGTGATTTACAGAAGGTAAAGACAAACAAATTAATTTGTAACAACTCGGTTATACTCTCTAACCTGTCCACTGGGATAGATGTCTTTATTTTTGTTTTTCATCTAAGCTTCAGTGACACAATGCTACAGAATGGGTTGAATCAGAGTAACACCTGGAGGTGCTAAAGCCTATGTTATACTTTGTCATACAGCAGTGTCGCTCGTCGTAAATACCCGATCTACACACTCACAACACTTCAGCAGTGTAAATAAGGGGCTATAAATTTATTTTTGCTATGTGCACTTCAGCAACAGATTTCATAGTCCACCTGTCCATTTTGTGGAACCCATACAACCTCTCAAGAATGGCAACAGCATAACTGAAAATCAGACCGAGGAAGACAGGTGGGAATGATCACATAAGTCAGAAACAATTCTTTTGGCTGTAGTTTAAGCTTAGGTATGGTGCAGTTACATGTGATAAAAATGTCATACGTGTTTAGTCACAGGCTATGTGTAGGTCATGGTTGAGGTGTCTTGGCAGTCATTGATTAGCTGTGCATTGCTAGCGTGTTTTCATCCAGTTTAGTGAGTACCAGGTTCTTTTACATTGACCCAGCAGGCTAATGATAAGCCTGGGTCTAATGCTCTACAATCCTCAGCTACAAGCTCCATCCCCAACCCCTTTTAAATGTGAAAAATCTAATTTCATACCAGTCACACTGATGACATTTGCAACCCAGTGGAGCTCAGATAACATGTTATGAAAGCAGTTTCAACATAATTCGGACAAAAATCACCCGCCTTCATTTTAAGGTGACTAGGTGAGAATGTACAACGTAAAATTCTCAACGTTAATTCAACGCAGAGGGTTTTACAGTGTAGTCGGGCTGTTTGTTGGGTGCATCTAGTTTTTGTCCTTCCTTCTCCCTGCATCTGCCAACTGCAGGGAGAAGTGAAAAGAATTTGCAGCTCTGATGGATGAACATAATACTGTAACAGGACCAATGTGGCTCATTAAACTGGGATTCGCTCTGCCTCGGAAAAGGGTGAGCTGAACCTTGTACCACGGTTTAAGCGTGACCTTGTTAAGCTTCAGAATATAGATAGGTGGAGAGGTCAACCACACTGCACACATTCACTGCACATACACTCCCTCTTTTCCTGTCATGGTTCCCTCACAGACCCCTCTGTATCTTACGTAATAACTATTGAGTCAGTATGAAACTCTGGGCAACAGGGTGTGAGAATGCAATGCAGATTAAATCACAGTTGCAGACTCTAAGAATAAACTGACCAAATGTGTGCGCTTGCTGGTTGTCCTATGCTTGGATGCGTAGTTATGAGATGTCTTTTGTTCATGTGGATGTGGATATATAGCATTAGATAACCCTCCAGCTATCATTCTACTTACAGTACATATAGTCACAGGCTGTGGTTAAATGGTAGAGCCTTGGCCTCAAGGCCCACAGGAAGTATCTGGGGCTATCCTTCTAGCTGAACCACAGAAGATGAATAAGTATGGTGGTTCACATTCTGAAAGGAAACCCTGGAGTGCTAAGCCAGGCTGCGTAATATTTATTGTGTATTTCTCCTCTCGTCCTCCCTTTTCTAACAAATGTACATGCCAGTTGGGCAAACCTGCCAAGTAAAAAATAAAAATAATCTTTGAATGAATAGCTCATGAACTGTGTTTTGGGAAGTCTAGAGGGGATATGTTGAGGAATTGTGTTTGCTAGGGGCCGAAATAATTGCATAATATAAGCAATATACTGTATGTGCATTATAGAATCATGCCAAAAACACAAGTAATCCAACAAGATTTGCTGAACTTGCTTGAACTTGCAGTTAAATGTCTAAGTCTCTTTGCGACTTACATGTACGGTATGTTCTCATCAGTTTTACTTTTGCTATTCAATGCAGGTTCAGATTGTGATAAAGGCATCTGGTGTGTCTCCCCTTTGCTCTGTTACATTGTCATTGAATAGAGACTATTTGAGTTGAGGGTTCCTAATTTTAAGTGGTGTTGACAGAGACTGATGGAACCGAGGGTGCAGTTCTCTGTCACCTGGCCTGACCAGTCGTGTGACTGTGCTGTTGACTCTCAGGGAGAGTGTCATTTGTGCTGGGAGAGCAGCTATCATTCACCAACACAGACCTGTCATTCCACATAAACATCCTTGTTGATGTTAGCAAGGGTAACGCTCCCACTGACAACAGTCCTGAAAGGGACTCTGTGCTCTTCCTGCATGGAGGCTGTCATTTGTCGTGACCCACAACCTTTGACATGTGTCCACCATCTGACTGGAATTAGTTTGAACTGGGGCGCTGTATGTATAAAGTGGGGCAGGACTAAAGATATGCTTGGATGGAATACTTTTTTGCTCCGCTGTCGAGGGAGAAAGTGATGTTTTCAACCCTTTTGAAACCTTGTAAAATAGGCTCATCTGTGCTGAATCTCAGCATTTTGTTCTTGGGAGCGCAAATTTTCATGACTTTCTTTTTGAAAGTAGGTCAGATGCTGTCTTGAAACTAGCTTATAGGTCATATTTACTGAAGCAACAGTTCCTTCTCAAGAAGCCATCACATGTGGGATGGTGAGCCAATAACCTACTGTACCCCCATGTTTGTACATTAAACCCTGTCTTTGAGCCTTGTGACTGAAGTGCTTGGTTATGTAATGAAATTCTACTAGGCTGTGCCAAATCTCACAGTCAATAAACAGGAATACTTTGGTAACAACATCAGTGACTGCACCTAATAGTTTACAGAGGCCCCACACCTCTGCACATTTTTCGGGCAGAAGTACAAATGTCGCTGCAAACTCCTCTTTATCACCCATAGATCTTTGTTATTCTGCTCCAGTTCAGGTGTTTTGCTCTTTCTTCGTCCTAATGGGACAACATGGCTTGGCTTGTGTTTGTTCTTATGTATAACATATATTATAGATATAGAGAGGATGTACTGTGCAAACGAACACCACCTGTTCCTTTTATGCAATCTATTGATATTACAGTCAAGTGGCAGCCATAGGTCAGTCATCGACAATAGACCTCTTTCTGAATTGTTGTGCCGAAAATAGCTGATCTAAAAGCTTGTTGAGAGTCTATGGCACGAGTTGTGAGTTTGCAGATCAGCTATATTAAGTGCACAACACCGGCGCACAACAGTACAAATTAAGCATTACAGTTGTGTGAACCTTACGCCATGGCAATACTGTGCAACCCTGATGAAAGATGCACTGTACAAATAATTTTGTCAAGTTAAAGTTTTCAAATTTCAGCTAGCATATTGTCGACCATTTGCCAATTGCTATATCTTTTTTGACAGCTGATTTACAGTAGTGGAGGAACCTGCACAGTAAAATCCATAGTGTTAATTTAACTCAGAAGAGTGTACAAATGTAATGGATCCATTTAATTACATGTGTAAACTCTCGGAATTAAAGATTTTACTGTGTATCTCCCAATGTCCTCCACCTGTATGAATGAATGAACCATTGTAAAGCGCTTTGAGCACTTGGAAAAGCGCTATAAAAATGCAATTCATTATTATTATTGTCACTGTATGGAACCAGTGTATCCACTTAAAAACAAATAGCAGCATCAACAAAGAAATACAGATAGAGCAACATTATGCCATAAACTGTTAGTCCGTCATAGTCAAGTCATCATAGTCTGTTCCATAATACATACAATAAATCTTAAAATAAAATTCTTAAAATATTATTATTCCTTTTGGAATTCAGGATAAGTGCTTTAGAGCCAAAATGTCTGTACAATTTGTTTTACAATGTAGAGCTGTACATATTTGTGTGCATTACTAATAGCCACTCTCTCTTTTTTTTTGTCTTGCAGATGTTCAGCAAGATGACCAATGCAGGGGCAGGTAAGACATTTTATGTGTAAATGGATAGGGTCCATGTTACAAAATGTAGTTTTAGACTGAATGGCTGAAGGTCTAGTTTAACTGAATTATTTCGTTCCCATCACCAGGTAATGGAATGTCCACTGGTGTAAAAATATCTATGTTTATGCTGAAAACCAAATGAAACATTTTACAGTGCTAGAAATGGCTGCTTTTAGACTTACTTTGTGAATATAGAAACTCCTGTAAAGTAAAACAACACGTCTTTTATGTTTTCAAAGTATCATTCTCTTTTCAGAGACACCTCTGAATTGGCCTATAATTAAATGATCATGAATATTACAAATACACCAGGCTGGACTGGGTTCACTCTGCTGTCTGGGGCAGTGTGTTGCAGACAGTTTCTCAAAACTCAACCTCCAAAGCCTCAGAGTGTTCTAGCCAGCAGGGTGGCATTGCTCAAGCCTTAAACAATGTGAACCAGAATGACGGCCACAGGTGTCCATGGCCTCCCTCCCAACCGATGTCTAGAGAATGTCCAACCACACCGTCTCTTATTTTAAAGGCCCTATTATATATTGGTCACTTGGCGGGGCACAGTTAAAATTAGGAAGCATGCCAAATCATTGTTTCTGTTTTGCTGAGGGGAAATATTTGGCCCGCCGTGATGTGGCCCTTGGGGGCAGCTGCAGGATTTGGGTAGATGCCATTTTAGGCTCAGGTTGCACTCTCACATGACCTCTGTTGTACAAGATGGTACCGGCGCACAAGTGTACAATGTGGTCTGGAAAAATTCCACTGCACTTTCGTGGTTTAGCCGACTAATGCGCGGCCTCTCAACGTGTACGTGATATGGATCGTGATTGATTGCTGGGCATACCTAATAGTCATTTTTGGAAATCCTAAGTGGGGGTGCGTGTGGCCATGGTTGATAACTTCAACAACTTTGTCAACACGTCTTTCACGTCCTTTTTCAAGGCATTAGTCATTCATTACCCTGTATTTTCCTATGGTGTACCGTCCTCTTTTTAATAGCACACTGTATATATAGCCACATGGCTGGTGACATACCATTTCCTTTTTAGTTGGGTATCTTGGCTGAAATAAACTGGACCAAAAGTGACCGTCAATGTCAACTTCATTTAGACTTCTCACAGCCACAATATACTTAGCATGATATAATGAAAATATAACCATGGAGGGTGGTATGGTAGTATCATAAAATGGTGAAAGCTCTGAGACATTCAGGCACATGTACACAGACACAGTACAGTATGTACGTTTGTACGCTTTCAGACTTAAATGAACGCTCGGGATTTTGCAATATACAACATTCCCAGCTTGTATTTTACAGCTGAGCTAAGCAGAGCTCCTTTATGACCCCACTATGAGGGGAGCAGATGGTCTGCAGTATGGACCTTAACAACAGTGTTCACTTCATTATGATGACATTGTCCAGTGGGTGAAAGCGTACTCCTTGTATCCAGATCCCAAACACCACAGTGAATGAAAGCCATGCTTCTCTGTGCTATAAAAGCGTAGACCCTGATCATTACCTTGATATGGACATGATTAATTCACACTACGCATGCATGCACGTGTGTGCGTGTGTGTGCACACACACACACACACACACACACACACATACACATACACATACACATACACATACACATACACATACACATACACATACACATACACACACACACACTCACATTTATTTTGTATTAACAGCTAGCTGTAAAAGGCAGAATGCTCAGTCTGTGGTCATCTCTGGGGCTTAGAGTCATTTGTCAGACAGGGTTTGTGTGTGTAATAAAATCCATTCAAATGTGTAAGTTTGAAAGATAAATACACAACATGTGTGTCACTGATTGAGTACAAATGGGCACATTGGTTTTTGAATGTGCTTTTATGAGGAAATCTCATGCAATATTTTTTGTATGAAAGTCAATTCCCCACAGTCTCTCTAACAGTGTTGTGGAAAGTAGCATTGCTTTTCTCTGGTAGATAATATAATGAGAAGAGGCTGGAGTTTTCATCTTTATAACCCCTGCAGCTTTAAGTGACATTAATCAAAGAGATAGCAGATGGCGATAATTTACCATTCAATTCTCCATATGGATAAGTAGCCAGGTCCATGTCAGAGTTATTGTACAGATACAATAATTCTCCATTCATCTGTTTTGTTCATTGCAATAACATTAACAATGCTTTGTTAATACATGTCTGTAGATGTGCTGCTGTAACATTTGTCAGACCATTGGGTAGCAGGCAAAATGTTGTGTGTTCCAAGCAATCTGCCATCATACAGTGTCCTCAAAGACTTTTAAATTGCTGTGTGCAATACTGTAAATTCCACTGTACTCTGCTAGATATTGATTTCTAAACACCTGTATAGTGGAGCATGATATTACTGAGGCTTGGGTCTAATTCATTATTCGTACAGCCGTTTCGCTCGCTGAAAATAACTGATTTTCAATGTGATTCATGGTGATAATTCAGTGGATAATTTGTTATTTTCAGTGAGCGACATGGTCGTATGACGAGGTATGAATTAGGCCTCAACCAGAACCCTGTCCTAGAAGTGTCAGGCTGCCCGCTCTGGCCCTCAGGATTCAGACAGACAGAGGCCATTTAGAGAGTCTCTGTGAATAAATACGCTAATCTACTTTGACTGTGGAAATCTCCTGTCACTGACTATGGGAGAAAACAAAGAGGTAGCTCTCTGAATCCCTGGAGGAGCTTCTTTTCTCTTATTAAGACCCTCTGTCCCTCACACCTCCATGTGAATGACTCTTGGGGAAGCACTCCAGAAACTTGGCTTACTTCCCTGACCAGAAATAATGGAATCTCTTTTTTTCTTCTTTGAAATGTTTTGGTTGAGTTGCCAGCTTTTTTTCCATTCCCTTTTAGTAGTGTAAAAAAAATCACATTGTGATGGATTCCTAAAGGCAGCTTGCTGGCCCTACTGACTTTGATTTCAGAACACTCTAATCAAGTCTCCAGATTCTAGTAATTTGCACGCACTATAGATTGTAAGATGAAATAGCCAGTGGAATGCAATCAACTTTTACACTGTAATATCCTGAATGTTGCTAAATTGATAAATTAACACTGACGATTTTTACTGTGAATTAGATTTAAATTTTGGTACTTTTTTATGCATTTAAATAACTTCTGAGACTTTCAGTGAACACAGTGAAACATATAATTATATGTTTTGGAATTATTATGTTGACAGAGGTAAAAACATTTAGTATTTTCCCATGACTCCCATAGATTGGTCAATGTGAGCATTCATCTTTGTGTGAAACGACCCTTTTGTAGGCCCCATGTGTGTATACAGTACTATAAAACACCCGTGCAGTTACGGTGGATATTATATAATGTCTGAGGTCTCTAATGTATTTCAACAATGCTGTCGTGTCTTCCTTCAACCGTCGTGTGTTTCTCCAGTGCTGTTCAGCTGTTCTCCCAGGCCCAGGCCCCCTGTCTCACCCAGGGTCACTGCGTCCCAGTGGTTATGGCAAGTGACCCCTAGACAGCTGCAGTCTATCTCTGCTCTGTCTGCGTCTCTGGAGGCCTGTCTCAGGCCTGCCACAGGGATACACACACCACAGGGCCTCATTGCATTGAATGAGGGAACAGCCTGTCACCTGCACGATCATAATCAGAACACGTACAACAAAGGAAGTGGGTGGATGGGTGGGGGGGGGGGGCATATTGGTATCAGATGTTGCTGAATGTCTAGAGCTATGAGAAGGGATATTAAGTCTATTCTCACTTGTATTCTATCCTCGCTGCTGTTTTCTTCATGAAATAATTTAGCGTTGTTAGTCAAGGTGCAAACTCAGAAAATCTAATAAAAATACTCAGTGGACTGAGTGCATTGAAAGTCAACAGCAGTCAGGTACTCAGTCTTTGGAAACACACAGTCCTTTTATTAACACCACACAGGAATAGAAACTAGTTTGATTTTCAAATGTTTTATAAAATGGTTTTATACAATTTTCAAATGAATACAAATACAATAATTAATACAATAATACGACATCCATCAAATTAAAAATAAAATAAATAATCAACCTCAGGTGTGATGGATAAAGTATCTAAATGTTTGAGCCGAGGCTCTGCCCTTTCAGACAGAACCTCGGCTTAAAGAAAAATGCCTTAGAGATGGCCTGAGAGGACTGAGCAACTGTAAACTTTTCCTTGGCCATGATGACCAAGCATTTTTTTCTACTCAGTGACTATTCAAAGGCCGGACACTGAAATATCTCTATTTGAAACTAGTTTTACGTTGTAGGGGGGGGACACTTTTTCATGTGATAATACTGTTATTTTCACTCCCACTCACTTCCATTGGTGAACAGGTGCCAAATCAATGACATCATGAGTTAAATTTATAAGTCAGTCGTCATTTGTAGATCCAGCGTAGACTATAAAGGGTGCTGCTGGCATGGCTAGTGCATGAAAAATTCCACACGTGGAAAAGATGGAAAATGACTTGTGGTTTCCTGAGTGCAGAGGCCAGCTTGGCTGTTTGACAGAAAGAGAAAAAAAGGAGGCCTGGTAGTATTTCGAGACTTTCCTCTGAATATACAGTAATTTGTCAAGGTTGTGAAAACATTCGAGAAAATTATTTGTTTAACTTCTGTGCAAAAAACTTTCATTGTTTTCTGTGTGATTTCAACATTTTTATTGCAATTATTATAGCTATCTGACATAAATGGCTCATAATTCTAGTTAATAATGCCTCACGGGCCCCCACACTGAATTAGATCATCATAATGTTTTAACAGCCCCTGTCAGGTTTTGATTTAATTTATTGCCAGGTATAATTCTTCTAGGTTGATTGCGCAATTTAGTGTGTACTATTGATGAAGCAGTTTGTGCAAAAATCAATGTCCTTTCTTTCAATAGGGAAACAGATTTATTATCCTGAGTACCAATTACAACCAAGCTGCCTATTAAAAGAGAACAGCCAGTAAATTTAAGAAACAACTTCCTTAGGACAAATAAGGGGTGTGTGTGTGTGTGTGTGTGTGTGTGTGTGTGTGTGTGTGTGTGTGTGTGTGTGTGTGTGTGTGTGTGTGTGTGTGTGTGTGTGTGTGTGTGTGTGTGTGTGTGTGTGTGTGTGTGCGCGTAGCATACATGTGTCTTTAGGAATTCAGGTCTGGGTTTTGTAAACTAACTGCGAAGGCGCTGTGAGGTAGCCCTGTCACACAGGCGCTGTGTGTGAGCGTGAACCAGCACAAAGACTAACTGGTTGGTCCAGCACTCAGCTGCCAGTAAAGAACACAGGCAGAAACACAAGATTTTGCAAGGAATTACCGAGCCAGTGGGTCACAGTACATCAGGTATTTGCACAAAAGTGTAACTAAACAGTCAACATTATGTGTGTGTGTGTGTATATTAGTTTCCAAGGAACAACTAATCTCTCTCTCACACACACACACACACACACACACACACACACACACACACACACACACACACACACACACACACACACACACACACACACACACACACACACACACACACACACAATCTGAGTTCAAGCCAAGACTATATCTGTCTAGAAGATATAGTAACCACATTGGCTGTCTTACTGGTCTCCCATCGTTCCCACAAAGACCACAGAGATTCCAGATGTTGCGAGGAGGCGAGCAGTCTGCACGTCCAGAGCCTGTTCTCGGTGCCAGGAGGGTACGTACGGCACGCGGGGCATGGCATGGCTCGCACATATCACACTGCACTTTTGCAGTGAAGCAAGGTTGTGTGTAACCACGCTGTTCAAGATCTACACGGCTTTCCATTTCCACCTGTATCCAGATAAAGGGCCCAAAGAAAAACAGCACGCCAATGAAAAGGGGCAGTGTTTCAGGGCAGTGTACCACAACAGCTTTCTTGTGGGTTTTAGATCTGATTAAACAATTTGACCCAGTAATCACAGAGCAATAAAAGACTGAGAGAGTGCAGACTTCCTGCTGTCTGGTCCTACACCTAGGGGGTTTGTTTGTGTTTTAGGTTGACTGAGCACAATGACTGTACTGTACTTCACAGCAGATTTTAGCAGCACTGATACCCATGGATGGTATAATTTAGTCCACATCTGTTGACAATTGTGTATATATTTAAGTTTTTGTTCAATTGTGGAATCAGTAAGGTGATCTAGAGACTGTTCTGAATTTGGAAGGTTCAGAGGGTTTGAATGTTATGACAGCCTTCTACCTGTCCAAGCTTCCTCAACTCCTACAGTACCTGTCCACTCGGGTTTAAGTTTAATATAGTTTGGTGCATCTGGCGAAGCAGGTGATCATGGGTATCAATACTGTGTGTGTGTGTGTGTGTGTGGGTGTGTGTGTGTGTGTGGGGGTGGGTGGGTGGGTGGGTGTGTGACTGTGTGTGTGTGTGTTCGCAGGGGCTTTGATGGATTTTAGCTTTAGGTAAAGCTGCTTCTCATCGCTTATTTGTCTGACTGTTGCCAGTTGTTCTCTTAGGTCAGTGCTTTTCTTAAAATAGATCAATACCATTCTTTAGTTAGTGTGTAATATAATATAACATGAAACAAGACACGAGCTTCCTATTGGCCTTGTGTTATGCAGGCTTACATTGTTCCCTCAAGTATTGCATACAAAGACTTTGTCAGCCTCTGTCATTTGACATCTGTCATAAAGGCACTTAATGTGTGTGTTTTAAAGAAACTCACACATCCTCAGTGTTCATTTAACTCTGACACTGAAAAATGAACCCATAAAGGGACAAATTTGTCCATATACGTAGCTGTATACAAAATGCAACATACTAATAACCCCCCCCTACCCTGACCAGAAATGTAATTACATTCACACATACCGGACAGTTGTTGTTTTTTCTGTGTGAAATGGTCTTACATCCTCTGAAGAAAACAATAGAAACATAAACCTGTATGACAACAGAAAACCAATCATCATTGTTAAGTGTGCATGTGTAAGAGAGAGGGAGAGAGAGAAAGAGAAAGGTACTTGTGATGTGATTAAATCCTTACTGTTCTAATGAGGACCAGGTGGTGAATGCTGTAAAGGTTTTCCCAGGGATTTTTTTGTGTGGGGGAATGGAGCCTTAAACCTGACAGCATTACATGCTTTGTCATTCCCCTCTTTTCCAACAATTAAACAATAGTCATGTACGCTTGTCGTGCCAGCTTTACATTCTTCAAGCCTCTTTATACAAAATGTCTTTGAGCCCTTGGAGCAGTCACTTCTACAACACATTTATGATGATCTAAACTAACATTCGAGTTATTTTTGTCTCACTTATTGTCATGCAGGCAGCCAGGTTATGTAACGTATGCCAATACAACAGGCAAAATGTAGATTGGCCTAAACCATAATGGTCTGTTATCCAGAGGATGGTTCATTATTCGAAACTCCACTCTCTGTATGGATCGTCTGTTGTCTTTTGAAAAACACAAGAGATGACTGGATCTAATTGATTGTCAGCGGGAGATTAACAGTTCCATGGAGGACATCCTCCGCTGGGAAGAGGTAACCATGACGTTATAGCTGTCCTCTAAGCAAACAGAATTAGTGACCGGTTTAAAGGATGGGGAACCGGACTCTGTGTATGCAGAGCGCGGCTCCTCCTTCCCCAACCCCATAATCTAAACCCAGATATACACCACATGTGGGACTCCTCTGGAAAATGAACTCGGCTTGGGAATATATGGTCAGGAAATTTATAGCACATGCCTGGGACGAGCCTTCGGGGGCCAGGGGGGAGAGCTCCCCGAGCCTTGTTTCCATTAGGCTGGGAAGTGTAATCTCCCAGACTATTCAAGGGGCCTGGTGTGGGACCTCCTGGCCAACAAATATGACCCAATCACAGACTAGAAATCGGTTTCCTCACATCTGGGATTTTCCCACTGCAGCTATCGGGCAGCATTCCACATCAGTCACCGGACACAAGCAGCACGCTCGCGCACGCACACACACACACACACACACACACACACGCACACACACACGCACACGCACACGCACACACAGACACACAGACACACACGTGTTATGGAATCTGGCAACTCAGTATACAAATAAATGTGTGTGTGGGTTGTGCATTTGCGTTTGTGTGACAGAGAGAGCGAAAAGGAGAAATAGACAAGAAGAGCGAACAATGAAATGGCTCTGAAAATATGGCAGATTTTCAGGGAAGGAAGAAATTTAGTGTTTTCTAACATTGTCTGGCCAAAACAAACAAGTGAGTGAGTCAGTGAAGGCAAACATTCTCAAGCTGATTGACATTTCCTCTTCTTGTATCTGCTATTACTTCCACTATTACAAACTGCAGCCACAGGTCGAGTCATTGTCTAGGCACAATAATATTTTACAAGATAACGACAATCGGTTTCTTTTCTTAAAGGATCAACACAACCTCTAGTGGCCGCTGGCGGAGCTTTTAGTCTCTTAATCTTGTTTTCGGGAAAAAGAAAAAAAGATGACAGTGGTACACTGAAATCTTCAGTGTTGATTTAACCACTTACTTGATCCCTATATACTTAGTTGTCCGGGGCCCCCCCCCGGACTCTATACTAGATACTCTAGTATTTTCCTCAACAGCAAAACTCTTTGCCGAATATAGCACACATCGCAGCGCAACTCTTTTGTTAAAAATAGATAAATTAACACTGAGGATTTTACTGTGTAAGCTTGCTTGCCTCTTTGGTGATTCATGCTGAAAGAGGTCCAAACCGGTCGTCTCGCTCCATACATCACTTTTACTCTCTTTTTGGTTGACAGGTATGGCATTTGTCCAGTCTAACCCTGGATTCCACACCCTGTCAGTCACTTAAGAGCTGGAGATGGACACCTTGTTTACAGCACTGCCATCCAAATACACTCATTCATTATCCTTCTTTCACCCGGACACTTTATATCAGATAATTGATTTGATTTTGTAGATGATGAATGGACAAAAGCTTTAGTGAAACTCTTTCTGTCAAAACGAAACAGAAGGACATGTTTATTTTTCTGTTGTAAGCTCAACTCCTCTAAGAAAGGAGACACTGTGTACTTGTGAACTTATGGAATGACTGATTTTTTTATTCAATTTAATGTATTTTGGCTTGTCTAAGGTATACTTGGTGTTGCTAGCAAAAGATAACTGAAATCAATGACTGATAGCTGATTTTTGCTGAAAATCTGTTATTTTTGTCAAGCGACACTGTGTTAAACGAAGCATGGTCTGATCTGATCAGACTTAACTTTCCTGTTATCACTGGAAAATAATGATCTCCTAAGAATCTTTTACTCTGAGGCACACGATCTATTGAAACAGGTTCTCTAGAGTCTAGACTGTGTGTGTGTGTGTGTGTGTGTGTGTGTGTGTGTGTGTGTGTGTGTGTGTGTGTGTGTGTGTGTGTGTGTGTGTGTGTGTGTGTGTGTGTGTGTGTGTGTGTGTGTGTGTGTGTGTGTGTGTGTGTGTGTGTGTGTTGTGTGAGAGAGAGAGAGAGAGAGAATGCATCCAAATATGCAGTTTTCTGTCCTGTAAGCATAGACACTAGACAAGTGGGGCTGAAAATAGCATGGCAGTCACTGTCACCGGTGAGAGGTCACACACTCAAAGACAAAAAGCAACACAGTAATGACAGTATGACATCTGCCTAGGTCCTCTTTAACATTTTTTTTAAGTGACTTTTTGAGTACTTGTAATGCATCCCTAAATAAGCTTCTACAGTATATTGTGTGGCGTAAAAGTTGTTTCACCTGACCAATATATCTTTCTAATGTGCCCAATTTGAGGCAGTTTACTGGCTCTTATAATGTGCAGGCTAAATTCTGACACTGCCATCATTTCAATTGAAGATAGGCAATGCTGTGCCATAATTGTTTCCATCCACACACAATGACCATTGGTAGCCGCACATTTTACGACAGTATGTGACCTTAATAGAGTGTGTGTGTGTGTGTGTGTGTGTGTGTGTGTGTGTGTGTGTGTGTGTGTGTGTGTGTGTGTGGAGCATGAGAGAAGAGAAGATTCTTAATAGTGAAAGTCGTGGGGACAGCGAGTTACAGGGGGGAGGTGGGGGTGACTGAGTGGTCTTTAGCCTTGCCTTGCCTACTGTGTGGATGAGCCTGGAGCCACACATACACACATCTGGTCTGAACTGAGAAGATCTAACTTGGTTCAGCTGCTTACATATCACTGCTTTGGAGACGGGACGGATTTCCTAACGGGACATGTACTCGATTATTTTTCAAAATGTTGAGGACCACCACGGCCGGGGTAACTTCGTTTGAGGACCACCAGCCAGCCAGAGCCACAGTAACCTAGCAGTAGACTAGTGTGTTTCAAGAAAGAAAGGTGCGCTTTTCGGGGACATAGTAACGGATCGTGGGAGAAGAGGATTGTGTTATTATGACCGAGTCAAGGACTTTATAATGACATCTAAACGACAGTCATTGAAGCTCAGGCGATCTTTCAGTGAGCAGTTAAGGAACTCAACGTCCAAAGCCTGGGATTTACTATGGAGGAACATCAGGGAGCGGCGGCTCGCAGGTCAGTAGGTAGTCTAATTCACTGGTTCCCAAACTTTTTAGTTGGAGACCCAAAATAGAAATTTGATGTCTCCCGGGACCCAAGCTAGTGAAAATAGCAGATCTACAAGCTCACCGTGATGCCTTCACGGCTATTTTCACTACTTAAAAGTTATATTTGTGGATTTTTATTGTAATCTGTTTCGTTTCATTTCATGAAATTATTTTGAAACATTTTAGAGTTGTTTTTATGTATGAAAAACTGAATATGAATTAGTTTTTATTACATTTATTTTGAAATAACGATAATTTCGACCAACAAAATTCGGTCCGCGATCCACAAATGCATTATTTCTTGTCCAATGTTTTTAACCGACAAAAAAAATACAAAAGCACCAATCTAAACTCAGGTAAAAAAAAAAGTTTATTCAATCTAAATAGAATTAAATTAAGCTAGAAACTAAAATTTAAATAAACATGGTTGGTAGGCTAGGCTTCCTTTAAGGATTCTGCGGTATTAATAGTCTACCGTACACACTGGAGAATTTTACCTATGAATTATATGAAATGTGCCGAACATGTTTCTCACAAATTCACTTTCTATTTTAAAGTAGCCTAGGGCTATTGTTGCCACGGGGTGGCGCTGATGCTTCGCTCTTACTTGCAACGCACAAAAGTAGGATACCCTGCCTAGTGCCTACATTTGTAACTTGCATTCAGTGGTGGAAAAAGTTCTAAATTGGTTTACTTAAGTAAAAGTATCAACACCATCATGTAGAAATATTCTGTTACAAGTAAAAGTCCTGAATTCAAAACTGACTTGAGTACAAAGTACAAAAGTATTGGTGTCAAGATATACTTAAAGTACCAAAAGTATAAAGTAGTCGTTATGCAGAAAGTCCCATTTTCACAAGTTTTCAAATGTATAGGCTAATCTATAAAAAACTTTTGAAAATAGCAGATGCAATGCATTGTGAGCTTGTAGATGGCTATTCTCAAATGGCCGAAATGTATATAGGGCTGAAGTGGTTAATGTATGTTTTGTAATAATAATCAAAATCTACAAAGTAACTAGTAACAAACATTCTCAAATGTAGTGGAGTAAAAAGTACAATATTTGCCTCTGAGTTGTAGTGGAGTAGAAGTAAAAGTATTGGAAATTGGAAATACTCAAGTGAAATACAAATACCTCAAAATTGTACCTAAGTACAGTACTTGAGTAAATGAACTTAGTTACTTTACGCCACTGTAAATTAGGCCTATGTTTATTTAGTGCGTCATCATCATGTGTCGGTGGGAGGGACTAGGGCGCCAAACGCGTCCACGTGTTTAAAATGGGTTACAGCAGGTGACAGATGATTGTGATCAGTTGACAGGAGTTGAATGTTGAATGGAGGGGAGGGGGGGGGGGGGAGATAGAAGCGCTTCATTAAGAAGTTCTGAGTGGGACCGAAAAAGTGCTTGCCGATTGGTTTATTTAATTGCAATATTGATAGTTTTGACACTTCTCTCGACACTTCTCTAGACGAACCTGCAGCCTATCAACCTAATAACTACGACTCAGTATAGGCACCTTATCCTTAATTAGCCTATAAATGTAATTGGGCTGTCATTGCCGAAAGCATGGCCCTATGTTTCACTACTTCCTTGTGCAACTTAAAAAGTAATTAAAACATGTTTTTATATAACAAATATAACATATTTAAAAAAAAATGTAATTGATTTAATTGTAAGGCACTGTTTCTGTATGTTTAGGGGGTTGTCTTATTTTTTGATGGTGTGTGTGTGTGTGTGTGTGTGTGTGTGTGTGTGTGTGTGTGTGTGTGTGTGCGTGCGTGTGCGTGTTGTGCGTGTGCGTGTGTGTGTGTGTGTGTGTGTGTGTGTGTGTGTGTGTGTGTGCGTGCGCGTATGCGTGTGTATATTATGTATTTAGACATTGAGTTTAAAGCTCTTGCCATTGGTCAGTAGCTCAGGGTGGACCATGATGAGATAATCAAAGTCTACCACTAGGTGCAGCAAAACCACACATGAGCTATTGCTCTAATAATTACAGCAATTAGAGTCTAATTGGATAACCTTCAGTGATCAGATGATAGCCTACCTTTGCTTTGTTCTCACTAAACCACAACTTAATTGAGCCTGTAGACAATTATTACAGTTTTCCAGATTCAGATGTGATATTCAAAACATTGGATTCAATATTTACATTAGTGCAGTGTTCTCTTGTGGTCTTTTTTATTTTGTGCATGAGATTTAAGACAGGCACAAGTTACAACCTCCATTGCAGCAGCCCACAAAAGCATTTAACTGCTGTAGCCTACAGGAGCAGCTGACTCCTGCATTGTTTGAACACTAAATACATTAATCACATTCCTTTTCCATTCCATGTGTGTTTCAGTGACGTGTCATGAATCTGGCAGCCTGAACAATCTTACACAGTAACATCCTGTGTTAATTTGATACATTTGGGCCCATTTGTACACTCTCAGAGTTAAATCAACTGTGTCTGGCCTTTGACTGCTGTTTATATGCTCCCTAAAATAATGAGAGATGATGTTCCTGGCTTACTGGTTGACATATGGACAGACTGCCTATCTGTCCTGTGTGCTGCTTAAAAAATGTGTCTCAATGAATGGTTGTTGTTGCCTCATTATGTTTTGTGGCATATGATAATGAGAACATTGCTCAGCTGTGGATCTTGGACTGCTGTGCAGTGCCATTCTCAATTTTAATTTAACTCTCAGATCATAAAACGTGACCCAAATAAGCACTTTTAAATTATCACAGAGTCTTACTGTGTAACAGCAGTGCATGTATGGCATGCAGTGAACTCTAGTGTATAAATGGTCATGCAGAACAAAGCATTTTTTATAAATAGATCTGTCTGTTTGTCTATCTAGATATCCATCTAGCTATCTATCTAATAGGCTATGCGTAAAAAATACATATCCAGTGTAAAACTGGATTCTGTATTGAGGTGTCGTCTGTGCTGAAGTGTGAAAGATCAGCATAATATAATTTGTGTTTTTTGATACTACATTAATAGAGCTGTGTGTGCTATTATAATAATCATATGTGAGAGGGCGTTCTTTACTGTGATTATGGGTGGAATGATGGTGGTGATGTGGCTAAGGATGAGGTTCAGGGTGGCCTGATGGTTTGAAAGACCATCCTGCAGGTTCTATACTGAATCTGTACCCAGTGGTGGAAAGTAACTAAGTACATGTACTCAAGTACTGTGCGTAAGTACGATTTTGAGGCACTTTTACTTTACTGGAGCTTTTCAAATCTTCAGTACTTTTACTTCTACTCCACTACATCTCAAGAGACAAATACTGTACTTTTACTTTTACTATATTATTACAAAACCTACATTAACCACTTCAGCCCTATATTTTGGCTATTTGAAAATAGCCGATCTACAAGCTCTGCTGTTTTCAAAAGATTTGTATACATATTGATCTTGTGAAATGAAACATTCTGCGGAATGAGTACTATTGGTACTTTAAGTATATTCTGACGCCAATACTTTGGCATCAGAATTTCAGATGTTGTATTTCAGATATCATTCTCAAAAACAAAACTAAAAACATAATCATAATCCTGTACAGCTTCCGACATAGGCCTACATGTGTTCGAGTGAAAGCCCACCCCTTGTACACAGCTGCTTAAGGGAGGAAGGAGGCCTTATTACTGAAGATGTGTCTAAGGTTTGAATACCAAATGATGCATGTGTACAACAAGAGCATTGCTATGCAGACACATTTAAGTTGTGAATCATAGTGGCAGCAGTCCCTGAAGTGGAATGCCTGCTGCTGTTACACTTCTATCATCCCCTGACACTTTGTTGATATTTGTGCTCTATTAGAAAGAAAAGACATCCCTCCATCATAAATCGTTTTGACTATATTCAGTTAACTGCAGTCCATCACCAGAATTAAACGCAGCCGGTCAGGCTGTTTGGATCACGGGGTGGAATTCATCGTCATATCGGGACTATTCTTAAGCCTTCTTCTTCCCAAACCACAAACATAGCCACGTCAGAGCCAAGCTTCCCTGGGCAGATTACACGTGTCTGCTTCTGAAAACATACCACATCAAACTGGTACCTAAACATTACGCAGCTCCCTCTGATCTCTCTTATGTGCAGCCCTGGGCCCCAAACTGACGCACAAATGAGAATCCCTTGTGACTACACCTGTCTGGATTCTGAAGTGATGGCTGAGTGCTGAATGACAACTGGACTTCTCTTACACAATGACGTTGCCGTTTCAATGGAATTTAATTGGTTGTTCCACAATGACATCAAGAGCATTACTGTATATAGAACAATACTACGTTTGTCATCTGTAACTGGACAAGGCTTTCCCTGTGTGTTTGTGTGTGTGTGTGTGTGTGTGTGTGTGTTTGTGTGTGTGTTTGTGTGCGCGCACGCGGAGAAGTATATCAATATTGCATTTAAAAAACGAAATCATGAAATCCCCTTTTTCTGCCACACTCAGACATGTGTGCGTGCGTGCGTGCGTGTGCTTGCATACGTTTGCATGATGTGAGACAAGACCTCCTTTGCCAATGCTGTCTAGTAATTCAGCTCTGAAACGTAGACAGGGCGTGTTAGAACAAGTTTGATAAGGACTGCAGCCACAGCGGCTGACACATGACACTCCTTCCAAGGACATAGAACAACAGCTATTTCTTCATGGCATGCAGCTCCAGTTAACCACCCAGCACTGCCAATACGTCTAGGTCTCATACACAACAATCTGGGAACCCATTCGGTAAAAAGAAAAAAGGAAAACAATATTTGTTTGCCTCCTTCGTTTTTTCCTCTGGGGGCACCACCTCCTTTTTTTGTGTAGAAACAGGAACTTGATTTGGCTCCTCCCCTTTCTTTGTCCACTTCATCCCTGGTGCTTCTGTTTATTCTGACTAACAACAACACTACATGTTTAGGGCAGTGGTGCTGACAGATTCTGCTAATGTCTTGAGATTACATACACAGTAACATCTGCAGTGTTCATTTAAAATACTTTTCAGTTTTATCCCATCAGGAATAAGAACTCATACAGGATAAACAAGTTCAATTGAAAGTGTTGAGCGGTCAGGTGATAAATGATATTTTTGCCATCTTTTATTTGATCCAATCAGGAGAGAGAACCCCACGCTCTCCCTCTTGATTGGATGAAATTGGTACACGACCTGAAAATGTACTTTCTGTTAACTAAAGAGCTGGAGAGATGGGGAGAGCCCTGTTACTGAACAAACACTCTAAAGCAATGATAACTATCAGAATATAGAGCTTTAACATTTTAGCAAAAAACTCCTCTCTCTCTCTCTCTCACACACACACACACACACACACACACACACACACACACACACACACACACACACACACACACACACACACACACACCACTATTAACACTTTACTATGTACTGTAGTTCGTTCACAATATTGTGCTAGACATTTGAGTGAAGGTACTGATAGAAAACATCTCAACATCGTTCGTTATGTTGTTGCAAAGTGGCGTGATTGATTTCGTAAGATGAGATGTATATACTATACTCAGTCATTTTCTTCTCCTCTAGACAGGGAGGTAGGGGGAAGTAAATGGGTTCAGAGAGGTTACTATGGGCACACCTGTCACTCAAACAAACTGCACATTTTTTTTTAGGATCTGGTACCTGAAGTAATTGCTACTCCTGCAATGTGTTTGTGTGTATGTACACAGTGAAATCCACAGTGTTAATTTGAATCAGAGAGAGTGTCAAACTGGGAGTGTGTGTATCTGAAAGATTAACAGTTGGGTCAACACATGAAATCATCTACTCAATGTCACACCACCACCCAATACCTGAGCAAACAGCACTGACACTTTTAAAATAGCTCCTGGTGGAGGTGTGTAGAACACCGTTACGCCCCAGACAGCTTATATGAAAATGTCTGGGGGGCTCTGAAGTGTGCTGCTGAATTGTGATCTTTGTGTGCTTAAAAGCTAGGGTGTGTTTTTTGCCAGTCACGATGTGGGACCAGACACAGGGGTTGTGTTGTGACTCTATTCATAATATGTATGGCCCCTGTGCTTTCATTGCCAAGGCGGTCTGTATGGCTGTCGAGAGTGGCTCGCTTTGATTGGGTGGGTGGGGTCTGTTTGCATGGATATGGACTCTATATTTCAGGTGTGAGGGGCGTTGTTTTCCATACTGTAAATCCATTGATACAGCTTGTATTTTAAGGAGCTTTACTTTATTTCTTATAGCATCAAATGAACATACGGTATAATTGCTTTAAAGCCATTCTATGTTTTGACAGAGAAATGACATTCTCCTTTTTGTACTATAAAATTCATGGATTAAAGTTTTCCGTCACCATGACTGATTCAGTCATTTGTATGTATACCATAGAGTCCAACATGTCTTTCTCTTGACTAACTCTTGGCTTTTGCTGAAGGAGGATTTATACTTAGTTGCTCACCACCATAACCCATGTGGCTGGTAAAGACAAGCCATACAGTAATAGAAGATATTAAAGTTCCTTAATGAAACAGAGTGAGGAGGGGAGGGGGGGGGGACTTGACCTTACAAAACTTTTACAGTCATGGGATTTTTATTTAGCTTACATGAGCTTTAGTATCATGCATTACACTAAAAGAGCACCGAAATGTTTTGACTTCCATTCAGTCAGTCTTGAGTCCATTTCAACTGAACAAAAATGTCAGGTTTTGATTGTAGGGATCTAGATTCTTCATTATATAAGGTGTTTTTCTCACACTTTGTGGAGACTTGCTGAGAGTTAAGAGGCTTTGGCTTGCTGGAAGCTGGGGGTTGCGTGAGGGGGTTGGGGAACAGAAATTAGCATTCTAACACCAAGAAAACAACCTCTCCCACCCTCAGTGCTTTTCACGGCAAAGCACAGACTTACTCTGGTAAAGTGAAACTGGCACGTGCGTGAACGGCAACAGCAGGCGAGTTGTTCTTGTGCTGGGTGGGTCTAAAGGCCACTATTTTCCTAAGCCTTCCACTACCTCTCCCCTTACTCAGTTCATAGGCATTCCACTGGTATTTATATTTCCCTCCAGACCAGGGGAAAGCTGACAAGCGCCCACACAGACGTTGGATTCAGTTCAGCATGGTGGGCAGGACTCCAAGTGCTTCCTGACCATTGGCTGCTCTGTGGTCACGTGACTTGGAGAAGGTAGAGTGAAGTGTTGGCACTCCTCCCCCTAAGCTCTACTCCCTCTGCTCTCTCTGCTCATTTTTTTAGGCTGTTGCGCCTGTATGTGAAGTCTGCTGTTAGTAGGAGAGAGTAGTAGTGGAGTGGTCAGGGACCAGTTCTGGGAGATCATACCAGCCAAGCCATGTTTAGGGAACTCCCAAGGTCCCCAAGCAGCGAGTGCCTTGGGAGTATGACCCCAGAGACTCAGGACATCTACCTGAGAATGGACCATCACAGGAGACGCTCTGGATACAGATTGGGAAGGATCATTGCCAGGCAGCAACTGTTGAAGAAGATTGCTGGAGGTATGAAAGGAGTTTGGATAGAAGTGCAAGATGTAAAGGCAGAAATATGGTCCTATACATACCTACCTAGTAGCCTACATTTTCTTTGACCAGCCAGTCATAGTGTCACTTAACACATTTAAAGTCTATGCTGTTGGCCTATCATTTTAATGTAACTTGTTGCTAAGCTGCAGTCAGATTGTAGAATGTAAACCTAAAGCACATTTTTAGGTTTACATTTGATTTTCTATTGTAGATGGTTTGGAGGTGATCAAATGCCAGGTGACCCTCACACACAAAGTTGTATTGTGCTACTGACTCATTGGTTTGGGGACAGCTGATGACTTTTGTCACAACAACTCTCTCTTGTTTTTCCTGTCACTAACCCCCACTGTCAACAAAAGATGGAATTCCATACAAATAATGTGTTGGAAAGGAAACACTGGGTGATCCAATGTTTCTTAGTCCCAGTCTAATCCCTGAAGTGCAATAACAAGGAACACCATACTTGACCTTCAGTTGTCATGGATTCCTTTTTTTGGCTACTCACTGCACTGTAGGTGATAAGCATCGCATTGCAGTAATCAGACATGTACCTAGAAAAAAAAGATGATGTAGAAGACAATATCTTAATGTCTGGGGGGGGGGGGTCATTGGAGGACAATTGTTGTATATATCTAGACAAAACAGTGCCGCTCCCCTCAGCTCCCCTCAGCTTTGTTCAATGTTGTCTTACGACTCGCTTGACATAAAATCTACCTGGTGTTTTTAGGCCAGGTCTGTGAGGATGGGGGGTGGGGCTCACATAACAACACTAGCTACCACGCCCCTCCTTCCTGCAGGTGAGTGGCCTCGAGCTGGATCAAAGTGGGGCCACATTTCATAACAAAACGTTACATTAGCAGAAGCCTCCGCCACCACTAATCGATCCAGAACATAGTTTTCCTCCCAGTCACAGTCCTTACACGGTGACACATCAGTTCCATAATGCACCCTACTCTGGGGGAAATAACCTGTAGCATCACAGAGGATTAAAGCAACACATCAAGCGTGTCTTTTGTTCGTTCTAGAAATGAAAGACCCACAGGACTGAATGATGTGCTGTGGAGCAAATGTTGATGGTCTGATGTCTCCAGGCGTGTGGAGTCATGTACCGTTACTGGGCATGTGTTTTCAGATTATAGCTGTCTGGCTTGTCAGCAAACCAACAATTTTTGTCATCTGTGATGTTCATCTTTGAAATGTGTTCTATACAAGCTTCAGTCTTGTTTTACTCCCTTATTTGCATCATTTTTTTAGCCTACTGCCAGAATAGATGCAGCTTGCGAAAGAAAATAATTTATGTTGATTTTGCAATCTGTCTACCACGATTTCAAAGCTGCCCAGTAGAACAGAGATCTTTATACCCCTACAGCTGGTACTGTAACTCCTCCCAGGAGTCTGTAACTCTGTGTGTGTGTGTGTGTGTGTGTGTGTGTGTGTGTGTGTGTGTGTGTGTGTGTGTGTGTGTGTGTGTGTGTGTGTGTGTGTGTGTGTGTGTGTGTGTGTGTGTGTGTGTGTGTGTGTGTGTGTGTGTGTGTGTGTGTGTGTGTGTTGGAGTGCGTGTTAGTGCATGTGAGTGTATGTGTATTCAGGGTGTGTTTTCAGTGTGCTTGATAGCATCAGCAAGGCCAAAGGCTGATCAAACTCACACTGATTGGATCATGAGTTGTCTCACACTGTGTCATTGTAAACAAAGCAGCACGACTCAATCAACTGATACAGAGGATAAAACAGCTAAAACAGCTATAACTGTATGTTCCAGAGAGTGTGTACTGTGTATCTGTATCTTAAAGTAGATTGAATTTAACCAGGAAACGTGTGTGTGTGTCAAAGGGTCCTCCTGCCCTTTAGGTCAGTAGTGTAACAATGTATAGGAAAAGTATAACCTGTATATGATACAATATGTTAAATAAATCCTATCAATCCTCTTCTAGCGTTGAGGTAGGACGGCAGTCTGGCGGGTCAGGAGAGTGATCTCCTTGCTTTGCAACGGCTTCTGCATTCCAGCTGGTCAGCCCTGTTGACATAGCAGACTGAAAGTGAGTGGGGGCCGCAGTGACTGGCAGAGTTACTCACATATATTGTTTCACCCTGAATTCCAGGGAGGCTTGTGGGGGTCTTAGTCATGTTTCCGATTTGATGGCATTTGAGTACCACCAGAACTACGTATGTGCGTGGGTCCTCATTCAGTGAATCAGTACACTCATGACCTGCTGTCATTGTGCCTGGAATCCATCACTGCTCTGTATTCCCTAAAATTATATATTGTCGTTGTTGGCCAGAAACCATTTAATCTTTTTATGTTTTAAGTTTTTTTTTTTTAATGGAAGCCCTATTTTCTAATTTGTTGTACGTATGACAATGTCGCGTAAAAGTAGCAAAGCCGCTCTACAAGCTCACGTGTCGCATTGCGACACATTGTGAGCTTGTAGATCTGCTATTTGGGCAAAAAATATTTAATGCTAGAAAATGGTCTCCTATAATGGCATGCCCTGGCTTAAAACGGTTAAGTCAGTCCGTGGGTTTTAAAAATATTAACCAAAGAAAAGTAAGAGCTTGTGACTAAATAATAACTACATTGCTCCAATGCAACACAGGTACTTTTCTTTTCCATTTCCTGAAAAGCAGTGGTTTTACAAGACAGCAACGATTGCCCGACATTATATGAGCACCCTTTAGAGTTGCTACTTAGTTTAAGGGTTTTGTTTTGTCTTTCTTTCTATAAAGTGTAATGGAACTAAATGACTTTTGACTGTGCTGCGGTAGTACATTTGTGCCAGCCAAGGGAAGGGGCCTGGTTTTATTGTAGAGGAATGTGTCTCTTTCCTGTCAATATTCCAGGGGTTTTGGAGCCGCATTCTCTAGTCTACCTCATCGCTCTGGAGTGGCTACTGTGCTTCTGCATTGTTCCCATTTTCCTCCTGTGCAAAGTCTCACACCATCTGGGGGCCAGATTCTCAGGATTTCTGCACCCATTAGTACTACTGATGCATCAGTATTCAGCTCAGCCTATATATGTTTCATTCAGCCTTACATATACAGCTCTATCACTTACCCCTTACAATTACTCCAGTTTTCCCATGCTTACACACACACACACACACACACACACACACACACACACACACACACACACACACACACACACACACACACACACACACACACACACACACACACACACACACACACACACACATACTACCTCCTCTGTGCGGAGTCAATGAGGTATTCATCCCGTTACTGAGAGGTAACTGCTAGATTCTTGATTTGCTTTTAACTTTCTTCATATTTTGTTCTATTTAGAGCAAATAGTGTCTGTTATAAGCTGTTTTCAGTGTCTCTGTGATGCTTTGTACAATGATCAAATGAATACTGTGTGTGTGTGTGTGTGTGTGTGTGTGTGTGTGTGTGTGTGTGTGTGTGTGTGTGTGTGTGTGTGTGTGTGTGTGTGTGTGTGTGTGTGTGTGTGTGTGTGTGTGTGTGTGTGTGTGTGTGTGTGTGTGTGTGTGTGTGTGTGTGTGTGTGTGTGGAGGGGGAGGTTTAGGGTGATTGTACGATGCAGAGATAGCCAGCTGTCCTGTAGGCATGTAGGGTATGACAAATCCCTTGGGGAAGAAAACATTCCTGCCTAGGATTACTTTTGCAACACACCGTTTTTTTTATTGAATACTTTATTAACAGTTTTCAAAAAGTACAGGGGTACAGTTATACAATAATGCTAAAAGGATAACACAAAAAGCAGAGAGGGCTTGTTTCTATTGTGGTCCTATGTATTCAATTCATCAAGACATATAAAGACATACAATACTATACAAGTAATCATCAATACTAGGAGCAGTAAGTATATTTACACAGAAAAACAGTGGGGGGGTAATTTATTTTGGCAAGCTAGAAGTAAACACTTGTATAGTGGGAGGACCGGAGCACTTGAAGTTTTTAAGATGACAAGCTCTACCCTCTTACCTCTCCTCTTCCTCTCCCTACTGGATAGCTCATTCTCAAAATCCTCCTCCATAAAGGGGCTTGAAGTGAGGTGGTCTTTTGTGATGTTGTAACAGTAAAAAGGTGTGTGTGATCTAGTTTAGATTCTGCCCTCCTCCCCTCAACACTACTCATTCAAAAGTACTGAATTATTCATCAGGGGCTCTCACAACCTGTAGCACTTCAGATAATCTGCATGTGAAACAAATTTAAACTGGCCTCGATTCAAATTGAGGTTTGATAAGTGGTAAGAGTAGTCTTATACAATGTCTACTCAGTACGCAGGCATGTAGGGTGGCTTATATTCATGAACCTAGCTAGCATACACCTGATTATTATGCAAATGCAGTTTGTTACCTTTATATAACTTCATAATGAAGCATTTTTATAATAAAAGTATTTTGGGGGGCGTAATGCTCTGCAACAACATTTTGTAAAGTTGCACCTCAAAATGGATCAACCTGTTTCTGCCTGGGAATTTAAATTAGAGTGGCCCTCATATTTGGTAATCTATGTATACAAATATTTAATGTAGTGAGAGCATACCAAGCAGATAAATACAAACTAAAGGCCCATGCTAGTCTATGGGACCAGACCCCTATGTTCTGTTTTGAAAACCACAGTATTGTACAGCACAGTCTTATTAAACTATCACATATTTTGACACTACTTGCTCTGTGGGAGGACACTGATGACAACAAAATAAAAAGGATTACAGGTTACAAGAAGCTGTTTTATCATCAATGTTATGTTGAAATTAGTTGTCCAGTAGATATATCTACATATCTCAAACAAATTAGCATTAAAAGTAGTTATTTGACTCATAATGATAAGGGAACCTCTTTTGGGGCTATCTTAATAAGGTGCTATATACCGTAGTACCTTTGTCAAATGGCGATATATATAGAACCATTATTGGTTTCTAAACTAAGCCGAAGAAACGGTAGAGAACCTATAAAGAACCCTACAGCAACTTAATGGTAGGGTAAGTTATATTTTTTGGTCAAATCAAAAAGGTTTTTGTTAAAAGGTTAAAGCTCTATATTCTGATAGTAATCATCGCTATAAATAAAGTGTTTGTTCAGAAAGAAAGAGAAAAAATACATTTTCAGGTGGGTTGCCAATTTCAGCCAATCAGGAGAGAGTACCCATTTATCAACTTAAATTCTGTAGTGTTTGAATTTACAATTTGTATCCCGACCGGAAAATACCTTTTCTGTTTTCTAAACAGCTGGAGAGACAGAGAGACCCCTGTTACAGAACAAACACTATAGCAATTATTACTATCAGAATAAAGACCTTTTTAACACTTAATTTAACAAACAAAACAGAAATAAAAAAAATCACTTACCCTACCGTTAACAGGTTGTTTGTACAGCCCTATATACTGTAGCATCTCAATCACCCCAAAGAGCCACTGAAGAACCAATATGTTTGTGTGTGAATGGACAAATAAGTGGGAAGAATTCATTAAATATAATTTCACAATGCAAAATAAATATAATTTCACAATGCAAGGAACACAATTTGTGCGATAATTCTCAAAGTGCAGCTTCTGTAAAATGTTTGGAAAACACACTAAGGTGTACTTCATAATTACATCTTTGAGTTTAATTTTTAAACCCTGTGACAGCTTGTATCAGTAGTATGAAGGGGGGAGTCTCTATGTGCGAGAGAGCACCATATATTTAATTTAATGTTCGCAGCAGAAAAACAAAGTTTATACGAGTCAAGACCGGCCCACAAACCAACTGGCCCACCAGTAATATTCCCAAACTTTGCGATGGCCATGATTTAGGCACAGAATGACCCAGTCCAACTTTCTGTAAGTCAGTCACTTTCATTTAGCTGATGTTGTAGATACTGTCTTCCAGATATACAGTACCTCTCTCTACCTAGAGGTGGCAGGATGTGCCCACGTTTTCAAGTATATTTGGCTATTACACGTGTGCTGTGATTCCTACACAGGCTAAGTGAGTTGACAGTTGCCACATGTGTGAGGATAATCATTGACAATAGGAAACAGTGAAATACCTTGGCTCCAGTGAAACAGGAACACAGTCACACATTAACAGAGCCAGGCAGGAAAACTTTCCCTGTTCAAAGGCCAATTGCATTCCACACAAATGCCAATTAACAGAAAAACCTTATTAAGCCATTTCCAATGAAAAGGAACAATACATAACAGCACCTTTGATGCAAATAATGTCCTATTACCGTTATAAGGACTTTGTGGAGAACAGCCTGAATGAGGTTGCGTCTCTATATCTATTGTATTTTGACCACTCTTTCTTTCAAAATGAAGTTTCCTGTTGGGTACACTTCTTAAGATAGTATTTGTTGTGTCTGTCAAGTAGTCTGTCAAGTAGGCTGTATTTACTGTGCCAAAAAAAAAAAAAACACTAGTTTTGGTGCTTCGCTGCCCTCCTCTGGTAAAAATGTATACAACATTCCATTTGGAGAATAATTGTGACAGAAAGGCAGAAGTGTGCTTTCAGACCACAGGCATTCAGCATGCTGTCTGTTCATGTTAAAGTCCTTTCAAATAGGTTCTGACTGTCAGAAGACCTGATCTGCTACGTGCCACTAGCCATGCATGAAATATCAGTCCTGCATTTCATATCGGCGTAGAAGTTCAGTGCACATGCTTGCTCTCACAACTCAGATTCTCTGATAAAGCACAACAATTGATTTGCACATTCCGAGAGTGTTCTAGATAAGCAGCCAGTCGGCTACATACCTCATTGCATAAGATAGCATGCCATGTGTTGCCCTGTGTGTCACATACTGTGATATGCATATCAGCTGTGCATTCCAGGGCTACTGAATCTTGGACCCAGATCCATGTGTGTCTCTAGATCACGGTTTCCCAAACACTGGGTCGGGACCCATTTGTGGGTCGCGGACACATTTTTATGGTTCACGAGTAAATATCCCTTTAACATTTGTTTCCTACATTTAGTTTTTAATTATTATTATTTCAAAACATTAAAAAACAAAATCCCCCAAAATGCATTTTTTCTTTCATGAACTAATTCAGTAATTCTTCAAACGCATTTCATGAATAAATGTGAAAATAGCCGATAGCATGACCATATCGCTCTTCCGAAGAGAGACCTGTGTTGTTTTTCACTTGGAAAAGGTTATTTTCAGAGAGCAACATCATTGTACGACAAAATATAAATTATGCTTGTGGCCATTCCCAGTGAAAGAGGGGAAACCCTTGTAGTCTCCATTCTGTCCTGTCTGGGAATCTGTCCAAATGAGAGGTGGACCCACTCTATCCCTGTAAGATACATCTGCAGACGTGTTTCCTCAGTATCGTCTTAGTTCTCCTATTTGTCTAGGACTTGATTTTTAACAGTAATGGCTGTAAATGAAATTTTAACTGCTTCTGAGTTAAGTGCGTGAAACATTTGGTTTTGTGTGGGACTTAAGGAACATATTATGTAAATGACCTGGCATCCAGTCAATTATTTTCAATGTTTGCGTAGAGATTTTAGGTCAGCTGGCTGGGTGTTTGTCAGTGATGCATAGCCCTCCCCTTCCAGTTGTGTTTTATACAGCGCTCTTGGAAAACCAAATTACAGTGCTTATGTATACTATCAAAGGGAAGGAAGAATTACAGCACAGAGCACACAAGCCTATATTATGACTGTGGAAAGCATGGCATGGCATGTAGCTTACTGCAGCAGTGCAGCTATATCATGCTTCAAGAGATACCCATATACTTAAACTGACTTTGAATCAGGACTACTCACACTCACGTGTAGAATAACCCATAAGCTCCAAAGACGTATGATACAGTAATGTAGTTGCTTATACAAATTGGTCATAATAATGACACAGAACTACAATTACCTCAAGTGTGCAAGAACCAACGTACAAACTTTATTATCCTCTCTTATTATTGTGAATGTTCTTTAATTATTATTTTTTTAAATATTGTTATTATTGTTGATGTAACAAAGTCTGAGGAACCAGATTTTTTTTTTCTTTGTTTACTATTATGCACTTGTACACAAGATGTAACAGTAAAAATCTTGAATCTTAAATCTTGAGAATGCAGCCGTACAATAGTTGGTATGAGGAAAGTAGAGGAGGAGTTGAAGAGACAACTGAAGAAGCCCAGATGAGCCTCGCTGAGAGGGAGGGAAGCATGAGACGAAAGGGAGGAGAAAAAGAGAGAGAGATAAGGGGAAAGAAATAATGATAGAGGGAACCAGAGAGTTGGTTGACAGAGAAAGGAGCTGACGAGGAGCTGTAAGGCAGGCCCTTGCTGGAGTCTTGCATCTGGACACAGGGCAGCACAAATGCCCACAGGTACAATATCTCTCCTAATCTCTCCCAGCAGGCTCTTGTTCTTTATATACGCTGGCTCAGCAGATTTGTCACGCTATTATTGCCTTTGAAAATAGCTGGGACTAACTTTAATAAAAACGTGCCTTTATTATGAAGACTAAAAGCAACAAGAGATAAAACGGAGCTATATGGTTGATGTTATCATTGTTTCAGAGAAAAGAAAACTATGGGATATGGTCATGCTTTGCTAGTCCCTGATGGGTGTCATTATGTTCTAACCTTCATCAGTCATGGTATGGTTTTGTTTAATTTACTGCAGACAGAACTAATAACCTTATCTCAACAACTAACACAGTGATTACCCCCACAAGAAAAGGATAAAATCACGTTTTGCTTGCAGAATCAATACAGTGGTGGACGGAGGTATGCCTTGATGAAATGAACAAGGAAATCTCCAAAGCCAAAGTTGATATTTTTCTCACCAAAGAAAGCAAATCCTTCACAAAGGCCTGCAAAATGGTTGTCAAAACACTTTAGCATGTGTGGGAAAATGGCTGGAGTCCAATGTCTGGAAGTGTTTATCTTGTTCACAGTGGTTTGCAAGCCATCACTCGCATGTATTTGAGGGAGCTCTACTGATTAATTTATGTTCTGCTCAGAGTTGCTGCCAGTGTGACATAGAGGCTGAAGGTTTCCGGGGATGGACGAGGTGTTTTAGCTCCCTAGGGACGGAGGGTCAGAGGTTCCCTTTCCTGGTGCAGGCTGTTGGAAGTTGTGTGCTGAACTGCCTTGTGGTGGTGTGGTTGGGGGGGGGGGGGGAACGAGACGAGCACACCTGCCTCTGAGTAAATGCACCCCTTACTTCAGTGTATGTTCAGAACTTCAAACTTTGGAGAGCAGCTACAAGCAGCTAGGGGAAGCAGTGGCTCAGGAGGTAGAGAATCAAAAAGTTCCCAATTCGATCCTGGCATTGTGACAAAGTATCCTTGAGCACTGCTCAAGGATTGCCGACTGCTAGTAAGGATTGGTTAAATGCAGAGGACAAATTCCAGGTATTTGAAAAGGCACTTGGCCAGTGAGACCTTTCCCCACCAGCTGGTTTGAACTTGAAAGTCCTGGCATGTTCACAGGTCACAGCCTAGCATTCCTTATTATTGTCCAATCAAACTACATTGCAGGGCTATCATTTCACATTTTAGCTGTTCTGAAACATTCTTTCAATTCAATTTCAATGTTACAGTGCCACATCACAACAAGTTGTCTCAAGACACTTAACCCGACATTGTCCCACCCTTTCTGTAGTATTGCACTTTATTTTCTCTCTCTGGTTCCTTCCCTTCTGTTCTGACAGAAACACATTTACAACATGTTTGTCTCTGAATGTGCACAGTATGTGACTGAATGTCGAGGAATCTCAATGTCATCGGCAGCATGCATGCATAATATTATAATTTATTAAGAGTAGGCACTGCCCAGTGCCCAGGAAGAGACCTGTGCTGATAGCAGAGAGCGAGAGAGTGAGAGTTTGAGTGTCTGCCTGAAGATGAAAGGGTCTCCCCTCTCTCTGGGTGTCCCTCAGAGGTGAAGGAGAGTGTTACCACAGCTGTGCTGCTCTCATTTGAGTTCAATACAGGACCTCTAGAGGGGGAAAAAAACAGCCCCAGATGACTTTTGACCCAGCAAGCTTTAGCAGTGGTCAACAGCAGCCTCTACCTCACATGCTCCTGTTATTTACTCCCAGAATCAATAAGCTCTTGCTGTGTGCGTCTACTTTGACATGAAAGGTGGACCTCAGTCTTTCACTCAAAGTGGGTAGTGGCGGTAGGGGGTCGCTCAAACAAATTCCAGGCCCCTTTAAACACATCCCTTTTAATTCTCTGAAATAGAGAGATACGTATGCAAATTCACTGTCTAATAGTATTTGTAAACTATATTGTAGGTGACTGAATGAAGTGAACTATTATGTGGGCTAAAAGGTGAACCTTTGAAATCAGCGATACAATTCTGTATTATTGTTGCATTGTTTATTGAATGAGAACTTGAATATCGTTAAAGCCCTGATAAATGCCAGCACAAATGCTAGTGGCTCCTTGGCACTGGTCGCACTGGAGCTGGCACAACATCCTTACTAGAGTCACAGTCCTCAGAGAAGCCAGGAATTCTATGGTCTACATCCACTTGTTACTGGAGACATCTCTGGCCTGCTGAAGGATTCTCTCCACAGGTCACCACAAAACCACAGGGCTAAAGTAGACTCAGGATTTGCTAAGTCATTTGTATTTGAGGAAACTTTACTTTGGTAGCTTAGCAACTCAGCATAAGGCAGACTAATTTTAAACCAGCATCCTATGTCGTCTGCGGGCTAGTGACCAGTCCCCTGGGTTCTCCACAGGATCAAATGAGAGGGTTGGAAATCTGCGTGTGACTCAGCCCACAGAATGCCTGTAATTATTGGCCGTGCCAGGAGAGCTAGCTCATGTGCCAAACACTCAAAACATGAATGAAGTGATATTCATTCACTGTGTTACTCACCTTTACACACAAATAATACCTCATTATGTTTGAGGCTGCTTGTAGAGATCAGCGCTGTTCTTTGACAAGGCCACATGTCTGTTATGATGTGATGATGATATGGGCAAATTCATACTTATATCTTTCAGTTGAAAATCAGCTATTTTGGTCGAATGGCACGGCTGTGCGACAAAGTAGGCTCTACATTTGGCTAAGAAGGCTGTGGATTGAAACCGAGGACAAGGGCAGCAGTGGTACTGGCTGTTAGGTCAGATGATTGTGGCATATTGTGCTGAGGATGCATGCAGACGCCCACTGGGGTTCTGACGGCCACGGGGGGCTGTGTTAATTAAAACCTACCGTGGAAAAGAGGGAAGCATTATTCCCACGATATTGGATGAATGACCTGGGGCACCACAATATTAATCCATCTTTTCTGAGCGCTGCCCTGTATTTTCAAGAGGACCATAACAACTTCATACAGAGCAAGTCAATCTCAAGGGGGGCTTTTACGGTTTACACACCATGTGGCTTCTTTTCTTTGAGCCATCGTTTAATGATGACTTCTGTTCTCACTTCCTGTTTGCATTTCTACGCGCAATTGAGATCTGTTAGACGGAGGGAAATGCTGGACTATTTTGGGCATGAGACATCAGATGTTGTGGTTTTGGGCAGACTAGAGCAGAGGGGGCACTGTGTTTCCCCTGGCAGTCTGTCTAGCCTTGCTTTTACAGTAAGGGTGACTGCTCACCGTGAGTGGGTGTCTGTATGTAATCAGTAACATGAAGAGGAAGAAAGGAGGCCTAATTTCCCTGCCTCCCCGCCTCTTGTCACTCACAACACCTTCCTCAGGGCAGTCAGCCAGCCGACCACTGGAAACGATTTTCCAAAACCATCTCTGTCTCTCTCTCTGTCTCCTTCCATCTGTCTGTCTGTCTGTCTGTCTGTCTGTCTGTCTGTCTGTCTGTCTGTCTGTCTGTCTGTCTGTCTGCGTCTGTCTGTGTGTGTGTGTGTGTGTGTGTGTGTGTGTGTGTGTGTGTGTGTGTGTGTGTGTGTGTGTGTGTGTGTGTGTGTGTGTGTGTGTGTGTGTGTGTGTGTGTGTGTGTGTGTGTGTGTGTGTGTGTCTCTCTCTCTCCCTCTCCCTCTCCCTCTCCCTCTCTCTCCCTCTCTCTCCAGGTGTTTTTGATACAGACAATTTCCAGTGTACAGTAATGGTCTGGAGTCTGGTGGGGGCAGTCTTTTTCATTGATGTATTGTATTCAACTAGCTTGTCTTGGCTGATTCATTCAACATTTTCTGAAACAGAGGTGTCTGTGTGTGTGTGTGCGTGCGTGTCTGTATGGGGGTCAGGCAGATTTTTAAGAGTATGATTGATACCTTTTGTAAATGGAAATCAGTGTAGGATACACCCTTTGCTTTAGAGTGCTTTTATCAATAGATGAAGTGTAAGCATTGTTTAGTGATTTGCTAATGTAACTGAAGTGGATTATTTGCATCATTTTGTCTACTGTACCTTTTCTGGGCCCCAGTAAATTAGAAAAGGTATGCTTAACCAGGGGAAATGGCACAAGGGTCAAACATAATTAGAAAAAGGTTACATTTGAAATTGTGCCACGCCAAAGCTTACCATTTTAAATGCCTGTCTTCATATCCATACATTGGGACTAAAGGAAATCTCCTCATTCATCACACACACTGTTCTTGTAAATATTTTACTGATGTCTTTTGTGTTTTGTGTGTGATTTGTAACCTGATTGAATTTTGATGGGGTTTATTTGAACAACGATTTGTTTCATAAAAGTAAATCCATTTTTAGATATTTATGAGATAGCTCTTCTTACAATAGTCAGTTCTTAGAATGATTTTTCCATCTATCTGTTAAGTAGCTGGCCCACACTGTACATGCTGTGTCTGACGACAAAGATCAGACAGTGCCTTTTATTCATTCATTCATTCTGCCATTTCCGTCAGACAAAGGAGTTGAGACCGAGACAGAGGCCGAGGAGATAGTTCTGGTGATGTTAACACTGAGCCTTGTAAGCCTGACTGGCTCAGCATGAATCATCGCCGCTGATTGCTGACAGTTTATGTCACGGTTTTCCCCCCACTATAGCAGCTGACGTCTTTCCATTCCGTCAGTTAGCTGGAACAACATCTGGGATTCTTGAATAAAACATTTTTCCTGGTTAAAATTGTTAAAAAACAATAGTATTAGAAAACACAGTGTTTGAATTTATAAATGCTCAAGATCTTCACTAAACTTAAGTGAAATTCTTTACAAGTTAAAAAGAATTCTGTCTCATACATTAATGTGCCATGTTGCGCATAGACGCGCTGCTTGCTCTTTGGCTACAGCTCAGGTCTTCTGTGCCAAAAATGTGCTGAGTGCGTTAGACAAGAATTGTGGTGGGCAGATCTGGGTAGGAGGTACTCTACAGGCACAAGGAGCTGAAGAAGGGGTCTGAATCAGAACACTGGGGAGCCAGCAGTAGCAAGGGGGTGGGAGAAGGACAGATTTAGTGGTGGGACAGGCATATGGTTGTTGGGGGTAGATGGAAAGGGAGAGGAGAAAGAATGAGAAACAGCGAGCCTTGGATCTGAGTTAAAACTGCCGTTTTCAGAGAAAGCAGGAATGTGGCTCAGCGTGGGAATGAAGATGCTTTGACATGTTGAGATACTTTGTTAAAGTCTTGACGGACAAGGACATATGAACCCATAAGATTCTATGATGAAAGTATCCCGTAAGTAAATTATTATAACTTATGTTGCTGGAAGTAATTTGTGTTGTTACTTGCTTGACAGATTTTGAAAATATTAAAAATTATGCATTACTTAAAAAAAATAAGTGGTAGGAAAGATATTGTCCATATGTCGGTTAGTGTTTCTGACAGAAGGATGGAGCTTTGGATACCACAACAAATTTAATGAAATCCTGAAAAGTTTGAGCCCACTCATATTATTGGCTCTAATCCAATAAGTACTTTGTGAGGGACTGACTGGAATGTGAAGGAGGCCTTCAAAACTGACATGTTTTTTGGCAATGCTTGTATCAGCTCAGAACTATCCAAGCATGCTGTATGCTGCTCTTCTTTGTGCATGCTGTTACATAGGCTACCATACCTCTGCCGTGTGTTGAATTGCACAATGAATTGTTGTTGACAGCCATAAAGTTGCATAAGTCGTATTGTAAAGGAAGGTGAGTCCCCTCAGGGACACTTTGGCACACATGCATTCGTGGTACACTGCTGTTGGTCATGCTGGGCCATTATCACGGCACTACTTGGTATCATATATTTGTGACACTGCAATTTTAGACTACACAATTTTGTAGGCAGCAGGCTCTTAGTAGTAAACTCAAGTTCACACCTTGGCATGTCGCCAACACCAGCCACAAGAGATTTCCTTAGAGAATGGATGAGGGGACAGAACGTCTCCGTTATGGAATGTCAAACACAGAGGAATTCCCATCTCAGATTTCTTGTTTCCAGTTGTTACACCTGTGGCTGTGGGACAGAGAGAGTACCTGAGGCTGCGTTTTCAATATGTGGTGCAGTGGAATAATACCGGCCTGATATAATCCAGGTGACATTAGGTGGGAACAGAGCATTGTTAAGCTGTGTTTTCACTACAGTGTTGTGTCTCCAGGAAAAAATGTTTCTAGGAATTCTTTTTTCATAACTTGCTGGAATGGCAATGGGAAAGACCGTTTTCACATGCCCTCTTTGGCAGCAAAAGTTCTCGTATTGCCTGATAAGCGACCGTTTTCATTTGTTTGTTAGTGGGAGTTCACATGTTGACTCAACTGCTAATCTCCATGCAGGTTAAGGGGGTAAACAGCAGATTTTTGCCATCCAAGGACACACACGCACTCACACGCACTCACTCTCTCTCTCTCTCTCTCTCACACGCACACACACACACACACACACACACACACACACACACACACACTCAGTTGTTGGTCAGTTTGCAGACCAAAGTAACGTTTCATTGAATATCAGGGATATAGACATATAGCGGCACAGGTGAGTCCTGGATTAGGGACTTGGGAACAATGGTAGTATTTTGAATGCAAGCATATATTAACTATACTTAACTATACTGTATTGTTTGATGAACGTCTATTGTTCAGTTATGACATACTGTACGCACACAGGGAGTGAAACATACACCGAAAGACCTATTAAAAGTCAAGGGTCTTTATTATTTATGACATTTGTTTTGTAAACTACACTGTTACATGATAAAGGGGTGGAGCAAAAGTTATACCTTTTGTGTGGCTCTTGTCGGGATCGGATATTTATACCACAGTCATGAGTCAGTCATTCTCATTCTCTATGATTTGGTGACCAAATCATTGGTAGAAATATTAGATTAAGTGGCAGGAGGACATTTACCAACTGTAGAGTAATGTTTATCAGTGGGAGGAGTGCTTGTAACTGGTAAGAATAATGTTAGAATTTGTTTAGATGTTTTGTTTATAGATATATGCAGGTTTAGAGATTTACTAACATGTGGATTGGATTATGGATTTATCAGTGAAAGTGAAAGAGTTGGGGTATTAAAGTGAATATAAGTGAATTTCATTGAGCTTCCTGTATATAACTATTTTCTTTCGTTGTGTAAAGCCGTTTAACTGCTGCTTTAGTTCTGTGTTGTCACCTTTGTCTTGTTGAGGCAGTAAAATGACACCCAACAACTCTATTAGCATTAATGGCACAGTGCCAATGTCCTGTTTCCTCTCCCCTGTCATCAGGGGATCTGGAGACTGGAGATGTCATGTTCTAGAGGTCAGAAAGGCCAAAATGTGAACCCAACTGCTTGGGGTCAGTTCTTCGGGAGAAAGCCAGTAGGGCAGCTGCTAGCTGGTTCATAGACCACTCGGCACCTCAAAGAGTTATCAGGGCTTTGATCATTTGACCACTTTCAACCAGGCCTCCCTATTTTGGGCATGTCATTGTAAGCAAGATTTTCAAAAATAGAGAAAATAGCTGCTCTACAAGCTTACAACGCATTGCATCGCAACTCTTCTATTTGTACAAATAGTTATCTGTCTTTTCAACTGCATGGAAGAAATATACAATCTATAGGGTATGCTGTGGGTTCATGTGATGACTGAAGGTGGTTTGAGACTTTTATTTTTTCTCAAACACAGCAAAAAATCTAAACACCTGGGGGCGGTCACTTCAGTAGTATAATCCGTTTTTATTCATTCCAGCTTTTAAAGGTTTTGTTCTCAGGTTATATCGTTTCATTTGCAGATGAGCTTACCAGACCACAGATGGTTATGTAAGATCTCATGTCCCTTCGTCATGGGAGTAGGGGGGTATTCAGTCTGGTCGGAACCTCCGACCAGACTGGCTAACCCTCAGGGATATAGCGAGGGTTGACCTCACACATCCAGAATAGAGGGTTCTATAGTCTCAGAGGCATCCTGCCCCCCGCCCCTAGTCTGCTGTATTCCTGATATGCCAAATGCATCAGGAGATGTCTTTCTGGGATAGTTGCTGTGGAGGTGTTGTCAAACTTGAAATGAGTTGAACCTGGTTTCTTTTGATTTTGTTTATAGGCTACTCATGATCATACTTTTTTTACGTTTCAGAAATCGAGGCGAAGGAAGCGTGCGACTGGTTGCGGGCAGCAGGATTCCCCCAGTATGCTCAGCTCTTTGAAGGTAACAAAATCCCTCCACACATGCATTCATCATGCCACTGGGAAACATTTGTTTAGTTTTATGATATAAAGGTTAATGAAGGAACGCAAAAATAAAAGTGCTCCTCGGTGCACAGATCCCCACCAGGATCATTGCCTACCCAGGGCGGCCAAAATTTGAAAGGCATTCATAGCCAGTTGGAGTGGAATCTGCAACATCTGACTGATTGAGCACATGACTCCAGAGATAATGTGTACCGATTTGTGTTCGGTCGTTCCGGCCTCCTGGCGGGGATAATAAATGCATTGTTACTCGTTATGTCTTTTGTGAAATTAGGCCTTTTAAGTTGATGACTGAATAACAGAATTGTTCATGCACTGTAGGATGTGCATATTCACACACAATTACACAATGGCCCTGAGGCTGCCTAGGGGCTACGTCAGTGTCCCTCTCACAAGAGAGGCAGGATAGCAAGTCCGACTGCTGTTGCTTTTACATCTGATCTTTTCCACCACATAAATATGTCCAGAGTACAAAAAGAAAGAGGCCATGGGGGAGACACTTGGCTTTGTTATAGCTTCTGGGAAAACGTTTGGTAAAAATAGTAACATTTTCTGTGAAAATAACCAATCTACAGGCTCACAACATGTCTCTTTGCGACGCATTGTGAGCTTGTAGATCTCCTACTTTCAGTGAAGTGATTTTGGAGGGAAAAACTTAGGGGACCAAGTATATATTCCAAGGGGACCCCTGTCAACGAATATAGGGTTAAAGTGATTAAACTAGCTTTAATCTTTTAAACACTTGCCTCTTAGCCACACATTTTGATGTGAAGTTAGCCACACATTTTGATGTTTATAGGGATTGTATCTGGTATCAGTCACTGTGCAGGGGTACAGTATAAGAGGTGATGATTCTGAGTTTCTGGTCATGTAATCACACCCATCATCAATGATGAAATACTCGGTACAAAATAATCAGCATTTCAAGCCTATTTTGAATGTCTACTCCACTAAACAAGAACAGGCTTGGTCAGAGCCTGTGTTTCCACTTAAATGACCGTGCTATGCTTTTCATAAAAAGTTTACGACACCACATGAATGCAGTGGAATGTTAGATTCAGAGGGCCTGGATTTTAGTCTCTTATGTTATGTAAGAGGGGAGCCATACCCAGAAGAAGATGTAATGCCTGCACAAGTCTGAGCGCTGTTATTTGGGCAAAGCCTGTCTCTTCCTATTAATATCATCGGATCCAAAACAAGCTTCATGCTTTAACGCCCTGGGATGCCTTTCTGGAAAGAATGTGGTTATTTGTTTTTTTCTGTGCCTCTTCTTATTTGGGGGATAGTATTAACACTTAATCACACAGTCTAAATGTTGAGACCACATTTTTCATATATATGCTACTTCTAATCTGTATATTTCTCCCTTCAAGATTCCCAGTTCCCCATTGACATCTCTCCGGTGAAAAGAGATCATGACTTCTTGGACAAAGATCTTGTGGAACCTCTCTGCAGGTATTAAAATAATGGCTGTTCTAACTCAAGCAAAGTTGGTGTACAGTAGAGTTAAGTGTATGTCCATAAATAAATGCTTTGGCGACAAAGTATCATGCAATGTGACGGTTGACAAAAATAACATTTTTAACTAAATAAAGTGCATTTGCAGTTATCAAGTGAGACATCGCAAGACACTATGTTGCAGAAGCATGAATCAGACTTGAGATTAAAGTGACTAAGACTCAGTCTGAGAAAGCAGCTTTGAGTTAAGACAATGGCAAAAGTTGAGTTCTTCAACTTCAAGGAAGTGAGATATATGCGTGGGAGTTAATGAGTGTTATTATAATGTGTTATATTACCTACAGCTATTTTTGAGTTAAAGACATCCCATGATGTAAATGCCATGACATACAGGGTTTTTCCCCCAATGACCACTAGCAGTTCAGCGTTGCTGTTACTTCACTTTAGGGCAGCCGAGTCCATGGGCGCTCTCAAACAGAGACCAAAACAGCATTGCAGTTACCACAGTCACTATGGAGACCGTCCCAAGAGGAAAGCAGGCGGGGGCCTCAATATACTTTTACCCTAAACAACACCAAAGCAACTCATCTAAATTCCAAACTAGCCAGCAGATGAATAAAAGACAACAGTAATTAATTCCTGCCTCCATGTGATTTTGTCCAGGACTTCATCGCACCTTTAGCCCATGATAAAGATAGCTTCATAAACAGAGTCACTGGCTCACACTGTGGTTGATAATATTCATAAACTTAATGTATAATTCTTTGAATCCTCACTAATCAGCCCCTGATATAACCATCCAATTCAAATCTCTAAGCCTGTGGAGTGAAGGGGCCCCCAGTTTTGACACTCTTGTGTCAACAGGGCCCTGTAGTTACAAGTAAAAAAGAAAAGGGAAATTGTAGTTTGTATGTTCTTATCACCAACAAGACAGCAGGATAGCTCAAATATGTCAATGAAATAGATTAATCTCAGAACCTTTATTTTTGTTAGCAAATCAATATAACTCATGAATCACTGCTGGAGATGTACAGGCAAAGGATTATTGTACCACAAAGAATGCATCTGTAACCATCACCCGGGTATTGTCGTCTATTACCATGTTATTTTTGGTTCGCCCACATTGTTTTGAGATACCTTTCTTTATTCATCCCATTTTGCCCACAAACCTCTAATCTGTAGACACATGCTCCCAGGCTTGGTCTTTCTTGTTCATGGGAAATATTATGAAGCGCCATGGTCGTTATGAGAGCTTTTGGATCACTTAAATTAAGGAAATCATAAACAAAACCGTTTAGAACGGTTTAGTTTAAAACCATTGTGGCTGGAAATGTGCCTGTCACCACTCACCAGGGACATAGACATTTCATAGACATATTATGTTGTTCCTTTGGAGACTTAATTGAGCCTCCCCTGGAACTGAGAAAAATTATTATGGTGTGAAAAGCATAATAGTGTCAAAGGAGGAGTAGGATCTCTGACTGTTGTCGTCCGTAGATGTTCAGAGCAATAGGCATTGCTAGAAAGATTTGGCCCAGAATATCAGACTGGAAAAGAAGTGTTGCCTATTAGCGGGTCACAACCTGAAGCTGAAAGAAAGAGTCCAGAACATGAGCCTTCATTAGGATTGGGCCGCTGTAGCCAATGGGCAAAAGCTCTGGGACTATCAGTTCAGTACACCCGGCCATTAATACAGAAGCTGATCCAATTAAGAACATCTGTTGTGCGCTGTAATAGGTCTCATTGTGGTGTCTGCTTTATGAGAACATTGTGTCTTCTTGTTTGTTCAGATATACGCATCTTCATGTTGGGATCATTTCTTTTTCAGACGGCTTAACACCTTGAACAAGTGTGCTTCTATGAAACTTGATGTGAACCTCCCCAAGAAGAAAGTAAGTTGAGTTACTAAATTTACTGTATTTAAAAAAAAAATATCTAAATGAATTGATTCATAAGGTTTTTATGGGTTTCCTTCGACAACATAGCTTGGTACATTACAATGTAACATTTTCCCTCACATTTTTTTTTTACTAAGTATCAGTTTCCTGCTGCAACAATAAAAATATATAATCTTGCTTCATCCTCCTAACCTAGATTCTATGTTATTTGACACAAAGCCATTGTCCATGTTTATTGAATAGGGCTATTTTATTTACCTTACGCTACCTTGGAATGTAACCTACTAACCTACGTTAATTCTATTTATGGGACAGTTGAATAAGGTTGGTATCTGGTGTTATATCACACTGATTGAATAATAGCATTAAATCTGAGAAGACATATCCTCAGGCTTTGTTGCTTAAGATCCCATGTTCCGTTCTGGCACAGACTGTGATATAACACACCTCACCTCACCTTTGCAAGTCAGCTGTTCCTTTGAATTTCCTACCAGGTACAATGGAAATAGAAAATAAATAACTGAAAGAGTATATTGTGTTTGCAAGGATAATGAAAAGTTAGATTTTTAACAGAACCTTTCTGCATCTACTGTAATTCACTCAATGTAAAGTCCTAAGAATGGTTCTGGGTCAGCTGTGATAGTTCTAGTTCTATTGTAGCACTAATTATTGTATATTGCATGATTGATTGATGATGAAACATACTCATTTTCCTTCTTGATTTCTCTGTATTTTGCCAGAGTGAAGACTCAGATGAAGAAGACCTATTCGCCATCAGTGACAAATGGACCTTTGAGTGGAGTAGCCGACGCTGGTCCAGGCTGCAGGACATTGACTGTCTTCTGGTACACCCCGGAGAGGGTCAGTCTTCTAGGGACGGCGTAGCCCTGAGGACCACCACCAGCAGTGAGAGTGTTCTGACGGACCTGAGCGAGCCGGAGGTCTCCTCACTGCACAGTGAGAGCAGTGGGGGCAGTGGCCACAGGTGCCTTAGCACAGAGGATTCCGACTGCTCCAACCGCACCTGCTCTGACTCCGCAGCAATGCCGGACTCGACCTCTCTCACCCTGTCCCATATGCCCAAAGACATCTCCCACTATGGCTCTCTGCCTGGTAAGCATAGCAGGACGGGACGCACGCGCGCCAAAGACTTCCTAAAGCGCATGGAGACCCTGCGATCTCGAGGAACACTAGGAAGAGGTCATAAGAACCTGGTCATAAGTGCACCAGTGTTGCAGCAGGAGGCTCGGGCTCTGAAGACGCTCCACTGTGTGGAGATAATGAATGGAGATGGTGGGGCACTAGATCCACTGTCCAGTAGGGCTCTGCCCTCTCAGTCCAGCAGCGAGGGCAGCAGCCATTCCAGTGGCAGCGCTGTCAGTACACCCAGCCTGAAGGAGCGCAAGCCTCACCGGGCTGACCACAAACGCAGCGGCATGTACCTAGAAGACATAGATGTCTTCTCGGGTGCCCAGGTAAAGAGAGTAGCTGAGCAAAACCGCAAGAATGAATTCTGCTCCTATGAGGACCTGGTGGTCCATATCCCAAAAGACCACAAGCCAGGAACCTTCCCCAAAGCACTGTCCATAGAAAGCCTGTCTCCCACACACGGAGCCTCCATTAACTGGCACACAGGCAGCTTGCACCTAGACTCCCCCATACGCTCATGCACTAAAGAAATCAGGCCCGTCAGTGCCGTCACACAGTGCTGCCCCAGGGGCAGCCGCATAAGTGTCTATGACAATGTTCCTGGCTCTCATCTATACGCCAGTACTGGAGACCTGATGGACCTGGAAAAGGAAGACCTTTTTCCTCATCTGGACGATATTTTACTACATGTCAATGGACTACAGCAGATAGTGGACCGCTGGTCTAAGAATGTGTTGCCTGGTGGAGAGGTTCTGGTGCCAGGAAACGGGCAGGGAGAGGATATGGTGGGTCAGGGTCTCCAGTCTTCCAGTCAGATCACACTGGACTTTGAGGGGAACTCTGTGCTAGAGGGCCATTCCACCTCCAATGATGGGGACAGGGATAAAGTATCACTTGTCGAGACAGACTGCACAAGACTCAGGGAAAGGAGAGACTCAGGAGTCGGGGCTTCGCTCACCAGGCCCAATCGGTAAGTAATCATAGATTAAAAATAAAGTACTGGTCATTTAAATAATTGCTGCTTTTTGTTTTACAAAAGGTGAAAGAGGAGCTTTCATTTTTTGTTAGTTAAAAAATATATTTTTGATTTCTGATAGAATTTAGAACTAACTTGTTTCTACTATATTCCAAATGCTTTTCCTGCCTTTAGGTTACGATGGCCCAGCTTCCAGATATCAAACCGCCTTAGTCACTCAGTAGCTTCCTTGCAAATCACCAACCAATCAGCAGGTCAGCTGAGTTTACTGCAGAGGTTTTCTTTGCTTCGCCTTACTGCCATCATGGAGAAGTACTCCATGTCCAACAAGCATGGCTGGACCTGGTGAGTCTCACAGAATATCCCAAGGGACATTGTGTTATCAACCATTGGTAGCTCAACAGTTCCAGAGCATGTTTTTCCTATCCTTTTAAAGTTCTCTAGTCATGAAATTGTTTGTGTTGATGTCCCTCTCAGGTCTGTGCCAAGGTTTATGAAGAGATTGAAAGTACCAGACTATAAGGACAAGAATGTGTTCGGTGTGCCCCTCATAGTGCATGTTCAGCGCTCTGGACAGCCTCTGCCCCTCAGTCTGCAGCAGGCCCTGCGGTACCTGAGGAGCCAGTGTCTTGACCAGGTCAGTCACAGTAAAGCTTGGAATACACAGATAAAGCCAATTAACCGTCAACTGAAAACAGAGAGAGCGGTCTGAGTGTTGGGGGTAGTGCTTGGTGTTTAGCGTCTGTTTGTTGTGTGCATATTTTCAGCTGCATAGTTATAGTTATTATAGCTATAGTCAGACCTGACAGAAGAGGTCGGGGGCCCAGTTCAAAACATTTATTGGCAGATGCTTGGGCGGTGCAGGGGTAAAGTACCTGTTCACCACCGTGGTGTCTTGTGGATCGAATCTGGTTTGGCCAAGCATCTCGTCTGTATGAAGACAGTTGGCCCGTGTTTGGGGGAGAGAAGCCGGAAGGGTATCTTTTGAATGAGAGGAGTAGGATGGAGGGGTTACATCCTGCCAGAGGGAGCTACTCACTAGCAAGTGAGCTAGTAGTGTATGACAGCAGAGGCAGGACAGAAGTGAGTTGGGAGGACTTAATAGGCATAATGACTAAACTGGGGAGATTTTTTAATTTTTTATAATTGGTTTCTATAAATAAAATGGCGCTTGGCCATAGCCCGTCGTAACATAATTTCAAGCCAATCAGACATTTTCCACACAGAATTAATTTGGTTGAGAAAGCGACCAAACAGCGCTGTGAGAACACTCTGTCGGGAGACTCGAAATCACTGCCAACCCTCACCACTGTGACCCCCACTGTTGTCAGCTTGGTCTAATTTGGCCTTTAGTCGTACATAATGTCGAATAAAGTAGAACTGATCACATGTTTCCAACTTTTTTTCATGCACATGCATGAATGGTCATTTTTCTCCTCAAAGTAGTGACAAGTTACATTTAGCTGATATGTATTTCATACAATGTAACAAAATGATTCACCGTCTTTTCAGATAGGTACATATGGCTACAGTGAATTGAGGATGCTACTGATTTAGTTTTCTAATAATCTAATACTCCACAACAGCCTTTATGGTAAAGATAAATAACATTACACATTTCTGTCTGCAAGGTACCTAACAATTTGGTTTCTTTCCAGGTGGGTCTCTTTCGGAAGTCAGGGGTGAAGTCTCGTATCCAAGCTCTGAGGCAGATGAACGAGATTTCTCCAGACCATGTCAACTATGAGGACCAATCTGCCTATGATGTGGCAGATATGGTGAAGCAGTTCTTCAGAGATCTGCCTGAGCCTCTTCTCACCAGCAAGCTAGGGGAGACCTTCCTCCACATATATCAATGTAAGGACTCCAGCTGCATTAAAAGCTGACTGAGCTCATGTCTGGTGCTAATGTTCTGAAATGGGGGGGGGGGCTTTTGTGACAGAACATTAACTTGTGATGTTGTGATTACAAATCCGTCTTGTGACCTTTTTCATTGTTCAGTAGAGGAAAGTGCTGAAAATCTGTTCTCTCATACACACAGATGTTCCTAAGGACCAAAGGTTGCAAGCTGTCCAGGCAGCGATCATGCTCATGTCAGACGAGAACAGAGAGGTGTTACAGACACTGCTCTGTTTCCTGAGTGATGTCACTTCCTCCGTAGAGGAGAACCAGATGACACCCATGAACATTGCTGTGTGTCTGGCTCCTTCCCTCTTTCATCTCAACATACTCAAGAAAGACAATCTCTCCCCCAGGTAAACCATCAGAAGTTGTCCTACATAATGGTCATACATGCAGTATGCTGATAGTTAATCAGACCTGAACAGTCAGAACTAGTTCAACATCTGGCTTTTTAGGGCAGTGATATTGCTTAACACGCGTGCCTCAAATAACTAATGAGCAACGCACACAGGCTTCTATTAAAAAACCCTAAAGGTTACCTCCTCCTGTGCTGTTGCTCAATAAAGGTAGAAATAAAACAGGTTAACAGGATTTGTTGGGCCCTCAGGGGTACAGTAGATCACCATTTCTGGGTCGCTTTTTAAAGGATATGGATTTCCGTGGCACTGCAGTGTTTTTAAGACTCTGTATTTTACGAGACCATGCTGTGTACAAACAAAAACAGTCCTCTAATTTACCACATTCAAACGGTTGTTTAGCAGATCAAAGGGGTTGCCTGGAGAGTGTGAAAATGGGAGAGGAGGTTTATGAACTGTGTACAGTAGGCACCTCAACTTGGGGACCCTGCTAATAACAGTCTTCTCGCCCCATAATCCACAGGGCCATGCAGAAGAAGTATGCCACAGGCAGGCCCGACCAGAAGGACTTGAATGAAAACCTTGCAGCAACACAAGGCCTCGCTCACATGATCATTGAGTGTAACCGTCTCTTTGAGGTAAAACACATTCAGATCATGTCATGCTACATTAGATAATAATAATAACAATACATACATTTGAGGCCATATTTTATACTTTGCTATATTTTATACTACTAAGCAAAAGTAGCAATCTGCTATTTTAGCTATTTTTTGGGGGGGAAATCCACAAAAAAAAAAAGAAAAGAAAAAGAAAAGAATTGAATTTTCTTCTATAATGATATGCCCAAAATAGGGACGCCAGGTTGAAAGTTGTTAAGTCTGTCTGTGGGATTTATAAGTATTGAATCATTGAAAAGTATCAACAAGAGCTCGTGACTAAATAGTAACTACATTGAATCCATTGGAACACAGGTTATTTTTTCCATTCACTGCAAAGTAAAGGTTTTGCACAAGTTTCTGCCCGACAGCGCCGATATTATATATAAAATATATTATCCACAGACCTCCTGGTGCATAGTATACCTTTGCCTGAGTCTAACCTTTACGTCCCACACATTCACTAGATCCCTCATGAGATGGTCACTCAGTCACGTAACTCGTACGTGGAGGCTGACTTGCACGCTCCAACAACTGAGGAGCTGTGCAAGCAGCTGGAAGGGGATGATGGAACCTACCAAACGCATATGGAAGGGAGACTTCAGAATCTCCTCAAAGAATCTCGGGAGAAGTCCAAGTACTGGGTGTCCTGCACCAGCACCGACAACACCGAACTCTACTATAAGAAGGTGAGTCATTCTTAACAGTTAACCCAATAAGGCCTGAGGTTCTGATTCTACAAAATGTCTTCTAAATCCTAACAGTTTTCTGAAAAACCTATGTTGCTATATCAGTGGTTCTCAAACATTTTCGTGTCAAGGACCTCCAAAATGATATGTATTTGACCGCCGACCCCCATCTGAAAATGTTTTGTTCCAGGGACCCCCAGAAGCAAAGATTTGAGTCACAAATGTTTGCTTTAAAAATATATATATTCAAAGATTTGCACAAATGTTCACGATTTTTCAAAAATAGCAGATCTACAAGCTCATAGCGCCGCGCTATGAGCTTGTAGATCTGCTATTTTTTAATGGCCAAAGTAAAAAAATATGGTTTAAGTGGTTACACAGATGCGTTACCGGTTTTATTGGGTTAATGGAACTCTAGTATTAACCCTATATGTTCACATGCACCTACATTAGCAGCTATGGCATACATGGGTACAAACAGTATGTCAAAACGGGTCCTAAAACAGCACACCTTTCAGCGAATCCTGTATTGGCTACAGATTGTTATGGTTTGCATGCTTATAGAATCAGCTTTATTGTCACATCATAGATTACTTTACAGAAGTAAAAAAGTGGGTGAAATTAGTTTTTGTGCAAGTTCTATCGTTTTGTCATCGTTTTGTTATTCCCATAGAGGGGCGGCCATAGCTGAGTGGTTAGTGAGCCCGCCTAGGGAGCCAGAGGCCCTGGTTGCCCCAGGTACGATTCCAGGCCAGGCCAGCAAATGTGTCGATGAAATGAAATTTGTCCCTGAGCAAGACTCTTAACCCCTAATTGCTCACAGGCCCTCATTGGAAACAAGACCGCAAGGACTTTCATGAACGGACCTGTTAAAGGAATTATCCTTATCCTTATAGAAAAAAGAAAGGGAAGAAGAGGGGGGGGGGAAGAGAGATCAATCAAAGAAAACCAACAAATTATCTACATATTTACATATAGTACCTGAGATAAGATATAAAGGTGCGTGAGCCTAGCAGCAGATGTATACTGTACATAATATAATATGGCCGTTAGTTAAGGTGCGAGAAAAACACACACAAAAAAAGACAAAGGTCAGCACGTCGTACATGGGATTAGGGTGCAAAATGTCAGCGTGTGTCGAGCGCATAATCCACATAAAGTAAACTGACACTGGTATAATCCGCTTATGTCTCACTCAGGTGGGAGGTGGGAACCCTTTGAGGCGCTGGAAAGTGTCAGTGGAGGTGGAGGCTCCTCCATCGGTGGTACTGAACCGCGTGCTACGGGAGCGCCATCTGTGGGACGTGGACCTGCTGCAGTGGAAAGCGTGTGAGACGTTAGACAAGCAAACGGAGGTGTTCCAGTATGTCCTGAACCGCATGCCCCCTCATCCCAGCAGGGACTTTCTAGTACTCAGGTGAGTGGTGTGATATAAAGAAAAGAGTCAAGTAAAACGTTTCTGTTCTGTTATATTCAAATATATCCAACCGATCATAAGCCCTTTTGTTGTACTTTGTCGTACGACAGTGTCGCGCGAAAATAGCTGATCTATCTGTAAGATCACAAAGAGCTTGTAGGCTATTTTTAAATGATTGAATGCTCAAAAATAGGGACACTAGGTTGAAAGTGGTTAAGTGACAAATGCATTCTGTCTGTGAAGAAGACATGAAAATATTTCTTCCCTGTCTTTATTCAAGGTCATGGAGGACAGACTTGCCCAAAGGTGCCTGTTCCTTGGTGTCTGTATCCATAGAGCATGAGGACTGTCCTCCAATTGGAGGGATACGAGCTATAGTTCTGGAATCCAGCTACCTGTTAGAACCCTGTGGCTCAGGAAAGTCCAGACTGACTCACGTCTGCCGAGTTGACTTGAAGTAAGTATGAAAGTATGAAAAGTGCACATGAATATACATAGTTGGGCTGCCTTGATAATAAATAACTGATGGTGCTGACGTTTGCTAAGTATATTCTTCTAATGTTTCAGGGGAAGAACTCCAGAATGGTACAACAAAGCCTTTGGTCACCTCTGTGCTGCTGATGCTGCACGAATCCGCAACTCCTTCCAGCCTCTCATTACAGAAGGCCCAGAGACCAAGATCTGACACTCTAGCCAGCCATGTTTGCGCAGCCATGAGAATGGATTGAGCCCATCTAAGCCTAATTTATACGTTGCCTGTGTTGCACTGAAAATCTGTTATTTTTGGCGAGCAACACGGCAGTACGACAAAGTATGAATTAGCCATTCGTTGGAGCTAATAGCCAGGCACAGTCCAGTGATGAGGCCTAAGCACTAAAGCACAGTTTTATGCCAGAGCACAGATGTTTTGAAAAGTATTTTGAGACCCTCTGTACTTGCACAATGACAGAAGAGGACATCTTATACTGTAGGTGTAGGACATAATTACCCAATGGGAAAGAGAATCATCCTGCCAATGTCCTTAGCATTAGAATTTTGTTTTGATGTTGCTATATATTTTTATTGTAATATTGTCTAATTGATATTGTCATGAATAATATTATTGTTGCTATAATCTACAATGTCTAGGACATTAATGCTCTTAAACGCTTCTGGGAAGCATTTATATTTTATTCATTTAAAGATTCTAAGCTATGTTATGACCACGTAAATGTCTGTATATATGTGTATAAATACATACTGAACATGTAAATGAGATGTATATATTGTATATATTTGAAAACGTAATAGTACATACATGGTTTCCTATATATTTTAATCTAGTGTCAGCATTCTTGTAATACATATGGTACAAAATTGTAAACTGGTTTTACTTTGCTTCAGTATTGCTGTTGTGGAATGGGTGTAATTATATTATACTTTGACCTTTTATGATTGTGGAAAAAAAGGACATAAGGTTTGACTTGTTCATACCTGCTTTAGGGTACTGGAATGTGCAATCAAGTTCCAGTCAGAGATATCTTTTTTTAATAAAGACTATCAAAAATATAAATAGGTGTTCATTCTTGTTTAAATATTTAGGAATGGCTGAGTTACATGAAAATACATGCTCTAGGAGTCCATTAATGCAAAGCAATGTCATTACATTTTTACCCAGGGGTCATCGCCATGCTGGCTTATAGTGGACATTTTCATCAAAATTCTATTTTTGCCATGGACATACAAAATTAGTAGACAAACACATAAAGAGATATCCCTAAAGTCTAACTCTGAGTGTACAAATTATGTTACATTATGGTTATGGGGGTCCACCTTGAAAATAAAACGTTTGAGAACCACTGTCCTAGTGGACTCCTAATGTGCCATACACAGTGTCATTGTAAATCAGTGTCATACATATTCTGAAGAAAACCTGGAGACTGACATTCAGCATTTGGGTCTTATGATCAAAATAAGATATTATAATGTTACGTAAAAACTAAATCTAGAATTTGCCACGGAACAGGCCAAGTCTTGCCACAGACAAATGTACGGACATATTGATGACCCCTGTTTTTACTACTTTGCTTAAACATAAAACATACCACTCACCTCCACATACTGAATATACGATGTTCACTACAAAATTCTCCCTGGGCTGAGAGAGGCCTCTACTGGCCAAATGGAAAGTTGTGTGTCACAGCTCACAGTCAGTCTGTGGTCACTGCAGTAGACTGGTAAAGTTACATTTCAACCACCACATGCACACAAATAATTTATGAATGATTAATTATTCAATAGGCTAATTGTGGGACATGGAGAAAAACAATAGGCTAAAGAAGAGGATCATAATCAATAATCTGTTTAGTCTATTATACTATTTTGGATGATGAATAGGCTAATTGGCTAAAACTTTTTTCCCATCATGAGTTGCAGCAAATTATGATGGATTCAGCAGGCCCAGCTTTCACATAAAAACTACTTCTTTGGGTCAGACTGATTAGGATAGGTTTCAGCAGCGGTTTGCTGTTGATAAGGCCTTAATACGATTTTGCCTGACTGAATAAGATGGTCGTTCATTTAGCTATACCTGTGTAGTAGGCTATAGAACACAATCACATACTGTTTACATGCAGAACAGCAGAAAGTGGACAAGCACAACACAACATGCATGCTGATTGATCAATACTGTTGTCCACTAGATGGCACCTTCTTACCAGCTCATTCATTTCACTCGAGCGCATCGCCTCCACAACAACCAAATGCAATGCAATATACATTTTGTGTGCTGTGTTGTGGGTATGATCTATCAGTGGTGTAAAGTAACATTTACTCAAGTACCGTAGGCTACTTTCAATACTTTTACTTCTACTCCACTAGAGGCAAATAGGCCTACTTTACTTTTACTCCACTACAATTATTTCAAAACTTTAGTTACTAGTTACTTTGTAGATTTTGATTGTTATTACAAAACATACATTACCCACTTCAGCCCTATATACATTTCGGCCATTTGAAAATAGCCGATCTACAAGCTCACAATGCCTGTAGATCTGCTATTTTCTAAATATGTTTCATACATTGTATACATGATAACTTTCTGCATAATGGGTATTTTAAATATATTTTGATGCTAATACTTTTGTACTTTTACTCAAGTACATTTTTGATTATCAGAATTGTACAGTACTTGTAGTATTTCTACATTGCAGTATTGATACTTTTACTTAAGTAAGAAATGTGAGTAGGCCTACTTTTTTTCACCACTGGGATGGGATCTATAGGCCTACAGTGTCTGTTTTATGGCATAATGGCTGAAGTGGCTTTAATTTCCCTGAATTTCCCATTCCTTTCATGGTCTGTTTTATGGCTGCAGCCAAACAATTAGGTTTATTTTGAAGGCAAAACAAACTACCAAAATGCAAACTAAAATGTAGAAGCACTATGCTTCACTGCTGTTTTTAACAAAATGTAGGCTACTTTTATGGTGGCTTCTATGTTGTTTTGTTTTGTTTTTTTTTTCCCCAGAAGGGACAACATGGATTGATGGATATCACCTAAGGCTTTGTTTGCAGGTCCCATGTGTGTTTGGACCTTCTGTTTCCATGCGTCTTAAAATCCTGAATGGTAGGCTAAAGATGGTAAAGAAAAGAAACACCATAGAAAAATATGTTCAAGACATTATGGACACAACAGGTTTACAGCAGATAATCTACAAGATAGGCTACACAGGTTACAGAACAATGGGATGGGATGGCTATACAAGTTGAGAAACATTTTAGATTTCAACAACACTAATAAACGTAAAATTATATGTATTTTCATTAGATAGGAGAGCAAACTTGATTGTCAGATTGTTCTGCATATTGTATAATCAAAAATTAAACAAAGTGGTATAATGGCATGGAAATGAAGTTATAGCCTATGTCAAGGTATTTGAAGCCTGACATCATTTCACCTCCCTTAGAGCCATGCTGACACAGATCAGCTTAATGAGGCTGGGAAATGCAAGCTCAGCTTCTGACTGTCAGTCAGTACAATCACGGACAGGATTGCCAAGCCATCAGTGTCAATCTGCTTCTTTTTTTTTTAAATATCCCCTGTGAAATCAGGGCTCTTCAGTTCAAACATGGTGAATGGTAAATGGTGCATTTATTTTATAAAGTGCTTTTACCCCCCCCCACCCCCTCCCAATTTGGTCCTTCCTTCTGTCAATTTCCCTGGTTCTATAGTCCAGTGTTGCTGCTTAAGAGAGAGAGAGAGAAAGAAAGAAAGAGAGAGAGAGAGAGAGAGCTGTAATCATGCCTCAAAATACCCTTGTAGTCCATTGTTGCTGCTGAAGAGAGAGAGAGAGAGAGAGAGAGAGAGAGAGAGAGAGAGAGAGATGCTTCACTATAACTGGTCTGCAGAAAGGTAACTTTGTCCAAATCTGTCAAATATATACTGTACATGCATGATTCACAATGATAATTAATGGTAGATGACCTCCCCAGACAGAGACTCATTATATTGAAAACCTCATTACAAACGCATTAGGCTACTCCTCACAAGCTTTGGCAAAAAAAAAAACTGGACTTACTATTTTTCTTTTTTTTTACTTACATTTTTATCCCACGATTTTGTAACCCCATTTTTTACACCCAGTGCCAATTGTCTATGTAATCCTGGGCACTACCTTCCCTCTGCCAACCTAGGGAGGCCAGGGCCGAGCTCATGCCTCCTTCAATGCATGAGAGCCAACTGACCTTCTTGTCACCTGACAGGGGGGAGTTTCCCTGGTTGGACGTAGCGCGTGGAAGGAACACGTTATTCCAACCAGTTCCTTTCCCCTCCATCAGGCGCCCCGGCTGGCAGTATAGTGACCAGGATTACGGCATGTTTTTGTGAGGGTACCTAGGGCTTGAGTCTACAGAGGTGCAAGTGACTGGAGACAGTCTCCAGCCATGTCTCCAGTCGGTCTCCAGGCGTCGGGGGGGGCCCCCTTGTCTCCAGTCGCCCCCCTCATAGACCTCCATTCACTCTCCAGTCTCCAGAGGCCCCCACCTTCCTGAAAATCTCTCTCGTTTGCCTGTCCCCGCCCCCTTCACTGCTCTCTGAGTTTCTCAACGGCAGCCATCTTTGTTTGCATTTAGATGGACAGGAACACTCTATGCTTTTTAATTCATTATAGACCCCCACAACCAAACAATGATGGTCCCTTGGTGCTGGTTGGGACCCAATAACATTTCGATTTTATGTTTTATATGTTTTTGATGACGTTAAGGCCTGGATTTGGACTTCTCTCTCCCAGCCTGCAGCAGCACAGTTGCCAGACTCTGTGAGAGAATCGAGCAACCTGGTCTATGAAAACAAAGCCCAAAAGAAGCGACTATATATGGGCCACAGGAGCCCCCACGGATGGTCTCTTTGTGCTGGTTGGAACCCAATGACGTTTATATTTGATGTTTTATATGCTTTTGATGACATCCAGGCGTGGATTTTTACATCTATGTCACAGACTCCTGTCACAGCCAGCGTTGCCAGGTTCTGTGAGAGAAACGAGTGACTGGGTGTGAGCCCTTTTAAACCTACTGTATATGTCAATTTGAAAATAGCAGATCTACAAGCTCACAACGTGTCACATCGTGACGGATTGTGAGCTTGTAGATCTGCTATTTTCAAATAAATCTTGGGGGACATAATAAAGCAGACCTGGCTGCAAACATTGGTGAGAGCATATGTCAGACAGCAGCAGCATTAGAAGACAGGTAAGGTGCCTTGTAAACAGATGTTTAATGGCTCTAATTGTGCTAATGGAACATAATCATTGATCATTATACCCCTTAGTCCCTAAGGAAGACCCGATTTTATATTGAATATGATTTTAAATGTGGGCTGAGAGCTGCTTAAAGCTAACAAACAGTCCATGCTAGACACATATCATTATTCATAGAACATCACTGATCAACATTGAAGCCTCGATTTTATATTTCATATTATTTAAAATATTTTTAGCTTTGTTTATTATATAGGAGTTTGAGGGAAAGAGCTCTAGCTCCGTTTTTGTACTGTTATTTAACATGACAGTTTAATGTTTTGTGGTCATGGGTCAAGGTGTGTTGGTCAAGACATGTTTACCTCCATCTGGGGTGTGTGGGTTTTGTAAACTGCTCAGTGTAACATGCATGATATTATACAACCCACATGCTAAATGAGGAGAAATCAAATTAGTGATTGACTGTTTCAGACAATGTAATGTATTGTAGATGTTGATTCTAATCACTGTATCTGATCTGTTTATTTATGTCAATTTTTTTCTGGGGACCCCAGTACAGTTCATCAGTAGGCCTACAGTTATTTTAATAATATGATAGGGCAGTGGTTCTCAAAGAGAGGGTGTACAAATGGAACCAAATGGACCCATGAGGGTCCATATGGTTCCATTTATACACTCTTAAGAGTTAGGATTGTATAGTATAGATTGCGGTCCCAGAGGTAGAAAATGTTCAAATAGGGGTCTCTGTGATAGCGCATACTATGCGTTCATATTATTTGAGATATTTAATTATGTGTAGGCCTTTATGTATAGTCTACATGATTGTGGATGTTGTGTGTTCATTATGCTCCCAACTAGTGTAATAGAGTTGAGGCTTTGGACAGAGAGAGACTCAAAGCTGTTTATGTGAATAAAATGTTCATCCAATATGTGTGTGCTATTACAGTAGTTCTCAAACGTTTTCATGTGAAGGACCCCCAAATGAATATGCATTTGACTATAGGGTTTATTGATGATTTTGATGTTATATTAACACATTTTCCTGGAGACCCCCTGGAACCCCCTTAACTCATTCACTGCCAGAACTTTTTTTTTTTTGCGTTTGCCCACTGCCAGAGATTTTTCATTGAAAAAAAAAAGTACTCAGGAGCCGAGATACAAAATGTTTAAGTTTTAAGTTAACAAGGAAGTGGATGGGAGTCTAGATCTTCAAAAAATCATATCTCCTTGGTCTTTGGGTTAAAAAATAAATAAATAAAAAATATGTATATATATATTTTTTTTAAATTAAAAGTCGTTTTAGTCGTTCTTGGCAGACAGGGCTTAAAAGACAACTTTGTTTTTTTACAACCACGGTTTATATTTTAGCTTGTAATTAAGAACCCCTGGGGGTCCCCTGACCACAGGTCTTTATAATATTTTCTGTATCACATGCAAGTAGGGACATGGTGGTGTCACAAAGCAAACAAGCACTGGTAGTTAGTACTTCTAGCTTATGTTGGTTTCAGGGTGCAAGTCCCTGCAGTGCTGTACCCTGCCGACTGTCTCACCTTTGTCCTGTATGTTTACATGAAATGTTATCACTCAATTAGTTGTCACGCTGTCCAGTTAACACATTTGGTTCCATTTGTACACTCTCAGAGTTAGGATTTTATAGTATAGATTGTGGTCCCAGAGATAAAAATCAAATGGGGGTCCGTGGTCTAATGCATATCAAACTGGGGGTCCTTGAAATTAAAAGGTTTGAGAACCACTGTGACAGGGGATACTGTGTGTTCATATTTGAGACAGTTATTTATGCAAATATTCCACATTCACTTTTCACTTCATTAATGTTTTTAAATAGCCGATCTACAAGCTTGTAGATTGGCTATTTTCAAATAGCTGATGTATATAGAGCGTCGCAGTTCCCGCCCACTTCCTGTTTTTTTTGGTGCCGGAAGAAAAAACTCAATGCATTTTTCCATTGACATTTCCAAAAATATTTATATCTATTAATTTAAGCCTCGAATCAAGCCATCACGAGATGACATGAATCATGACCATAAAACGTTTTTTTCTGTGATTTTTTTTTATTTTATATTTAATTATATGATGTACTATATTTAATAAATACCCTTTGTTTTGCCGTTTTCAACAAAAAAAAAATCACAGAATCAAACGTTTATGGTCATGATTCATGTCATGTCATGATGGCTTGATTCGAGGCTTAAATTAATAGATATAAATATTTTTGGAAATGTTAATGGAAAAATGCATTGAGTTTTTTCTTCCGGCACCAAAAAAAACAGGAAGTGGGCGGGAACTGCGACGCTCTATAGGGTATATAGTAGCTTGCTGATTTTGATGCTATAGATATTAACACATTTTTCTGGGGACCCCAGTACAGTTCATCAGTACAGTTATTTAACATGACAGTGTGGTGCTAAAGCTGCAGTCGAAATCCAGCTCTTAGAGAACATGTGATATCCCCTGGTGTGTGTTCATATTATTTTAGATATTAAATGATGTGCAGGCCTATTGGCTTTGGACTGACAGAGACAGGCAGAAAGCTGTTCAATACATGTTCATCCTGTGTGCTGTTGCAGTGGTTCTCAAACCTTTTCATGTCAAGGACTCAAAATGAATATATTTTTGGCCATTTTAAGATTTTTTGAAAATAGCCAATCTACAAGCTTGTAGATCGGCTATTTTCAACCAGGTGATGAAAGGTTTAAAGTGGCTAAAATGTGTAACATGGATTATAGGCCAAATGCTACAGCAGAGGAAATGGTGAGAAATCAAATGAGTGATTGACTGTTTTAGACAATATGCATTGCAGATATGTTGATTCTAACCAAATTACTGTATCTGAGATATTTATTTATGTCTAGGCTCCTATGCTCTTGTTTAGTGTACATGATAGGGCAGTGGTTCTCAAACAGAGGGTGTACAAATGGAACCAAATGGACCCTCACAGGTCCATTTGGTTCCATTTATACAATCTTAGAGTAAATGTATACAATTTAAAATTATTTTAAAGTATAGATTGCTGTCCCAGAGGTAGAAAATGCTCAAATAGGGGTCCTTGAAATGAAAAGGTTTGAGAACCACTGTGATAGGGGATAGTATGCGTTCATTATTGTCTCTGCCAGGCCGAAAGGCATGGCGAGAGAGTATGTTTTGCACCCTGTCTGACCAGCTAATCTCCAGGACTGTTGGCATGATCGCAGCGAAACTATGCACACACACACTCCCTGGATGCCAATTCAGAACCTCTGCCCCAAATCTTTCACATGGGCCTGTTATAGCGCCACCAGGAGACCGCTTTTTGCAAAACCCATTTTTGACAGTACTCCTACAGATTCTGTCCAAACGTCACGTAAATCGGTACACAGTGGCCCTCATTTATCAACGGAGCGTATAAACCGGCTTATATTTTTCCATATATTCGGCCGTACACCAACGTCGAAGTCACATTTATCAACGAATCCTACACAGCCAATCCTAGCGTACATTGGGTCGGAGCCTTGATAAATGTCACGGCTGAAACCGAGCACCATTTAAATAACACGCCCTTAAATATTCTCGAAACGCCCTGATTTTACGACATGGAGAACCAGAATACGACCAAATAAAGCATGGGAAGCCAAAAGAGTTTCGCCGCCTCGCCTCGCTGCCTGTCAAGTCACACACGCACATGCACACGCCTCTCTCTGTCTCACACACACATACACACACACGCCCAACTGTGTCTTTCATGCAATCCGTAACGGTACTATCTTTGTCACGTAGGCTTGTAGCCTACATGAATTACATAATGATACCAATCACATCGCCATGAATGGGGTTTGTATATTCATTTATTTAACCCATACCGAGCAGTGCACAAGCAGTCATGTAGGATATTCCCCGTGAGACTCGGACGGGCGGCAGTGATCCCGTGCTGCCACGTTAATAAGAGATTCGATCGTCGGGTTGATATCCATAACCCAACCAGGTTGTGTAGCCTACATAACTCTCTATGACATAACTCCATAACATAGGACAAGCTACAGTAAGTTTGTAGACCTCACTGTCCATGAAAAGATGGTCGGGGCTCCCGAAAATGTTTTCGCAGCAGAAGCGCTCGTATATTTTGAAAATAGCAGATCTACAAGCTCACAACGCATCGGGATGGGACCTGTTGTGAGCTTGTAGATCTGCTATTTTCAAATAGCCAATGCAGCCAGATCTGCAAGCTTAACCGAATGACTGTTAAAGCATTTTGTTTAAATTACTTTATAAAATGTTATATTTTCACAGGGATTATTTGTTAGTGTAGATATACATTTAGGAGTGGATTATGTGTCCAGATGCCTGTCAGACAGTCAGACAATGCTTCTCCGCAGGTCTAGAATGGAATAAACGGGCGCAGCCAACGGCAACAACTGCTATCGACCAGACGTGAGATCTCAGCGTACGGTAGGATGAACCCATCGTCAGGTTATATTGATACATGCCGAAAGTTGCGGTGATCTCGCCGTACGCCCATTATTTGGTCTGCGCCACGTTGATAAATGAGGGCCAGTATCTCTATAGTCATTAAACAAAACGGGTCTTTCAGATTGAACTTTTTCACTATCATCAGTGTTTCCTTAATTCATGTTTTTTTGTTTACACATGATTTTTTTCTATTGATATATTGCATTCATGTTCATGGGTATTTTCAGACATTTAACCACCTGTGAGGGGTTGTGAGCTTGTAGATCGGCTATTTTCAAATAGATGATGTATATAGGGTTTATAGTGGCTAGCTGATTTTTATACTATATCAAATCTGAGAATCACTGTGCTATTGTATAGTGTGATTACAGGTCAATCAGTAAACACTAAAGGAAAGCTGTGTTGGTAAAGCCAGGTTAATCATATCTTTTCATACATTTTCATGCAAGTAAGGGCATGGTGTGAACATGGCAAAAAAGCACTGGTAGTAGGTACTCCTGGTTTCTGCTGGGAACAGGGTTCGAGTCCCTGCAGCGCTGTGCTTACTGTTTCACCTTTGTCCTGTTGTATGTTTACATACAAAGTTAGCACTCAATTCATAGATTCATAATACCTGAATGCACTTTTAATTATAGTACATCAAGCAGATAGCCCTGTGATTACATCTTTATAGCACATGGTTGCATTACAGTGCAACCACAATGTGATTAAGTTCTTATTCACTATGCAAAGTTTTTGTACTCCTATGTTATGGTGTATTAGTCAGCACAGTGGATTAATATTTCTATCGATCTGGGATGTTAAGGTTGTGCAAAACTGTGGTCAATGAATTGCCTCTTCAGCTAGATTAAACGGCAGTCACTTATAACTGTTGAGACTCCTAGAACATTAACAAGTGTTGACATGGATAGCTTTGTGTCTAATAACATCTCTGTGTTAATGAATGGGGTATGAGCATTATGTCATACAGTGTAGATTGTAGATCGGACCATGTCGTACAGTACATGGTCTACAGACCATGTACTGTAGACCATGTCGGTCTACAGTACAACAAACTATTAAGATGTTTGTAATTACAACATGTACTGCTTGGTGTAATGTTTAAAGCAAAGTAGGCCTTGCACAAGCCCGGGATCGAACCCAGGACCTTTTGACCATGTCATGTGTAAATGACATGCAAATGGTCCAAACAGGGACACACCCTAATGCTAATCTGATCCCTCCCACATTGACTGGAGAAACCTCAGCCAATCGCTGGCCTCACAGAATGCACTACGGTACGGCTCATCCCCCCACGGTAGGGCTTGAGTCTACAGAGGTGCAAGTGACTGGAGACAGTCTCCAGCCATGTCTCCAGTCGGTCTCCAGGCGTCGGGGGGGGCCCCCTTGTCTCCAGTCGCCCCCCTCATAGACCTCCATTCACTCTCCAGTCTCCAGAGGCCCCCACCTTCCTGAAAATCTCTCTCGTTTGCCTGTCCCCGCCCCCTTCACTGCTCTCTGAGTTTCTCAACGGCAGCCATCTTTGTTTGCATTTAGATGGACAGGAACACTCTATGCTTTTTAATTCATTATAGACCCCCACAACCAAACAATGATGGTCCCTTGGTGCTGGTTGGGACCCAATAACATTTCGATTTTATGTTTTATATGTTTTTGATGACGTTAAGGCCTGGATTTGGACTTCTCTCTCCCAGCCTGCAGCAGCACAGTTGCCAGACTCTGTGAGAGAATCGAGCAACCTGGTCTATGAAAACAAAGCCCAAAAGAAGCGACTATATATGGGCCACAGGAGCCCCCACGGATGGTCTCTTTGTGCTGGTTGGAACCCAATGACGTTTATATTTGATGTTTTATATGCTTTTGATGACATCCAGGCGTGGATTTTTACATCTATGTCACAGACTCCTGTCACAGCCAGCGTTGCCAGGTTCTGTGAGAGAAACGAGTGACTGGGTGTGAGCCCTTTTAAACCTACTGTATATGTCAATTTGAAAATAGCAGATCTACAAGCTCACAACGTGTCACATCGTGACGGATTGTGAGCTTGTAGATCTGCTATTTTCAAATAAATCTTGGGGGACATAATAAAGCAGACCTGGCTGCAAACATTGGTGAGAGCATATGTCAGACAGCAGCAGCATTAGAAGACAGGTAAGGTGCCTTGTAAACAGATGTTTAATGGCTCTAATTGTGCTAATGGAACATAATCATTGATCATTATACCCCTTAGTCCCTAAGGAAGACCCGATTTTATATTGAATATGATTTTAAATGTGGGCTGAGAGCTGCTTAAAGCTAACAAACAGTCCATGCTAGACACATATCATTATTCATAGAACATCACTGATCAACATTGAAGCCTCGATTTTATATTTCATATTATTTAAAATATTTTTAGCTTTGTTTATTATATAGGAGTTTGAGGGAAAGAGCTCTAGCTCCGTTTTTGTACTGTTATTTAACATGACAGTTTAATGTTTTGTGGTCATGGGTCAAGGTGTGTTGGTCAAGACATGTTTACCTCCATCTGGGGTGTGTGGGTTTTGTAAACTGCTCAGTGTAACATGCATGATATTATACAACCCACATGCTAAATGAGGAGAAATCAAATTAGTGATTGACTGTTTCAGACAATGTAATGTATTGTAGATGTTGATTCTAATCACTGTATCTGATCTGTTTATTTATGTCAATTTTTTTCTGGGGACCCCAGTACAGTTCATCAGTAGGCCTACAGTTATTTTAATAATATGATAGGGCAGTGGTTCTCAAAGAGAGGGTGTACAAATGGAACCAAATGGACCCATGAGGGTCCATATGGTTCCATTTATACACTCTTAAGAGTTAGGATTGTATAGTATAGATTGCGGTCCCAGAGGTAGAAAATGTTCAAATAGGGGTCTCTGTGATAGCGCATACTATGCGTTCATATTATTTGAGATATTTAATTATGTGTAGGCCTTTATGTATAGTCTACATGATTGTGGATGTTGTGTGTTCATTATGCTCCCAACTAGTGTAATAGAGTTGAGGCTTTGGACAGAGAGAGACTCAAAGCTGTTTATGTGAATAAAATGTTCATCCAATATGTGTGTGCTATTACAGTAGTTCTCAAACGTTTTCATGTGAAGGACCCCCAAATGAATATGCATTTGACTATAGGGTTTATTGATGATTTTGATGTTATATTAACACATTTTCCTGGAGACCCCCTGGAACCCCCTTAACTCATTCACTGCCAGAACTTTTTTTTTTTTGCGTTTGCCCACTGCCAGAGATTTTTCATTGAAAAAAAAAAGTACTCAGGAGCCGAGATACAAAATGTTTAAGTTTTAAGTTAACAAGGAAGTGGATGGGAGTCTAGATCTTCAAAAAATCATATCTCCTTGGTCTTTGGGTTAAAAAATAAATAAATAAAAAATATGTATATATATATTTTTTTTAAATTAAAAGTCGTTTTAGTCGTTCTTGGCAGACAGGGCTTAAAAGACAACTTTGTTTTTTTACAACCACGGTTTATATTTTAGCTTGTAATTAAGAACCCCTGGGGGTCCCCTGACCACAGGTCTTTATAATATTTTCTGTATCACATGCAAGTAGGGACATGGTGGTGTCACAAAGCAAACAAGCACTGGTAGTTAGTACTTCTAGCTTATGTTGGTTTCAGGGTGCAAGTCCCTGCAGTGCTGTACCCTGCCGACTGTCTCACCTTTGTCCTGTATGTTTACATGAAATGTTATCACTCAATTAGTTGTCACGCTGTCCAGTTAACACATTTGGTTCCATTTGTACACTCTCAGAGTTAGGATTTTATAGTATAGATTGTGGTCCCAGAGATAAAAATCAAATGGGGGTCCGTGGTCTAATGCATATCAAACTGGGGGTCCTTGAAATTAAAAGGTTTGAGAACCACTGTGACAGGGGATACTGTGTGTTCATATTTGAGACAGTTATTTATGCAAATATTCCACATTCACTTTTCACTTCATTAATGTTTTTAAATAGCCGATCTACAAGCTTGTAGATTGGCTATTTTCAAATAGCTGATGTATATAGAGCGTCGCAGTTCCCGCCCACTTCCTGTTTTTTTTGGTGCCGGAAGAAAAAACTCAATGCATTTTTCCATTGACATTTCCAAAAATATTTATATCTATTAATTTAAGCCTCGAATCAAGCCATCACGAGATGACATGAATCATGACCATAAAACGTTTTTTTCTGTGATTTTTTTTTATTTTATATTTAATTATATGATGTACTATATTTAATAAATACCCTTTGTTTTGCCGTTTTCAACAAAAAAAAAATCACAGAATCAAACGTTTATGGTCATGATTCATGTCATGTCATGATGGCTTGATTCGAGGCTTAAATTAATAGATATAAATATTTTTGGAAATGTTAATGGAAAAATGCATTGAGTTTTTTCTTCCGGCACCAAAAAAAACAGGAAGTGGGCGGGAACTGCGACGCTCTATAGGGTATATAGTAGCTTGCTGATTTTGATGCTATAGATATTAACACATTTTTCTGGGGACCCCAGTACAGTTCATCAGTACAGTTATTTAACATGACAGTGTGGTGCTAAAGCTGCAGTCGAAATCCAGCTCTTAGAGAACATGTGATATCCCCTGGTGTGTGTTCATATTATTTTAGATATTAAATGATGTGCAGGCCTATTGGCTTTGGACTGACAGAGACAGGCAGAAAGCTGTTCAATACATGTTCATCCTGTGTGCTGTTGCAGTGGTTCTCAAACCTTTTCATGTCAAGGACTCAAAATGAATATATTTTTGGCCATTTTAAGATTTTTTGAAAATAGCCAATCTACAAGCTTGTAGATCGGCTATTTTCAACCAGGTGATGAAAGGTTTAAAGTGGCTAAAATGTGTAACATGGATTATAGGCCAAATGCTACAGCAGAGGAAATGGTGAGAAATCAAATGAGTGATTGACTGTTTTAGACAATATGCATTGCAGATATGTTGATTCTAACCAAATTACTGTATCTGAGATATTTATTTATGTCTAGGCTCCTATGCTCTTGTTTAGTGTACATGATAGGGCAGTGGTTCTCAAACAGAGGGTGTACAAATGGAACCAAATGGACCCTCACAGGTCCATTTGGTTCCATTTATACAATCTTAGAGTAAATGTATACAATTTAAAATTATTTTAAAGTATAGATTGCTGTCCCAGAGGTAGAAAATGCTCAAATAGGGGTCCTTGAAATGAAAAGGTTTGAGAACCACTGTGATAGGGGATAGTATGCGTTCATTATTGTCTCTGCCAGGCCGAAAGGCATGGCGAGAGAGTATGTTTTGCACCCTGTCTGACCAGCTAATCTCCAGGACTGTTGGCATGATCGCAGCGAAACTATGCACACACACACTCCCTGGATGCCAATTCAGAACCTCTGCCCCAAATCTTTCACATGGGCCTGTTATAGCGCCACCAGGAGACCGCTTTTTGCAAAACCCATTTTTGACAGTACTCCTACAGATTCTGTCCAAACGTCACGTAAATCGGTACACAGTGGCCCTCATTTATCAACGGAGCGTATAAACCGGCTTATATTTTTCCATATATTCGGCCGTACACCAACGTCGAAGTCACATTTATCAACGAATCCTACACAGCCAATCCTAGCGTACATTGGGTCGGAGCCTTGATAAATGTCACGGCTGAAACCGAGCACCATTTAAATAACACGCCCTTAAATATTCTCGAAACGCCCTGATTTTACGACATGGAGAACCAGAATACGACCAAATAAAGCATGGGAAGCCAAAAGAGTTTCGCCGCCTCGCCTCGCTGCCTGTCAAGTCACACACGCACATGCACACGCCTCTCTCTGTCTCACACACACATACACACACACGCCCAACTGTGTCTTTCATGCAATCCGTAACGGTACTATCTTTGTCACGTAGGCTTGTAGCCTACATGAATTACATAATGATACCAATCACATCGCCATGAATGGGGTTTGTATATTCATTTATTTAACCCATACCGAGCAGTGCACAAGCAGTCATGTAGGATATTCCCCGTGAGACTCGGACGGGCGGCAGTGATCCCGTGCTGCCACGTTAATAAGAGATTCGATCGTCGGGTTGATATCCATAACCCAACCAGGTTGTGTAGCCTACATAACTCTCTATGACATAACTCCATAACATAGGACAAGCTACAGTAAGTTTGTAGACCTCACTGTCCATGAAAAGATGGTCGGGGCTCCCGAAAATGTTTTCGCAGCAGAAGCGCTCGTATATTTTGAAAATAGCAGATCTACAAGCTCACAACGCATCGGGATGGGACCTGTTGTGAGCTTGTAGATCTGCTATTTTCAAATAGCCAATGCAGCCAGATCTGCAAGCTTAACCGAATGACTGTTAAAGCATTTTGTTTAAATTACTTTATAAAATGTTATATTTTCACAGGGATTATTTGTTAGTGTAGATATACATTTAGGAGTGGATTATGTGTCCAGATGCCTGTCAGACAGTCAGACAATGCTTCTCCGCAGGTCTAGAATGGAATAAACGGGCGCAGCCAACGGCAACAACTGCTATCGACCAGACGTGAGATCTCAGCGTACGGTAGGATGAACCCATCGTCAGGTTATATTGATACATGCCGAAAGTTGCGGTGATCTCGCCGTACGCCCATTATTTGGTCTGCGCCACGTTGATAAATGAGGGCCAGTATCTCTATAGTCATTAAACAAAACGGGTCTTTCAGATTGAACTTTTTCACTATCATCAGTGTTTCCTTAATTCATGTTTTTTTGTTTACACATGATTTTTTTCTATTGATATATTGCATTCATGTTCATGGGTATTTTCAGACATTTAACCACCTGTGAGGGGTTGTGAGCTTGTAGATCGGCTATTTTCAAATAGATGATGTATATAGGGTTTATAGTGGCTAGCTGATTTTTATACTATATCAAATCTGAGAATCACTGTGCTATTGTATAGTGTGATTACAGGTCAATCAGTAAACACTAAAGGAAAGCTGTGTTGGTAAAGCCAGGTTAATCATATCTTTTCATACATTTTCATGCAAGTAAGGGCATGGTGTGAACATGGCAAAAAAGCACTGGTAGTAGGTACTCCTGGTTTCTGCTGGGAACAGGGTTCGAGTCCCTGCAGCGCTGTGCTTACTGTTTCACCTTTGTCCTGTTGTATGTTTACATACAAAGTTAGCACTCAATTCATAGATTCATAATACCTGAATGCACTTTTAATTATAGTACATCAAGCAGATAGCCCTGTGATTACATCTTTATAGCACATGGTTGCATTACAGTGCAACCACAATGTGATTAAGTTCTTATTCACTATGCAAAGTTTTTGTACTCCTATGTTATGGTGTATTAGTCAGCACAGTGGATTAATATTTCTATCGATCTGGGATGTTAAGGTTGTGCAAAACTGTGGTCAATGAATTGCCTCTTCAGCTAGATTAAACGGCAGTCACTTATAACTGTTGAGACTCCTAGAACATTAACAAGTGTTGACATGGATAGCTTTGTGTCTAATAACATCTCTGTGTTAATGAATGGGGTATGAGCATTATGTCATACAGTGTAGATTGTAGATCGGACCATGTCGTACAGTACATGGTCTACAGACCATGTACTGTAGACCATGTCGGTCTACAGTACAACAAACTATTAAGATGTTTGTAATTACAACATGTACTGCTTGGTGTAATGTTTAAAGCAAAGTAGGCCTTGCACAAGCCCGGGATCGAACCCAGGACCTTTTGACCATGTCATGTGTAAATGACATGCAAATGGTCCAAACAGGGACACACCCTAATGCTAATCTGATCCCTCCCACATTGACTGGAGAAACCTCAGCCAATCGCTGGCCTCACAGAATGCACTACGGTACGGCTCATCCCCCACCCGCTAGGAGACACGGGGAGAACATGCAAACTCCACACAGAAAGGCCCTTTCGCCAACCCCACCTAGGGTATGGGCACTGATGACGCGGAGGAGAGAACACGCCCCCAGCGCCCACAGCGTCCCCTGCGGGAATCGAACCCAGGACCTTCTAGCTGTGAGGCGACAGTGCTACCGACTGCGCCACCATGCCCCCAACTGGACTTACTATTGAACAATTTATGTCATTTCAAAGGGAACATAACCATTGCAAACAATTATCAAAGGTCATATTTGTGCAAACAAATCAGTGTGTAAACAACATTGGCCTACTACCAAAACCAAAAGGAACAAACCTTATTACTCCTTTTGTAATCTAAAAACGTTATTAAAATGATTACAAAGGAAACAAAAGTCGACAGCCTGGCCGGCAGGGACCATGGGAGATGTTCTGTTCTGCGCTGTTTAGAAGACAAGACATGATGATGCAACATGTCCATTTAATGTGAGCTTTTGGCACAAAGCACTAAGGACCATAATTGTCCTACCCTTTCAAGCATGTAGGGGTGGCGAGCAGTGGTGGAAAGTATGTAGGCCTACTCAAGTACTGTACTGTTTTTTTTAACTTTATTCAGTATTCTAAATATTTCTTACTTCTAACCCACTACATCTCAGAGGAAAATATTATATGTAAACTATGTAGTTACTTGTTACTTTGTAGATTTGGATTCTTATTACACACTAACCACTTCAGCCCTATTTATATTTTGACCATTTGAAAATAGCAGATCTACAAGCTCGTCATAATGCGTGGCCATGCGAAAAATGGTGAGCTTGTAGATCTGCTATCATTCAAATGATTGTTTATACATTTTGAACTTGTGAAATGGGACATTCTGCACAATGAGTACTTTTACTTTTGGTTTTACTAATTTTAATACCGAAACTTTTGTACTTTTACTCAAGTAAATTCAGAATTCTGGACTTTTACTATTCGAGTATTTCTACATTGCAGTATTGAGACTTTTACTTAAGTAAATAATGTGAGTACTTTTTCCACCACTGATTTCAAACACTCAGGGGTGGTGAGTGGACCCGCAGCAGCCGGCAGGGGGCGACAGCATGACCGCGACAGCAGCAGAGAGCAGAGCAGAGAGACGGAGGCGCGCATCCTTGATGAGAGCTGTTCCACACAGCTTGGTGCACAGCTTCTGTCTCTCTCTCTCTGTCCGTGGATTTATGGATATATGACACCTAATCAGAGCCTCGTTAAAGTGTTGACGGATTTACTTCAGTGCGACTGGTCTTGTGCGACTGACAGAGGATGTCACTGTGACATGTTTTTCCTTCTTCTTTTAAGTCAGGAGGTTCCTGAATGTTCTTCCCTCGTCTTACTTTAAGCGGTCTCAGTGGAACGTAGGTAGGTCACATTATACACCGTTACATTGGTGTCACAAGTGGGATCGCCGCACTGTATACCCGGGCTTCTACTGGCTTCGAAATGTCAAGCGAGAAACAACCGGTGACAATGCCGGGGGGCTCGATCATGTCGCTTTCGGACCGACAGCCAGCCCCAGGTCACGGGCTGCTGCTGCAGGGGGCGACAGGAGGCTCCACTGAGAACATGATGTCTGCCTCTGGCTCCGTGGTCCTACCGGCCGGGATGATCAACCCATCATCGGTTCCGATCCGGAATATCAGGATGAAATTCGCCGTTCTCATCGGACTGATCCAGGTCGGAGATGTTAGCAACCGGGATATTGTCGAGACGGTGTTGAATTTGGTAAGACTTAAACATTATTTCACACTGCTCGTACATATAGGCATCGTTGCTTTGAGACAAGTGGTCACTTGGATGTTGTATTGCAGTCATTATTACTTACGGCAGTGGTTCTCAACCTGTGGGTCGATTTTGAGGGGGTCCCTAGATGACAGTGAAGTGACAATTTAAGGACTTTTCAGACCTTTTTGATACACTCATAAGGAAAAAGACCATTATTGCGTCAAAAGTAATCAACAAACTATACTATAAAAACTGGTCAAACATTGGCCAAATTGTCAAATATTATAAGGAAAAGGCAAAATTGTGAAAACAGACGACCCATAAGCTTGTGAGCTTGTAGATCTGCTATTTTCACAATATTTATCTGTGGAACCGAAAATGTGATGCCTCAACTCCTACATTTCAAGTGCTTATCAGGGTGGGGGGGTCCCCAGTTCAAATATGATCATTTTGGGGTGTCATGGCCTGAAAAGGTTGATAACCACTGACTTACAGCATGTCTTGTTGTGGTTAACAATGCTTCCAATTTGAAGCAATTCACTCTGAAATAAGGGATTCTTACATTTTCACCATTCAGATCCATATGTGGAGACCAAAGAGCACTAATTGATGTAAATATGTGGCACATGCTATTGAGGGGAGTGGGATGCTGACAAAATATTGAAGTTTTCACTCTTTGCAGAGTTACAACTTGACAGCATTTGTAGGCAGTAGGCACATGTTACAACCTCTGGATGTTCAGCTGCACATATGCCTGAACTAATGTGTTTGGTTCCACTTCATGAAGATCCCATTCCCTGCAGATGTTGTCAGTGCAGATGATGATGATGATGATGAGGCATAACAGGCTGCTGGTGTTTCTGTGTGATGTGCTATAGCCTTTTGGTGTCATCTTCATCATTAGTGGGCCTTAAAGGGATAGTTCACCCAAAAAATTACTTATTTTCTATCAATTACAATCCTCATGAAGCCTTGAATTCATGGCTATTTGTTTGTTTTTGTCGCATTCCTAAGCCAATAATTTGATGACCGGCGGAAAGATGCTAATGTATCCGGTAGGAGACACAAAGTTGACACTTTGAGTCTCCTACCGGAGCCGCCGCCGCTCATCAAATTATTGGCTTAGGAATGTGACAGAAACAAAAAAAGCTCCATTAATTCAATGCTTCATGGGGTGTTTAATTGATAGAAAATAAGTCATTTTGGGGGTGAACTATCCCTTTTTAAGGGGCCTTCTTTCCAAATGGCACGGATATGTTAGTTAAGTTAGTTAAATTAACACTGAGTATTTTACTGTGTGAGATTTATTAGGCACTGTGATGCTGGTGAGTGTTGAAATCAGGCCAAGAAAGACTGGGGTGCCTAGTGGTTAAGGCGCATATACCACTTAGGCTCTGATGCAGCCTGACACCGAGTCGCGGGTTCGATTCCCGAGCCCGACAGCCTTTGCTGCGTGCCACTCCCCTGTTTCCTCACTGTGCTACCCTGTTTCCTCACTGTGCTATCCAAATAAAGGCAGAATGGAGAAAAGCCCCAAAAAGAAAGACCCAAGCCTTGGTCTTGGCCTGTTAACACTCGACAGCATCACTTAACCGATCATCACAGACTCTCTTGAGACTTGTGATGATCAGTTTAGAGGGGTGTGTTTGATTAGCTCTGGCCCAGAGTGACAGAGCTAGTGTTTCCGCTCATTAAAGAGGACCTATATCACCTGTCACTGGTCACGTCCACCTCTTACTGGCCTCACCTTGGTTTCAACTCCCATTGCAGGTGGCTAACGTCTGGACTGCGTGGCTTGCTGGATATAGTGACCCCCCCCATCAAACTGTCACACGTTTGATCTCTGCCATATTTCATGTTTATATTTCCTTGAGCAAGACACTGGCCTCTAGCCTGGTAAAGCCCTTCCCTCCGGAAATCTCATTTCCATTTGATTTCAGGAAGGAGTCTGGCATGAGGGCTTATTTGTCTTTTTTTCGTCGTCCACCAAGTGGACGAGCCTATCAGCGTCCTTAGCCTGGTAAAGCCCCTCCTCGCTCATCGTTCTGTGATTGACAGCGAAAGTTGGCCAATCAGGTGGCGAGTTCGAGTGAACCCAAATGGATCCGAGTGCAGCCGACCAAAATGGAACGGCAGCCATTGTTTTCTGTGCGCTGTTTTCGTCTCTCTTTTAAAACTTCAAAACGCTCTCTAACTTCTTTTTTTGAGGCACGGAATTTACTTTTAAGATATCGTTCGGATAGAATTTAGTTGTTTAACTTCATATATGTGGTCAATTAATCATGACAGAGCCTTTTTTTAAAATACAAATTCAGAGAACCGGCAGGGGTAGGCAGTGACACGCATGTATCCGAATAAGGCAACCTATTTTCGGCATGGCCCTTTCAAAAGTCCTGTTGCGTCACATTGGTCTGGTGGTGGTAAAAACGGAGTGCTGATTGGCTGAAGGGGAACAACTGCTGATTGGCTGAAGGGGTTGTCAGTCAACGGTATTACTCCCGCCCAACTCCAGCCCACAGACAAAAACAGTTCTCATGCCAGACATAGACATATAAAGGTAGACGCCTCCTCTGGCTCTGAAGCGTCTGTATGGCGGTCGCGCTTCCGCTTCCGGGGGGGGGGGGGGGGGGGGGGCAGCTGGAAATTTCCGCGTGCGTCACAGAAGGGGGCGTTCAGTTGGCCAATCAGAGGCAGGTGGGGGCGGGACAACTAGATTCTGACAAGTCCTGGAAAAGACTCGCTGTGGTTGGCCAGTAGTCTACTAGTCAACACGCTGTGATTGGCCAGTGCCCATTCCCCCCGGAAATATGGCAGCCACCATACCAAACAGATCGCTCCAACGAACTGCAGAGGCCAATGAGGTATCTAGGTTTCTATATCTATGATGCCAGGCTCCTTCCTGAAATCAAATGGAAATGAGATTTCCGGAGGGAGGGGCTTTACCAGGCTAACTCGGCTCTACCTTCTCATGCTTTGCACTTAATTCTGGATAAGAGCAAAATGTTAATGCTGGAAATTTTTATATCTATTTCTGGGATTATAGTGGCAGTATAGAAATTATGGTGACAAAAAAGCAGACTTTTTCTGTCAAGTTCTGTTTAATAATGAGGCGAGCCAGGGATACAAAGAATGTGTTGGTTAAATGTTGATAGGGCTTTGGGCTTTGAACCTATAGACCAATTATTTGTTTACCAACATTGAGACTGAACACACAGGTGATTGTTTCATGCAATCAATTCCCAACATAGGGTGCGTTCGGAAAAGCAGCAATGAGCGCACTGGCCAATACAAACTAATAGGCGAGTGCGCTCCGGTGCGCAATTTCCGAACGCACACTCGGTGCTGGACCTGCACGCGCAATACTGGTTCTTATATCTTGCAACCAGTGTGACGTCGTCTGTTAAGGGGTCTATGCAGCCACTATCAAGATGTCCTGTACTCTTATTTTGCCTAATCAGCTCTTGCTAAAGAATGTACTATCATAATGTGCTTGTAGAATGCTTTCCACATTTCCATATGTTTTACCCATCTACAGTAGCAGCGCAGCAGCAGCAGCATTATTGTGCACTGCACTGTTCGACTTCTTGTAAGCACACTAGAGATTAATTATGACCTGTTCCACCACAACAGAAAGCCTGTTTATGGAGCAGGGAATTTTTAGCCCTTGGCATGTACAGACAAGAAAGAACGTAGTACTGCAGTGGCCTTACTCTTTAACACCTTGCACCCTGACATTTACTGCACCATTTTCACTGGAACTGTGTGTAAGGAGTAGAGCACTACTACAGCTGCGGATCTCTTTTCAACATGGATTTTTCTACACCAGTGTCCCTTTATTTATTTATTTTTGCACCAGGGCCCAAAGTTGACCTTTCTTCTCCAATTTTTTTTTCACTTTGATCTAGCAGCATGCCAGCACTGGAGGAAAGGTCTGGCTGTTGCTACACTACTAAGTTAGGTCTTTCAGTAGTTCACACTATAGGCCAGTGTTTAAAATTAAAGGGAATGATAACCAATGTCTGTTTGCTGTTGGCCTATTGTGGGACGGTGATGATGACATTTGTTGGGAAGAAACAAGCAATTCTTCTCCAGAATAGAAGCAGAATGTCCTACTCTGTGAAACTATGATGAAGTCAACTAAGACACGACACATTTCACTTATGTGCATACGTATTACGTACCTAAAAAAAAACATAATTCTGATTCTGACATACACACAGATCTATCATAGTGTATTGTAATTATCATAGTTGTAATACATTATAGTTATAATATAACCCTATATTATAAATAATTATAAAGCATTATAGTGTAATTATAAGTCACTATAAGTGGTCATTGTGTGCTTTAAGTAAAGTAATTACATTCCTGAAGGGGTGTTCTTTCATAAATTGAATGTTATTTATTTTACTTTTATTAAAGCACCCAATGACCACTTATAGTGACTTATAATCCTTACTATATGGCATTATAACAGTTATTACAATACATTATAAAATCATTATAATGTATTACAAGTATGAGAATTATAATACATGATCCTGGCCAAAAGAAAAAGTCAGTGAGTGACCAGTAATTAAAGGAGCATTTCACCCCTGGAAGAAACTGCAATCACTCAATGGTAATAGTATTTGTAGTAGATAACAGTAGCGCAATTAAAAATTTGCAACCTATGGCCAGAAAGATTATGAAATCTGTGTGTTTGACTAGGGTTTGACTGGACTGCTGCATTACTACAATGACCATAATGCTTTGGTGCACTGCACCTCCTTGTGGCAGGGGAGGTCGCATGTGGGTGTGATCTCCAACAATAACATCCAAACAGCATGCCAGTGTTGCCATGTCTGCTTATTATAAGCGGCTTCTTTCTAAAATGTAGTTGATATTTGGGCTTGTTTCCAAATGTTTTGATTGCTGTTTAAACCAGTGGTTCTCAAACATGTTCATGTATTTTTCCACAGACCCTCATCTGAAATTATAATTTGTGGCAGGGAGCCCCTAACAAATATGTGTCAAAAATATTCCACATTTTGAAAAGCAAATAAAAATATTTTGCAAAAAAAAAAATAATAATCCACATTTTGGACTTTTTCCCCCTCAAGATTTGTTTGTAAATAGCAGATCTACAAGCTCACAATGGGTTGCGAAGCGTTGTGAGCTTGTAGATCAGCAATTTTCAAATATATAATATCCCATGTCTAGGTAAAGTGCTCTTGGCATAGTTATTTTTCTTTTGGGCTTGTTTTCATAGACCTGGCTGCTTATTTCTCTCACAATATCTGGCAACACTGGCTGTCCTCGCACACGTTCAACTAGTTACATATATGTCCAAGGATTCGTTAGTGATGTCATATCCCTGCAAATCCTTAGTATCTTTATGCAGTTTCACTTCCGTGTCGCATAGTATTGACATCACTGTCACATCCTTGGTATTATGATCCTAGCCTTTCGTGACGGTGTTTGTTTACCAGTGCTGCCACTCCACGCTGTATTTTCTTTTCAAGCTTGCGCTTATGAAACACTACACAGGATTATTATTTCATGTCAACATTCAAGTACAACTATCAGAAGATAACTCAGGTAAAGCAATGCCTCACTCTGCAAGGGGGGTTGCCCGCTGGCCACAGCTAATGGGAGTGGCCGAGTGGGGAAAGAAGGTTGAACAAAGTGTTACGGACACACCATTGGGTCTGTCTGTGGAGCTGGTCTGACTGAGACGCGCCAAGACATGTAGTGCGGAAAGGAATGAGACATATCTCTCATGACGCAAATAACGTCACGACGTTTGCGAAGATTACTAGATATCTAAAAACACAGATTATTCACAAAAAAAACCCAGGATCTTGTTTCTTGACTCCTAAACTTCATTAAAAGACGTCCAGGGGTGAAATGGCCCTTTAAGTACTAGGATGTGCGCTGGCCTAGTGTAGGATTTGCTCATGTGAAAGCATTAGATGTGTCAAGCAATGACAGATAAACCTGATAAATAATAACAATAAAAGATATACATTGTGTAAACTATAAAGTTATATATTAATGACAATGATCTAGGTAGCTATAGCTAAAGTAGCTTTGAAAGTAGCTTTTTTTTAACCTGGCACGAACGTCACGCTAAGCCCGGCACAAACATCACCAAAATCCAGCCAAAGTAACGTCTCACGAAGCCCTGTCTATCACCAGCGGTGTCGTGGTGATTTCTTTTTACTGGCAGGACGGTATTTTAATGACGTTAATTTCCGCGCGCACGGCACGCGCATGGCACGCGCACACCACACGCATTTTATTTTACCTTAAATTAGGAAACATGTTTGTATAGGAAATGTTTTTTAGCTTAGTTTTAGTCTTTTTAAACTAATACAAATTCAAGAAATGCCATGAATTCTAGAGTTGAAACTAAAAGTTTGCTTTGAACGAGTATCTTTCTCTTCTTTGACGGTGGCTGAGGCATTGCTGCGTGCAGATAGGATACTGGCAGCAGCCCTACTGAAGGCAACATGCTGTGTACCGGCTCTAATAGGTGTGAGGAATCTGAGGAAACATTTTCACACTCACTTGTAAACCCGTAAAGTAGCCATTTGGCTACTTGGCCATTTGGGTACGGGGGGGGCACGTTCTAGCGTGCACGTGCGTCACACGCATGCACTGTACCGTGCCGTACATTGCGCGTGAAAAAATTACTGGCCACACACCGCACTACCCCGTGTGGCCTCCACGACACCACTGCCTATCCCTAAGGTCTGACAGACCTACCAGAGAAGCCTCGAACCGATGCCTCCACCTCAGCTCAGACATCAGGATTCAGAAAGTACTGTGCCTCCTGTCCTCCCCAGGAACCCCAGGATCCATAAGCCCCTCCCAATTGCCGTTTGGCACGTTCATCAAGGAGTCATCTGAAGTTCACATCACGAATCTGGGACCATTTGGTCTATCGCTCCCGAGTTACGCCCCGGACAGATATCTGCGGACAGACATTTATTTTTGCGGACAGAGATTTGGTGGCTTATAGTATCCAAATAAAGGCAGAAAAGAGAAAAGCCCCAAAAAGAAAGACCATTGGTCTTGGCCTGTTATTACTCGACAGCGTCACTTAACCGATCATCACAGATCATCATAGTATGATGATTATGATACTTGACCTTATGAGTCATTATAAGAGGCTTTATAATGTGTTATGATTTCATTGAGTACTTGTGAATGATTGCTTATACCTGTAATTATACAGTGTTATAAGCAGATTACGTTGCATTTATATTTGACCTTATTGAGTTTTTATCATCCTATAATTCTACAAAGCTCTGTGGCTCTGTGTGTGCGTCTGTGCGTCTGACTGTGCGTGCCCCACAAACTCTTCTGCCCGGTTCTCCTCAGTGGCTGGAACGATTGATCTGCATTTGCACACAGCCATTGACCATTACCATGTGCACGGAACACCGAAGCCCATTATTTCGCTTTCCCCAAATGTGCACTGTTTATTAGCGGGTTTTGTGTTCACTGGCTCCCGGGTTGCCAAATCATGTGCGTCAAACAAGCGCTGGTGTTGCCACATCCGTGAAACAAGCGTGGATGCTCATATCCCCCGAAGCATAATAGACATGGGATGCATAGCAAGTGTCACCCTTTAAAAAACAATATATATATCTGCTGCTACTTGCGCAAGACACTGAGGTACCATGCCTTTATTTTTATTTTATAATTTATATATTGAGTACACACCTTATATGTATATATATTCAATATTTTTGTTTTATTATTTTAGATTTTACTTTTGATTATCTATTTTGTCACTGCAATTTATGGAGCTTATAAAGAAAATAATTTCATCCAGTCATTTACACCTCTAAACTAAACGAAGAGGACCTCGGGAACACACTGTTTTTTCCCTGCAATAATATCATATTATATTTTTAATCTGTAAATAATGTGAGTCATTTGTCAACCAATTTTAGTAATGGACACTGAGCAAAATAAAAGGGCTTATAAACACCAGTGTTCATCAGTCAATTACTGACACCTTAATAACACCAGTCATGTAGAAAGCTATTTAAGCCCTATTCGCACTGGACAGCTATAATCTGATACGTCAAACACGGCAAGCACGGAATATTAGGTGAGATGTGAAGAATATTTATTGAAATGTGGAGAGTCAGTTGGCAGGGTATGACATTCATGGAGGTGCTCAGATAGTCTCATAATTACATTATCTATTTGTCTTGATATTTGTCAATATCCCCTCAAAAACTGAAGGGGACACAATTACTATTTAAGTACAAAGTACACTTATTATTAGGCCGATGCCCGTTGGGAACGCGTTCCCCTTGGGTTATGCAATACCCATTGGACCTGTTGTCAGAGTACCCTCTGACCCGTTGTATTGTACCTATTGTCAGAGTACCCGATGTACCCGTTGTCAGAGTACTTAGCAGTATCCATAATCGTAGTACTTGGAGGTCAGTACTATGATGTGACATTGATGACATCAGGGATCTCTATATATCGGCATAAAAGGGACACAGACAGACTGATGACAACAGGGATCTCCATATATGGGGATTTGTGGATTTACAATATTGAAGAACCACTGAGCACTCCCTCAGGTCCTCGGTGGCACGCGCCGAGTTTGAAGTTAATCGGTTGGACGGTGCAGAGATGAACAGAGATTTTGTGCATTTATCGAAGGATGATGATGATGATTATCACCATGTGCAGCAGATACTGCACTATTATGTTGTATTTTTGACTATGCAATATATTTCACTAATATGGAAAGCATCGTTTTTGTTGTCGTAGTATCCTCTCCAGCTCTGTATCAAATCACCTGCAGTTTGTGGTCTGTTTCCTCAGAAGACTCACTCAAGCCTGATTTATACTTAGTTGTATGCCGGTGCTGTGCACCAAAAATAGCAGATCGACAAGCTTGTAGATCTGTTATTTTTGGTGAGCGATTTATTGCTTATTTGTGACTGCTTAGTAACTGCTAATGACAAAAGCACCATACTGAGAAACAACTGACGAGAAAGTTATATTTACTGCCTTGTCGCAAACATGCCAAGTTGCCGAATCAATTATTTTCATTACCATTAATGGCATAAAACAACCTATTATAATTAGCTTAACACACATCAGACTTTGATCAGTGACTGATCACTGATCCTTAACTATTAAGGAGTTACTTTCAAAGCATAGCATACGTGTGTACATTCTATTTATTGCCTCTTGTTTCTAAATGTGTAAAATCATTACATTTCAACTAGACAAAAATAGTTTTCTGTTGTATTCTATAGTAAACACTGCACAACTACTGTATGGAGCACTTCTAACTAAGTATAAAAAATGTGGTTATAAAAAACATCATATGACACTAAAAACGATTGTTTTAAGGCAAAAGTAAGTGCTAAATAACCAGATGGTTTAATGACGACCGTACTCTATTTATCAAGGCCAATTAAAAGCTGTGTGCGTGTTATTAATATTTCATGTTAAGGCAGCCAACAGCTGAAAGCTGTAATTAAGATAATGTGTTATAAATCAGATTTCCTTCCCAGTAGATGTCATTTCACAGGAATTAAATGGTGTAACAAGATTGAGCATGAGTGATACCAGTTCACTTAGTAATGTTATCAAAAAGAAATCATAATACCTCTTATGATAAGTGAAAATCACTTATCAAGTGATTACAGGCTTGATCATTAGTTTACTTTCTGTTTTAGTTTGGTATTATAGCAACCCGGAAGAGTTCAAAACCATGCGCCACACTTGGCACAGTTCCACATGACCGTGACAACAAAGTGACAAAGGACTGTATGATAGATGTGATAGATCTTTGCCAGCCAGCATACAATAACAATTTTGAGGTTTTTATAGTTTACTGTTTATGAGAAAGGGAGAGAGTACTGACCCTGCTGCTGAAAAGACAGGACAAGATATATCATCTGCGCTGATGCATTTCATATGCAAGTATTCAATCTCAGTATGAGTAATGCTCAGAATCATAAAAAAATGTTCAGCTTGACTAAATTATTCCAAGTCTTGCCAGACCATCCTATCTGAAATTCTAGCCCCACAATTGTGCTACCTCTCCTTTTGATGTTTTTTGGCCAGAGAAAGAAAGTTTAGATTGGTTGGATTGGATTGGTTTTGAGTATTTGTGACAATGTTCTTATATTTCAAGTCATTTCAAGTTAGCCTGGCTCCAGAGCATAGACTCCACCCACTCACTGAATAGACTGCTTCTACCGGCATTGTGTTTTGAACCTGCAGCTGTGTTGCCAAGTCTGCTTATTATAAGTGACGTTGGGCTTGCTTTTCTGTAAAGTCACTTATAAATATTGGTAGCTGCATTTTTTCATATTTGAATAGGTAAGTACTAGGGATATTTTGCATAACCACAGACTGTTTTTTTAGGTATTTTTCCACATGTGTACACTACGTTTCTCTTATTACATCGATGGTACACATGTCATTGTTGTGGAATGTCTTTTTTGTCTTGATCAAGACAGTTTGTTAAAATAACGCAGCACGCTGCGACTCGTGATAAACCTGAGCCCATCAACTCAGATGCTAAATCAAATGCAGGATAGGAGTAAAATGACAGACAGAGAGAGGTAGTGATTTTTTCAAGACTCCAGCCGCCAACAGGCACCATGTCAATGATCTCAAACGTCCATCAATGATGGTTAAAACACTTAAACTGGTATGTCAAATAGGGAAAATAGACAATCTACAAGTTCACGTGGCATCTCACTCTCAACGTGATGTGTTGTGGGCTTGTATATGCTATTTTTGCCAAACGTGCACAACTGCACATACATTGCTATATGTTCCCCTATTTTCGCAGAATGTGTTCCCGGAATAGAGACGCTAAGAGAGATTTGTTTTATCATTTTCAATACTTTATTTAACAGTTTGCAAAAACAAGGCACGGTGGCACAGATTTATACAAAATAATGCTAAAAGGATAACTCAGGTCCTGTGTATTCAATTCATCGAGGAATTCTTCAAACAAATCTCTATACATTTTTGTAGTTACATTTTGGACAATAATCGTCAAACAATATGTTTTATTTAAATATGAGTTTTGAAAAATGTATATCTAACATGCCTAATTATTCTGCACACAGTTACAGTATAGTAACAGGTGTGTGGTAAACCCTACCAAAGGAAACGGGTATTGCAATATTGGTATCAATTAGCAGTCTTGGGTCATCCCATTATTGATTTTTCAAGGGTGAACAATGAGGGGATTAAGATAAAAAAATTATAGAAGTCCGCACACTGTCCATCTCCATCCATCTTCAACCGCTTATCCGGAGTCGGGTCGCGGGGGCAACAGTTCCAGCAGAGAGCTCCAGACCTTCCTCTCCTGAGCAACATTAGCAACTTCCTCCTGGGGGATCCCGAGGCGTTCCCAGGCCAGTGTGGAGATGTAATCCGCCCATCTGGTCCTTGGTCTGCCCCGGGGTCTCCTCCCAGTGGGACGTGCAGCGAGGACCTCCCTAGGGAGACGCTCGGGAGGCATCCGTACTAGATGCCCGAACCACCTAAGCTGGCTCCTTTCCAAGCGAAGGAGCAGCGACTCTACTCCGAGTCTCTCCCGGGTGACCGAACTTCTCACCCTATCTCTAAGGGAGATGCCAGCCACCCGTCTGAGAAAACTCATTTCGGCCGCTTGTACCCTCGACCTTATTCTTTCGGTCATGACCCACACTTCATGACCATAGGTGAGAGTAGGAACGAAGATTGCTCGGAAGACCGAGAGCTTTGCCTTCTGGCTCAGCTCTCTTTTCGTCACCACAGTGCGGTACAGCGACTGCAATACCGCTCCTGCTGCTCCGATTCTCCGGCTGATCTCCTGCTCCGTCCTCCCCTCACTCGTGAACAAGACCCCGAGATACTTAAACTCCTTCACCTGGGGCAAAGCCTCATTCCCTACCCGGACTGCACAATCCACCGGTTTCCTGCTGAGAACCATGGCCTCAGATTTGGAGATGCTGATTTTCATCCCAGCCGACGCACACTCGACTGCGAACCGATCCAGTGAGAGCTGAAGGTCCCGGACCGATGGTGCCATCAGGACCACATCATCCGCAAAAAGCAGTGACGCAACCCTTAGCTCACCGAACCGTATACCCTCTCCGCCACGACTTCGCCTCGAGATCCTGTCCATGAAAATCACAAACAGGATAGGTGACAAGGCGCAGCCCTGTCTGAGACCAACCCCCACTGGAAAATAATCCGACTTACTGCCGAGCACACGGACACAGCTCTCGCTTTGGGCGTACAGAGATTGGATGGCCCTCAACAAGGTCCCCCTCACCCCATATTCCCGCAGCACCTCCCACAGAAACTCCCGGGGGACCCGGTCATATGCCTTCTCCAAATCCACAAAACACATGTAGACCGGATATGCATACTCCCAGGCCCTCTCCAGGATCCCTGCCAGAGTAAAGAGTTGGTCAGTTGTTCCACGACCAGGACGGAAACCACATTGCTCCTCTTGAATCTGAGGTTCGACTATCGGCCGGACCCTCCTTTCCAGTACCTTGGCATAAACTTTCCCAGGGAGGCTGAGTAATGTGATACCTCTGTAATTGGCACACAACCTCTGGTCCCCCTTTTTGAAAAGTGGGACCACCACCCCAGTCTGCCACTCCCTCGGTACTGTCCCAGACTTCCACGCGATGTTGCAAAGACGTATCAACCAAGACAGCCCCTCAACACCCAGAGCCTTCAGCATTTCTGGACGAATCTCATCAACCCCCGGAGCTTTGCCACTGTGGAGTTGTTTAACTACCTCAGTGACTTCCTTCCGGGAGATTGACGCCGATCCCCCATCATCCTCAGGCTCTGCTCCTGTCAGGGAGGGTGGGTCTGATGTCATTGGGTTTAGGAGTTCCTCAAAGTGTTCCTTCCACCTCCCTACGACTTCCTCACTTGAAGTCAGCAGAGCCCCATCCTTGCTGTATACAGCTTGGATGGTTCCCCGCTTTCCCCTCCTGAGGTGCCGTATGGTCGTCCAGAACAACTTTGGTGCCGCCCGAAAGTCCTTCTCCATGGATTCCCCGAACTCCTCCCACACCCGCTGCTTAGCCTCCGTCACAGCTGTGGCTGCCGCCCTTCGGGCCTGTCGGTACCTTGCAACTACCTCTGGAGTCCCCTGGGATATCATACCCCGATAGGCCTCCTTCTTCAGTCGGACGGCTTCCCTGACCACCGCTGTCCACCAGGGTGTTCGAGGGTTACCGCCCCTTGAGGCACCTAAGACCTTCTGACCACAGCTCACAGCCGCAGCTTTAGCAATAGAGGCTTTGAACATTGCCCATTCCTGTTCAATGCCCCCAACCTCCACAGGGATGCCAGAGAAGTCCCGCCGGAGGTGGGAGTTAAATTCCTTCCGAACAGAGGTCTCCTCCAAACGTTCCCAGTTCACCCGCACTACACGCTTGGGTTTGCCAGGTCTGTCCAGAGGCTTCCCCCGCCATCTGAACCAACTCACCACCAGATGGTGATCAGTTGACAGTTCCGCCCCTCTCTTCACCCGAGTGTCCAGAACATGCGGCCTCAGATCAGCTGATACGATTACAAAATCGATCATTGATCTTTGGCCTAGGGTACTCTGGTACCAAGCACACTGTAACTTTGCAAAAAGCGCCCGGTCAAGGCTTTATTGTAGATTAACGTTTAGACACAAGGTCTTCTTCAGAATGAGGCACAGGACACAAACAACACTCATAATAAGTGGTAACACCTCAGACCAGCCACCAATCAGTGCTGGGATGAAATGATCACACAGGTGCAATCAATGTGCTGTAGTCTTACAAAAAAAATCAAAAACTGCCTATAGTAGGACTGAACTATTTATATAGATAGATATACAACATCGAGAATACAAAATGGCAGAATACAAAAAAACAACAATGAGGGGTCCTAGAGCATGCCTCCATTTTGACCGATGGTCCTGGCTAACGCCTGGAACAATAACATCTCTCACGCGAGTAACAATGGCGGAGCGATCGTGAATACAAAATGAGTCGTTTCCCCCAGCGTAAAAAGTTTCGGAGTTATAGGGGTTTTAGAGAAGGAGATAGAACGGAAGCGGATGGGAGCCATGTTTTTTGACACAGTGATCCATCTGTCCTCTCCTTCTCAGAATCACCATGGGTGATTCCAGAGCTGCTCCAGCCCCTCCCGTGTGGAAAAAAAACAAAGACTCCAAACACTAGTGATGTGCGGGTCCGGTTTTTTCATGACCCGCCCCAACCCGCCACGGAACCCAACCCGCCTCGCGAACCCATATATAAATCTATGGCTCAACCCGCCCCGCGACCCGCGGTGGGAATATATATATATATATTATATAGCGCTCTTTTAAAGGGGTAGTTCACCCCCAAAATAATTTTTTTTCTATTGATTACTGACCATCTGGAGCCTTGAATTCATAGATATTTTTTTGTTTTTGTCACATTCCTAAGCCAATAATTTGATTATAATAAATGTGTCCCCATTGATTCCGGTAGGAGACACAAATGCATTTGTGTCTCCTACCGGAATCAATGGGGCTAAATTTATTATAATCAAATAATAAAGGAAGGAATGCGACAAAAACAAAAAAATATCCATGAATTCAAGGCTCCATGGGGTGAGTAATCAATAGAAAAAAAGTTATTTGGGGGGTGAACTACCCCTTTAAGTACCCAAAGTCGCTTTAAATGTCTACAGTAGCACAACATTGTCACGGGCTAAATAAAAAAGCATGTTGTTCAAAATAGTTTTTTTTTTTTTTTTTGCGTGAGAGCGGCTGACCCGCTCACCCGCAGCCCGCATAATTGCCTCTGAAATCCTGACTCGACCACCCGCGCCGCGGGTTGATTTGGGAGATTGTGCACAAGTGGAAATTGTGGCCTAATGGTGGCGCTAGAGGAAAGTTCACAGGGTCACCAAAATCATTAGGGTTCATCCGCATGAAGGTACACAGCAAATTCCACAGCAAGACATTGATGGTAGTCTTTGTGCTTTGGCCCAAAGTGTTAAAGGAGCTACACCATGAATTTAAAAAATATATTTGATATTTAATATCATATGGTGTATGTCCCTCAAACCTTTTTCAAAAGGTTTGAGCCTAAATCATCACTCGGATATACTCATCCCAAGTCAATTGTCTCTGGCTTATACAGCACTTTCAGCTGCAATACCAAAACGTCCTCTTGGGCAGGGGGGGGCTACTGAGCAATTCTGTTAATACAAAATTCTGTTAATAAAAAAATATATATAAAAAAAAAAAAAAAATTTGAAAAATTCTGCATAAAAAGAAGCATCTAAGAAAAATACAAAATCGAAAAAAAAACACTTTGAACATTTTTGAACAATTCCACCAAGTGTTTGAGGTGCCTGTTTCACCCACTTCCGGGGGGCGGAGCCAAAATCCGAGCCCGAAGTATTTGTTCGTAGACCCCCACTTAGGGGGGGTAGAAAAAGTTTCGGAGCGATTCGGGCACTTTTCATTTAACATTGGGTTTGCCATCAAAAATGTTTATGACCTCATAAACATTGCCATTCTGAGATCGCCTGTTCAGACACGCCCATTCTGGAAATCCATGAAATGAGAAGGAATGACTGAATTTAAAAAAAAAACATTTTTTGGGGTACAAGAGACACTGGGGACCCCAAAAAATACAAAAAAACAAGAAAAAAGTGATTTTCATGGTGTAGACTCTTTAAATCCACCAACCAAACCAACTGAATGACATTGACATCCATAGAGTCCCACGGCTCGTGGGGGTAAAAAGTAGGCCAATCATATATGTTTTCACAGATTGTATTCAATTTAAATTCAGTTAGGACCGACATTATTGTAAGTTGCAGCAAATACCTGGACAATTAGGCCTTGTTTTTAAGATATGTATTTTTTCTGTACTGCTGTTATCTTTGCTCATTCTGGAGAGAGGAGCAGTCCTCTGTATTAAACTACACAATAAAAACAAATGCCCCCCACCCCTTCCATGGCAAGATGTTAGATTTTGTCAGTGAAGCATGAATGCTTAATATTATTTATTATTAGTTTTCAACAAATGACAAAGAAATCTTGAACTTGCTAAAATAACACTCGGTCTGGTTCTGGTGACTACATTATGTTAAACTAGACGCGTTGCAATTCAGGGCAATTGCAGAGTGTGGTTGCGCCGACGCCGGTCGCAGGTTTCCGCCGCCCGGACTTGAGGAATATGCTTGGAGGAATACCGTCGGAGGCCGCGTGACGTGCCATTCGAATTTGGTGCTGATTGGATCCTGTGTTCGTGATACATGGCGTTTTGATTTGAAGAAATAGGCCCCTCCCACTAAAATAAATAAGCCCCTCCCACAAATGTAGCGGGCCAATGACATCGTCATGTCACTCCTGAGATCACCTGCTTTTCAATTTGAGAGGAGTGATCCCCCCAAAAATCATGTTTTTGCATCAAACGGTTACGTTTTGCACAGTTGTGGTGCCCCCTATGGGTCAAAGTGGAAATGCTTTTGGGGATTCGTTGAGTAAACCACCCTCGACATGTGATTCAAATTTGGGATAGATTGGACGTTTCGTTCGTGATTTTTGGCATTTTTGGTAAAACAGGCTCCTCCCACTAACTTTGGAAGCCAATTACGGACGAACGGTAAGGACTATCAAAATGCCGTTTGGATAGGTTTATCGCATGAGTGCATAGATCACGTGTACCGATTTTTGTGAGATTTGGAAAAAAAAATTAGGAAAAGGTGCAAAAAGTGTGTTTTGAAGAAAATTCTAAATGGCGGAAAATCTATCCTGACGCAAATGGGCGTGGCCTATGTGGGGAGATGCGTAGTGACCCAAGGAATCCAGGGAAAAAGACATTTTGATTTTACGACCTAGGGTTCAAGAGTTATAGGCCAAAACGTAAATAGCGCTGTTATAGCGCCACCATGTGGCCGATTAGTGTAATTATTTTTTCAATAATTTCGGACTAAATCATGAACCTCCTCTCCAAATCTGGTAACTCTAGCTCATACGGTTTGTGAGAAAAAAATACTTGAATTTGAGTTTTTTCACTTTTACATTAAAGCGGATGGGGACATTTAATGCACTAATAAATCAATATCAATAAAACTATGCAACCAATCTCTTAGCAAAATACAAGCACACGATTCCCGGTGAAGCCGGTCATTTTGACATATGGCACTAAATTGGGAAAAATAAACTGTGGGAGGAGATGCGCGGCAAAGTATTGTTTATCTGGAAGACCATGAAATAAAGTATCCCTAGAACTATAGTCTGGTTGCCCTGTTAGGGCAACCACACTAATAATACTTTGTTCTGATGAGGCTATTCCTTGTGTTAAACTAGGCCCTGGAGCAAGTGGCTAATGTAAAAATATACACTGTAAAATTTAGTGTTAATTTAACTCGAGTGTACAAATGAACAAATGGATGTTCAAATGGATTTCAATTTCAGATTTACTAAACTTAAGGATAAATTAGCACTCAGGATTTGTGTACTGTGTACATTACACAAATCTGTACTGTGTACAGTACAGTATGCTGCATGCCTTTGGCTTTTCATTCAAACCCTCACCCCTAAGCCCTCAGATCAAATGAACACTCAAATTATATTTTAGGACTGTACTGTATAGTTCAAAGCTTTTAACGCTTCATTCATAACATTGACATTCAAATTATAAATCAACATTCAAATGCTGAACTGGTCATGTTTAAAGCGGCATTTGTTGGCCGTGAGCAGTAAGTGCTTTCAGTTTCAACCAATTTCCCATGCTATGTGTGCGACATTAGTTTCTGTTATTTGAGTAGCTACTCACAAACTCATTCAACTTCAATGCAAGGTTCAATGATTGGGTTGACCTTGCATGAGCAGTTGATCACAAGCAGCCGTCATGGCTGCCATTGCCTGGGATGGAACTTTTTGCCCCATGTTAAACCTCAAGCATTACTTCATCTCAGGGTGATGCATATCCTGCATGTCTGTAGGATTGGCAGACTCTAAAACCAAAAACGTCCCTAACCCTCTAATATTAACTTAATAATTTGTTGGGGGTGGTACACTGTCTGGGGATGGGTGGATGGATGGATGGATGGATGGATGTATACAGATTGATTGATTTCTTCATCCTGAAAGAAATTCCAAGAGTGCTGGGTGACGACTGTATGTCACCCTGATGGGATGTGAGATACGAGCAAAATGGCAGCCATGTTTGTATGGCCAATTAAAACATACCTTAGGTGATCAAGTTCAACATGTTCCATTGAAATTGACCCATGACACCCCCCTAAAAGTGCAAAAATAAATGGTTGAGTTTTACACACTTTCAGCACTGATCCAACCATTCAGAGCTCATTGACATTCAGCTTGTGTGACATGATTAACAATGCATTCTCACTTAGCCTTTGACTTCACATCATCTCACCCACATTTCCGATATTAATCACAATCTCTCGAAGTGATGTTAAAATGCATAAAAGTGGATTCTTTTTTTTGGACAAGCCATCTGCTTTTCCATAAGCCTTACACGGTTTGTGCAAGATATAGCTGATGATGATGTGTGACAGAAAAGTGCTTGGGAATCACCATACCAATCATACATAAACATGCTTCTTTATCTGTGAGTAACAGTTCATTGTAGACCATGCAGACGATGGCTCCAGGGAAGACTTTTAATCTCCGGCTATGAAAAGGTTTCCTTTGCTCTTCATAGAAGCCATCTAAAATTCATGTTGCCCCACTTTCAAAGCATAGGCCTATGCCAAGCAGGCAATTTTAAAATAGATGATTTTTTTGTTGCAGCAGTAGCAGGTGAAGTGCTGTGGTGTTGGTGACTAGATATTCAATTTTTTATTCTTCTCTTTTCTTCTCTTTCTTCACATTTCTTCACATTTACAGAACCGATCACTTAATGAATTTATTGAGAAACAACAACAAAAAGAAAATACCCTACCTACACAATATAACAATAAAGAAGGATGAAATAATTTATAGCTATAAATGAAAATCAATTAGATTAAAAAAAAAATTGATACGGTAGCTCTAACCTTTTAATTTACCATAGAAGATTTCCCAAGAAGATCAATGCAAACTGTTTTACTGTACAACATACTGTACCACATGCTGCTGGGACAATCAATATCTGTGGAAATGCATAATAGATGACATAAGTGCAGTGGGACTGCTGTGGCCAAGTTGATTTTAGTTATGGTTGGGATTCTTGACTCTAAACATCCCTCTGTTTCCATCTATTTGCCACATACACCCTGGGACCAATCCTCAGTCCATATTACCTCAAATTATGCACAGTTTTAGCTGAAGTCACACTACAGTTATATTATTCTTTGTTTCTAGCATGGTGTAATACAAGACGGGACTAATAGTACATTATGGTTTTACTCTGGAGTCGGGAAATGAGTTTACCCACCTCGTCCACTTGACCAAAAACACTTTAAATGGTGTCAACCTTTTAAAGGGCATAACATCACAGAATACATCTTGTCCTTATCATTGGAATAATGTATTTACATTTTGAGATGGGTTAAAGGCTTAGTATTTAGTCCTAAGTAACCTTGCAATAATAGATTGAGGAATGTTGTGACATATAGTCACTAGTTAAATTAGTTTAGGTTTACAGGTTTATTATGCACTATAGACGGTCCCAGACTGTGCTTCACGCATACAGATTAAAATGTAAAATTTTTTCTATCTATCAGGAAAATAGATTAATCAGCTATAAGCTGCAAGGTAATGTTACCTTACATACAGTTTACATATTGTAACCCATTGTGAAGTAAGTAAATGTACAGATGCCTCACAGTGGCGGTTGTACACTTCAGTAATTATATACTTGCCCTCTATGAACTCCCAAGTACTGCTTACAACTGCAAGTCAAGTTCACAGCAGGGCCATGTGCTAAAATTGTGCATCCCTCAGTGAAGCTCATTCAGTATTAAGCCAGCCAATTTTCCCGTGCAGCAGCTTCCCCTGATCTGCTCGCTGATAATCTGCTTGTGAGCTAAATTGAAATTCAGATTTTGTGTACTTAAGACATTTGTTTCCTTTTAAAGTAATCTTCTCAAACTGTTGATAGAGGCATAGGGGAAATGCTGAAATGTATTTTTGTTGTCCTCAACTGGACGACATTGCCAGCCTGTAGTTTATGATATTTATTTATTTACTGCAGAGAAGGATTCCCTTCTCTTGCATGTCAGTGCTTTAAGGTTCAAGTTCTTTAAATCAGTGATGCCTTTGGTTTGCTTTGGATGTACTTTTCACAGTCTCATTGGAAACCAATGGTTAATGGCCAAGGGAATATTAAAGAGATGGACTTGCCAGTGCAACAGCCAGGGATCTATTTTCTCTCCACAAATGTCAAGTCTTGGCCCAAGTCAGACTTTACTCTGCAGAAATGTTTGTTATTTGACAACTGTCTACATCAATATCAGAGCTTATACTTGGCCATAGCTCTGCCCAGTGAATGCTTACCAGTGGTAAATCTTAATTGTGGCTCCCTGCCTTTATACAAGTATTTGGAGACTGACTGACTGACTGTCTTTGAGGAGAGGACCGTTTTACTATATCATAATAGATTTAGTCTTTGTGGCACTGTGCTGGAGGCTAGAGCATATTCTGTGCGTCAGAATCAAAGACATGGATGGTGAGGGGGAGTAGGAGGTTTCAACAGAAAGAAATGGTCTACTGCTTATATTCAAAATGTTTTGTAGGAACACAGAGAAACACACTCACAGAGGTGGAGCTGAGCTCATCAAAGTGCAGTACAGCAGGAGGGAACAGAGGGGCAGTTGGTTTCCTAACTTGGGCTTTGATTGAACTGCTCAGCACATACAAATATGGTTATCAGTCTCCTTTTATAGGGGGGGGGGACATTTATACTTTTTTATTTAGTTCGATCTCAAACTTTATTTAACCAGCCAGGCCAGTTAAATCTCCCATCTGGGGTTTTTCTTAATAATGGTCGTTTGGACCATGAAGTCAGGTTACACAATACTGACTGCCTTCTTAACCATGGTTAGTGTTAGAGTCGGCAGAATCTGTCCCGTATTTCAGCTTTAAAAATATATCTATATCTACCCAAAAGTTTTGGATATAGCTTAGTAAGCTTACTGTGTTGATCTTCCACTGAAACTTAGATATACTGTAGCATTCCAATAATGCTTAATCCTACTGTATTTGTGATCATCTGGTAGAAGGTGATGCATGCATCACATATTCTCCATTGCAGTGTCCTAAAAAATGTTTCCTTCCACAATTTAAGGGTAAAAAGTGCAATAAAAGCCAGTAATAGGTAACTAAATACCAGGTGAAAGCTCTTTAAGTACAGTACATCTCATACACATTGTTAAGCCCATGCCCTGTGCCCAACAGCAAGAACTTTTTCAATTGGTTGGCTTAGCATGGTTTAAAGGAGAATTCCGGACATTTTAAGTGTTGTCTTTGATGTGTCGTTACTCACCTACCGACGTAAAAAGTGGCATTGTTTATTTCCAGAGATTCCCCTGTCGTCATTTTTTCAACCCCCTCCGTTGTCATAATGGGAGCGCGTGGCTTAGGGAAATTCGTGCAAAGTTATTTATTTCTCTACTACTACTCATTGTAGAGTCTCATGATAGTCAAACATGCGCTGAAAGTTCCTGAGAGGCTAGCACTACTGCCGAACGATTTAACACTGGTTGCTTGTTTCTCTACCTGGCAACACCAAGTTGCCAGGTTCTGGAGAGAAACAAGCAACCAGTGTTAAATCGTTCGGCAGTAGCGCTAGCCTCTCAGGAACTTTCAGCGCATGTTTGACTATCATGAGACTCTATAATGAGTTGTAGTAGAGAAAAAAATAACTTTGCATCGGTTATAATAGACGAATTTCCCTAAGCCACGCGCTCCCATTATGACAACGGAGGGGGTTGAAAAAATGACGACAGGGGAATCTCTGGAAAAAAACAATGCCACTTTTTACGTCGGTAGGTGAGTAACGACACATCAAAGATAACACTTAAAATGTCCGGAATTCTCCTTTAAGACATGCTTTAAGACAAACAATGTGTGGTCAGTTACTGAACCATTGTTAACTAGACCTGTTGGATCAGCAGTTGAAGCAGTGCTCTGAAGCTTACTCCCCGATGGAGCTAGAACTGGCAGTCAACCAAATCCCATCCTGGGTGTTAATGCATTGCCTCTCCCCATAGGAACAGGGCCTACCCACATGCTCATTTCTATGGAGATGAGCTGCATCTTCCCATCAGCCAAACATGCAAAGCAATATTACTCACTGTGGCAGGATGACAGCCTGTTACATGTTGTTGACATCAAATAGCAGACACAGTGTATACAGAAACTACCTGACCTGTTGGCCAGACTTCTCTCAAAGAGCACAGGCTGTGGTCTCGACAGGTGTATGTGGTATTTACTCTATTATGCTTGGAACTGGAATTTGTGAACTGGCGTGAGTGAATGCAATGCAGCGATTTGGTATGCAGAGATGTAAAATCATTAATCATATCACAGATGATCTTAAATACCACTAAAGCCCCATATGTTACTTGTTAGATTCACCTCTGGTACTAACTTGGGCTCTGCTATACATGTAGGAATCACCCGGTCATTTGAGGTCTGAGGTTATCCAGCCAAATGCTGGACTTTGTTGACCACATAGACATACCCACAAAGACGATGAGAAAACTGCATATGAGCAACACTTTAATTGAATGTAAATTAGATTAACATTACTGTCAATGAGGAACTTCCCCGGCGAACAGAACTATTGTCCTGCTATGATTTACCAACAATGAGAGGAGCGAGTTGGCTGAAAACACAACCGGCCTCACCATGTGTTTTGGTTTCTTTGCGCCTGGATAAACTCCAGTGTCTCCTCAGCCGTGAATTGTACCAAACCATCTACAGCTACCGTGCTTGGCAGCCGAGTTCCTTGTGACATGGTTAGTTCCCTAAGCTGTGAAGTTGCTCGTGGTGTCAGTTTAGTGCACTGTGGTAATTTAGCTTGCGTTGATTCATGAGCTGCTGTATTATTCCCAGGGCTGCAAGCCTTGCAACCCTGTCAATTATTTTATTATGCAGGGCAATTAAAGGCTGGGTATGTGATGAAAATGTTTATTTAAGGACAGGTGAACCTTGTGTGCCCCCCCTGATTGTGATTAAGATAATTAGTGTCATCATACTGCATGTGCAAATGATATGAATGGCAAGGCTTTTCATATGAATATGAGATTGACACCGGTGATGGAAAAGCTGAATCCGACATTTTTTTATTATTAGCTTTTTTGTCATGTTATAAACCCTGACTGTCAGTCTGTCACATGAAGCTACATGTAGCCCATTTTAAATGACATTTCATTTTTATAGCGTGCAGTGATGTCTTTTTTTTTAAAATGAGGTCATGCCATGGTTTGTCATTTACTGAAGTCAGCTAAGTGTTACGCTGCTGAGTAAGGTTCCATTTCCCTCTGTCCTTTTATCATGTAGAGTAAGTGAATGGAAGAATAGATTCCGGTCCTCTAATGTGCCTACTGCCTAGTGTGCATTGTGCAATAAAGTACACCATCTGTAATAAGTAATGTGTGAACACTAATTTCCTGGATTGATGATTTTAATTTATGCATCCCCTTATCTGACTCCATGAGTGATTCAAAATATTCAAGAGATTATCCTACCCTTTTCCCTATTACGGAAGATGACAAATTCTGAAACTTGGGGTCGCACTTTTCTTCTAATAAATACAGTGACACTTTTTTCATTCTTTATTTTTTTCTTCAATTTTTAACTCTTCATATGGTTTCAGCTCAGCTGTTTTCATCTTGACATCCATAATGTTGCCATATTGGCACAGTTTTGAGTCACTGCTCTTGTTTCAACTCTTAAACTGTGAACTCAGTTACGTTTTTCTATAGGTCACCATTTTGGTGCTACTTTCATCCGCGTTCTTTAGCTTGATCATTTATCATTTCATGTACCTCGGATTAGCAGGCTACAGACACCGATACATTTTGACGATTGAAACAGCAGCCAATGTTGTCAAATGTTTGGATATGTCACGCTTTGTAAACAACACACATTAGTGTCTCTGTGAAATCTGATCTCCTCGTTGTTAGAGTTGGTCGGCCTTCTATAGTCATTGTTTTTTCATACTTTTCAGTTTTTCGCATTTGATGTGTATAACTATAGTAGTCACAACGATTCTCATTAGGAATGACTACATTCGAGGATCGGGGATAAAACCAGAGGGGAGAGGTTCAGATGGTTTGAACATGTGCAGAGGAGGGATGAGGGGTACTTTGGGAGAAGGATTGAAGATGGTGAGAGAGGACATGCAGGTGGCTGGAGTGACCGAGAAAGACGCAGAGTCAGAGACCAGACGACGCAGATGGATCCAGATGACCCGCGGTGGCGACCTCGATGGGAATTAGCCGAAAGAAGAAGAACTGTTAAAATGTTCATTCATTTTTGTTTTCTGTTTTCTTTTTGTTTTCTGTTTTCTTTGTATTGTATTATTATGTTGATATATTTTGTGTAAAAGGAAAAAATAAATAAACATATTGTTGAAAAAAATAAAAATGTTCATTCATTTTATATTGTTTATTACTAAAGCAATTCTAGATTCTTGTTTGGCAATTTCAGCCACCATCAGGAGTAGAAATTCCACCCAGATGGTTCGTCTGGTGAACCTGTGGTTTAACATACATGCAGTACGGTGCTGTATGATCTCCAAAAACAAGGTAGGGGTCTGGTCAGCCATCTGATGGTGAACCAGCCACCTGATAGTGGCTGGTTCAGCAGTTCGATCATAAAAATGTCAGCTTGTAGTGACAGCATGCTTAAGTATTTATGTATAAATGCTCAAGGCTAGTAGGCAAAAGAATAAGATGCAAAGCATACAAAGGACTAACTTTACTGAGCGCTCCTTTCTGGTTTACACTTGATTCTCTTTGGTCTGGGCGTTGTGTTCCCTGCAGTGTGTTGTCATTGGATGACTCAGCCCTGGGGGTTCTGTGTTCATTCCGCTCTTTCCTACTTTGCTCTCTGCTGTGAAGACTTAAAGGTTAATCTCCTTATATTTATTGCCCCAATACGACTGGGATGCTTCTGTAACCTGCTGAAGCATGAAGGACTCTGTGAGCTGATCTAAGAGAAGTGATGAGGCTTACTGAGAGTTAGGCTTTTTGATTAAATTAATAGTAAGATATCAGAATAATGAAAACAAGGCACCATACATTTTTATGGATCATTATCCTCTGAGCAACATGTAACAGAACTCTTTAGAATGAGTCACTCAGCCATATTCTTTTGCTGTGTCTGCGTTAATTTCCATTTCATTCAGTGCACTAAGTTAAACTTTGATGGACTCTTGCCAGGAAGCTGTTGCAGGTTTGCCATACATTTAATGGAACATCATGCACAGTGTCTTATCCAAGTGCCATTTAATGTCATCTTGCTTCCAGTTCACAAATGCTGATCATACATTTTTATGTAAGGCTAATGGCAACTAAACACATCAATTCACTTGAATTGAAGGCATTCAGTTGTACATCTCCTTTGTTATTTTTCTTTCCTATTGCATATTGTTTTCAGTGGCAAGAAAGGGTCACTCCACAATGTCCAATGAGTGGAGAGTGTGGGGGGGGGGGGGCTGAGTAAATGAAAATATTTCCATCATTAATGATTAAAATGTATGGATCGGATATGAAGGTACAGACGTGTTCTACGCCAGGCATGCGCCATCGCCATGTGAATATTAAAGCCAAACAAATGTGGTATATGTTACAGGGTGGTGGTACTGACAGTTATGGGTCTGTTAACTAAGAATTATCTGGTTTCAGAGGGGTATTGGAACTTTAATCTCAGGCGAGTCGGAGAGGGACTGCTTGGACATGTTTTTTTAAGTTGATTGACCATAGTATGGCCTCTGTGGAACACAGAACAGATTGGCAAGTTGGTAATGTAAGCACATGGTGTGGAGGGCTGTTGATGAACCCCTTCTTAGGGGCTAAACGGCCGTCCACACCAAGAATAATATAAGAATAATAACGATGTGTGCACTCAACGTATTTGTTATGTATGGGCAAAGCGTGTGTTCCTATGACTCGATCTCCTATCTCCGACAGTTACCACACACACACACGATGCAGCTCCAATCAGGTCGTCACAGACCCCCAGCGAATGCTTCGGGTCCGTGGACCCGGCGCTCTGCTCCGTTGTATCAATGAGTAAACAACACGCTAACGCTGTTAGCACCTGTAGCCCCGTAGCTAAGTCTACCCGGGGACTGGCCAGTGGTTGGGACCATGACTGAGTAAATCCGGGACTGTAACCATGACGACGACAGATCCCATAGGCTGAACTGGCAATTTCCGGTGATTACACACGAACGCTGATAAACCTTACATTTTGGGAAAGTGAAAAACAGGCGTCGTCATTTTGTGCGTATGCTAATGGTCAATGCTTGCCTGTGTGCAAGTTAAATGAGTTCAACCCGCTGAGGAGAAGCATGTGACAAGATGTCTTTGAACATATATTCAAAGTCAAATGGTCTTGGAATATATTTTCTATAAGTAATAAAAGTGTACTTATTGAAATAAACAGGCCACTCTGGGCCTCTGTGGTGCTGAAAGATGCAGAGTAGAAGCACAGTTGTTAATATTCTTAATAAAATGATAAAAGTGCTTTATAAATGTCGTATCTGCTATTTCTGCTCAAATTTCCTTTTTTAGATTTATTAATTTTTTCACGTTGGTGCCACCCAGCGCGGCAAATTGACTTGTGCCCCCGGCACTAGCCCGATGCATTGTATGGATAATCTGGCCCAGAGTACTTTTTTTTTTTTTTAAACTTGTCTCTCAGCAATGTCATGTGCCATGCTGAATGTCAGTGATGTGATGAATGTGACCCCCAGTAAATTCGGATGGATTTTGATTGGTTGTCAGTGTTTCTATCATTCATCAGCCACTGTTTTTGTCGTTATAGTTAAGGTGTGGACTATGCCATCCACTTGAGTAATTAGAATGAGTTTTAAAATGATATGTATAGTTATATATATATATATATATATTTATATATGGTGTGGACAGCACTTGGTCAGAAATATAAATGTTTGATCAAAATGGTCCATGTCAAGTATTTTTCTCACCCAAAAAATGGCCATTAAGGAGTTTTATAGCACCTTAAACTTGCCTCTGTCTTTGCCCTCATTTAGAATTCCAGTACCATTAATTATGCAGTATGCCACGTCTGTAGAAACAACCCCTCATTAATATACTAATATGCCACGCCCCTGGAATCAAAATGCAGAAATCCCCCCAGCCCCCCACCCCCCCCAAAAGAAAATAACAACAACAAACTCGGAACTAAACCTAAACACAAAACATCTCCCTCACACACCTGTATCACTATGGCAAGAGGCAATATTAGACTTATTAATTCTGCCTTATCAGGGCATTTTATTAAAATTGGGATTTATAAGTTATAAATTAATTGCGATATAGCAACCTAGTTTTGCCATAATGTTACAATGTAAGCAGTCGTAGAATAAAGGTTGTGTTCCTCTGTGCAAACATTTAGACAAATAACCTTGCATTTGGTAGAACGAACACACACACACACACACACACACACACACACACACACACACACACACACACACACACACACACACACACACACACACACACACACACACACACACACACACGTGAGCGAGCAGCCGTGAGGCGCCAACTACTCTCTTTCACATGTTACTTCCTGATAGTCTGGGTGTCCAACACTGGTATTTTGCCCAATCAGAGGATTTGATTGGCGTGTCCCAGACGACACTACCGCAGTACCTGAATTTCATGTCATGTGCCTCACCTGCTTTCACAGAGAGGGCGGTCTTGGGGCCAGTTTTGGGGGCAAAAATCCATATTAATGCTTTAGAGAAAATCATAGCCCTACTAGCTATACCCAAAAGGGCCAAAGTTGTTTTGACTGTTATATCGATCCTTAGATGGAAATAACAGTCTCCTACTCTCGCTCTCACTGGAGCCACAAAAAAAAGGAAAACATTACTAGTGCCAGAATTGGGGCAAAGCGTGTTGTACACTGAATGATCAACACATTTGTAAACAACAGCTTTGAAGTGAAATAAATGAAAGGAACACTTCACCAATTTTGCCAAAGGCTGTGAACCAGCTGATGCATACATACACGGGAAGGAAAAGTGAAGTTTGCGCAATATTTTGATGATTGGCCGATTGACAGCAAGTGACCATGTCTGCTGGAAACCTCGTCCCCTGGAACACGGCTGTAGCCAGCGGGCGGAACAGAAATCAATAGGTCACCACATTCGGGTGCCCTTCATACCTACAGTCCTCTAAAAAGCTCAGGTCGGAACAAAATGCACATTTTCTGTTACTATTTTCTGTCTCTTGAAGAGTTCGCTCAGCCCTCTTTCCCCTTCCTCAGTTGTACAATGGCGTCTTGTAAACACTCTACTCCAGCCTGGACCAGAAGTCCAGCCAAAATGGCTGAATTGCTCCTTAAAGTACCATACAAAAATATTAAAGGTTGCAAAGCTGAACTTTTGGCCTGTGGTGACAAAAAAGCAGTAGGGTTCATTCTCCAGGGAGCATGAATGTGTTTGGCAAGTTTCATGTCCGCCCATTAAATCTTTTGATATCTTGTGTGTATGTGGAAATGTCACATCTGGTGGCACCAGAGGAAAGGCCAGCTGGTCACCACAATCAGTAAAGGCCATTGTCTGGGGATCATGAAAGCAATCCAGAAAGTACTTTTTGAGATATCCTTTTTGGAAGTAAAGTGTGAGCTAGTGGAATGTTTTGGCCAAAAGGTGGCACTAGAGGAAGGGTCCTGGGGTCACCCAAATCGGTAGGGTTCATTCACCAGGGTGTACGTATGCACACAGCAAGTGTCATGGCAATCCACCCTTTCGATTTTGAAATAGAAAACTACTGTATGTTGTGTGCAAATTGGACATTTCTGCCAAAGGGTGGCACTAGAAGAGTGCCTTGGGATCACCAATATAGATAGGGTTAATTTTCCAGGGAGCATGAAGATGCACAACAAGTTCCATGGCAATCAAGCCAGTAGTTTTTGAGACAGACTATGATGAAGCTATTTCAAGTTTGACATGTAATATCTCTGGACTACAAATGGGCCCTCCTCTCTTGGCAGAATGAAGGTGAAGTATAAGATAAAAAATGGCCATTATATGAATATGGTCAATTGTGGTTTTGACATCTTTTTCATTTAGTAGTCCAGCAGAGAAGGAAGTAGTGGTTTTAGAATAGAAAGTCAGAGTGGTGCTAAGTCGGCACCTGTGGCAACAGCATGCTGTGACTGGGACTTGGCTCAGCTGGAGCAGCTCTTTCCCTCTATGACAGCTTTGTGTGGATCAATAGAATGTATGGCAGGTTCTGCACTGCATGAATGCCCACTTGATGGAGAGGTTCCTTGACAGTTCATTTTGCTGCTCCGGTCTTGGCATAATCACCACTGGGTGAATAATTCTCCATGGCTTATGTTTATCCCTGCTTGTTGGAGTTATATCTGCATTGCTACTGTAGTTTTACGCAGGGTTTTGTTAACCTATCCCTAAACATAGCTTTATCAGACAGGGGGAAGGTGGTGCGAAGGCATGATTTTAGCCAAAAGCTGAGGTCAACTTGAGGGCTTCCTCAATTCCATCCAGGTGTATAGAAGGACAGCTAAATTAAATCCACACAGCAAAATCTGGCTTAGCCTTTTTTTTTTTGTAGCTGCACACTGTGGATATTAATGCCAATTGTGCCAGCTAGGTGCACAGCATTACAATAGGACGTGACAGTTGACATTGCTAGTATTTTCAATCCAACATGTAGTAGTACCATCAACATTACTCATAGTCCAGTAATGTTAAGTGTCAAAACTTACAGCAGCCTCTATATCGATACACGTATCGTCGGGAGTATGAATCGATTTATTGCCATATCGATTAATTGAACACACCCCCAGTGTGAGGAGAAGCACAGCGTCTAGGTGCTGCTAGTGGGGCTTTTTTTACCAGCTGCTTGCAAAGCTGGTAAAAAAGCTGGGCTAGTCATCCTCGACAGATTCGCAACATGTTTTCAATCATTGGCTGTCCTGGCTGTCCTTCACTCCTTCAAGCCAATGGGGACACTTGCCTGTTTTGCTTGTCCTTTAAGCCAATGGGGAGCCGGGCCGTCCTCCCATGCTATGGGATCTTGCCACACACAGAGAGAGAGGGAGAAAATAAAGCATGCAGCTGGTATAATATGACTGTCAGTCATCATTACTTGTTTTCTTACTCCAGCCTCATCCTTCTCTCCCTGGTCTTGTCTGTGACATCAAGTGCCATTTCGTAGCATTCTTGTGCATTCCTGGGCCTTTTCCTGCTGTAGTTTGAGCGTCCATGTCTCAGCCCTGTGCAGCAGTACTGATTCTACTGTAGCCACGCCTCTTGAGGTTATCTCCATATCAGATTGCACTGTCCCGCTGGCACTAGCAATGGTTCTGTCCTCCGTGTTGGATTGCCATTACTTTAGTTTTCTTGGCATTGAGCTTGAGGCCGATCTTTCTGTGCTCCATTTTTACTGCCAGTTGTAGTTCCCTTCCTTTCTCTGCTGTGTCTGAGACTAGGGCAATGGCCTAGTGATAATATTCAAAGCTGGCCTTTCTATAATATCTATAACTTCCAGGAATCTATGCATGTCTTTCTCTGGCCTTTTCATATTTGGAGATCCACTCTAACAATCGCCTTCATATTTGTGTGTGTATTGCAGACACCCCAAGGAAGTGCAGCGTCTTGTGTGAAGTCAATGCCAACATACAAATAACACTAATGAAATTACACAAATACTGGATATCACCCGTGAATGGTGCAAAATGATGTGACGCAACCCAAATGACATGATGCATATGTTGTGATGGAAATGATGTGAAAAAGTGTTGAGTCCTTCGGATGATCGGCCTGCTCTGAGTAGGGGCCTGCACTAGTTATTATAGTATAATAACGGGTGATGTTGTTTTGTGCTTCTGGTGCCACCAGAGGCTTATCAAAATGGAACATGTTCATCATAGTGAACTGGTCCACAGGAACTGAGCCAAGCTATTCTGCTATGTCTATACTGGGAGCACAGATACTTGTCTGGGATGGATTTTTAGTTGTTTTCAGCAAATCAGTGCGCTACTGCCAAGAATCGTCCTTGAGGCATAAAGGGGTTTCGCATTGCCATATTACTGAGGCTGTAACTCAAATCTATTGTACAAATCTATCTAATCATATCAAACTTGGACTATCTGAGTCTTTTATGAGGTCATAGAATCTGCTGCGGAGCCAGTGAAAAGCTCCTTTGAACAGTTTGTCCATTCATTGCCACTTGAAATGCCAATGAAAATATGTTTTTAGATTGCTGGAACTGTGAGACTGTATTGACAAAGGATGAGGCCGCACAGCTCTTAGCCACGATGCAAAATGTTTATTTTAAAATGAAACCACCGTTTCGACAGTGAAGTCTTCCTCAGGGTTTGAGGAAGACTTCGGAACTGTCACAAGTCTGCAGACCTAGAGGTGCATTTGACAAAAACAACTCTGATGTCTGGATGTGGTGAGCAGCAAATCTGAATATCTTTTTCCCCCCTCTATCATGGCTGTCACGCTGTACTGTACATCAGCTTGAATATCATCTTCATGACCAAAAGTCTTACTACAGTAAATCTGCATTGAATTTTTTTTGGTTCAATTTGTATCTTACTATTATGTAAATAAGAAAATAGACACACAAAATGTAAAGTTAGATTTGCATCATTCCGTTTATTTCAATTGCAAATAGACTGTAAAGGTATATTACAGGCTGTGATGACTGTCTGTCTGTGTCGTGACTGTGTTCTGGGAGCTTGGTCCACTTTTCTTTCATTTCAAACTCGGCATTAGATTAGTAATGGAATGCCAGTAATTACAGTACATGGAGCTTACGTGTGCCTGCACATTTCCAAGTTTTGTTTTGTTTTTGTTGTTTTGGAGTTTTGGAAACATTTTGAGGAGTAGTGGCAAAAAGTGTTTTGAGGAAAAAACTAAATGGTGGAAAATCTAGTTTGGTGGAAATGGGTATGGCCTATGGGGAGTTGTGTCATGATCCAAGGAATCCAAGTGAAAATATTTTTTGATTGTACAAAGGTTATAGGCCAAAACATAAAGCGGGCTGGTATAGCACCACTGTGAGGCTGATCTGAATCATTCGGGGTGTAGTGTCTTCCTTGGCCTATTGGCAGCTTGCATGAGACATTTTGCACCGTTCCAGCTGTTTGCGCGATTAGCTGACCCCACACACATGGGCGGAATCATAATCTCCTTACCCAGCTTTCAGCCCAACAAGCAACATTTGAATGACATTATACATCATCCATGATGATTGACGGCATAAGAGAGAAGGTGGAAAGGGCCCTTTGAGTTGCCTGTTTCTGTCTGTGCATGGCATGCTGTTGTAGGCTAGCGCATAATGCAATTCCATATTTATGGCATTATGTAATTTTGTAGTGGGCATACGGCATGTGCCTGTATATCACCACAGGCAGAGAGCGATAGCAGTTAGGTTTGGCAAGAGAGAAATTGAGAGAAATTTGTAGGCATAAAAAGGGCACTTTAAAGGCAGTCAGGCAGGCACCGGTTGGCTCCTTTTTTAATATCACAGCAATTGCAGTTTTCATCATTCTGATTCACTGATTGATTGGCCAACTGATCTCAGAGGACAGAGCAAACCTGACTTCATGGCCAGGAGCCACATACTGCATGGGTTTAGTGAGGTTGTCAGGACACCTGATTCCATCCCATTCCCTCCAGCCAGCCACCAGTAGTCGTTGTCCAGGGTTCACCATAGTCATTTAGCAATCCAGTTCTTACCGTCCTGTCTCACAGGTACCTGACCATTGTATACACTTCAGGAAAATGAAAAAGCAAGAAATTGCCTGCTGCTGTCAATAACCTTGGTAAGAAATAGCACATGCTTGTACTCTTTGTTCAAGGTCATAGTGTGAAGAGTGAGGTGAGTGGATAAATTAAAGAGCAGTTTGTGGATAAATAGGTTTGTACTTTGTACAGGGATTCTGGAAAGTGCACTATGCTAGAATTGACCACACAGTAAATGTCATAGTGGCCTTGTATGAGCTTTTTGTTGTCTCCGCCAGGCCGAAAGGCATGGCGAGAGAGTATGTTTTGCCCCCTGTCCGTACGTCCGTCCGTCCGTGTGTCCGTCCGTGTGTCCATCATTCTGTCTGTGTACAGCTAATCTCCGGCACCGTTGGCTTGCTCGCAGTGAAACTGTGCAGACACACTCCCTGGATGCCACAGCAGAACCTCTGCCCCAAATTTTTCACATGGGCCTTTTATAGCGCCACCAGGTGGCCGATTTGTGCAAAACATATTTTTTGACAGTACTCCTACAGATTTTGTCCAAAAATCCCGCAAATCGTTACACAGTATCTCTATAGTCATTAAACAAAATGGGTCTTTCAGATTTTTCATATTCCATCCTGATTGGCAAAAAAAAATGGCTTCCAAAGTTTGCAGGAGTGCTCTGTTTTGAACAAAATGCCTCAAATCACGAACACAGCATGCAATTTCTTTGAAATTTTTCAAATCAGCCTCATGGTGGCGCTATAACAGGCCGATTCATGTTTTAACCTGTAACTGCACCGATCTGTGTAAAACTTTGTAAGCGCACTCCCTAGAGGTCAAGGAAAAACCTTTGCCCTGCATTTTCCACATCTGCCTTTTATAGCGCCACCAGGAGGCCGACTTATGTAAACCCAATTTTTTTGGATTTATCATATTCCATCCTGATTGGCTAAGATTGACATCTAAAGTTTGCAGTAGTGGCTTGTTTTGAACAAAATGCCGCAAATCATGAACGCAGCGTCCGATTACGGTCAAACTTTGCACGCACATTCACACTATGTTGAGGAGCAAATGTCACCCAAAACACATTGGCCTATTATAGCGCCACCAGGAGGCCACAATAACCTACCTGACCTGGCGGAGACCTGTGCTCCGAGGAGCACTTTTTCTAGTTTGTTTATTTGTTTTGCAAACTCAATCTTCTTCTGTTGGTACAGTGTTATGTTTCGGTCACTGCATACCATTGTGAAAGTGGGTTTATCTACCCTGTCCACAAAACTGTAGCTCATTTCTCCTACTGTGAGCCACTGAGCCGTCAACTTCACCTCAGTAAGCAAGAAAGATTTCACAGCACCTCTGGCAGTCCAGCTTGTTTTCAGCTGGACCAGTGTTTTGCTGCGACTTTATGAGGCTGAGTTTGACCCGTTATGGCGAGGTCATTGTTTTTAGCTTAAAAAGAACCGAGGGAACATAGAACAAGAGTAATGGGAAGAGAGCAGAGGTGAAGAATCGACAGAGGAGATGGGGAGAGAGCAAAAGGTGAAGAATCGACAGGGAGATGGGGAGAGCAAAGGTGAAGAATCGACAGGGAGATGGGGAGAAAGCAGAGGTGAAGAACTGGTGTTCTGAACAGCTCAACAGCCAGCATTCCTTCTACACAGTAAAGTATGCCGATCACAGATGTTCCAAATGTACAGTTGATAAGTCCAGCGTTACTGTACTTGTTATGTTACACGTAAGCTATCAGTATCATCTGAACTGCAACACCTGTGGTACAGAAAAGGGCCAGACTGGGAACACAAATCAGGGCAGGAAAGTAAATGATAGTGGCCCCCATGTCTGTGCTAATTGGCAGGATCTGTATCGGGCATTTTTACGAGTATGAGTACATGAGCAGAGTATCGGACCCGATACTGATACTAATGGTGGGTTGCAGCTGTCAGGACCGGAGGAAGGCGCATGGGAAAAAAGCATTTCTATAACACAAACATTTTTAAATGGTACGCCACTGCTTTGAGCCTGTAGATCGACATTTTCACCGGTGTACCACAGCAATTCATTATCATACACTTCAGTCTCTAAATCAGCCTTTTCTGTAAATCTGATTAGCTGCAGTAGTAATGTACACAGTAAATGCTGCATTTATGCCAGCATAAACCCCAATCAATACATGACGAATGTGGGGCCAGTGATCTTGAAAAGCGACAGGGCCAGTGGCAAATTTCCCTTAATGTCTACCCCTAGACATTAACTAGCGGTTTTGTATTTTCCTGCATATATGGAGCTGGTTACTGTTCTTGTTTAGGACAGATTACGTGGCTTCATGCTGTGGTCAAGCCCCACTGTTGGCGCTGTCAGGACCTTGAGCTATGTCGGAGCAATCTGGCTTGCTTGACCAAAATGCAGTCTGAGCATTGAGCAATTGACATGTGTTCATGCCCATCATCATTCAAGTTTGAATTGATGTATTATGTGTTAATATAATGTTATGTAAATGTATGTAAATGAAGAGAGGTGAACATTAAAATGGACAACTTTGACCAATTTACTAAACTATAAAGTATCCATGTTCCCTGAAAGTGTGCATGGTATTTTACACCAAGGAGAAATAGGTGCAGTGGATGGCCACAGCATGAACGCATGCTAGGAAAGATAACTAATTTTAAGATTCCCCAAAACTATGTAATACAAAAATATATATTGATTGCAAAGTCATGTCATATACTGTATTGTCATGTACTTGAGGAAATAAAATTACCTAGAATGGATAATAAGATCATTGCAAACATTTATTATGATGTTAGTTTTTTCTCTGTTTCTTTGTCTTACTTCGTGAACATTTCCAGTTTGTGAGAAGGAAGTAAGATTTTTCAATTCCTACTTTCCTCCTCTGAATCCATGGCTCAGAATGCAGTCCAAACTACTGACCAATGGTTGGATCCATATTGGCACTTCCACTGTTTTAATTGGCAAATTGTGTTTGATGTGATTTAATTGGGGATTTCATACAAAATCATTTGCAAAGGGAAATTGGCTTTCTTTTTTGTCTGGCACCAATTTGTTTTGTTATTTTTAAGGAAGCTGCTGAATATTTTTTTGCGAATATTCAGTATCTTTCAATTTTCCAATTGCTGTACAGATACATAAAAGATAAACCCACTAGATCAATACCAGTGAAGGTAATGAGAAAAAAGATAATTGAACAGTCTTGAATAAAACCTACTAACTGAGGACCATCTGCACTCCTTGTTAAAGATAATTTTGTGAAACCCCCTTAAATAACTTTACAGACTTTTCAGAGAGTGCAACAGTGTGCTCTTCCACGCTGTGCCACTTCATGAAGTTACTCAAACGTTGTTGATGCAAGTAATTACATTCAAATAAGAACATAATAGAACCATCAATCACTTTGAGTGCCTTTGTGCTTTGATCCCATCATGCCCAACATTCCGCTGCTTGTACTTGTATGGGTGTGTGAGAAGATTCAAGAGGGTATATTTATCTTTCAGAAATAAAAACCAGAAGAATGGCCTTTCTGGTTTTTATTTTACTCTGCCTGTTTCAGAGGAGCTATCAGAGCTCATTAGAAATCTCTGCTGCAAAGAGAAAATTCTACTAACAGAGTCCTCCAGACATTGGATTGGGGTGGATGCAGTATATCCCACATTATGTCAGTCTGCCATGTGGCTGTGCAAAAAAAAGAGAAAAAAAGGCAATGTATTGTATTGTCAGCTACTGTATCGATATGTCAGGAAATGCTGTGTGTGACGCAATTTTTAACTATAACATCACCTATGCTGCCACATAACACAAACGGCTCATCTGAGACTCAGACATGAGCTTATTGTTGCAACATTGTTTGCAACAAACACAAAAAATACAAGAGACAACTGAAAAGGCCATTTTAACTTAAACAAAGAAAAGAGAAAAAGGAGAATATTTTAATTGAATTTTTTGAGAAACTCTGGGATTAGAAACATAATATATATCTTTTTACTTGAAAGATCTCTGTGGGCCTGAAATGTAGGTTCTTTCATGCAATACTTCAGGCTTTGCCTTTTCTGTTATTCAGAATTATAAAGAAGAGTTCTTGTAGTCATGGTCATTATTCCAAATCAATATGTATCGCAATAAGTATCGTATCGTGGCCGTTGTAGGCAATACTCAGCTCTAGCATAGCCTTACCTATAAGATGTGATGGACTGTGTGCGTGCGTGCGTGCGTGCGTGCGTGCATGTATGTGTAAGCACCTGCTTTAATGTGTAACGTGCATGCACATCTGTGAAATTTTGCACACGCATTCCCATTAGGTCGAGGAAGCCACTTTAAACTTTTCAAATCAGCCTCATGGTGGCGCTATAACATACCGATTCCTGTTTTTACCTATAACTGCACCAATCTGTGTAAAACTTTGTATGTGCACTCCCTAGAAGCCAAGGAAAAACCTTTGCTCTGCATTTTTCACATTTGCCTTTTATAGCGCCACCAGGAGGCCGACTTATGTAAACCCATTTTTTTTTATATTAAGCCGTCCGATGTTTTCCAAATTTCACGCAAATCGGTACACATAATCTCTATATGTGATCAACTGATCTGTTTTTCAATTTTCATATTCCATCCTGATTGGCTAACATTGACATCTAAAGTTTGCAGGAATGGCCCGTTTTTAACAAACTGCCGTAAATCATGAACGCAGCGTCCGATTGCGGTGAAACTTTGCACGCACATTCGCACTACGTTGAGGAACAAATGCCACCATTTTAACATTGCCCTGTTATAGCGCCACCAGGAGGCCGCTTTTTGCAACACTTTTCTTTTTTAGATTACTCATACAAATTTTGTCCAAACATCATGCAAATCGGTACACATTGTAGTCAAGTGATCATTGGCGAATTCCGAACATTGCTGGCCCACAATAACCTACGTGACCTGGCGGAGACCTGTGCTCCGATGAGCACTTTTTATAGTTCTTTTTACATTCCCCAGCATGACTGTCAGGGATAGGGCAGTGGTAAGCAGTATAGATAAGGAACTGAAGAGTCACCCCTTACTTTCACTACCCGACTAAATGATTATCCCCGCCAAGGCCGGATAACCGAAGGGATTATGTTTTCACTCCTGTGAGTCCGTCTGTCAACCGCTAATCGGGCACCGCTGGACCGATCAGCGTGAAACTTAGCATGCAGACTCCCGTGAGGCCAAGGAAGAACTTTTGCCCCAAATCTATCGCCACCATGAGGGCAATGTTTGCAAAACATATTCTTTGCTACCACTCCTACAGATTTAGTCAAAACCTCACGCAAATCGCTGTAACTGACCTATTCACGTTTTGGCTTATAACTCTTGAACCGTCGGTGGTACAATAAAAATTGCCCATATAGACCACGTCCATTTCCGCTTGACAAGATTGACGATTGCCGTGAAACTTTGCACACGCATTCCCACTAGGCCAAGGAAGAACTATCGTACACATTTTTTAATCGGCCTCATGGTGGCGCTATAACAGATTGCAACAGCCCTGGGGTAGGGTACCTGGCAGGCAGTGCCGGACTGGGACCGAAATTCAGCCCTGGCATTTTGTCAACGGGGGGGGGGGGCGTTTTGTCAACGGGGGGGGGGGGAGTTTCACTGTTTCAGCCCAGCCCTGCACATGAACTCTGCAGCCGCACTGAGGCCCCTGCTGGAAAGCATCCCAGCCCAAACATTAACGTAACTAATAATTGGGCCGCGCGACCCAGAAATGACCGTAATAATCCTAAAACAGGAGCGAAAATATTATTATTTTTGGGTGGCCCAGCGGCCCACCGGGCATTTGCCCGGTACGCCAAATGGCCAGTCCGCCGCTGCTGGCAGGGATCTCCACTCCAAGGAGCGCACATTTCTAGTAGAGTTTTCATTTTGATACTGCCCCAGTGGTTGAAGAAAATGGTTGGCTCAGTTGCCACAGTTACTGGAATATTAAAGACTTGGCAATAGATCATTTAAAACTCTGCCTGGAAATTCTTATAATGATAATGTGAAAGAAAACTGAATACTAATAATATTATACCAGAATACTTCTGGTATAATATTACATTCTTATTAGTCTCGCGTGGCCAGACTGTTGCCTCCCACAATTTTCAAATGTTTCCGGTCATACAGACTGGGACTCGGAAGCTCTGATCATGATTAAAATATAAAGCGGATGTGAAGCCTCCCTCCACTTCCGTTTCGTCTTTACAGTCTCGCAAATTTATCCTAATATAAATCAAAATCATCTAAGTATATTTAGCTTGCTGCTTAGCAGAAATGGAAATTAAAGAATAAAATTTAAAGATATTTTAAAAGATATTTTTGTGAACGGAAGTGCCAGTTTAGTTCCAGACTCTATATAGCATTCGGAGATTGTGGAATAGTTGTCTGGCTACGCAAGACTACATTCTTATAAACAATACATTGTTTTATACATCTTGAAAAAAGGTTTGCTGGATATTTTCTATTTTCTTCCCTAATGTTCTAGTCACATAATGGAAATAAATAAATAATAACTACATTGGATCAATTTAAAAAAAATCTTTCCTAAAAAGTAACGGTTTTGATCAAGGATTCCACAGTGATGACAGGGGCTTCTAACATCATCAATATACATTTTATTTAACAGTTCCGTCAGGAACATTCTCATCATAGTTTTAACCATTTTATTGCAACAAATGGAAAAGGTCTACATTTATACAAGGCACTGATGGCTCCTCTCTTAAGATGCTTCCTTGAATTATCCAAGCAGCACGCTAAGATAAACCAGGGAGTGCTGTGCAGAATCCCCCTGTGGATATACTGCACAAGAGTGGGCCAAAACTCCCCAAAGCAAGAAATTGAATTTCAGTTTTAACCTTTGGGCCATGCAAGATTGAACTAGAAAAACGGATGCTGGGGTAGTGGAGGCAAAGATTTATCAGCAGCACCACGTGTGGCAGCAATGGTGTAGCAGAGAACAAGTGTAGGAGGGAGAAACTTGATCTCTGCTACCTGTGGAAAGCCTACTTTCTATTCCAAATCAACCAGTTTGATCCAGTCTAGAGCCTGCAGACAAATGCATGCACACACCGTCTCTGTATCCACTCTAGACCCAGACTAGATTAGCAACCTGTAAAGCGAATTGCTCCCAGTTTAAGGAGGGAACCCTATTTAAATGGTCCTTGTTGTGAGAATGGGCTGTGATTGGTGTGTAGAAATGCGTGGCTGATTAGAAACGCTGATTCAATCAACAGACTGGCAGGTCATTCATTACAGTTGGGGTGTATGACTCCTGTGTCCTGCATGAACTAACATGATGCTTTATTTAACAGTTGAAAGGGTTCCAGAGCATTGCAAGTATAGCTGGTTTTCAATGCTAAACATTTACAGTGTCCATTTATGGGCCACTATTCTACCAAGTATATTATAGCAACTTCCTCCACTCGTGATATCATGACTGTGCAATTCCATTCGACTACCCGTATAGGGATGTAACGATGAAAGATTTTGTTGGTACGATTATAGTCCGAGAAATAATCATGGTTTCACGATTGTCACGATTATTGCGAGTCAATCTATAACACATAAAATCACATTTATAAATTAGAGGTTTAATTGTATTTTCTCAACAAAATGTTCCATTCAATATATATTTTTATTTTATTTTATTATGAAAAATAAGCTAAAGATAAAATGTATTGGGCCCCAATAGAGACACTTTCTACCCACTTAGCTATATCGCCTAATCAATTAAGGAGCTAGTCAGAGCCAGGACTGCTGCAGATAAAATATAGCTATACATTATTCAAACTGGCATACCAGAATCGCAGATTACACCTGCAGCTATATGTAAATCCTCACAAAAGAAGAGAAAGACCTTCTTTTTCCGGTGAATGCTGTCATGAATACAGAAAAGATGCTCTGGAGTTGCGTCACTTAAGGAAATGAGGTTCCATGGAGGAAGGATGCAGTGGAAAAACTGTTTTCTTGCATAATATGGTGGATGGTCTGTGTGTCTTTCCATGATGGTCTGTGTGTCTTTCCATCATCATCCTATAATTCTACAAATAGTAGGGGGTACTAAGCACAAAAAATGGCCAAATCGTTACGCGGCGGATAAAAGCACCAAATTTGGTACACGCACTCTTTAGGATGTATCTCATCATCTCAGAAGGGGTGCCCAAAAATTTGGACCCATTAAAGGGTTTTTTAAAGGAAAAATCAAAAATGGCCGCCAGAAATGACCCATGATTCCTAAAAGTTGATATAATTCTGACATTTTGGCTGATTGTGCTAAATATAACTTTTACATTTATAGTAAATAGACTGATATTAAAGGATTTGGCAAAAATAACCCATGAAAAATGTCTTAAATATTTTTTAAACAACTCTAAATGCCCAAAATTGTCTTAAAAACCACTCTGAATAAGATGACCTTCCACATTAATCCTTTTCTAAGTGATATATTGTCAATGCCAAATATACTTAATTGTTTTCTAAAACTTTTAAAAGACCCTATGAATGATTACCAATACATAATATATTGTACAAATCTTCATATGACCAGAGATCAAGCCCTCTATTGGGGCACAACTCCATAGCGTTTTAATGCCCCAAAAATGTAGGAGAGTGTGGGAGCAGACAGGTTCTCGTGCTTGGAGTGTGGGAGCAGACAGGTTCTCGTGCTTGAAATTAAACAAAGTTGCAACCTTGTGCGGGAAAGCAGAAGATCAAAGACACACACACCAGCACCCCCCCCCCTTAAAAACGGTCTGGGGGGCTCACAAAAGCCTGAGTAGACGATAAAATGACCCAAAGTTTTTTTGAAAGTGAAATATCCCTTTAACATGTTGTCCCTGCTACCTGCATGTCACACAGTTAACATGTTGTCCCTGCTACCTTCATGTCACACAACAGTTAACATGTTGTCCCTGCTACCTGTATGTCACACAACAGTTAACATGTTGTCCCTGCTACCTGCATGTCACACAACAGTTAAGATGTTGTCCCTGCTACCTGCATGTCACACAACAGTTAAGATGTTGTCCCTGCTACCTGCATGTCACACAACAGTTAAGATGTTGTCCCTGTTGCCTGTAAGTCACACAACAGTTAAGATGTTGTCCCTGCTACCTGCATGTCACACAACAGTTAAGATGTTGTCCCTGCTACCTGTATGTCACACAACAGTTAAGATGTTGTCCCTGCTACCTGCATGTCACACAACAGTTAACATGTTGTCCCTGCTACCTGTATGTCACACAACAGTTAAGATGTTGTCCCTGCTACCACTAAGTGACTGTCACTTCCTGTCACTTCCTGTTTCAGATTATTTTGGGCACCCCTTCTAGGATGTGTTAGGATGACCCAAGGGACATATGTGCCAAATTGTATGCTTTTTGGAGATTCTATAGGCTTTTTGAGTCAATCGCCAGCACTGTAGGCGGCCATTTTCAATTTAGTCAATAACTCACTTCCTGTTGAAGACTTTTTTGGGCACCCCTTCTAGGATGTCTTAGGATGACCCAAGGGACATGTGTGACACATTTTATACTTTTTGGAGATTCTTTAGTTGTCTTTTGAGTCAATCGACAACACTAGGCGGCCATTTTCAATTTGGTCAATAACTCACTTCCTGTTTCAGAATTTTTTGGGCACCCCTTCTAGGATGTCATAGGATGACCCAAGGGACATGTGTGCCACATTTTATGCTTTTTGGAGATTATTTTGGTGTCTTTTGAGTCACCGGTCAACAGTTTAGGTGGCCATTTTGGATTTTGTCCATAACTCACTTCCTGTTTAAGATTTTTTTGGGCACCCCTTTTAGGATGACCCAAGGGACATCTGTATCAAATTTCATGCTTTTATCCGCCGCGTAACGATTTTTCACTTAGTACCCCCTACTAAAAGCTCTACAATTCTACAAAGCTCTGTGCGTGCGTGTGGTGTGCCCAAAACTCTTCTGCCCGGTTCCCCTCGGCTGGAGCAATTGATCTGCATTTGCACACAGCCATTGACCATTACCATGTGCATGGAACACCGAAGCCTGTTTTTCCGCTTTCCCCAAATGTCAGCTGTTTATTAGCATTTTTGTGTTCGCTGGCTCCCGGGTTGCCAAATCCGTGAAACAAGCGGACCATGACACACTTTGGGTGCTCATATCCCCCGACGGGTATGGTCTAGTGATGGTAATTGTGGTTTATCTGAGGCACGCTTGATGTCCTGCTGTTCTTGGCCAATAGTAGCCGGACAAGACATGACCTTTTGTTTCTGGGTATTGACCAGTACAGTAGTGTGTTCTACGAATACACGTTATATACGTAGTATGTTCTGTGCGAAAATGTGACAAAATGGGGGGGCTGGGGGTAGCAATTAAGGTTCACTTCAATGGTATAGCAGCCTATTCAGGTGATAATGATCGCTGCCCATGGGAGTTTCGAAGTAGTCAACACGTTTACTTAACAATAGATATAGCCTGGCTTGGTTATTGCCCACTTAATTAGTATTCAATAGAAATTGCACGTACAGCACGAGTGCAACAACAACACACAGTATAACCCCAGGGAACATTCGTCTACTCTGTAAACGATACGCAAACGATACGATCAAGATATATATATATATATATATATATATATATATATATATATATATATATATATATATATATATATATATATATATGTGTGTGTCACAGGGAAATTGGCATTCCAGGGAAATTGAAAACGGAGCGCTCGTTTTAGGCCCACGCCTAAAACGAGCGCTCCGTTTTCAAAAAAAAATGTTTTGCAAAAATCGGCCTTATGGTGGCGCTATGACAGGCTGATCTGAAAAATGTGGGGCAGTCCTACTGTGGCATCCAGGGAGTGTGTGTGCGCAGTTTCACAGCGACCGGGCCAACTGTGGCGGAGATTAGCTGGTCACAGACAGAAAGACGGACGGACGGACGGACGGACACACGGACGGACGGACGGACAGGGGGCAAAACATACTCTCTCGCCATGCCTTTCGGCCTGGTGTAGACAAATTTATTCCTTGGCCTACTGGGAGTGTGCATGTAAAGTTTGATGCCGATCTGTCCAGTGGTGTCCGAGAGGACAGGGAGAAGGACTCAAGGACTGGGGCAAAAACATATCTCAGCCTCCTGGCCTGTCGGCCTGGCAGAGAAAACCACTTAAATCCTATCAACTTCATTGACAGTAGTCCCCCAGGGTGGGCTTTATACTAGGTCCACTCTTTTTCCCCCCTCTACATTTTTGCTGAAAATAGCTGATATATCTTGTTGCGATGCGTTGTGAGGTTGTGAGGTTGTAGATTTGCTATCTTCTCAGCATGTTTGCCCTCAGAATACGGACGCTAGGCTTTATGTGATTAAATCTGATGGACTCACCAGTAATTATAAACTTAGGGACCAGTCGAAATTTACATAAGGGGGGGCATGGAGGAAATGTATGTGCCCTGATCTAAAATGCCATGACCCTCCCTTTGACAAAAAAAAAAATCAATGACCCTCCCCAAGTGATTACAAAAAAAAGAGTAACCCTCCCCGCCTAGAAGTGTCACGATATATTGTGTCACGATATAGCCTATCGTGGTATTAAAATGTGATGATAGGTATTGTCATGATGTCATACTGTATCGTAATATTATTTTAATTGTTTTTTTAATAAAAAAAAAAACACTTTCTTTTTTTTTGCCGGTGAAAGTTAGGAGTTTTTACTGTATGATATGAAATGTAAAGCTTATCATAATCATAGTAATTATTAATCATGTCCTCCATCATATTCAAGGTATTTTGGAGAGAAATGAAACGGACTCCAGTCAGTCACTTTCAGTTTAAAGCACTGCAGAGGGGAGGTGTTGTGTGTCAGCTGATGCTCGTTGACGCTCGTTAATGTGACATGCATCTGCACTCTCAAATAGGCCTACATCTAATCTAAGATTGTATTATACTGTATCTGGTATTATAGATGTTTTTTAGCTGTTGGAAATAACTAGGCTGCACTTGGTTGGTAAAGTCCAGATGACAAAAATATGAGGTTTGTGGAATTTATAGTTATGCAGTCTTATATTATATTATATTTGTTATATTAGTGTCTATCTGTCCTCTGAAACAATGGGTTTATAGTTAGTGAGAACTTCACTTCTCCATTAAGCTTGCACAAATGTAATTATTTGTGTACAAAGCACTTTGTAATTGTTTCTAACTTGCTTTATAACGTTATTTATAAGATGATGGCCAATGTTGATGATACATGAGAAAAGAACATTAATAATATATCATATCGATATCATGCCCAACATCATGTATCGTATTGTGAAATTCTTGACAACCCTAACCCTCCCCATCAAATACAACATGACATTTAAAACTGATATGTCCAATGTTTTGCTTTCCACATTGATTAGAACATTGCTGTAGTGTAGTCAGTCTTGCTAAATGCACAGTGTATCTGTAGTAGTGGTAGCAGAATGGATAGTGTTCTCATCTTACATGTGGGAAACCCATTGAATCCTGGTCAGATTGAAGAAAGTTGAATATTTGGTAACCAGTAGTTTAAAACTTTTGTCACTCTGCCCTTTTAATTATTAACTACAGTGACTACAACTACACTGTTGCCTACATAAAACAAATTAGGCTATCAATTATGGCCTGATGCTTCTGGTTTTACTTGTGGAGCTTGCATCTATACACAACTGTCCATATAGATCCACATTAATCACATGCACAGAATTACTTCAAATGATTATGAATATCCAGTTATAGTAGGCCTATTTATAATGCATCTCTCCAATAACGCCTGTTGAAGTTTTGCTTAATTGTTCAACCACCATCGTTAAGACGCTGAATAGATTTGACTGGGTCGTTCACACTCGCTGTGCGTTGATGGCTTGTTAACGACCGTCATTGATTCTAAATAGACAAGGTGTTACTTGATTTGAATTCTTTGTATCCTTTGAAATGGAGAGGGGATATTGACCACTGTTCTGCTGTACTAAAAAGGTATATAAAAAACGGACTATTTTATCAATTCAAAATTGCATGACCCTCCCTTGGATTCAAAGTAAAATTAGCTGACCCTCCCTTGGACCAAAATTAGAAAGGCATGACCCTCCCCTATTTTCCTCCATGCCCCCCCTTATGTAAATTTCGACTGGTCCCTTAGGAATAACTGATTTACAGGACTTTGCAAAACCATTTGCAGTGCTTATGTGGGAGGACATTGTACAGCACCCCATCTCAATCCCAACAACCTGCTTATCACATAACACCATGGTGCATCACTTCTCAAGCACAAGCACGGCCAACACAGATACACTGTATTCTCTGATATTTGGCCAGATTATCACTTTGTCTATCATTTTTAAATGGCTATTATACAATAGTTGGTTCTGGTTGAGTAATTTGATTGTGCAAGTAGGTATTCCATGAGTGTTGATATATTGTACAGCACAAAAGCACTGGTTATTATTTCCGGTTATTACCAAACTCTGTGTGATTGTTAGTCTTTGCAACATTTTTGTAGATGGAATGAAATATAATGTTGGTGGAGCTCAATAAATTATGAAAGCATAGTGAAAATCATAAACTGTTTTATAAAAGCAATATCACACTTGACTTGTGATTATCATGCTGATACATACAGTATAGTACAACATCTCTCTTACTTGTATCGTGATACAAGTTAAGCAACTTCAGGGCTTGATAATAACGCATTAATCATTAATTTGAATCAGCTGTGTGGAGGTACATCTAAAACATGTAGGATAAGTCATAATCCTGTTTACATGACTAACCTTCCAAATAATTGCAGCTGCATGACTGCAGGAGCGTCCTCCTGCAACATGAACAGCCCGCTGTCTGAATGACAGCTGTCATTATTGGTAGAACCCACGTCTTGTGTGATACGCGGTCAACGGCTGACTAATATGACCCTTTTTGATTTATTTTCAGTCCGGTTGTGTTCCCACATTATTATTTACTGACACGGATCACCGAAATGAATTGAATGAATGACAACTGGAACTGATGCCCACACTTTGCATATTCTTGTTTCCCCAGTAAGCTCCCTATAGGACATGTGTGGATAGATTAATAGAATAAAATAAGGATGTGAAAATTTAAATGACTTTTAGTTAAATTCTTAGCTCAAAATTAAATGAATGAAAAGTACTAAATGAACAAAAAAGTGATCAGATGTCAACATCTAAAATGCATATCACAAAGAATATGGCTTACACACCGCTGGACACACACATTTGGGAAGCATCCACTGTCCATGGATGGCACTCTGTTTTAGTTTTTTCCTATTGGTTAATTAACCTTTTTTTATAGATCGTTTTGAATTTTATCATGAACTCTCTGAATGCTTAATAGTTTTATGTTAGCTATAAACTACTAGCTACATGCCAATGTTTCAGCAGGTACATATAACACTGTTCCGCCTCAATCAGACGGGTGATTTTTTTGCTTTCATCCAGCTATTTTAATTGTACAATTATACAAAGTTGCACAATATGCCCATGTTCCAGCCACAAAATATTGCAATTTGAAACTTTGAAATCAACATAATTACTTTGCAATCATTCGGATGAACACACATGGCTTGAAAAGGATGGAGTAGACAATTATGTTTGGTGAGTTTATTTTTTTAGTCCAGTGTCCAGTGTTTGTCATTAAAAGCAAAAAAAGAGTTGGCCTTAGACTGCTACATTATGATTTTGGCTTTCATTGGGTACTAAATGATACCTGCCCAGATTTTTGTGCATGGTTCCCCCAGAAAATTTTGGCCATTTACAGCATTGTTTTTTATTCTCTAATGCAGATATATTAAATGGTTTGCTTTAAAATATTGTATGTACTAAAAAATATGTACTACTACAGCTAATTTGTAAAAACAATTTTTTGTTAGCCTCATCGCATAATTGCCTGTGTCATATTTTGGCCAAATTGTGATTTCCGCCTACTCTCCTAACACTGATTCACCCTGCCTTATTGCCTATGTCCTCAGCCTATCAGAATGCTTGTTACATTCCAAAATCACATATCTCCCTCAGTCAATGGTAGATAGTGATTTTGGAACGCACTCCTTGAGTGAGTTCCAGGGGAGTCTCCAGCTAAATTATTGATAGCTACTGTAGGAACCAATTGGACTCTTACAGGTCGGTTACCCTGAGAGCGTACAAATGGAAACAAACAGACCCTTATGGGTCCACCCTTATGGGTTCATTTGTATACTCATAAATGATAGAAAGCACTGCAAAGCAGAATACCTGCAACACTCCCGATTAGACAAACGTCCAGGTGCACGGCTCAACAATATAATGAAGGTGAGAAAATAGCCAGCACAAAATAATTGTCCCTTTCACTTAGTTTATTCACCTCTCCACGGACAGAAGAACAGACGCGTTTCAACCTAACAGGTCTTCCTCAGCGTTGTCAAATGATACTCAAATGATCACTGAGAATTGTACAGTTAGGGGTCCCAGAAGATAAATATAGCGTCAAATGGGTGTCCGTGGGATATCAAACTGGGGGTCTGAAATTATGGCTCTAAACAGCCATAATCACTGTGCTCATCAGAATGGGCAATGTTTACCCTGCATGACACATTTAAAGGGTACTGTGTAGTCAGTGGAAGGATGCTTGTTGATGAGAAAGGGAAGCAAGGATTTGAAGCATTTAATGTCACATGCCCTCTAGGCAGTAGAGTTGATTCCCCATATTGGAGCAGGCTTACTGTGTTATGTGCTGGTGTGGTGAGTACACAACTGCATGAGTGTTATAGGAATGAATGGTTTCTAGACCTACCGTATACAGAGTGCCGCCAAACACCTCTGGTTGTGAAGTGTTTGGTCAGAACGGTGGTTTCGATGTCTGGGTGAGATCTGGTCAGGTTGGTCTCCATTAACAAATGACAATGCAGGTTAAAAATTGGGAACCTTGGGTAGAGATGGGTAAGATATTCTGGGGTTCTTCATTGTGATCTTAGCAGAAAGAACACTATACTATTGCCTGATATAGGTTAGGGATGCAACATTAATTATTAATCATTCATTATATCGTAACGGACAATATCAGCCTTACAAATGTGCTGCTTACTGGTGTGGTGATGACCCAAACGCATGTCTGTTACATACTGGTGTGGTGAGGACCCAAATGCATGAGGCATCAGGTGGTGATCAAAATCCAAGACTGGGTGTTTACTGTTGCAGGTGACACATCTAAATGAAGATGGGTGCTCACACATAGATCTGACAAAGACTAACTGGGGAACAAGACTGAACAATACACATGGCAGGGATGATTACAAACAGGAAACATGGTGATGTAGAACTAATAGGGCGGATTCAGACTGGGTCCGATTGATTCGAACCGTTCCCAAGTACGATTGCCCTCTCCCTGTTCGCCAGCATTCACATTGGCCAAGATTCTTCCGTACCCGAGTACACTTCATTCAACTGTAATGGTACTTATGTGTCTCATGGGGGCGCTGTTGACTATGGGGCTTTGGGAGATAGAGAATGTCATGTCACAGAAAAACACTTGTCAATGTTTAGAGTGAATAATAAAGTTTGACTGTTCCTGACGTTGTCTTGAGTTATAATATTAACAGAACAACAATACACAACCAAAGCAGTGTCTTTGAAACATCTAACGTTGTCTGTAATTATCATATGACAGTGACGTCACTGACGCATTCCTTGGTGTCTTAGCAGTGACGTCACAGACTAATCCTTGGTATCTTTATCCGAGCGGCAGCGCTCGCTACACATGTGTTTTCTGTTTGTTTTTTCACGTTCGCGCTACTCAAACACTAGCAGGATTATTATTTCTTGTCAACATAGAACTATCAAAAGGTATAACCTGTGTAAAATAATTTGTCATTATAAAAATATATAAATGATATATGTTGATTAGCAGTCCACTTCCTTCTTTTGGTACGGATTGCTTTCACATTGCAGCGTTCCGTACCTGAGTATGCATCAAACGGACCCCAGACTACCTCCCCAGGAGTTCCCGGGTACCGGTACGGTGATCCGTTCCAGGGAACGATATGCAGCGTTCACACTCATCACAACATCTACAAAAATCTAGGTGTACGCAAAGATGATTTTAAACTCACCATGGTGACATCTGGTGATTTTTTTTTTTTATGAACAGGTTGAAAAGTATCTTGCTGAAAAAAAACTAATGTACGAATTCCAATCTGGCTATTTGAACAACCAAATCAAATATGAGGTGGACGTGGGCAAATACTGTAGCATGGTCATGCTGGACCTCCAAAAGGCATTTGACACCATAAATCACTCTATATTGATTGAAAAGCTAAATCAATCAGTGAACTGGATGCAATCCTATCTGGAGGGGAAAGAACAGGTGGTGGAGGTGAACGGAACCCTGTCCCATACTTGGGCCTTTACTGTTCCTAATATGTAAACGACATAACATCAGCTTGTGACTGCAATTTGTTCCTGTTGGCGGATGACTCGGCTCTCCTGGTCTCGGACAAGGACAAATTGCAGGTCGAAAAAACCCTTAGCTCTGAACTCTGTAAAATCTGCTAACAAGCTATCATTACACCTGGGCAAAACTGAATCCATTCTCTTTGGGTCCAAAATAAATCTCTGCGAGGTCGATGGCTTCACAGTAAAAGTGCATGACAATTTTATCACAACCAAAGAGGAAATTACCTACCGGGGTTGTATTTTAGAGGCTAATCTTTCCAGTGAAAAAATGGCAACTAAAGTACCGGTAATCAAAAAAGTCAACCAAAGAACAACATTTTTGTACAGGACCTCCTCACTGGTCAGAAGGAATACATTGAGCACTCTAGCTGGAGCACTCAACAAATGTCACTATGACTATGCATGCATGCATGCATGCATGCACTTGTTTAGAGAGAGATTTATTGAGAGACAATGCACATTAATGAACATTTTTGTTTCCACATCAATGTAAACCAGAATTAGCAAATGAGCTCATTTTCATAGTCCTCTCGTTTCTCTTTCCTCACTGTACTGAAGTATGTGAGGAGGGCGGGCTCTTTCCACGACGGACTGATAGTTGGCAACGCATTTCCAACAACTTTGTTTGGACACATTAAACGGTGAACAAATCATTTCCAGGACAATTCCCATCACTACCATAGGTCCAGTATCTCGGCTGATCATCACAGTTATTCTTCTGGTATCTCAGAGAATGTCACTGATCAATGTGACATTAGCATTGCATTTGACATGACGGTCAAAAAGGTATATTTTAGCTATACTACAAAGAGAAATTGGCTCAGTGTGCCAGAGTTCATATGCAGTATGTACATTGAATTAACAGTTTATTAAGCTGTGCATGGCCACAGAGGGCATGAGTACTGTAGTGTCATTGGACAGTTGTGAGCAGTTAGAGGCTGCAGTAAGTGTGTAGGATGCAGGGTGCTGCAGCATTCCCCTCAGCCTCATGCAGCATCATGGATACTGATCCTTGTGTTTAATCTTGTCCCCCTCTCCGTCTGGCTATTGACAAAGAGGAGCCACTTGGATGACCTGTGGAGGACAGATAGAAGAGCCTTTTAATCTCCTGCTCTTTTCATCTTCATGTTCTCTTTCCATCTTCTCTTCACTTCTGAATGTTAGGTCTTATTGTCTCCGCCAGGCCGAAAGGCATGGCGAGAGAGTATGTTTGCACCCTGTCCGTCCGTCCGTGTGTCCGTCTGTGTGTCCTATCCGTCCGTTAGCAGCTAATCTCCGGCACCGTTGGCCTGGTCGCTGCGAAACTGTGCACACACACTCTCTGGATGCCAATTCATAACCTCTGCCCGTTTTCACATGGGCCTGTTATAGCGCCACCAGGAGGCCGATTTGTGCATTTTTTTTTTTTTTATAGTAATCCTACAGATTTTATCCAAACGTCATGCAAATCGGTACACAGTATCTCTATAGTCATGTGATCAACACGGATCTGTCCGATTTTCCATATTCCATCCTCATTGGCTAAGGTTGGCTTCCAAAGTTTGCAGGATTGGTCCGTTTTGAACAAAATGCCTCAAATCATGAACGCAGCTTGCCATTTCCGTGAAATTTCACATGCACATTCCCACTAGTGCCGAGGAAGAAATGCCACCCGTTTCACATTGGCCTATTATAGCGCCACCAGCAGGTCTAATTTAGCATAACACATTTTTGGAACAAAATGCCTCAAATCATGAATGCAGTGTCCGTTTGCCGTGAAAGCCCTAAGAAGAAATGGCACCCTTTTTCACATTGGCCCATTATAGCGCCACCAGGAGGCCACAATAACGTACCTGACCTGGTGGGAGACCTGTGCTCCGAGGAGCACTTTTTCTAGTCATCTCTGTTTTTGTTTCATGCTGCTGATGTCTCCTTATCTTTAGTGCCTGCATTGCAGTCACAGTGTGTACATTTTTTCTTTCATCAAACAGATTTGTGTATGGGCCTTTAAACTACTCTCCTGCTCCCCCCCCCCCACTTCTACCTCTCTTTGTGTGTCCCGCTGTGTATTTTACAGCCTTAGATTTCCAGAAATGCTCATCTCTAGATATAGCCCTAGCCTAGTAGTGGCAGAATGTGCGTTTGCCTTTCTTGACAGGATTTATAAGACACCAGGAACAGAGCAAATACTGTATGACCAGTAGGAAAGGACAGTGCACACAGATCACCTTTTCAGATGGCTCACACTGTTTAGGCTTCTCCAGCTTTCTGCCTTGGCCAGTCTATATGTGTGTGGTGCTGTGCTGCTCTGCTGTGCCCGTAATGCGATCGCAATTTACAACCAAATGATGTCTCAAGGTCAAAGGGATTAATGCTCACTCACAACTGTTGCACACCAGCTAATGTGCTTAATTAGGAGAGATTTATAGAACTATGGTTAACTTCTGGCATGAGTTGAGACTGAGATTGAGAGAGGTGTTTCTTGCTTTCAGTGGTCCTATAGGCTAATTTATCCTTTGTCGTACAACTGCAATTCTTGATGGAAATAACAGATTTGGAATAACTTGTCAATCAGGTTTAAGCTAGAAAAATATATCAGTATTTCATTATTAATGGTTATTTTTTATTCCAATATCCTCTATTGGTTAATGGTTTACTAGGGTAGGATGGTGGGGAGAGCTAACCATGGCACTCTGTGTAATATTTAGCTTTTGTAGTCTTAATACATCAATCAATAGTTTCTATAACTTGTTCTGTCTCATTAACTGTGCTTATCTCAAGCTCCCAACCTAGCCACCCCAGAGTTACTGGCCATCTGTTTTTATTGCGAACGCGGAAGGAGCGCCTCCGTCCAAGTGCAGCTTACTATGACACCGTGCTCGGGGTGTGTGTGTCTCTGTCTGTGTGTGTGTCTCTCTGTGTGCAGTATGTGTGCAGCCGCGCCCCCATGTGACTCGCGCTCTCATTGGCTGCTGACAGACGCGCCCCCATGTGACTCACACTCTCATTGCCTGCTGACAGATGTCAGAGTGGAGCATAGGAGAACCATATCCCCCCCATTAACTTCAATACGAGGCGGAGGCAGTCACGTCACTTTCTCTCTACGCTCTCCCCATCACGGTGAAATAACACCGATTATTAACACGGAAGTCCGTAAATACACAACATAACAATTTCAAAAAGACAAAAAAAAAATAGGGCTGCGTTCGCTTCCAGCGTTCGCGCGTCTTACTTGTATTAACCACTTAAACTTTCTAGTCTTAGTGAAACAGACTTGAGTTACAACTGTACTCAGACCACTTTTTTCCATCTACACCAAATCTCTTCGCCAAAAATACCCCTTCTACAAGCTCAACACACGCCCGCTGCGACACGATTGGCTATTTATGCTGAACGTTCCCCCTAGAGTAGGCATGCTGCGATTCAAGTGGTTAAATGGACAATATCAAAATGTTGAACATTATCTCTTATATTATATGTTTTTCTACAAAATGGTTCAACTTGAAAAACTAAAATCGAAATCTGATATGCTCTAATCCCTAAAGTGTGCTCTGAGCCCAGCAGTGCCAACCGCCATGCTTCCAGGGTTTTCTACCCCCTCTTCCCTTTCGGGCAGTTTTTATTTCCCGCAATGCTGTCTTTCGATTTTCTTATTCTCACCCGCAGGCAAGGTGAGCACACCTGTTTGACAATTCTAGACATTCAGCGGCTTAAGGGCAAGATATGGGGGTGTGAGAGTAAGCAGAGGGATTGAAGGTGTTGAGCAGAAGTGACCACATGATACAAATCACCAGATACGGAAAAAAGCCTGTATTTATCTCCACAGTAAGCTGTGAATGGGAACATGGATTTGGGGGGAAACAGCCAGTCAGCTTGAGAAGTAGGTTGATGCTGGACCTCAAAGTGCTTTTCCTGCCGAGAGTCTAGCTCCACCATTTATTGGATGTGGCCAGCTAATAGGTGTGATTAAGTAGTCGAGTTTAACAAGAGCAATGTGGTCTTTACTATCTGTCCTATCCTAAAGTCCCTTCTCCATTTGCCAGAAGATTGTCTTTTTTTTATCAACCAGGTGGCTATGAAGAAGAGGACTGAACGCAGATGAAGGCAAGAATTCCATGTTCAGTGGCTGCTTAACATGACAGGCCTTGGTTTGGAATGCATGGGAGAATTTGTGGTAAACGGTGTCAGACATGCTACAATTACAAAGATCAAACTGCTTAACTGTTGTACAGTATGAGGATACAACATGTCACATTTCTAGAGGAGTGGCGCTGTCCGTAGTTCTGAAATACAGTCAGCCAGTGTCTGGGTAGCAACTGAGGGCCATATTTTCTGTATCAAGCCTTTTGCACCTTGTTTCAGACACAGTCTGTGCTTAGAAACATGTTCTTTATCAAACAAGCATGCTGACCAGGAAGTGCAGTCAGTGGCGCCTCTGGGGGCTCAATATTACATTTAAGTTACATTTAATATTGAGGATTGCCAGTCAGTCACATATAATTAGAATTGTGAGCGTACATAGTTTTTTTGAATCATTTTTTTTACATACTCACAGGTATATATACATATAGTCATTACTGAAGAAAATAAACAAGGTATCTCAAAACAGTCAAGAAAATGAGGATAACAGGATAGATAAATATCAAATAAGAAAAAGAAAAGAAAAAAAGAAAATAATAAATTGAATAAGATATAAACAGCAAAAAAACAAAACAAAAACAAACAACCCACACACACAAAGAAAACAGCAAAAAACAAAACAAATACACAACGTAAAATAGAAAACAATCCATGGTCTATAAACGCCACATTGAGTTAAGCAGTGTTTCCCCTAGCCAGAAGGTGAAGGTGTGGGGGAGGATGCGCGGTGTGGGGGAGGATGTGGGGAAGGTGTGGGGGAGGATTTCGGCGTGCGCACGCCGAAATAATTTGGCCTGCGCGCGGTTCTCAAAATGCATATTTGTGCTCAAACACAAATACTTATATAGTACATGTGCACAGTAATGAGCAGGAAAATATCTGTATAGTTTACATATGAATTGTCTCCAGATTTAGGAAAATATACTTTTATTAGACCAAGTAGTATAGACAAACTGTCATATATAACAACAAAGACAGTGGTGGAGGAAGTACTCACACTTCTTACTTAACACATTACCTGCCAATCACAGATATGTCCATGATTAAAAAAAAAAATATATATATATATTGTGGCGGTCGGATTTAAGGGGTGGCGGCCCACACACACACACACACACAACCGTTCGGTCGCGTGGCACACACACACACACACACCCCCACACACACACACACACACACACACACACACACACACACACACACACACACACACACACACACACACACACAGATCCTGAAGAATGTTTTCTGTGTACACGCGCGTAAATTAAAGTCCTTTAAGTTTAAGCACGTTGTGTGTGTGTGTGTGCGCTTGAGGCAGGCGAGGCAGGCGGCAACAACACTGTAACCGAGTGGGTGTGTGGATTCGACACATGCGCAGTTTGATCTCCCGTTGTTTTTTAAAACGCTAAAAAACAGCTGAGATTTGATGAAATTGAGAAACGGGCTTCGCAGTTGCGTTCAGATCGTAATGGTCAATGGCTGTGTGCAAATTCAGATCAATTGCTCCAGCCAGTGAGGAGAACTTCGGAGGGAGGACCAGACCTAATCTGCCCAGGGCACTTTTTTTTCTCCAAAGCAGATTTGTCTGGAACCAGGCTAGGTATACACCAAGGGGTTATTACATAACAGAATGGCTACTGCCATATATGCAGGTTACAAACTCAATCGGGTTCCGTTGGGGGCTCAAGTGCAAGATTGTCAATGTGCGATAGAAAAGGCTGAGCGTACGTACAGCTTGAATAGTATGCTACATTGAATCCCAATGCTCGTTTGTGCTCAGGTTTGACCTTGCGAACAAACAGCCTCTCACAGAGCTTGATCACATTCAGGTGGTATATTAAAAGAAAGGTTGATTACATTCATGTGGTATATTATCTTTTATTGCTGTTTTAAGGTGATGCTCAGAGTACTGCTAATTTGAGCAATACATATTGGATTCAATGTAGCATTGTTCATGTACACGAATAGTACATGCTGTGCCTTGTGGGAGTCACTGCATGTCATCTTCCTTGTGATTTATTAGCTAAGTGCACGGGATGATTGAAACAGCTGGGGTTCGTGCCTCTCCCAGGTGAGGGTTTCTAGGGTTTCTACTCCGTTGACTGTGGGGGATATTTGTATTCAGGCCATGTTTCTATGCTGCTGTGAGTTCTTATTCCCTTCCTTTTAAATATATCTCAATATAGGCTTTCTAGTACTTGTCGAGGGACTGCTGATTGGCTGTAATTTTCTGTGAGTTAGAAATGATTCCAGCAGTCAGTTGAATGAAACAATTCAGACTTGGTCAACGGAGGCCTCATGAGCAGAGCAGCAAGATATATATATATACAGTATATTAGGGATGGGTCAGAATAATCGAATAATCGTTTTTAGGAAAGAAAAAAAATTATGTATATATTATTATTTTTTGTTTATAAAAAAAGAATCTGTTGCAAAGGCTATATTGTCATCCAAACCCTGCCCATAGTAACTACATTTTAGAGGATACCTAGTAGTGTGGGCGTAATAGTTATTTATTCTCTATTTTGCGTTAAAAATGCTAAAATGTTAAATGTTAAAATGGAAGTGATAAAAATGAATTTTACTTTTGATATAAAAAATACGCAAAAATGGATTGACCATGCTCTAAAAGTGGTTGAATATTCGAATAATGATTATTAATAGAATTATTGTAATCAAATTTCATTTTGGTCACTTTAACACATCCCTACAGTATGATCCCGCGATTTTGTAACCCTATTTTTTACACCCAGTGCCAATTGTCTATGTAATCCTGGGCACTACCTTCCCTCTGCCAACCTAGGGAGGCCAGGGCCGAGCTCATGCCTCCTTCAATGCATGAGAGCCAACTGACCTTCTTGTCACCTGACAGGGGGGAGTTTCCCTGGTTGGACGTAGCGCGTGGAAGGAACACGTTATTCCAACCAGTTCCCTTCCCCTCCATCAGGCGCCCCGGCTGGCCAGGGGGAGGCAGTATAGTGACCAGGATTACTGCATGTTTTTGTGAGGGTACCTACCCTAGGAGACACGGGGAGAACATGCAAACTCCACACAGAAAGGCCCTTTCGCCAACCCCACCTAGGGTATGGGCACTGATGACGCGGAGGAGAGAACACGCCCCCAGCGCCCACAGCGTCCCCTGCGGGAATCGAACCCAGGACCTTCTAGCTGTGAGGCGACAGCACTACCGACTGTGCCACCGTGCCGCCTGTTATTGCTATTTTAGTTTGTTTTTTGTTGTTATTCTTTGCTTTTATTTGTGGCCTTGTGGTAGAGCTGGGACTTTGCACCAAAGACTGCATGGAAGCATGGATAAATTGCTCTTTTATTTCCTCTTAGAAATGAAACAAGTTTTTACATTTGAGGAGCAGACACCCAGACAACTTGTGGAGCAGACACCCAGACATTTAACAAAGGAGAAGTATGGCTCTGTCTGTTGCATGGTGAGATGCAGGCTGTAGTCCAGCGTGCAGAAGAGGCCAGGGGGATCAGATGAGGTAGCAATATGTGTCCTCTGTCAACCTTGTCTGGGAAATTATCCTCACTAGGCCATACCCGGTGAAGTGCGCAGGCGAAAGTAGTTGCAAATGTGGGGTTATTGCGCATCCTGTCGCGTGTCCCCCCCCTTTAAGTTTAAGCACGTTGTCTGCGTGCGCTTTCTGCATGAGACAGAGGGCATGAGTTGGTGTCACATTAGCTCTGTGTGGAATTAATGGTCTACCTTAAGTCAGTCTGTTTACGGCGTGACATCGTGTAATGTAACGGTGGCGAAGCGTCCCCCACCTCCCCCGCGGCCGGTCCACACATGCGCAGTTTGATCTCCCGTTGTTTTTTAAAACGCTAATAAACAGCTGAGATATGATGAAATTGAGAAACGGGCTTCGCAGTTGCGTTCAGATCGTAATGGTCAATGGCTGTGTGCAAATTCAGATCAATTGCTCCAGCCAGTGAGGAGAACCGGGCACACAGTTTTGCTCTCACCACCGTCGGTCGGTCGGTCGACCACTGAGGTTTGTCAAATTATAGGAGGATGGCTTGACTCTGATGTCGGCTTTCATGTGGTCAGTCAGCTGTCTGTCTGACTGTTTATTTTGCTGATCTCTCTCGCATTCACACAGACGGTCACAAACACACAACATTGTGTTTGAAGACTTAATTTATCAAGCAATCATCTAATGAAAAATAAGAATGTAATATGGCTCTGTACCGTATCACTAAATTTAAATTGAGTTGAATGAATGAGCCACAAAGAATAATGGGGTTGTAGATTGATGGTAATGACAATTAACGCTTATTTTCATATCTTCCAGCTGAATGTAGTCTTCAGAAAACATTTTTCTTCTCAAATCTGTAATCTACTGTGTTGTGTTCATTCTCAGAAACAGCCTTTTTTGTACACAGTACTACCCTTTTGACTTGATTTCCAGTAGGTAATTACTGTAGGTAATTACCCTGCCTGCAGCAATGTATGCCAGGGTATTGTAATCAGACCTATCCATGTGTGTCTGTCTGTTGAGAATGGCTAACTTGAGAACGGATGGGCAAATTTTCAGTACACTTGGTGGGAATGAATAATCGGTAGACTGCTCCAGCCTTAAGAGATGATTACCTTTTGAGGCTGAAATGGCATAGGCCTACTGTAGGCTTATCAGTCATATATGGGGAACAGAGAAACATACTGTAGAATTTGCACCTCCAGGTGCATTTTTAATGACTTGTGCTAAGCTGAAACATTGAATAGCATTTTAAATGTTAATACAATGCTAATCTGGGAACCCATTCGGTGTGTTGGGAGGATTTACGGTACAGTTTGTGTTTCACACCCACACCGTGTTGCTCTCTTTAAAAACGTTCAAAACATAGGCTACACTGCGCCGTATTTTGCAAACACACATACTGTACATTTCTGTCACAGACCGGATCAGCAACCTGCAAATCGATATGATCTCAGTCTAAGAATTATTAATTAATTATTATTATTAAAAGTATTATTTTAACTCAGATGAGGGTACACATTTTACTTTTAAGTAATGGAAAAGTTACTTTGGTAACTAACAAGTTGTTAAGTATTAATATTACTTTTGAAAAGAGTAATGAGTAATATGTCACATATTATTTTAGTTTTTAAAGTAACAAGCCCAACACTGCTCCCTGTGCCTCATGCAGGATTACACTAATTTCTATTCAATGCAAGGAATGGTAAGAAATGAACAGGAGATCCAAATAATATCTAAGTGCAAATGGCAGTGTAACAAGTGCAAAAAGGACTGTAACAAATGTTTTGGTCACACCATCAAATTCCAATCATTAAGTCTCACACCAATTTTCCTTCCACTTACGTCATATGTCATGTTCTTGTAATTAAAAACTCCTTCACCACACTCCAGATTCTGATGAGGTGATGAACGGAGCTTGTGAGAGGAAACTAACCATTTGTTCCAAACCAGGTTTAGCTATTTGTTTTGCTTTACAGCAAAGCATCGACATGGTGTTAGAATAAAGCTATTGGTTCAAAATGCTGATTACACTTTGGCATAAATGTTATGTCATGTACAGTGTACATACCAGGTGGTCACGATCATGTGGAGCTGCAGCATAAAAGTTGATCATTAGTGAAGTTTGGAAGAGGATACTCCTCAGAGAACAAATGAAAGGAACCGTTTTCCTTTCAATAGATCTGGGAACAGATCCTGTTCCATATTTTCCAATTATGTACATATGACATAAGAAATGTACAGACACATATGTGTCACATACAGTAGCTATATACATTGTGGTTACAATTGATATTTTATCCATTGCACGTTATCTTTGTCAAGTATATTTTACACATACCCATTTATTTAACCCTAGGCTCTATGCACAGCAGCCATATTGGAAAGAAATTGGGCCTCTTCTTACTTCCTTCACAGGTGTTACCAATGATTCTAATGAAGGCTCTGTTCCATTCTGGCCAGGGTGCTGATATTGTGCATGTTGTGCACTAGAAACACTCCATTTTGGTTCCCAAATGGCCCCTTGTGGTGGGTGTGTAACTCTGAGAGTGTACAAATGGAACCAAATGGACCCTCACGGTCCATTTGGTTCCATTTGTACACTCTCAGAGTTATGGGGGTCCTTGAAAATAAGACGACCACTGTGCCACACTAAATGGAACAGGGCCTTAATTAGTATTATTGGTAACACCTGTGAAGGAAGGGGGCCCAATTAATTCCCAATATGGCTGCTGTGCATAGAGCCAGTGGGCAACCAGCTTCTCCGGCACCCAGCTCCAGCTCTAAGGCCAGTAAGGTGACCTTTGGTCCCCAATATGGTGGAGGGGGATTACATTTTCCTTAACCAATCACTAGTAGACGCCAACTTATCTGCCTGAAGCTAACAATGTTTTTTTGTTAACACTGAAAAAAACATCTCGCTTTTGAATAAATGGCTTCCAAACAAAATGCTGTTCAGATTTTAATGTAAGTGGTTGTTGGCTGCTTTTGATCTAGTAGCCACTACGCGGCCCAAACTCACCTGTGGCCCCTGGGGGCCCTTTATGGGCAGATGACTGGACCATTACGTTTGTGTATTTTTTCAGTGTATCCTACAGTATGTTAAAATTGCCTAGCGGGAGGGTCGGTCAACGGTGGACTGTGGACGTCACAGACGTTACATCCGGACTTGTGAGGAAGAATAATCCCACCAGGGGCCACGTCAGGGGGGCCACAGGTGCACCATTACTTTGATCCACACCAAATTTAGCACAAACACTGTTCAGGGGACGGCCGTGAGAATTGTCACACCAGGGGCCATGAAGGGCCCCCAGGGGCCACAGGCGCACTGTTGCGCACTTGGGACAAACACGGTTCAGGGGACTACCATGGCGTGCCACGGGCACACCGTTGCTACAATCCTACAATCTTGATTTGAGGTTTAACATTCACATGAGTAAATCTTCAACTACTTTCAGATTTCACTTTATTACACATCATTTGAAAGCTTACAATCTACTCTTTCATAATCAGTCAAATGTTAAAAATGACTGTGCCCTACACAAGGCACATATTCTATCAGACCCTGGCTGTCACATATGGATGTGTAATTTGAGACTTTACTAGCCTGACACTCAGCCTGAATTTTCATTTCGATTCACTCCATTATTCAGTCTGAAAGCCCTCTCAATGCAGCCGATTTCTGAGATGGGGCGTGGCCAAAGTGGGACTCCACTATGAACCAACGCGATTGGTTCATACTGGATTATCCCGATCCCGATTCGTCATACAGATTTTCAACCGAGAAACACCCGCCTTCGACAGCGTCACCAGACCCTGAATGCGAGGCAAACGATTCAGGGGGTGGAGCCAGGCTAAGACTTTACTTGACAGATGCTTGATTGATGATATACTGTTACGTTAGATGATACAGAATATGACATTTTCTACTCATTCAACCTTCAGACAAAGCATGGTGCTATGGTGAACCATACCTGTCAGATTACTACAGAGGCTGTCACTTCTGTGAAAGCCCTCATGTTCCTTTCTACACAACCATTGCTCTTGATTGGAGGACAAAGAAGAAATCATTCTCATTCTCAGTCGGTACACAGCTCTGTGGAGTGTGCTATTCTTACCAGAGAGAAGGATGGATTGAAAGCAGAGAGGGTTCAGGCAGTGTCGCCGTTAGCGGAGCTCACCCTCAATGATCAAGCCATTAATCAAACTCAATGAAAAGACAGGAGCGATAAGCTGATTTGTATATCTGATCTGCCCCTTCCCCCTATCTCTCATTCTTTGGCCTGACCTTATTTGTGACATTTTGACAATTTCACGAGGCAAGACGGGACATGGATAAGCTTCTACCTTGGATCTTGAAAATATTTCCCTCGAGTGGTGGCACTGGTGTGTGCCAGCAGCTTGTCATACAGTATGCAGAGTTATCGCAACTATATATTTTAATCACATACCCAGCCTTTTATTGGCCCTGGGTGAGGGAGTGATAAAAGGACTGAGAGGTTGATAAGCTTACAGTGATTGGGTAGAAGGTGACCAATCAGAAAGTACCACCACTTGCTGAACTTTCATGTGAAGGAAAACAAACAAACGCTGGTGAAAACAAAATCACAACATCTAAAAACAACCAAGGGCCCTAGTCGTGTTAATATATAAGGCTAGGGGGTCAGTGATAAATGATTGCCTTGCATTCGTTGTTGCCCTTGTTATCCAGCCTCTGGCCCGGCTGCATCAGTGGCTGAATACGCCACACGCAGCCGTGCACAGTAAAATCATCGTGTTAATTGACCTCAGAAAGGCTCTATTTTTTACACAGAGTTGCTCTCTGGTTTTGGCATGGTGTTTTACTTCCAGATCACAGATACACATTACATTATAATGGACCAATTTCTGTGAATCTTGACTAGTCTTAATTTTTCATTTTTGTTGCATATTAGTTATCGGTTTCATAAATGTTGTTGCTAAATCAATTTGAGAAGCGTTACCGTACAATATTAACCCTTTAAACAAGTTATGGATGTTGTAGCCAGCCACTAGATTATTGCATGATGTTATTTCTCTGACTGTGTTCAAACAAAATTCTCAATTTATTTTCGTCTCTTATTACTTTAACACTTCAACAAAAAACCCTGGCTGTGACAATTCTTGTTAGCATGTGGTGGTCTTAAGAAATATATTTTTGAACCCATTTCACTTGTTTTATTATGCATCTAAAAATGCATCTAGAAATCTTGAAAAGCCTATGTTTCCATGTGATCCCCAGAGACACCTTCAGTGCACTGTTCACACTCACCATCAGTCCTTGTAAATAGGACATCAGTTCTATTTATTTTCACCCAATTTAGTGGCCACTGAAAGCTTGCTTTGGAAACCGTCTCTAGTCTACAGTATACAGTAGCTGCTGAATGTCACCATAGTGACGAAGGGCCTCCAGTCTGGTCTTTACAATTAGCAGTTGTGAGTAGTAGAGGTCTTTTGTGGGCGAAAATTTTAGCCATTTTTCTCGTTGGCGTTATGCCAATTGATTCCTCCCTACACACATTTCTGTGAATTGAGCTGCTGTTGTATCCTATTGACTCGCCTACCAGTGTTCGTATAGACTTGTGACAAAGCCGGATGACAAAGTCACTAGTGACAAAGTCACTAGTGACAAAGCCTTTCTCTCTCTCCGTGGTGGTGGGCGGCTACTTTACCACCGCGCCACCCAAGTGAAAAGGAGTCACTTCTTAATCACTGACTCACACACACTGATTATCTGAATTATAGTTTATAGACGAATCCACAGAACGGCAATCATAACTGCGGTGTCAAGCGAGTGCCGCTCCGCACCACGACACCGCAGCTACGGGTAGGCGCTCTGTGGATTCGTCGTAGTTGCGCAGGGTCACGCACAGAAAATGGCTGATCTACAAGCTCACAACACATCGCAGCTGTGAGCTTGTAGAACGGCTATTTTTGGTGCGCGGCGACCTTGGTATAAAAAGTATTTTTTTTTGCATTCTGCTTGGTGAAATGTCATTCTCATTCAGTAAAAGACTCAATAAAACCAGTGGTTTAAACAACACATAATATGTATTTGCCCGCAGACACCCCCTTCTGAAAATATGTTGTGCCATAGACCCCCATACAAGATTTGTGTGGATTTGGAAAATATTCCACAATTTTCATTTTTTTTCAAGATTTTTCTTTGAAAATAGCTGCGACCTGTTGTGAGCTTGTAGATCAGCTATTATCAAATATCCAATAAATCCAATAAATCCATAAAAACAACTAAAACTAAACCTTTAAAAATATAATAATAATGATAACAATAATAATAAACTAAATGAGCAAACCTGCTTTAAAACGAAACTGAAATGGAAAACAAAAAGTAAAAATCTAATCTCAAACTGGCTTGTGCTGTTTACATTTCTGACTAATAAAGTATTCAATCAATCAATCATGTAGAGTGAACCTCAGGTGAATGTATGTGTATGTTGTTAATACCCTCCCAAAAACACTAATGATAATCTCATTTGAATTAAGTATCCTATCATCAAGGGAGTTGTCAATCACAGTATGGTAACCATGCTCCCAGGATTGATTACCTCAACTGAGTAGATACTGATTAAAATGGAAGTAAGTAAGTAAGGGATAATACAGTACAGTATACTACATGCTGGGCATTATCGCAAATGCTGTAAGCCCTGACAGGTTGATGCATCAACCTGACCGCTTATTATACTACTTATAGATGCTTATTACATGGCTACTTACTGTATGATGGAAATCAATATATGATATACATTATAATATATAATATATATAATATAATAACATTAAATATTGATTTAAAAGTAATGTTATTAACTTACATGCTTCCGATAAAAGGGTAATCCATTCGATGATGCTTAGAACTGTCGAGGTACAACAGCTGTCTGGAATGCAGAAATTGCATACAGCAAATTTCTTTAATTCATCAATCAGATTTGAGTATTGAATTCTGCCTATTATAATAAAGTGGTATTACTCTATGGAAGACCGCTTTTAAAATCTTTCTGCTTGCAATTTGCCCACAGCTCCATTGAGCCGCTGTATGTCTTTCAATAATGTGCGGTACTATTATATTAAGATATCCTTAATTGAAATGATATGATTAGGTAATGCTGCAGGATGCAGGTTTCCTCCTTACATGGAGTCTCTCCAGGGAATAGTGAAATAGGTCAGCTTAACTTGTGCCTGTAACACCCTGATTAGAACCTATGCATGGATACGTACGGTACGTTGTAGGATTTGTTGGCAACTGAACTTGCGCCTCTCTGCTACACAGTGCTTTCTCATCGCGTGCGTGCGTGCGTGCGTGCGTGCGTGCGTGCGTGCGTGTTGTGTGTGTGCGCGCTGCATTACAAAAACATTTATTTCGCATGACTTTGATGTTGAATTACAGGCAGTTCCAGTGAAAGACATTTGCATTTGTATATTGGTGGAAATAACATTTACGGTATTTGCTAATGCTTACACTTCGGTGCTGGCCGCCATGCAGAGTTTGATAAATGCTTAAGCTGACACTTGACTTTCTGACAGACAGCTTGTCACCCGCCAGGCAGAGCTTTAACTGAGACTTCCCCTCTGGTCACAGACCCTGAGGGAGACTCCAGTCTAGTCCTTCATTGTTTGCGGCTCATCATTTAGTTGGGCTTGAAGATGGAAAACAACATGCTTTGGCTACAGGGGTTTGATATGTTCTCCCATATGGTTGGCCCCCAGCCACAGGCAATAAGCGCTGTCACATTTATCTTATTTATGCTCCGTCTCTCATTGCTTTCTGGAACTCACACAGGCTCCCCCATGGAGTTGAACAGGGATTGAGGAGTTTATGTTCTTCAGTAGATCATTAAGCAGTTCTCCTTTTCCAGACAGATTACATTTATTTAAAAGTCCAGTAGGTCGTTGTGAGCTGAGCTGTTGTGGTTGTAGTGAGCTACGATTAAAACCACTGTGGTTACAGAATGTGGATTGATTTTTAGGGGTAGAGGTTCGGGCCGCGGCCCTCACATCTAGAGGTTCGGGCTACGCGGCCCTCACATCTACTTTCAGTAGATGTCCATGCATGATGACCAGTGGCAGCAACATTTACAAGGTATTTTCCTGATCTTTAAAAAGCAAGACTTTTGCACACCTACAAAGGCGAAGGAGAAGACCAAACGAGGGCCCCAAAGTACTGAAAGAAAAACTCCTGCACACGGTCTTCAAATGCAAAAAAAGAAAAGGATTTAATGGAAATACAACAATGTTTCGGTCTGTTAGACCTTCATCACATTATCTATATTTTTTTTGCATTTGAAGACGGGTGTTTTGCAGTGTGCAGGAGTTTTTCTTTCGGTACATTTTCCTGATCTTGAAAAATAAAATGAAGATTTTCATAACAAATGATATCATTACATTATGATAATCAAGTCATAACCATTGTATAGTTTCAAATCATATAGTTTTAATCAGTATTCAGCAATATATTCATGTAGAGGCTGTGCCTGTTCAGGCAGTAATCAATTTTTTTTTCAAATATGTCTTCAATAACAGTTGCAGCAGCCATTGTTATGACTCAAGTGATGTAGATGGGGGTTATTTCTTATTACAGTAATTCAGTGTGCATCTGTATCTTAAGTGGGTGAGTATACTGGAGATTGCAGATCACAGAGCTGCAGTTTGAGTGATTATGTTGATATCTCCATCCTCTCCGAGTATCACTGAGCACATTCAGCTGCCATTTATTGAAGCTGAGCCAAACTGACATGGACTCCTAGTGTTCCTGTATCTGAATGCTTTCCTACAAGTTTACCATCACATTAACTACATTTTATTTCCATCTGTTGTTTGTCAATAATATAGTATTTTGAGTCCCAAAGCGGCAACAGGTATTCAGCATAAAAAATATATATTTTATTGGTGGAGTTTTGAAGAGGGCTAGGCTTGCCAGCCCTTTGGAATTAATGTGCATGGCTCTTGTTGAATCCATTATTTCTTAACTTTGGAGAGTTTGTTATGGCCGTCATTGCAAAAATAGTCATTCAGAGTGTGAAATGTTGATGTCGTACTTGACCCACAGTTCTAATTTAGGAGACTATAGGGGTGTGTAACTGCAACTGGAGCTTGGGGAATTGATGTAGCACTGCCATGTTTTTAAAATATACTATAAGGTACTCTATAAACAAACTGACAATGTACTGTATATGCTGTAACATACATAGTTTTTTCTTTTGATGGGCTGTTATTACTGAGGTCGTTAGTGACATATAAAATATCCTGGCATATCTACTGTAGGAATTACCTCTGAACACGATTCTTACATAGCTCCAGTCAAGGTGGCTATTTTCTTCCTGTGATGAGTGTGTAATCATGATTTAATTGACCTTTTCCAGTGCAATGAGTTAATACAATTATTCTGGGATCTTAAAGTACATTTAGACAGGCTTCTCAAGCATAGGTCAGGAGCACGGTGAGATTCAGTCCACTGTTCACTCCTCCTTGCCACTAGCATGTAATCAGTGGTTTCGTGGAGGCCACACGGAGTAGTTTTCACGCGCACGTTTTCACGCGCCCATGCTACTTGAATTATTTGATTAATCAAAAAAGTAGTAGTGAAATAATCACAGAGAAAATAATTGATAGTTGCAGCCCTAGTACAAAATGCAATATGCAAAGTGGCTTACTACTGGTATTATGATTTAAGAGAAGTCATACGGTACATTTCAGCATGCTGCTCTCCCCCAATTTGACATTTTGTAATGCCTTTTTGTCTGCGCATTTGCCTTTGAAAATAGTATATTGTATGTCTCCTCACAACAGATGTCCTTTTCATTTTATTTCCCTGCTATGTAAGTGACCAATAACTAGGCTTAACTACCCAATCAGTTTTTCTGCCTAGGCAGAAAATGTAATTGGAAACCATGTGCTTTACCTGAGAAAAACGCTGAAGCGTCAAAGTTTTTAGTTCATCGTGGTTGGGTGAAAAATAAATGTCAAGTTGGCTTTTTATGGTGGGACAGTGGCCATATACAGGACACAGTAAAATCCTCAGTTTTAATTTTACTCTGAGAGTGTACTAAAAATGGACCCTGGGCCCATTTAAAGAGAGGGTCACTGCCTGGTACTGATGGTGGTCTGCAGTGAGGAATCTGCCCATAAATGAGAGGCTGTAGGTAGAAGAAGTGTCCAGCAGTCTCTAGGCTGCTATATTTAGACAAAGGGCTTGTTACAGCATGCTGTGGCTTTATTAGAGTTGCCTGAACAGCTTGGTCGCTGAACTCACCACATGTGTCCCCCCCTCTCAGACATAAGTTAAGACATGAGGTTCCATGATACCATTGTTACTGGTTCACTGAGTGCTGCCTCTATTCTCTGAGCTTACTGATGAAGATGGCTTCTGGCTTCCTGGCTAAATTCCAAGCTTGGGGGATGGATGCCTTAGAGGAGGCCCAGAATGAAGTGGCATAGTTTTATAACCGGTATTGTCTGCACAAATGTAAACCCAAGTAGCTGTCCCAGCCTCAAACAGGGTTCTCACATGTCCTGAATTATAACTAGTCCATACCCAGGGATGTGCGCAGTCAAAGTATTTGCAGACTTTTAGTTATGTATGGGCAAGGCCTGTGTTTGATGTCTGCCTAACTGCAACAGTTCTAACACACACACACACAACGGCGGACCCCCAGCAAACACTCACACACACACGGCCGCAGACCCGTCGCCGCGTCGTGGACCCCACGCACGCACGCACACACACACACACACACACACACACACACACACACACACACACACACACACACACACACACACACACACACACACACACACACACACACACACACACACACACACACACACACACACACGCGCATCCACGGACCCATTGCCGCTCGCGGACACCCAGTGAGCACACACACACACACAGCCGCAGACCCGTCGCTCCCACAACCATGAGAAGTTGATGTTTAAAGGGGAAGACCACTCATTTTCAACTTTGAACTATGTCTTTAATACACCTTAGAGCTGTTGTGTGGAAATAAGAAAAAAGTCCCCCCCGATTTCTGTGTTGCCTAGAAAAGGATAATTGATTGAGGTCATGTGATCAGTGACATACGCAGGGTGTACTTTTGGCTCCGCCCCCTCAGCTCTGGTATTGTATTATGTTAGCACAGTTCTACGGAACAGGTCCCACCAACATTTCACTCCTTGTACTTGTGACGAATGAAACCCTTCTTGATCTTGTGACGTGTTGTGCACTGTGTTTTCTGCTTGTATATTCTATCAAGTTCAAGTTGTGAGTTTGTCTGGACAAATATGCCCATATGTGAACAATATGGAGACGTCGACTCAGTGCAATGCAGCATTATTAGCCAATGGTTTTCGTTGTGTGTCAGACCAGAGCTTGATCAGTCAGAGATAGTAGTAGGGATACACATGGGGAGTGAGAACTGTAGCTGCTATGCAAAAAATACTGTCTGTTAGTGTAACACAAACTCACTTTGTTTACAACAACATCAGTGTTTTTGATCCTGCATGCTATTGCCGGTCAATCACATGTAATGTTGCCCTGGCTATCCAAGCCCATTTTCCACCTGCCTGGTTTGATGCCCACCCACTACACTAATGTGTTGTCAGTCATCCCCTACATACCGTGCTCTTCTTGAGATGACCAATTTTATGCTTGCTGAACTTCAAGAATGGTGTTATTGATTTTTTTTCCTTCGACTTTCTTAATAATGTTTATTTGTGACTCGAAAAGGGCAATAGGCCCAGATAAGATGCGTTCCCATCCCCCCGCCCCGATGTTATGACCTCGAATTTTCAAGGGTGCTTAAAATCTAATAAGAAGCTTTCAGAGGGAAAGAGATCCCTACCTTCACTCTGTGCTGTGCTGTGGCTGTGCAGTGCCCGCATGCTACTAAATCTGACATTCTCTCACCTTCCTGCCTCCTCCCTTGTCTCCCTCCCTCCCTATATCCCTCCTCTGTGCAGTTGGTGGGTGGCGAGTTTGATTTGGAGATGAACTTCATCATCCAGGACGCGGAGAGTATCTGCTGTATGGTGGAGCTGCTGGAGCACTGTGACGTCACCTGCCAAGCGGAGATCTGGAGCATGTTCACTGCCGTCCTTCGCAAGAGCGTCCGCAACCTGCAGACGAGCACGGAGGTGGGCGTCATCCAGCAGGTGCTCCTCCAGATGAGCTCCGTGGACGACATGATCGCAGGTACCGATTTGTCAGTTAACTGAGCAATTCAAATGTGACCTGTGACCTTTGACACTCAAGCCATATCATGGCTTAATTTCAACAGTGATCGTTCAATGGGGAACATGGCCTGTAATTCATCATATCGTTCTATTATATGAAAATGTGACATAATACTTAAATCGCCACCAACCTCAGCGAGTTTTCCGTGGCTGGGGAGTGGCGATCATTTTCCATTGTGAGCTCTCACCACACAAATTGCACTGCAAGTGTTATGTCCGATTTGCATGTCTTTCTCACAATAGAATAGGGCTGTCAGTTTTCCTCTATAATCCCATTCGAATTTCAATGCTTTATTATTTTTTATATTCAAATATGTTCGAATATTTTATATAATTATATAAAATAATGTATAGTTGTACAATAATAAACACCCACGTGCACACATACAAATGCAACACATGCAATAACAGACTAAACAAAATAGTGAAACCAACTATATTATTTAAGGGTTATGGCTCTAATTTAGGTTAATTATTTTTTTTTTATAAGAAGAGAGTAATATATATTGGGGCTCTCTCTCGTCTGTGACCCATCACCACGTTATGTCTGTAAGTTCCTGCATAGTGCCTTCTGTGTTTTCTTCGGTGTACAACAGTGTCGCGCAGGGAACACAGCTGACCTACAAGCCCACACGCGTTGCATCAGCGATGAATCGTGGGCTTGCAGATCAGGTGGAGCTACAGCTCCACTGCATGTTGAAGGGACGGCTGTGCGACAGACAGAGAGAAGCAGAGAAGAGTTCCTCTTACAGACAGACAATGTTGCATAAAAATATTTGCTGTTGTCATAATTATAATAATAGTTTCTTAAATGTAACTTTCAAGGGAAGTTTACAGGGGAAACTTTAAGGGCTGAACCTTTGGTGTGTCTCCACGTGAGTCAGAGTCAGGCACACACACACACACACACACACACACACACACACACACACACACACACACACACACACACACACACACACACAGGCGCGTGGCTGAGCGTGCACAACACAATTGGGTGATATGGCATGCGACAACATTCTTTCTGTGTGCAGTGCAAGCTTTATTGTTGATCATGTGAAAGCATTTGTTTTCGCATTGGTAGGTCAGGAAAATACACTTATATATATATATATATAAATAAAAAATATTTTTTTTTACTGAAATTCTTTTCACATTCGAATTATATATTCAAATCATGAAATTTGTTCTGACAGCCCTACAATAGAACGATAGGATTCACATTAAATATCAGCAAATTTCCCCTTTAACTAACAGTGTATCCAAGTCAGAAAAATACCTCTGTGTGTTAACCATTCTCCCATCACTGAACACAAGTATCTCCTCCCTGCTCCTGGGAGCCTCAACGATGCACCTTTTCAAGGCGGCCAGGAACGTCCCCACTTCGGAGCAGATGCAGGAGCTTAGACGGCTGAGTGATGAGGCCCTACAGCTCAACGCATCAGCCTTATCCGCCATCGGCCACGCCATGGCGTTTATGGTGTCCATGGAGAGGGCGAGATGGTTGGACCTCTCCTGCCTCTCTGAGACCGAACGGGCCGGTGTCATGGATAAGCCCATAAGCCAAGACGGTCTGTTCGGTGCTGCCGTCGACGCCCTAACAGCCACCCGGAGGCTGAGGCGGAGGCACGATGGGGTCCCAAGGGCCCCCGTCCCCAGTGCGGCACAACCAGCTGCCGCCGTACCGGGACACCAGCACCCCTCGCCCACCCACCTGGACCCAGGATATCGCTTCTGGATGCCCGCTGACCGGGTGGCCCAGGCCAGGTTCGTGGGCGACCCAGCTTAAAAACAGCACGCGGTGCGGGTTCAAGCCCCGACCCTAACGACAACCTAAATGGCATCCATATGAGTGGAGGAACGGCGATGGACAACGCCACCTCCCGCTATCCGCCCCACTTTCTGGGAGCCGATTCGAACGGGGTGCACGCGGCGTTCTGGACGCCTGGCTGAGCAAAGGACTTTGCAAAAATATATTGTACATTCAAATATAATGTAAATATATGTATACAGCCCATTGAGCCCAAGGCATGTATTATTATTTCCGTTGAAATAAAAAGGCTATTTTCTGTTAAAACATTGTCTGTTTTCTTCAACATAAACAACAAGGGTTACAGGCTGTACATGTGATGATGCCCAGAACATAGGGGCGATGAGCCTGCTGCTCCTGACTCCGAAAATGTCTCAGGGCAGCAGGACGAATGTTTCAGCATCACTGCTGATCCGAGCGGTAATGCCCGCCCGCTTCCCGTCTGTCACAACCTTTATTCTGAAGGACTGAGCGGATATCCGTCCCCTGAGTGATTATATAGGCGGAGGGTAGTACCTCCATGTCAGGGGAACGAATCAGGATCCAGCCAAGGGGTTTGTTGTCTGGAAGTTTATCAAGATAATGCTTCTGTGTTTGCGCTAGAGCATACATGGGCAACTGGCGGCCCGGGGGCCACATACTTTAAAAAATAGCCAAATAAAATCTGGATTCCAGGCATTAATGTCTGTGTGCAGCTTGTGGAAAAGCGGAGATATTTTACTAAACACACGTTTTCTGGCAGAACTTTCAAATGGATATGAAACTACAGGACGATATCTGACTCCAAGTCTTAGGAATTCATTATTGGGTGAGTACAGACGGAGTTTAGAGCACTTTTACGCCGCGCAAATCGTGCTGCTCACAGCGCACCGGCCAGACCGATCTATGACTGTGTATTTGAAATAAATGAAATGTATGTAAGATCACAGACATTCTAGGGCTAGTAGATCGGCTACTTTTGCTACTTTTGTGTGACAGAATGGCGAAGTACGGCATTAATTTACGGAAAGTTAAAATACGGAGATAAGAGGTGTCTGCCCGACAGTATATGCAATGTGGCCCTCTGGAGTGAGTGTGGAAATATAGTGGCCCTCTACATCATCAAAGTTGCCCAACCCTGCGCTAGAGGGCACTCTGTCGAAGACAATCAGCTGAAGGGGGTAGAATGAAGGCCTATCACTCACCAAGGTCAGGGGAGGACTCTGGTTCCTCCTGAGTCAAGATAACGGTACGATCACTCCTACGAGATCAAAAGGGATGGCTCCAGTGGAGTTGTGGTTCATTCTTCCACTATAAAATAAAAAATAGAAATCACTCCATTTTCTCGACTGTCTTTTGAAGCAGAATCTGTTGAGACCTTATCATGTTTACTGTATTTCTAGTTCCCTCCTATGATGTCATGTTGACCTTTGACTGACTCTGATCATGACTTTTATGTGTATTTCTGCCTGGCTCCAAATTCTTATCATTTAATATGATAAATCGTCAAGCATATTCCTTCTGTGCAGATAGGACCCTAACCTGTCGGGCGCAGTTTAGCAATTCAGACCAAAAGAAAATAATTGCACTGCTGCAGGTATGCACTTTATTCTGTATTTATAAGGAGGTTTTATCATTTGGAATAATTTTAATGCTTAAAAAACATGCATAGATTTGACTTTATTATACAGAACAAACTAAATGTACTTTGCAGCCCAATGAAACTGATGTTTCACAAACAATGGAACAAACAATAGGCTGTAGTTTAAATGCCAAGGAAGATATAATTACAATGCTATTTTGACTGATTGAAATAGCATTTGACTGATTGTGTTTGCTGGTCGACTGATGCACGCGCTGTTATTATGTTGAATAGATGTACTGTAGACTCTAAAACACCTGCTTGTTTTCAGACTTTGCACTCTGGCAACAGGGTGCAAGTGTGCTGTGCAGCAGATTAACCCATTAAGACCTGGAACTGTGTCATTTTTAGATTTGAGCTAAAAAGCTTTATTTTACACTTTGGCTATTCAAAAATAGCAGATATACAAGCTCATAGCGCGGCACCGAGTGCCGCGCTATGAGCTTGTAGATCTGCTATTTTTGAAAAATCTTGAAAATGTGTGCAAATCTTTGAATATATATATTTTTAAAGCGAATATTTTTAACTCAAATCTTTGCTTCTGGGGGTCCCTGGAACAAAATATTTTGATGGGGGTCCGCGGCCAAAAACATATAATTTTGGGGGTCCTTGACATGAAAAAGTTTGAGAACCACTGATATAGAAACATACGTTTTTCAGAAAACTGTTGGGATTTAGGAGACATGTAGAATCGACTTCAGGTCTCAATGGGTTAAAAAAAACAGAGTGAACCTGCAATAAACCTGTATTTTGCATTACAATGGGAAAGAAAAGTTGTAAAAAGCTCATTTCCATCTTCAAAGTACCCATAATTGATAGGCTGAAAAACCTCCAGGTGGGGGAGGTGGTAATCCCACAGAGGTTATAGATAGATAGACCTGACCTTAACTATTATGCACCAGGGCTCAAGTATAATCGCATGAGAGAAGTTTGCTAGAGCAAATATACTTTCAGCTATTTTCAGGAGCATAACACTGTCGGTAAATTCTTTCATCATGGGTAGTGTGAAAAAGCCAGTTGGTATAGTTTGATACATCCCTTCTTCAAACATTGAAATTCTACAGGCTATAAGAAAAAAAAGAAGAAGACCGGGAAAAAGCAAAAGGAAGAAAAATCTCATTAGTCATAGTGTGCTTTGGAAAGAGATTGAATGGCAGTTAAACGAATATTGCATTTTCAGTACTGTTTACTTCAAGAGTTGAGAATAATGAAATATTTTCTGCCTTGCTTTCTGGTAATGCATGACCCTCCAGCTATCTGTAACCACCCCAGTATACAGGTGATTTTCATTATCTTTCCTGATAGCTTAAGGTAATAGCCATGTTATGTCAATGCTGTAACCATTACAGTGATCAGCGATATGTTTGTGTGTTTGGTTTGTCAGTGTTAAAGTTAACTTAGCAATTTAATAACGCAATTGTTTAGACAAGTCTGGACATGATGCAGTGGTAAAGTGTCAGCATTTGGCAACAAATAATGCAGAAGAGCTCCTAGGCTGTACCCTTGCAACACAGAATATGTACATTTTCTTTGTTTATAGCAAATATGTACACTTTTAAAATCCCCTGAATAAAGTTTTACTCTGAGAGTGTAAACATTTTACACTCTGAGTGTACAATGAATTTTACAGTATATCAAACCACCAGTTATGTTACAGACAAATACAGTATATCTACAGTACATCCTTTAGGTATTTTGCTTAAAATGTATGACAAAATGTGTTATTCCAGTTGATGAATGCAAAGCCTTTTCCTTAACAGAATAACTGTGTCAACCAAGTTAAACACTTTGATTCAGCATTCAGTTGTCAATGTCCCCCTGAAGCCTGAGTTATACTTGTAGTTGTGTGTGGATATTGTGCAAAAAAAAAGAAGCTCAGAGCATGCGCAACTGTGCATAACTAAGGCTTAACATTGCTGCAAGCGTCTCTTGGATGAATAGTGTATAATAGAATTTTATACACACTGGACCGGGAGAGAATGAAGTTAAATTGACAGTTCATTATCTTCTCATGAGAAGTACTACACGTGAATCCTTAACAATAGCCTTGTGCCATCAAAGCCGCCCCTCTGGGATGAAGTGGAATTCTGTAACTACATTTGTTATACTCTAATGTATTTTCTGATTGCTTTCTTCCCTTTTTCCTCCCCCTCTGTTTGTGTGTGCGTGTGCGTGCGTCTCTGTGCACATACTGTACATGCAATTTATATGCTTATGTGTTTGCTGTCTGTGTGCTATGCTGCCTTTCCAGACTTGCTGGTGGACATGCTGGGAGTGCTGGCCAGCTACAGTATCACAGTCAAGGAGCTAAAGCTCCTCTTCAGTATGCTGCAAGGAGAAGGAGGCATCTGGGTAAGTCACACGCCAGTTTTCTGTACAGTATTGTATGAGCCTAATTCTATGCACAACTGGAAATAACCCACGAATTACAGAGTTTCTGATGAAAAACACTTTTTCCAGTTGAAAATTTATTTTGGTCGAGGGGTGCCATATAATTCGCACAGTGTGACACACACAATCCATTTAGCCCTCTAGACAGCCATCAGACAGAACTGTTCTGGGGCTTGTTGTGCTGCCCTCTAGACAGCCATCAGACAGAACTGTTCTGGGACTTGTTGTGCTATCGACATGCTGCATAATGTTGAAATTGGTAGTGTATTGACTGTCTGCAGTCAACATACGGTTGCTGGTATATATCAAGGAAGGTAAATTAAGGAAAGGACACCCACGTCATTTTCTCTATCCAGCAATTCCAGCTGGCAGATTCGTCGCACTGGGTGGTAAACTGCAGCCGGGAGTTCGATGAAATGCATTGCCGTCAATTGGAGCCAGGTGGACCAGTTTATAAATAATCACTAGTTCTGAACGATTGAGACCTTTGGTGCGAGTTTGCCACCCATGAGCGTCATGGCGCATGCCCGGTGTCCAGCTCGTCCCTTCCTTCTGATCTAAGCTCAACATTTATTAAATGTTTTGTGCTTGACAGTACATTACATTACATTACATTACATTACAGTCATTTAGCAGACGCTTTTATCCAAAGCGACTTACAATAAGTGCATTCAACATAGGTAGGGAACGAAACTACTAATCACCAGAAGTCTTAAGTGCATTCTCTTTCATAACCAAGCAACAAAGAGTATACCTAGCGCTAAGGTAAAAGTGCAATATATGATCAGCTACCTACTTTCTTAAACAAAATAAGTGTATCGAATAAACAAGATCCAATAAAACAATAAAACAAGAGCTCGTACAACTAGCTAACAACAAGTAGGCAAGGCGAGGAGGAAGGGTAGTGTTTCCTGAAGAGGTGGGTTTTCAGCCTGCGGTGAAAGATGGGCAGTGACTCTGCTGTCCTGACATCAGTGGGGAGTTCATTCCACCACTGACAGTACTCTTTCTATCTTTATTCGTCTGCAGCCACAGCATGCAGTCAAGCTGCTGTCAGTGCTCAATCAGATGCCCCAGAGACATGGTCCAGATACCTTCTTCAACTTTCCTGGTCGCAGTGCAGCAGTAAGTCCTTCACAATCACTTATATGGTCACTTTTGAACTGGGGATTAGCTTTATTTGTTCATACTGTGTATATACATGTACATATTCCCCCATTTGCGACAGGGTCTTATGATGTAATGTGCCCTAAGTGGGCAAACATGAATTGTGCAAATCAAGGAAATAGGTTGTTATTTTTATTTTTATTCCACAAGTTTAAAGAAGAATCCATCCAATATGCAGTAACAAACGGCGGTTTTAGGATTTAGGATTTTTTTCAGCTTCTTCAGAATTCAAATATGTATATTATCTTTTTGAACTATTTTCAGATTTCAAACAATGACACATCATTTGAAAAACCTGTAAAAACAATAAGAAACAAACCCTGAAACATGACTGTGCCCTATACCAAGGGTTCCCAAACTTTTTGAACTAGGGACCCCCCACCCTGACAAGCAATACATTAAGTTTGACTCGGTTTCACGGATGAATATTGTGAAAATAGCCGCATTGCGAGGTGTTGTGATATTTGGTATTAAAAAGGTCTTAAAAGTCCTTACATTTTCACTTTGGAAATGTGCAGATAGATACACTTAACTCTCTCAGTGCCAATGAAATAAAAAAATATGTTCATGCTGTGCCAGCAATTATTTTATTTTTTTCAAAGTAAAAAAAAGTGCTTAGGAAGCGAGATACAGCCTTTTTCAGTTATAAGTTAAACAAGGAGTGGATGGAGCTGCAAATCTTCAGATAATGATATCTTGGGTTCTGAAAATAAATAAATAAATATATACTGTGTATATATATATATATATTTTTTACTCTGGATAACTCGTTCTGGCACTGAGGGCATTCAGAAAAAACTCGGGATAACTCGTGGCTTGGCACTGAGAGAGTTAATAAACTTATACTGTATGTTGGTTTGTTTACTGTTGAGTGAGAAAACAATGTTGCACATTAAGCTAATCATCTGGGGACCCCCCCAATAATTTGGGGACCCCCCTGTGGGTCCTGAACCCCTATTTTGGGAACCACTGCCCTATACTAATACTTGCGGCACATTATATAATCCACTGTCACATTTTTACTCTCCTTTCTATATCCTTCTCCACCTTTTTAACTTTTTCTTGTTTTGGGTTGGTGGTGGGAGCTTCATAATGTTTGAACTGCATGGGATGAAAACAAACATAGATGTGTTTGGTATTGGTAAAACATAAGTTTTATAACGTTTTTATTAAGTAATGAAAAAAGTGGTTGTAGGCTACTGAAATACTAATATGATTGTTTGAAAGGAAAAAATCACACCCAGTGTGAAGTGGGCGGTGTCACAGTGGTCATCATAGTGATGGAAGCTCACTTCCAAGCTCACTCCAAGCTCACTTTTTTTGGATTTGGAAGTGCAGAATCCTATTTATAGGTTATTAATGTCATCATGTGTCTCGCTAGCCAATCACAGTGCTGAATAGAGTCAGCCAATAGAGTCAGCCAATCACAGTACAGGAAAGTGGGCCAGGTGGGCCAATCACAGTGCAGGAAACTAATACTAATGAGGTGTCCCAACCCCACTTATAGGGGCGGCTACACCGCCCAAAAAAATGTTATTTATATACAATTATGGGTTGCTAATTTAACGATTCAGTGACCAATGATTCAATCCACTGCCGTGGCTATGGTTGAGGTGCCGGTAATGAATAATTATGAGTCAACTGTGCATGCCGAGTAACATCTTTTTATGTGAATGAGGGTAAAGGCTATAGTATAAACACTGATTGGCTATTGGACAGGCAAAATAGGGAATGGAAAGCCACATTATTTTTTACATTACAAAATCACTTAACTTTTGAAAAAAAAAAAAAAAGATGATACAGCAAAAAAGTTCCTTGGGGATTGAAATGTATAACCTCTAACAAAAACAAGTAATCATTTTTGTGACTGAACTAGAGTCGGTGAAAAAGCAAAAGCATTTTTCGTTTGTTCCTTTTCATGACGTGATGCACAATGCAGCATTCAAACACAAAGTGACAGGCTGCAAATCCTGCGGCAACAAAGTGATAGGCTACAGTACACGTCATTTCCAATGGAAGCCAGTGACATGAAGATACTGTACAAAGCGATGCCTTATACAGTACTGTATAGTGAGATCCTCTTCTATTTGTATATTGTGATCATCTTACTCCATCTGTCCACAGGCCATTGCTTTACCTCCTATAGCTAAGTGGCCTTATCAGAATGGGTTCACTCTCAACACCTGGTTCAGAATGGATCCTTTGAACAATATCAATGTCGACAAGGATAAACCATACCTTTACTGGTGAGTATACAATAATTGTATTGATTGTAATTCTTTACCTGTACATATTGAGTACAGTATTTTTGCAGTACCCCAGAGCGTCTCCCAAAGTTCAAGGTTGCAGTAAGTGGCATAAACCCTATCAACAAATGGACACTTAAATAGAGTGCAATGGGGGGGGGGGTTGGGGGTGGAACCAACACTCCACTTGGATTGTTGGCCAGGGTGTTGAAAGGAAGGAAGGGTGCAGGAAGGGGTGTGAGGGTGCATCATATCCTGGAGGTAGAGGGGGTGCCATGCCCCTGTATTATCACCAGTGAATACAGGTCAAGTGTTGTAGACTTGACTGAATAACATACTAAGTCCCATCCCTTGCATTTGTAAACTTACTTGGGCAAGAAAACAGATTAAACTGTGTGTGTGTGTGTGTGTGTGTGTGTGTGTGTGTGTGTGTGTGTGTGTGTGTGTGTGTGTGTGTGTGTGTGTGTGTGTGTGTGTGTGTGTGTGTGTGTGTGTGTGTGTGTGTGTGTGTGTGTGTGTGTGTGTTTTCCATACTATGATTGTGATGTGTTTGTATCATTTAGAATTAGAAGATACGTAAATCTACCAGCAGATTATAATGTGCAAACTTGTATTTTTAAAGTTTTGGCAGCCTGCACCACTAATATAATTATGTCTGTTAAAGGACCTAATGTTTTCTAATAATGTGGTTTATAATAGGACAAAGGGGGAATTAGGCTAGATTATCTGATTAAAGCCAGTGTGGATTTGAACTGTGGTGGCTGGTGCCGGCTGGACTGAGGTGGAAAGCTACAGGTTTAGACTTTGTATTGGTCCTTTAAGCCCACTCTCCACCAGACCGACTTTGGGCCAACTTGGCGTCGGGAAGCGTTTGATATAGTCGTCCAGTCGGTTAGGGGTCCGTCGGGTGGTCCGTCGGGACCTTTTCGGCCGACCGAGAGCCGACCGAACATGTTCAGTTCTTTGGCCGACTGGGGCCCGACTGGTAGTAGCCATGTTGCAGAGAAGAAGTGACAACAACACCGCAGCGAGGGCTGTCGGTGTTGCCAGATTATGTGAGAGAAACAAGCGACCATGTCTATGAAAACCTACATTCACTGTTTCTCGTTGTCGCTCCCAGAGAGAGAGATTGATTGATTTGACCTAATTTTGCGCTGTGGTGATGTCATTTATTGGGAGCAGGTGTGTAAGATTCCAATAGTATAAACATTTTAATTGGCTTTCATATACTCTTAATATATTTTTTTCAAATTAGATTTGGCCTTATAGATCGAAATGTGCTCAGTTTTAGCTATTTTCTGGGTGTTAATTTCAATACATTAATTAAAGTATTTGTTTTTGATTATTCGAATAACCGTTTTAAAAAATGTTGTGTACACGTCAGCAGTGGTGGAAAAAGTACTCAAATGTTTTAATTGAGTAAAAGTATCAATGCAATAGATGTACTCTGAGTCTGTTACAAGTAAAAGTCCGGAATTCAACATTTACTTGAGTAAAAGTACTAAAGTATTGGTATAAAAATGTACTTAAAGTACCAAAAGTAAAAGTACTAAAATGTTTGAAAATATCAGATCTACAAGCTCAGAACGCGTGCATCGCAACACGTTGTGAGCTTGTAGATCTGCTATTTTCAAATAGCTTATAGGTATAGAATAGGGCTAAAGTGGTTAATGTATGTTTTATAATGATTTATATCTGCAAAGTAACTAGTAACTAAACATTTCAAATAATTGTTGTGGAGTAAAAGTATAGACCATTGGAAATACTCCAGTAAAGTAAAAGTACCTCAAAATTGTACTTAAGTACAGTACTTGAGTAAATGTACTAGTTACTTTACACCACTGCACGTCAGTGAAGAAAAAAAGAAAAAACGCTGGGAACATCCCTATATTTACAAGTGACTTTGCAGGGAAACAAGCCCAAAGTCGCTTATAATAAGCAGACCTGGCAACGCTGGCAGGCTAGGCTGAAAGTAATCTCTCAAGAACAGCAGAGGGCGCTGTTTTTCCTTTTTATTTGTCGATGGGTTCCCACATTGGGCTGGAAGTTATAACGCATTAGCATTTCAATGGGCACGTCGGCTGACAGACTAAATGCCAACTTTTGCCAACCAAATACCAGTCTGTTGCAGTCTGAAGTAGTCTGAAATAGTCTGAACGAGTCTGTTTGATGGAGAGTCACCTTTAGCAGCAAATGTTAAGCAAGCCTCAAAAAACCTAGGAGTCTTATTTGATCAATACGTGGTCCAATCCTGTTTATTTCAATTAAGAAGCATTGCCAAAGTCAATCCATATTAACCTTTCAAGATCTTGAAAGAAATAATATTTTTGTTTCTTCCTGTCTTTATTGCTGTAATGCACTATTCACCATTCTGAGTTGCTACTCTGTGTCTCGGCTCTCTAGCCTTTTAACAAACTAGATTTTCAACCCGCTATGCAGCCTTCAAATCTAGTCCTACAGTATGTTGCGCTGATAAGAGCAATGGACACCGAAGTAGAAGTATGGTCATTTGAAGTGTTAAACCCTGCTATAACACTGCTGCCGAGCAGCGATGCACTCAGGTCCCAGTTCCACTGTCATACCTGTGCGACCTTGTGTTTGAGAGCCACTTCCTGGTAAAACTGGAAGTGAACAGATCCACTTTAAGGTTGCAATTGAACTCCACACCCCTCAGAGAGTGTGTGGGTGAAGTTTCAAGGCAATCCAACAAACCGGAAGTAGGAAGGGGAAAAACGGAAAGTAGTAATTTTTAATTAAATTGGAAGTCTGTGGGACCACCAACCAAGTTTGGGGCGTTTAGCATGCTGGGAACTGGAGTTATGGCTGTTTAAACCTCAGCCTATAGGAACACAGAGGGGGCGAAGCAATGATGCGCGCGGCCCCTAGGTGCCACAGGTGTGCCCTGGTGTGGCTATTCCGGTGGCAGACCACTGAACAGTGTTTGTGCCAAGTTTGGTGCAGATCGGAGCAACGGCGTGCCTCGCAGATTCGTATGTTGCGTTTGTGACGTCCACCCACCCGCCTGCCCGCCGTCGGTTCACCCTGTAGGCAACTTGAATATTGAATACACAACGTACTGTAAGTTTCACATTACACCTGTGCTAGCCGCTCTACATTGTTTAGTTTTATCACCTACAAAGCACTACACTGGCTGGCCCACTTTACATAATACAAATTGCATCCCCTGGACACTTTGAGATCTTTCAGGTCTTCTGACCAAGGCCTTCTGTCCTGAAACCTAGGCTAAATACGACATGGTAACCGAGCCTTTGCAGTTGTAGCTCACAGCCTCACACTCTCCGGAACCATAGTTATAAAAAATCTCTTTTTAAAGAAGTTGTTTAAAAACTCTTACTTTGTGAACTTTTTTCGTAAGCACTTTGTTTTGTTTATCTTATTTCTATTTTTGTAATGTTTTTATTGTTCAGCACATTGTACTCTTGTTTCTAAAGGCGCTTTCTAATAAAGTTTTCTTACTGTATTTACTTTGTGGAAGTAAGAATTAGTTTAGTTTGTCTGCAGAGCCTGCACAGAGGCCTCACCCTTGTAGAGGCTTGTGGGTAATTAGTGCTTAGATCAATAGCCCAGAAGTGCAGTATTTATTAGCTATTGTTCTCACTGGGGAGCGAAGCCTCAAGATGGAAGTATAGAATAGAATGGGCGGTGGTAAAAGACAGAAACACAAATGATAATTAAGTGGAAAAGATGGCGCTTGCCAGAGGGGAAATCACGTTCTCAGCAATTAGTCCAAAATAACAGTTACAGCCCATTTAAGTGCTTGATGCCATTGCTGTTGTTGGATAACACTTGAAAGAAATCCCTGTGAAGAAATCCATTACTTATGGAAGAAATTGCTGTAAATCTCAAATTTTCCATGTATAGGAACTTAAAGAGAAAATAAAGGTGGCTAAACCCAATTTATTTGCATTAATTTGTTCCTGTTGTTGTTACAGTTTCACAAAACAGGCTACAGTACATACAGTACATATATGTTTTGCTAATCCTGTTTATGCATTGCTCTCAGTAGCTCAGAGCACAGCGTCAGGGCTAGAGAGGAAAAATTATCCTTCTTTCAGAAGTAGACTATATTGTTGCTTGTGTGCAAGAGACAGACAGAAAGAGATGCTGCTCTGTCTCTCTCTTATTCTAGAAGAGAGAGAGAGAGAGAGAGAGTGTAATCACCAGCAGGCAGGTCCCCTGCCACTGAAACAGCCCGACGAACTCAATGGTAGCCAGGTCTGGGACTTCATATCTCTCTCACGCCCTGCATGCATCCCACAGCATAAAAGCCTATCTCTCTTTATCAGCCCTGGAAAAGGAGCCAATGTTTGTTTCAGTTGATCCCAGCAGCTGGCAGTGTGGTGGGGGCTTTGAAGAGGGTACTCTGTGATGTACCCAAACATAGTCAGAGAGTGTGTGTAGGTGGCTGTGTGAAGAGGCTGTTGTCTGCCCAAGCAGGGCAAGAAGAGAGAGGTGGTGGCGGGTTTCATGTTGAAATACTGTTCTCTGTTCTGGATGACTGCCAGAGGTCGTGCTTAACACTGAATGATATCCATCTTGTGCACGCACAGGTCAAGTAATTAATATCAACAACCTGTGACCTGGGATGACGGTGGGCGTGGAATGTGCTAGCATACGTACATAATGGATGTAATCATCATCAAGGATGTCCCTGCAGAATCTTTTTGCCAAGATTCCGAGTGACAGAACTAGTAATTCAGAATTACATACAAAACTCTCATTCTATTTCATTCTTCCTGAGTGCTTAACACTGGATGTCTAGTATCAACAAAGTCACAAGGAATCCCACCTTGCCGGGAACACCCTAATGGACCCTGAAAGACAGCATTCGCAACTGCATGGGTTGCGGCGACATTGACCCTGTAAAACCAGGCAAAAGTGTATTGAAATGTTCCCTGGGTAAGACACTTAACTCCTAACTGCCCCTCTGGGCGCCGTATTAATGACACTTCCCCACTGCCAATATTTCAAACGCTTACTGAACCTAAACTATAAAAGAGAAAGAAAACAGGCTCTGCTGAAAAAAGTAAATTTGCCTTAAGGCTTAACAAGGGGAGGACAGCACACCTGTGGCTCATCTCCCACAGCATGGCTCTTGAAAACACCCGTCTCCTCAGAGTTAGAAAGGTGTTTCAAAACTGTAGCTGCGGAAGTAATTGCAGCCCTTGGAGGATGCAAAGTGCATCTCCAACCCTTTGAATTGGTTTATGTACGCCAGCACATTCCCTGCCCACCCCAGGTCATACCAGGTCACACTTGACTTTGTTGATATTGAGATATATTATATCTCAGATATATTATTACTTGATCTGTGCGTGGGCGAGACAGATATCATTCAGTGTTAATCACTGCCTCTGGCAGTCAGGAAGAATAAAATGAAACAGGATGTTGGTATTCTCACAATGTGTATGGGGGTGCTTCTCTTCTAGAGACGCCTTACATCCAGGTAGGTGAGAGAAAGAGCAGGTGTAGAAAGGGAAGAAGAAGGTGTAGACTTCACTGTGCAATAATACACTATGAAGTCAAACAGCAACTTTCCGTGATTTCAAGATCTTGAGCTAGACCACTAGGATGGTTGATTAGAATAACATTGTTATTACGGTTGTTTTTTCAACCATGAAAGTTGAGTCCTTTAGCTGAGTTGAGTGCACGTTGTGAAAACATTGTATTTACATGGCATAGTTTAATAGATGTATTAGTCATCCAAATGATATAAACAATATTTTTAAGCAAATTCTAAATATTACAGATACATTGCCGTGTTTTATGTTTCCATCAGACACTTCCTTTACAGAAAATTAAGATTGTAGCAGACTGGACTTTTTAAATACATCCATTACACCCTGTTTGTTGATTAAATTAAATTGATTCCACCTGTCAAGTTAACAACTCACAGTATTTATGAACTTTCACTTACAGCTTTCGAACGAGTAAGGGCATCGGGTACTCGGCACATTTTGTTGGCAACTGTTTGATTGTGACATCGCTCAAGTCAAAAGGAAAAGGGTTCCAGCACTGTGTGAAATATGACTTTCAGCCCAGGAAGGTAAGTGCAACTATTATTTCTAATCACTCTCAGGCTGTTATAATGAAGTGCTTGAATTAGAGTACAGCTTAGCTTAGATTCTTTTACATTTTTTTTATGTTTATTGTTTTTTTTTTAGATCCCCCCCCCCCCCCCCATATGAGGTCATTATTCATGAACATACATATATACAGTACATATATACCCCTCATTTCCCGCCCTTCCACCCACCCTCCCACTCTTCCCAGATGCAGAGACAACACTGAGAAAAGAAAAAAAAAGTTAGGAAATAAATAATACAATTAAAATAAATAAAAGACATGCATACATAAAAAATTATAACATTAATAATAATAATATAAACAGTAGCAATGACCGCAACAGCAGTAACAATGTTTGAGCAGGCATAGGCAGACAGACGTTCATAGTGGAAATATTTTGGTATTTAAAGCATACCTATACAAATGGCCTTGAAAATGTATCTAGCCTTAATCCCCTTATAAATTGAGTCAACCTGATTGGGGAGAGATAATTAAATAAAAGAAGAAAAAAAAGGAGAGCGAGGAAAGAAAGATTCTCAGGCACTTAAACCCTATCTAAGTCTATAATGTCAGTGGTTAAAGGGTAGCTTCTTGATTTTTAATCAGAATTCGATCGTTATATTGTGAGAGGGATGTGAAAAGACCTTTCAATAGAATGATACTGTAGGTTCAGCTACAGTATACATGATTCATTCCACAGGCACCATAGACCATTACTGACATTAAGTGAATTTGAAATGTGAAATTCAACATTTTAAGCTCCTCTTGAAACTGTATCTGGCAAAACAGTCCACTACACTAGCCCCTAACTCCCTGCCCATCACCGTTTCTCAGATAAACTGCAAGTTGCAAATCTATACATAGACATGAGGTTTTTAAGACCCCAAGAGGACTTTAACAGGTGTACTGTAATTTAATGTAAAATAGAAGAGCAAATGAAAATTAATTTAGTGTGGAATGTTTGAGTATGCTACCTGTCCCTGCAGAGAAACCAAGCTGGCTCAAGGCATGTGTTAGAGCCCTCACTTAACACCTGGGAACAGATTCTTCTGTTCTTCCTACCTTGGTGTAGATTTAGTTACTGAGTATACAATTATGTGTTTGGTCTCAGATATCTGATGAATGCTATAATGAAACTGCGTCTTTCCCTGTGAGTATTACCCCTTTTTTGTGGCCAGTTGATATTCTATTAAACTGCTGCCGACAGTGTTCCTCCTGGGTCTGAAAAATAAACACTTGGTATAGTCACTTAAAAAATATCCTAAATACTGCTGTGGGTGTCTGCGCTCTGCCAGTCTTGATTCCCACAATGCTGTTTGGGTCTTGTGAGTGTACTTCAACAAAAAAACAACTAGATAAAGGAAGACACCTCCAGAAAAGAGTGCAATATCTGCACTGATGTTTCCTCAGCCTTTTGTCAGAGGAAATATCATCGGAACATCAATTCACACCCCCACTATACAGCTATGCAGGTGGGGATAGTCCCTCTGACTGCACTGCTTTACACTGCTACTCTCTCAATGTGTTGCATAGCCATGTGATGAACATATATCATTCCGATTTTTCATATTCCATACCGATTGGCTATGGCTTCCAAAGTTTGCAGTTGGGACATATTTAAAAAACGAATGGCAAATTTGAGTCATACATTGAGGGGCCTCTGAAAACAACACAGAGCCAAAATTGATTTTATTTACACTCATAGGGGGTGCCACAAATGCCACAATTGCCACTTTTGGTTGCAGAATTGTTTTTGTGAGTCATGTGACAATGACCATCAAAAAGGGTTTTGATATTCCATACTGTTTGCCTGAAATTGGCTTCAAACTTTTTTGGGCGGGCCTATGTTTACAAAAAATTATAATGTCTTATATCATCTATGCAACATCCAATCAACCTCTATAGAGCGCACCTCCAAAATCACTTTCTCTGCTGCCCATAGGGCGCTATTTCCCTCTGCAGCTTCCTCGTGATAAATGTTTCAAATCGGCCTCACTGTGGCATTATAACAGGCTGATATAACAGGCCTATAACTGTTGAACCATAGGCCATACAATCAAAATATGTCATCAAATGGACATCATGGATTCACAGGGAAGCCACGCCGTTATTAGACACCGTCTTGTTTAAACTACACTGTACATTTTGGAGTGTACAAATTGAACCAAATGGATGTGTAAGCATTTGTACACTATGAGTTAAATGAACACTGAGGATTTTACTCTATAATGGTATGCACTGGTAGGAAATTAAATGAGGGGTCTCATCACGTAATTTTTGTTAATTGTGACAAATCAACATAAGGGGTTTAGCAGTATGAGTTCAAAGACATACTAAGTCTAATTACTCACATTATTCTAGATCCACTAAAACCCTGAAGGGATCTAAAAATAAATGTACCAATTATTAAGTCTGATTGTACCTCATTTTAGAACCGTAGGTTGCAATTTCTGTACTTTAAAGAAAAATGTGGGCTTCATTTTAAAACATTAATGCAAATTGGAGGGTCAAAGATGACCTCAGAGGTGTGCTTCATGTTAGACTCAGCTTTTAGAAACTATGCACAGCATTTGTTTTCTAAAATAAAATAATGACCTGTACTTGTCATTGAGTATTGACAGAGGGTGTACTGCATATGGTTATTAAATCTCTTTAAATCTGTCTTTATTGTCACCCTTAGTGGTACATGATCAGTATAGTCCACATCTACAACCGCTGGAGGAACAGTGAGATTCGATGCTACGTTAATGGACAACTGGTTTCCTATGGCGACATGGCATGGCATGTCAACACAAATGATGTAAGCATACTTTCCCCAAACACTTCCATCCTGTTGACACTTTAGATTTGGCTTTTATGCTTGCAGCCTTGGTTTTTGAAAGGAAAAGTGCTCAGGGAAGAGAGAGGGTTATGGCTGAAGGTTGTTTTGTAGTTATTTGGGGCTTTTGTTTCGTATTTCTTTTGTTCATTATGTATTTGTCTTAACCAGTATCAGGTAAATAGTCATTTGTAGTGTGTCTGCAAATATTTGTGCTGTTAGATGGTGTTTACATACCTTATAAACTTATTGTGCGAGCGTCACGGAGCCCTTCACTGTGGAGGTGCTGGATGGTAGAGGCTGGGAGATAAATCTTGTGTAGTCCAGCGTAGAGACACCCTTGGGGCCAGGCATGGGGCTGGTCTGAATGGAACTACAGGGAAGAACTACAGTAAGATTTACGTCTGTGATGTCACAGTTCAAAAGTCCTCAACTTCATTAAAATGGGATTTGGGCGTAAAATCTGTGAAGTTGCCCTTTAAGTTATTGACTAATAGCTAAAAGGATAGGTGATCAGTGATATTCACATTGAAATAATTAATTGTGGTTATGGAGACTAAATACGTTTGTGAATATCAACTTTTAGTTTAGAGAACATTTTGATTATTTTAACGTGCTGGTATTTTTACCCACAAATGTGGAGGAAAATTGACAAAATCTGGTAAGATGCATAATTATTGTAAGCTGTTGTGGATGCCTGATCCATTTAAATCATTGTCAGTTCCTCAGGCTTTGTATAAAACTGATTAAGCTGACCTGACAGTGGGACGTTCACAACTTGTGGCTCAGTATGACACTGTTTCATAATGACATTTTGCTCAGTGAAATACGCCTGTGTTTTTCCTGTGTCTTCCTATTCAATTGTCTGTGGAGTTGGAATTTAGTTCCCCCTATCATGGGGTAATGGCATGACCTCTCTTCTCTGTCTCTCTCCCAGAGTTATGATAAATGTTTCCTGGGGTCCTCAGAGACGGCAGACGCTAACAGAGTATTCTGCGGACAGCTAGGGGCCGTCTATGTATTCAGTGAAGCTCTCAATCCAGCACAGATATTTGCAATTCATCAGCTTGGACCAGGCTATAAGGTATGTACTTGCCTGGCTAAATGAGATTACACACATGCAGACTGCATCACCTATCAATCTCTGAAATCAATGCTGCCATGCTGCAGTTCTATGCCTTGTGGCTCTGTCCTGGGAACTATGCCTATCCATTCTGATATAAGGCTGCATAAATTATACACTTGTAAGGAATAATTTAACAATACATTGAGGAAGGCAGCAGCAGGCACACAGGGGGATAAAGTTTTGAGCTGTTGTTTTTATCAGTCACGGCAGGTGTTAAGCTCCCAGGCGCATCCACAATGACCTAAACGATTTGAATTTCTACATTCAAAATGCTGACCTATGCAGAAGGTAATTCCATGTATAATGCTTACTTTGTGATAGCTATTATTCTAAGATTTGTTTCTATTTTCTTGTCTTCTAAGTCATTTTAACCCATTTTGGGCGAGAACCCCTATTTGTAACTATACCTTTCAGGACGGGGACTCCTTTTGGGGTTCTTGTTGCTATATACAGTATATAGCAACATACATTTGTTGTAATTTTTTTAATAAATATTTGAAGTTTTTCAGAAAACTTAGGTCAGGATTTAGAAGGCATTTTTAGAATCGGCCTCAGGTCTAAATGGGTTAACTCATTTCCCGCCATGGACGCATAAAGTCGTTCTATTAAATAGTCCACTTGCCCGCCAAGACGCATAAAGTTGTTCTATTATTCTTTCATTTTTTATTCCACAAGGGGCACCCTAACACAGCTTTGGGATGATCCATCGTCACTCAGAAAATAAGTACGGTATTCGGGTGTCATCTCATTCCAAAAAAAAAACAGGAAGCCATCCACCCTCACTATAGGATTTTTAGAAAAACACTCTTATCTCAGTTTCCTTTTTTTGCATTGAAAACCAACGGCCCATAGCCCCAAAATGGCCGATCGCGGGTGGAATGTTATTGTTCCAGCGTACACACGAATGCCTCTGCCTCCTCACAGGGACTTTTTTTTTTTTTTTTTTTGTACACAATGTGGCTTCCACAGTGTTTCAAAGATCGTCGGATTAAGGTAAAATTTACACTGGCAAAGGGATAACAAACAATGTTTAATACCTTGGCAGGAGAAGTGAAGTGTTAATAGCCTTTGCTCATTGTTATTGTTTTGTCTCAGATTTTCCTGTAAGTAACCACTGCTCTCAGTTAGCCTGGAAACCAGACGAATCTGCCAGTGCAGAAAAGAAGAATGTCCCTCGGCAGATTTGGTCTGGCCCCGCTCGGTTGTGATTTCCCTGCCCCCGAAGTTGTGGGGCACCAATCAGGGCCCATGTATGAAAATATGAGCCGGGTTTATCACCATGAGGCTTTTTTTTTTAATTCGCCCCTTGGAAATGCAGGTTCCACGCACAGATTCCAGACTAATATCTACGCAGTGATATTAGTCTGCATGACCAGGCTAGCTCTCAGTAACAAACAACGTCACTAATCGTTTGTTTTCTCCCTTCTTGTAGCCAAATAATTTGGTGTTGGGCCAGCAGTGATATAATTCATCCTATCCTTGGCCATAGTCTATTTGTGTTCTCTAATTTCCATAGAGAGGTACCAGTGCCTTTTAGATGTTAGGGGTTTAGGAGACAAGTGGATGTGTAATACTTATTAGTCTGTTAAGTGAGGTATCTGCCCAACAATGGAAACAATCCACTCTAATGTCGCTGCAGGCATGCACTGTGCTTATCGTTTCAACATTAATTAAGACCGATATAGAGCACCGAAGTCCTGACGTCACTCGTTCATCCCCAGGTTTGCGGAAGTAATTTCTCTATGGAGAATAACATTGGGTCATCTTAGAATCGTCTCATATAAGAATTGTGGTCCAAAAATAAACACCGCGTGTCGGCGTTATTGTCAGGGAGGAGGTTCTGTATCGTTTATGATAGTCAGTCACTTATATTTGATACAGTCTGTTTCTGGCGAAAATGTAACTAATTCGGCGGAAGTAACATTAGCGTTTTCTCACCGTCAGTTGATGCTTCATATCCATAAGAGTCAACCCGCCGGGGTCATGTGTTTATTTTTGGAACACAGTTCTTATTTGACGCGATATTCAATACGTCTATGGGATTCAGAACGGGGGTGGAAAACTGCAAACCAGGTAGACAAACAAAGGATGTGTAAATGACGTCAGACTTCGGCGGTCTATGATAAACCAAACTAGTCTAAATAGAGTTTAGTTCAAGTATAAACTTGTGCCTATGTCGTGTAAGCCACCTGCCGATTTCTCAAATGATTTAAGCATGTGCACAATGCATGGCATTTTCATATGTTTGTTGTTCAAAAGCTAACGCCATATTTTTACATCATAGGCTACTAGTAGCCGACTGTCGGTGTGGTGTGTGCAGCAGCAACTTTTTCACACCTTTCAAATGACTGATAACAATCTCCCTACTTCATTTCGACTTAGTCTGTTGTACTGTAGTCTGGACAACAAAGTTTAGTAGGGGCTTAAAAGCAGCCAGATAAAAAGCAGCCAGCCAAAGCATGCAAGCATTGGATGGCTCACGGGAACGCAGTCTCGCAGGTACGCCCGTTCATGTGCGGGCATGTGCTCAGGCTCAAAACACTGCATGGACAGCTTTCCACTGTGTTCCAACCCGACTACAACCATGCCTGCATTGCTGAAGACTGTGGAAGACAACAAGTGGCACACGTTCCGGGTTCAGTTTCTCATACTGTACCTTTGCTTGATTGGTGCAGCTGCCGATTTAAACCAGAAACACATATAGTAGTATGACACCTTCATACTGTATGTTTCTGCAGCAGATTTAACCAGAAAAACATGGGAGGGTGTCATATGCGTTTCTGGTTTAAGTCTACAACTGTGCCAAACAAGCGACGCTATGGGAGACTGAATTGTAACTGGAAACGGGTATGCCACTTTAGGGAAACCCGCGGCTACAGTTATGCACAGAACCATATGGTCAAAGAATGCCTGGAGACTTCTTGGAGAACTTCTCATTTGGTCCTTTCTCTAATCGCTGCTGACTTGCTATTTCCTTCCTAAATTGAGGTTCCAGACCTTCGATTACGAGGGAACACACAATGGAATGACCCCACTAGATTGCTTGAAATAGCGAATAAGGTGTTCCAGGCAAGCAATTACCCACATTTGATGAAGTCGTGAATGGGGTTGGCTATACAGTATGTGTGTGAGAGACACGGCATCCAGGTGAGCTGTCTAAGGGGTTCAGAGAGATGTCAGGCCAAATGATTGGTTAGCACGTTGAGTGTCTTGTCCAGGGGACCAGAGACCTGCCTGTTATAATCTAGGGGACTGCCGGGAATAGTCTGGTGGTGGTTACTTGTAACAGAGCAGGAACAGACAAATACACACTTATGCTGTCTACAACGGACTGCCAGCTGTTTCAGTTTAATCACTTGAGCCCCATAGGCTGTGTTGGGAGCTAGATCTTCTATTATTGCTATTTTATCAAATGTACATTTTGAAATTTTGTATGTAATGTATAAGTGGTTAAGTATGAATACACAACCCAAATTGTGTGTGTGTGTGTGTGTGTGTGTGTGTGTGTGTGTGTGTGTGTGTGTGTACAAACGTTTGTAGTAGGCCAAAGAAGACACTCGAACAAAAATGTTCAATTTGGCCTCATGGTGCCACTTAAAATTCCTCATTTTTGAAATTTGACTCCATCCACTTCTTATGCATGCATTAATTTAATTATACTATCTGGAATTTATATAGCATTTTTCTAAGTACTCAAAGACGCTTTACGTGTGTGGGGGCCAGGGAAGAGAAAAAAAAAAAAAGTACTCTAGTGACTATATGCCCAGGTGAGAATAGTCACACAGATAACTTTGAAATCTATGATTATGAATGTGTCAGCCTGAATATAGGCGAGGCTTGTATTGAATAATTGTGAATACATACGGTATGTATGTTTGTCCAAATAACTGCTTAACACATGGACGTAGGGGGAAAAAAGTTAAGCAGTAGTGCATTTTTAGCTAGGGTTAAGCATATGACTTTTGGGACAGTCAGATACCTTAATGTATTCAGATATGCAGTAGGAAACTGAATAATATCAGAGTTGTATTGTTCATTCTTTGCACAAGTGTGACTGTCTATTATTACTATTCATGTGTCAGCCAGTCCACATCAGATTACCCTTGCCTAAGGTTACTACTAGTACAACTACACAATATGATTTGTAGCTTAAAATCTTTCATACATATTACTGCAATCTTATGTTCCTGGGGCTACTTTGATAACACTGTTATGTGAAATGATTAGCCTGCATCTATCTGGACTACTGCCAGTGAGTGAATTTCTTGTGAATATCACAAGTTATATAGCCTGCCCCAGCGCGTCTGATATCTGTCATAGAGGGGCGGATTCAAAATCTCCGGAGAAAACAGCCGGGGGCTCCCATTGGTTCACCGATCTGTGCGCCCGCCCTGCTCCCCGCCCCTCCTCCTCCCCAGTGTGCGGCATTGAGAGCCCTGACGTCACAACATTTGGAGCGACGCCCACTGCACTCTGGTTGGTTGGGGAAATGAAAGGTTGACTCCCACTTCCTATGCCAGGAATGTCAACAGCTTGGTCCAGGCTTTCTTTTTGAGCAAAACGCGAAGGAAAATAAAAGGCTGGAGATCGAGGCTACAAGTTATATAGTTGACTTCATGGAAGGGCCTTTCTCTGACATTCAAATATAACCTCAAAGGGTGAGGAAAGTTGTCATACAAAGAAGCCAGGGCTATAGGCAGCCAAAATATCACATCTGTCTGGTATGCTCTGGTTTGTTAATCCCGTGTTTCACAGCACAGGGAAGTATTTGACTGTACTCTATCTGCTATAGGGCTGTGACTGAACACACTATGTTAGTCTAGCATAGTGTATTCGGTCATTCAGTGTTTATTTTTCGAACACAGTTCTTATATGAGATCTAAGATTCCCCAATGGGGATTTCAACACAAAAAATAAAGCCACAACCCAGGGGGACAGCGCCCTCTAGTGGCAGTGACGTCAAGACTTCGGCGCTCTATACTATAGCATAGGCATTAGACTGTGTTGATGTGTGGCACCAGCAGGTGGAAAAGTTTACAGCAGTTGGCATTGAGCTCAGTCATTTCCGTTGGGTTTATATCGTGAGACTGAGGCTCCAGTGCTGAGGTACTGAGGTCCAGTACTGTACGGTCTGAGGTTCTGTACTGTTACTGTATGTGTTTAGGTCCCGTATCATCCGTGTTGAGGTCCTCTGCTGTACGTGTTGAGGTCTAGTACTGTATGTTGAAGTCCTGTACTGCACTTGTTGAGGTCCTGTACCGTACAGTACGTGTTAAGGTCCGGTCATCCTCATTCTGCACTAGGTAGCTGTAGCACTTAAACTGTCGTCAGGCTGACGGATACATCTGCATTCCCTCTTAGACTGTGAATAGCAGTGAGCTGTCAATAGAGTAACACTTCATTAAACCAGCCCAATAGCTCTAGTTTCATTCATTAATTTTGACTTAAATTTAAAAGAGTATACCAAAACAAGACAAGCTCATTAACAGCAGCACCTGCATGTACTATTAACTAGAGATTACGCACGCACGCACGCACGCAGGGCCGTGCTTAGGGATCAGGAGGCCCTAGGCAAACCCCAGTATGACGCCCCTGGGTCGGGACCCATATGTGGGTCGCGGACCAATTTTTAAGAGTCGTGAGTAAAATACCCCTTTATTTGTTTCCTACATTTTTGTTTTTAATTATTTCAAAAGGTGATTTTTTTTTTTTAATTTTTTTTTTAAAATGAATTTAAAACTAACTCCCCTCCTGACTGTTTGGGGGCCCATGTTGTCTGTTTTTTAAGGACCTCAAATGGATTGGAAAGCTGTTTATTTCTAATTATATTATTTATTTATTTTTCATGGGGCCCCCCTGCCTGTGGCCCAGGCGGCCGCCGAACCTTGCCAACAGCAAAGCACGGCCCTGCACGCACGCACGCACGCACGCACAGGTGGATGGTTGGTTGGGTGCATACACTAACCCTTGGAATTCAGGATTCCCCACTTCCTGCTTGGAAAATTTTCATTGGGATTTCAGGCATGTTTTCTTAAACCCCAGTTCACAACTAGTAGTACTGTATTTGAAGTATTTGACATCACATTAATATGGCTGCCCACACCACCACCCTTAAAAAAAGAAATGTTACTATTACAGGAGAGTGCTTTTAAAAGCAAAAAAAGTTTGTTTTTCAGCATTTGTGACTTTTTGATCAAGTAACATTAATACAATTACATTGGGTGGTTGAAGCTATTAAATCAAAAGAAACTAAAAACACACTGCGGGCGCTCATGTTTTTCTCAGCTTGGTAGCTTGAACACACGAAGGTTGGTAATGATGCATTTCCCACACTCACATTGCTACCTCTGGCCATAAAACCAAATGCTTCCCTTAGGTTAAAGTCATTATGTCAGGCTGTACTTTTTCAGGTCAGTGACCATGCTGCAATAAGAGGGAGTTTGGGGGCAGGCTCAGACCGCATGCAGCTTGAGAGTTCCTTCAGCTTTTCAAGTAGCCACAGAGTCACCCTGCTGTTAGAGTTGAACACGGTCTTGGTCTGTACTGGAGGAATATAGGCAAAGTGTGCTCTAATGTTTTCGTATTAATAATAATAATACATACAATTTATATGCTTATATGTATGTCTCAAGTTAGAGACCATCATTACAGTATCTCCACCCGGAAATAATGTTCTCATCCCTGTGTGTGTGGGTGTGTCTGTCGGTGTGTGTATCTGTTGGCAGCTAATTGTGCATAATGCTTTATCATATTTCTTGTGCACGCTCACAGCAGGCCAAGGACCTACATTCTCGAAGAAGAGATTA